>NC_132792.1:29767500-30425000 GCF_048418805.1 Vulpes vulpes | reverse complement strand
TCCTCAGACATAGCCTTGCATCTGAGCCATTTTATTTCACCAGAAAATGAAGTTGTATTTACAAGTAGTTTTACATATCGGTTTATAAGCAAAGAATACTATATATGAACATTTTTCAAAATGTTTACATTGCCCAGAAGTTCCAAAACAGTCAAAGAAACACCAAGTGTGTTACATTTCTCTTAGAGATAAAGCCAGTTGGGATGTAGGAAAAGTATGTTGCAAGGCTATCTGCAGAGAAATGCTCAGATGATAATGAAGTGCACACGAGATGGGTAATTCCTCCTTCATTAAAGCTGTAACTTCTAACTCCATCAAATTTACAAACTGTATAGGCTTATCCAGACTTTACAGACAGATGTATATGGGGATAGCTCCTGTATACATTTGGCTTCTCTCCTGTTATTCCCAATATTTGATACACCAGAGACTTTAAACTCATAGGAAATTGTTGCTTAAGGAATTGCTTTTAGTGTCTCTACTCAGCAAGGCAGTGCATGTTGACCCTCCTCCTATTTTTATTTTGGAAGTCACTCTGCTTTGCTCATTCTGGAGTTGAGGACTGCAAGGATTCTCCTTGATGGTCTCTGTGAATACTTGGTTACTTATTCAATAAATATGACTTAGAATTTTCCTTTAGCACGAGGCTTATAAATTTACCTTTAAAAAGATAGCCCTCAAGGATTTGTAATTTGTTGCTGATTAAAAATATGAGTAGAGAATTTATGATTTGCTAGCGGTTTATGATGAAAATATGAATATATACCCTTTAAGAAAGAAGTGATACAATTGCTTTTAGAAAGCCAAACCACTACAGATGAAAAAAATTTTAAGATTCATTGTATATTGCAATTTATTTTTTTAAGATTTTATTTATTCATGACAGACAGAGAGAGAGAAAGGCAGAGGGAGAAGCAGGCTCCACGCAAAGAGCCCGATATGGGCCTTGATCCCAAGACAATGGGATCACACCCCGAGCCAAAGGCTGACACAACCACTGAGCCACCCAGGTGTCCCTGCAATTGATTTTTTAAACTTGAAGTTCTTTTTTTTTCTTTTTCCTTTTTAAAAAGGTTTCTGAACTTGATTTACTCCATTTACAAAAGCAACTCCATTCTTATGATTTTAATAGTCACTTCCTTCCCCATATAAAACAATTTTTAAGCCTCTATTTAGGACAGTGAGACTCTCTGTGTATGTAAAATATTGGTTATTTTTAAGAAGAGTTTTAATTAATAGGCAGTATTATAAAGGAAGTCTTAAAAATAAACATGGTCAAGGTTTCAGAATAATATGTAAGATGTATATGTATCTCCAAATTCATCAAGTTGTATATATTAAATGTGTAGAGTTTTGTGTATCAATCATACCTAAAGAAAGTGGGTTAAAAATAGTTTTACATAAAATGTTAAGAGGCATCACCAAAATATTCATGATTACCTTATCATAAATACATAATGTAATTTTTAAGAAATTTAGACTTTGGTATGCATGAAAACACAAATTTTAAGCTCTGTTGGCAGGAGAAAAGCCAGTATTTTTGCTGTTCTATACATTACATGACTCCAAATTGTATCTCCTTGGATATGTCTCTCCAGTAGTAGGTAGACCAGCAACACGCAGCCAGCTGCGTTAAGCTTTCTCATGAGGACCTTCAAGGAAAACAAGCTAATACATTTCTTATCTCCTTTTCAAAAACTTAACATCTCTGTAAACACCTAGAAAGATGATTGTTCCATGGGAATTTCCCAACTTGTGCACAAAAGTAATGTTATTGGTAAATTGTTAAAGATGATGTTACTTTTACTGATTTATTAAGAGAGATTTTAAGTATTAATGTTTAAACATCTATTTTAAAGCATTAACATTTTTTCTCTAATTTAGTAAAATTTTAAGATGCCATGATGGTTAAAATTTTAGAACTGAAGTAGAAATCAAGTCACACTGCAGATGCCAATATATCTGTGAACTAAACTGGGATCTCCTAAGTGTAGAAACTGCCAACAGAATATGAATCCGAATAAAAGCCTCTGTAAACTTCTAGTATACTTCTAAAGTTTAGGCATTTAGAAGTGTTGCCAAGTTACTATTCATCTCAGTATGAATGGCTTTGACCTTGAATCTCTGGTATACTTCAAGATAGTTTAATTTACTCTATTAACACTAACCCTAATGCATACCACATTCATAAGGAGCCAGTTTGGCATCCTTTGAAAAATAAGCAGATAAAAACAAAGATATTTCAATAGTTAGAACATAGGGCAAGCAACCGACATTTATTCTCATTCATTTCTTTCCCACTATGGAATAAATGCCAAGCATATTGATAATTGTTCAGACAAAACCATGAGTCATATTATCACCACTGCACAGACCCCCAAGAAGCACAGTAAGAAATAATAAACACTTGAGGATTTATTGATGCTTGCATTATTTATTGGGTTTGCCAATGATTGGCTACACATGGAAGAATATTCCACAAGAATATTGTAATTTATTAGACAACTTCCTCACTACCTAAACATTTGAATTCTGCTTCTGTACACAAGGACAGTGTTTTCTACAAATACAATGCAAGTCCTTACAGACATTTGTTCTATGAGTGACATCTCTAATATTTTTAATTAACACCAGATAAAATATCAGTGACTCTTCACATTGAAATATAAATTGATGTAACAACTGTTATTTCATCAATTTATTAATAGTCTACATTAAGTATTTCAAAAAATATTTTTAAAATACAAAAAATAGTCATTAGGTACTTAAAAAGTTCTTCACACAATTTTTTTTTTTTAATGGAAGGGAGACAGAGTATGGGGAGGGGCAGGGGACAGAGAGAATCTTAATCAGGCTCCACACCCAGCACAGAACCCTACTTCAGACTCAGTCTCACAACCTTGATATCATCACCTGAGCCAAAAATCAAGAGTCGAACATTGGACTGAGCCACCCAGGTGCCTCCTTCCCACAAAATTCTTAAATCATTCAGCTAAAATGTGTGCATATGCACATATGATTTTGCATATAATCTTAAGGTGCTCATGGACCTAGTGAAGTTCACCTATGGCCTTCTTAGATTCACGACTTCTTACTTGGTAGACAAGGGGATTTGTATGCATGACCACATTGTGACCGTAAATCTGAGAAAATTCTCTACCAGATTATCTTTATATTTCACTAAGAGATAATGTCAACTACATATGACTTTTGGGGGGTTGTCAAATGATCCTTTACCAAGACATTTTCCTTTGTAGTTCTTATAGCTGGGCAATCTACCATACCCCTGGTGATGTCATCAATAATGACATGTCGGTAGCAACTATAAACATTGTAGCCCTAAATTTGGCAGGCCCCAGGATCTCTAACGGTTCTAGAGAATTCTCTGGCCAAAGATTGGTGTTGTATCTGTCAGGTAATATTGACAATCTCATCAAAAGTGTTATTTCCACTGTCTTAATGCTTCCATGCCTTCTTGCCATCTCTGACTAGTTCCTAGAGGATTTTGATGATCAAGGCAAAGACAGAAGGTGCCAGCTCAATCTGGGCTTGTCTGTTCTGAATGGTCAGGTTTACGGTAATCTTGACCCTTCTAGTCACTGGTTGCCAATGTCATCACAAACCTCTTCTGGGGACAGAACCAGAGGACCAGCTTTGGGGGCCAGGGCATATTAGACACAAACTTTCCCAACCACACACCTCAGTATAGGACTTGCTTTTGTTGGAGTCAAACTTGGATGTTGCGGCAGAGGCAGTTGGTGTGGGATAAACCCAGATGTAGGACCATTGAAGAAACTTATGCCTTGTCTTCTTCTGATCAGAAAGCCCTTTTTTTTTTTTTTTTTTTAAATTAATTTTTATTGGTGTTCAATTTACCAACATACAGAAAAACACCCAGTGCTCATCCCGTCAAGTGTCCTTTATAGAACTCTTAAATGTGAGCGTTTTGTGGTAGAAGATACTCTCTTATAAGCAAATATGATTTTAATATTTCATGTATACATATAGTTTCTATATAATTTTGCTATGTTCCAGAACACAGGAAACTAGAAGGATGAGAAAACAGACAAAAAGCACCCAAATTTAAATACATGTATACATTTCAATAGATACAAATATAGATTTTGATTTAAACACTCATTTAGATATAAGAGTTCCTTATACCTTTACCCAGAATTCATAGATAAACTCTTAATTTGAGCACAATTTATACAAACTAGTTAGTTGGTTTCCTAGCTCACATCGGCTTAGAAAACGAAGTATTTGTTGGCAGTAGGAACATTAGCAATACTGGAAAGTGAACATCCAAAAAAATAAAATAAAATCCCACTAAGGAAATAAAAAATAAAAGTGCCAAGTCCTTAAGGAGTAGAGTAACTACCTCAATAACCCTTGAGAACACTTCTGTGAAACAATGCATGCTCCAAATGATTCTCTGTTCTCTGACCTCAGCCTAAGGGGGGAAACAAAACAAAAGGAAATACTTTAGATTTTAACAAGAGTTCCAGTAAAGAACTGTCAAATAACAACTTTGCCTTTAACGTAGTAACTAATACAGATCAAACCACTCACTCACAGATTATGGCCGGTAAATGAATGTAGTTGTAATCATTTTTGCCCAGTTCTTTGATGCAAATCATATATGTCTATGTGGGTACCTGGATTGCATTGGAAGTTTCCTCTGCTGTTCCTAATGTTCTGTAATGTGCTTAGGTTGTTCCCATCTCCTGGAATTGCATTAATGAATATTCATGTTTATAAGGAGAAATACACAAGCATATGGGAGATGCGTACTTGGCTGCAGAACCAGAATTCCCTATAACCTGTTTCACAGAAATATTCAGTTTGGATAAATTTTTCTTTCTTTTCCTGGGAGAACAGTTTCAGCTGTCTTGCTTGTTGGTGCCTTTGATTGCTCTTGTGTAAACAGTAAAGGCACTTTGCAGCTATAGTTTTTCCAGGGCTTCTGGGCAGATATGCTTTTAACAGCTTCTTTCAAGTCTTCTTTGGAATGTTTCAGAAATGGTAGGGTAGAGGTTGATGCAAAAAAAAAAAAAAAAAAAGTCAACAATTGTAAGGAAATCACTGCCAGTACAAATAATGGATGTCATACTTCCAGGTCTATTTTGGGGAGAGTTGAATTTATGTTTCTCTCTGCAAGTTTGCTTCCTTATAACCTCCTTTTCTTTTCCCTAGATCCTTACCTAACCCCAGAAATTATTGTATTTGGCTTAAAATTACTAAAAATTGCTCCTTAATACTGGGGCAGTCTGGCTAATGGACCTAGGTCAAAATAATTGATCCTGAAGACAAGGAAATCTACCCAAATCCTTTATTTATGCTCTTCTTAATTTCATTACATGCTTCACAGACAACCAAAGCGGGTTCAGAAATGGCAACTATTACAAATTGTTTAAATCCATTTGCCTCATATAGGTCTGTTCTACTAGAAATAAAATATTTCACAAACACATTTTTATCATCCTCTTCCCTGTCTCCTACAAAGGTTAAAACATAAAAGAAGGGCAAGGAGAAATACAAAAAGAATTGGTCAATATAAATATGAGAGATACTGGTTAATGTCAACATAATAGTGTTTATTCTAATGTGATATGAGAATAAAGCAATAAAATGATAATGGTAAATAATTTTCATAGCATAGAAATATGTACTAAAGGCAAATAACATTGTAAAATAATAAAATTAGCTTTAATTATGGGTGTGCAATTCTATATTATTAAAATACCAGAGAAGTCCAGCACACTAATGTTTAAATATAATTTTTTTAGAGTCATGGAAAATAGACAAGAAAACAATTTTCATGTAGAGCATAAGGAATACATTAAAAAGTTAAAATATTGGGCTGTTTTGTTGATTTACTCAGTAAATAGTTAGTGTCCAGTTACTGTCCTAGGCATCAAATAGAATAGTAAACTTCTTCCCTTAGGAGCTTATATTCCATCAGGGGAATATAAGGTAAATAAGAGGTAAATAAGAAGGTAAATAAATGTATAACACATAGACTTTGTTAAATGCTAAAAAGTGTTATGGAGAAAAATAAGGCAGAGAGAAAAATAAAGCACAGAGGAGGTTTGAAATTTAAAATAGGGTAATCAGTGAAGACCTCACTGAGAAGAGGATATTTGAGAAGGCCTAAGGGAGCTAATCATTCAGCTGACTTGGGCAGCAATATTGCAGGTTGAGGCAGGAGTGCTGTGGCACATTCCAAGAACAGCAGGATAGCCCAGAGTGGCTAGACATAATCAAGGAGGAGGAGAGAGTAGCCTATGATGCTAGAGGACCCAGAAAAGAAACTGAGAAAGAGAAACCAGTGAGGTCAGAATACCAGAAGAGTGTGCTAAGTAGAAGCCAGAGGAAGAAAGTATTTCAAGGAAAAACTGTGTTCAATTTTTCTCATATTCAAGTAAGACAAAATCTTAGATATGACTCTTGGATTTAGCAGTGTCCTTGCGGATATTGACAAGATCAGTTTCCATATAGTTGTAGGAGTGAGCACCTAGTGGAAAGCCTGATTGGGAGATAGCAAACAGAGATGCCTATTTCAGGGAATTTTGCTATAAATGAGAATAGATAAATAAGACCTGGGGGTCATATTTTCTTGTTCTTCTTGTTTATGATACAGAAATTATAATATGTTTTCATGCTGATGGGAATGATCCAATTGAGGCTGAAAAAGTGATGTTTGCAGGAAAGAGGGCAGCATCTAGTACCCAAGTTGGGGGCTTGACCTTAACTAGGGGCATGGTTAACATGTCCGTAATTATAGTCAGGGCAACACAGTAGATGAACACTGCTGCACAAAGTTGATATGGAGGTGGAAACAAAGTTTTCTTTTGGTTACTACAGATTTCTTAGGGAAGCAGAAGCAGAAATGAGAAAGAATGGCTGGGGAATAGGTGCAAAAGAGCAAATGGACTAGGAAAATATAGTGTGATTGCTGGGAAACACTACCAACCCACTCAATGGTGTTGATCATGAATTTCAATGGAGACAGGACTGCTGTGTGTTTTTCTTCAGCTAGTCTGCTGCTGGTTGTAAATGCCAGACTAATCCAGTACAGTAAGAGAGAGAGGATGGAGGATATTTGCAAGGAAAGGCTTATGACTAATGACAGAAGGGGATATAGGACAGTGGGGAAAAAAGCGAAACTGGATTTTAGGTGCTGGTGACATTAGTGTTGAAACAAAAGTTCTAGAAAAAGTAAATTAGAGTGGTAAGAGCTATGGTTTGAGTGTGAGATGCTGAGATGTGAAATTATACAAGGGAGGGTCAAAATTATTGGCCATTTTAATTTTTTTAAAGATTTTATTTATTTATTCATTAGAGACAGAGAGAGAGAGAGAGAGAGAGAGAGAGAGAGAGAGAGGCAGAGACACAGGCAGAGGGAGAAGCAGGCTCCATGCAGGAGTCAGATGTGGGACTCTATCCCAGGACTCCAGGATCACACCCTGGGCCAAAGGCAGGTGCTAAACCACTGAGCCACCCAGGGATCCCTTGGCCATTTTTAAAAAGCCTAGAGAATGAATGGTTGGAGATAGGGTAGAGAGGAAGGTCACTGGGAGAGAAGAGGTCAAGGAACTGAAGAGTCCATATGATTGTCCACCTGGATATTGTGCAGTTTGTAATTACTAAGAAGTAATTACAGGAGCAGCACACCAGAAGTCCCAGGAGCTAAGTTTTCAAGAAATGATGACAAATGACATGGAAATCTCTAAATGACCATGGCAAGTAGTGGCCCTATGATAATATGATACTCAAAACATGTTTTTAGAATAAGGGAAGGAGAATAATCTGCAGCGAGGGCCAAGGACAACTATTCCACCTTCAGGTGAAGTGATACGCCATGGGATTTTCTTGTGGGAGGAAAATCAGCTACTATTCAAGAGGGGAATAGCCAGGAGGCAAAGTGAATGTTCATAGAAAGGATTACGGCTGTGGAAGATTTTGCTGGTAATTTCCCTTGAGTATCAGTGGAGAAGTGTGAGGATTGGTAAAAGATGAGAGAAGAAATGTCAGTCAGGTTGTATGAGATCATATTATGAAGTTGAGGGTCACAGGAGACCGGGGCTTCTGAGAATAACTGATTAAAACAGATAAAGGGCACCTGGATGGCTCCATTGTTTGAGCAGCTGCCTTCAGCTCAGGTAATTTCAGGGTCCTGGGATCAAAGCCCCACATCGGGCTCCCTGCTAGGTGGGGAGTCTGCTTCTTCCTCTCTCTCTACTGTTCCCCCCACTCATGCTCATGCTCTCTCTCAAATAAATAAAATCTTTTTTAAAAATAAAAGAGATAAAATGGACAATAAGATTAATTTTAATCTATTTTTTTCTTGAGATATAATTGACATTATTTTGGTGTCAGGTGTACAACATAATGACTCACTATTTGTATGCGTTAGGAAATGATTGCCACAGTTAGTCTAAGTTAATGTCCATAAGCACATAGTATTCGTTCCAGTTATATCAGAACTTGGAGATGTAGTGAGCTATGAGTGTCAGGGAGGAACAGTGTGAGGCTAGCTAGGAACATGCAGGGGCCTGGTCTCCTCAATCCCCTGAGGGTGAGAAGAAAGCATGGGTGTTGAGGGGTGGTCTTATCTGAAACACTCAGATCCCCAGGGTCCTCTGGGCTCCCTTTACAAAACAGAGAAGCCCTTCCTATGAAACAGGCCCTGTGTGCCTGTGGTTTTTCAACTCCCAGGGCTTTATATACCAACTCATTTATTTGGAGCAGAGGCTCACAACAAACGTTCTTCCTTTAAATTACTTTTGTGTCTACCATAAACTAAGAATGAACATATTATATAGCACCCTCTTTCAAGCATGTATTTTTAATGAACACACAATCCACAAGAACACATTTTCTTCCATCAGCCCAAGTTTCATGATTTTCATAGATTTCTTCTTTTTTTTTTTAATTTATTCATGGGAGAGAGAGAGAGAGAGAGAGAGAGAGGCAGAGACATAGGCAGAGGGAGAAGCAGGCCCCCTGCAGGGAGCCCAATGTGGGACTCGATCCCAGGGCTCAGGGATCACGCCCTGAGCCAAAAGCAGACACTCAACCACTGAGCCACCCAGGCATCCCTGATTTTCATAGATTTCATTTATCATTCTCTACTTAGTTCAAAGTGTGTTTTTTTTTCCTGAAAGGCAGCTGAGAAAAATAACAATAATAAATATTTGAATTATTACTGAAAGGGCATGGTGAACTCTTTTTACCCTTCAACATAGAGATCACTTTTAAATCAAATCAATTGAACCCCAAACCTTTAAAGCATCCTAAATATGCATGTTGTAGACATGCACATAGACGAACTGTGAAAATGGTATCCTGATATCTGACTTGCCTACAGAGCTAGGATTGGGCATGGAGAATACTGACTTCCTCCCTCTCCTGGCTCTTTATCATTCTTTTTATAACTCTCTGTGGAAGTGTACATACTCTTAAATGGTTTAGCCACGGTACATTACAAATGGTTGAACACTTCTACCAATATCAAACGAGCAATACTCTTGCCTCAGTTCATCTTGTTCCCGGCACTGGGAATCATGGTCCCCACCTTGAATGGCCAAAGGTCTCTTACTTATAGTCATAAATGCAGTCAGTACATCATTGGTGTGGCACCACAACTAGGTGCTGAGGATGTAATGTAGATCCAAATAGATTAAGTTCATGTTCTCATGGAGGTCAGAAGGGCAGATACTAACAAACGTAAGAGCACAAACCGAGTCCATTATAGAAAACAGGAAAAGAGAAGAACACAGTTCTCTGCTGGCTTATCACCAGGCAAACACAATCAGACTGTATGTGAATAAGTTTGTGTGTGTGTGTGTGTATGTATGAGTTAGGGAAGGTCAGGGAAAGCTTTCTTGAAGAAATGACCTTTGCATGGGCTGAATTTGAAGGATGAATTTAATCAAATAGGAATAGAGTGAAGATTTCTAACCAGTGAGGACAGCATGTGCAAATGGTCTGTGGCGCTGAGTGAATGGTCCACTTGAAAAAATTTAAAGAGGGCCATTGTGGCTGGAATAAGGACACAGAAATTACTTTGATGCACCCTGGGCCATATCATTATACACATACAATTGCATCCTGGTAATCTTATAACTTAATGCAGGCATTGTTTTCTCCTCTTCTTTGCCATTTTTGGCATGGTAAATACCAATTATCTCAATGATTTTAAGGGAATAATACAGTTGTACATATGTTCCATCTTAAGCATCCACAAAACTATCCACCCAGCAAGCTCTAGCTCTTCTTTTCATGATCAGTTTGAATGTCATATATTCTCCATCCCCACTCCCTTAGTTTTTTATGTATCCTTATACTATATAATCCTTAACAAACTATATTACAGAACTGACTTTCTATATTATACTCCTTTACAGAGACTGTAGATTGTATCATGTCTACCCAGTATCTTACAGTGACTGCCTCATAGTAAATTAGGTCAATTTACTATTGCTCAATAAATGTTTATTGAATTGAATTATCCTAAACATTTCAGATTCTTCAGATAAAGGCATCACATAAAACAGCTTGTTCCTGTATGTGCTTCTACAACATCTCATGCATGTGTTTACTGAAAGAAACAATGAAACAAAAGCATATATTGTAACTATACTTCATAAGAGAATACATATAGGGTGTTTGGGGGAAGCATAATTAATTAAACCCGAACAAGTTACCAATATTATCTTTAACTTACATGTATCGTATGTCAATGATACAACATGGTCATCAATCTCTAATTTCAGAGAGCTGTGCTTGAAGGGTAGGATATGTATTATTATCCAGGATTTGTCATCTATTCTGGATATTTTAGCTTGGCTTAGTTTCTGAGAATTAAGAATAATTTTTGAAAATAAACTTAATGTTGTAGAATTATTACTAGTTTTTAAATTCATCCCAGTTGTGATTTTAACATCCAGTTATGTACAGGAGAATGACAATCCCATCCACTGAATTGAATTAATGCCCAACCAAATGAAAATGCTTATTTTATTAAGAAACCTTTGAAGTGTAAGGGATATATACTGAAAGCATCCTTTGTCTCCTGGAGCTGTGGGTAAATGAATGCTTAGTGGCTTTTCAGGAGAAGGTCTTTGCATCCCATTCCACAGCAAAGTTAAGGAGTGTCTAGTATGTCAGATAAAAACTTTTTGGCCCAACTGTTGGGAATCTATAGCTCCTTTCAAAAACAGTGCTGAGTAGTGAAATGATATCATTCCTAATATATTCATGCTAGACCTATTTGGGGGAAAATGTGTCATTGGTAACTATTATTATATAATTATAAATTTGAGCTTTCAGTTGGAATTATTAAGTCTTTTTCAGTTAGTATTTCCCATTGTGTAAAATATCAAAGTAATAACAAATGCTCATTTGAAATGTTCTTGTTTTATTGGTATATGAGTCACACATTGTTGATTTTAAGAAAAGCTATGAAAAAAATGTGACAGGATAATCAGTATTCTCCTAGCATATATGTGAGAATAAGAATACTAAGAGAATGCATATACCTATGTTTTTGTGTGTGTATTTGTGTGTATGTGTGTTATAGCACAGTTATATGGTATAACTATAGAGCTTCTTTTTATGGAAGTATAGTTGATATACACTGTTACATGAGTTTCAGGTGCACAGCATAGTGATTCAACAACTGTATACCTTACACTGTGCTCACCACAAGAATAGCTACCATCCGTCCCATAAAATGCTATTCCAGTACCATTGACTATATTCCCTCTGCTTTTTCATCCCCATGACTTCTTCATTCCATAACCGTGGAGAATTTTTTGTTGTTGTTGTTCTTGTTTTTGGTGAATTTTGATCCATTGGGAATAGCAAATATGATCTCAAACCTCAGCTCTTCAGCAAACATTCAAACCTAAATCAGAAACAGTTGCCCCTCTTTACCTTTGTTAAGGCTGACACAATCTTTAGGTTGACCTAAGGAAATCATGCTTGTTATTGCAAACACCAAATATTGCCTTAAGGACATTGTCAATTTGTCCTACCATTCCTGGAATAGAACTAAAAATGTTATGGAACTAGCAGGTGTGTAAAATAATACTATGTTCAAAACATGTTATTTTTCTGTGAAATATATGGATGCTTGAATGAACTCAAAGGGTCTGTGACACAAGAAAAAAATTAAATAGCAATTAAGGCACATTTTTTTCTTATTTCAGCATATAAAGACAAGGAAATGTAATGGTTTTAATAATTAAGGATGCAGACTAATGAACACATTTTGCAGGACTAATAAAAACTTTCTGTTATCATCTCTATTTTTAAGAATGAAGAAGGCATTTCCTTAATGCACTTCACTGCTCCCCTTGCCAGCTCTGTTCAGGCTCAGAATTTGATAATGACATTCCCAAATTGTAAAAAATTTTAAAAAATGCATTAAAATTGATTTAAGTCCCACTTTCCAAATCAGTTAACCCAAAGGTTAAGTGCTACTGCACTTGACCTAAGAGAAAGTTTGGTCCCCTTTCATAAGACCTGAGTGTAAAGAATAAAGACAGCATTTTTCTTCTTCTCTTTTTAAAAGAAACCACATGTAATGTTCTCTGAGTTAAGTTTTACCATTCATAATGAATGCAGTCTCGCCATTCAAATGCGACCATAAGTACACAGAAGATAAGAATTTAATTAAATGTAGATTAAAACCAAACAGGAAAACACACTAGCTGATAATTTTATCCCATCCTCTGGCCATATTTTTTATACTTCCTTCTTGTTCTTCTTTGGGCTATAGCTTATCAACATGCCGATAGTACCATAACTCATTACATCTGATGGTGCGGTGGAAATGTGCAGGCTCTGTGCTTGGATTTCCAAGGCACTTAAAATGCAAAGCATGTAAATGTCTCTGTTAAATATAGTAGTGTGGTAACACTGGTGAAAAGGAAGTGATTCTGAAGAAATCCTTAAACCTCTTACAAGATGCATTAGTATTGCATAGTAGCAAATGAAATTTTCAAAGTGGAACCAATTCATGTATTCACACAGCTGTGGTATGGCTTAATATTTTGAGGTTGAGCACCTTTAGCAGTTGGCAAGTTTGAGTGCCAATCAACTTGCTTAGTTTACTTCAGCAAATGTGCGTTTGAGTACATAAGCATCTGTATCTCTTTGCAGGTAAATGGTGTTTTTTTCCATTGTTGACCAAAATATAATAACAATATCTTTGTGCTTGAATGTTGTTCTTGTTAATCTTCTATACAACATCCCTAAATGATCTCCTATTGAGTCTATTGAGACTGTGAAGGTAGAGGTCACAAAACCTCAAAGATAAAAGAAGGGATAGAGGCATGAGTGAGTAAGACAGTTCGTATATATTATTTATGCTTAGTCAGTTTATCTAATTTATATTAATAATTATTTCTAGTCATTATAGAAATAGGCAATAAACAGAAAAATCTTGGTCATTGTAAAGGAAGGCTCTAGAACAAACAATATTTTAAAATCCAAAAGAGAATATATATATTGAGCCTGATAATTAAATATTAAACTAAGGCTTAGAATGGCAATGTGTAGTCTTGATGTATTAAGTACTAGTAAAGGATAATGGAATCATTAATATATTTGCATTTTCTATATCTAATGCTAAGAGCCCTAAGAAGTGTAACACACTTTTTTTTTTTTTTTAAAGCAGGCATAAAATGTTGAGGGCATTCTGTCTTTTGAAAGGTAAATAAGTGGTTGTAATTGGTTGCCTTTTTTTTTTTTTTTTCCGGCAATGGGTTATTTGGTTTATACTGATGAATAGAGTTTTTCAATTAAAAATTGATCTGAAAAAATGATTTATGATTTTGCTTCTTTAATGTAATTTTGAAGTTTTGGTGGTTTGAAGTACTAAACTGATAGCACCACTTTCTCTGCATTAATTGTCCCATGATCACTGCACCCAAATTGGTGTAACATGATGCATTGATACAGCTGCCAATTTTGCCTTTAGGAATAAATCAAAAGGATTAACTCAGTTTAAGGATACCAGAAATTTTGCCATCTAGAGAAACAGTGTTTAATGGAATGAACCTCTATTTTCTTGCCATTAAATCACTGAGAAAAAAATGAGAGCCCCAATATAGAAATGACCTGAATTGCTGGCACTAGCTGGACATAGTGGTTTTATCCAGACTACTGGAGACATTGCTGAGGCTTCGGTAATAGTCTCTATCAACTCATTTTCCTTCCATTCCCTTTTCATAAATAAATTTGTTTCAGTGGCAATATTAAGAAGGAACAAAACAAAACTACGGAAAGTAAAACTGAAGTGCAAAACAGAGGAACATATTTTGCCACTCTGAAAGGCTACAATTAAAATGCTTCTGCTATTAAAAAAAATTAAATATAAAAGTATAAAAAGAAAACCTACCAAGTAGTCTGCATATTTCTGTGTAATGTGTAAGAGGTAAAATTACCACTTGCTAAGGCACTCTAAGAAAATGATAAGAGATTTAAAAAACAAAATAAACTGGCTCAGTAGGGTTAAGCATGTGACTCTTGATTTCAGCTCAGGTCACAGTCTTGAGGTCCTGAGATGAAGCCCTGCATTGTGCTCTGTGCTCAGTGGGGAATCTGCTTAGGATTCTCTCTCCCGCTCCCTCTGAGTCCCACCCGCCACTCATGTACATTCTCTCTCAAATAAATAAATAAATCTTTAAAAAAAATAAACGAAACAAAAACTCCCTGGCATGTCATGAGAGCTGGGAAAGATTTCTTTAAGCATTAAGTGAAATAAATTCTCCCCTTTGATCAAACACATATTTAAAGGCAAATAGACCCAGCAATTGCACTGTTGGGGATTTACCCCAAAGATTCAGATGCAATGAAACGTCGGGACACCTGCACCCCGATGTTTCTAGCAGCAATGGCCACAATAGCCAAACTGTGGAAGGAGCCTCGGTGTCCATCGAAAGATGAATGGATAAAGAAGATGTGGTCTATGTATACAATGGAATATTCCTCAGCCATTAGAAACGACAAATACCCACCATTTGCTTCAACGTGGATGGAACTGGAGGGTATTATGCTGAGTGAAATAAGTCAATCGGAGAAGGACAAACAGTGTATGTTCTCATTCATTTGGGGAATATAAATAATAGTGAAAGGGAATATAAAGGAAGGGAAAAGAAATGTGTGGGAAATATCAGGAAGGGAGACAGAACATAAAGACTCCTAACTCGGGGAAACGAACTAGGGGTGGTGGAAGGGGAGGAGGGCGGGTGTTGGAGGGGAATGGGTGACGGGCACTGAGGTGGACACTTGACGGGATGAGCACTGGGTGTTTTTCTGTATGTTGGTAAATTGAACACCAATAAAAATTAATTAAAAATAAAAATAAAAAAATAAAGATTTGACGTTATGCAAAGAAAAAAAAAAATAAAAATAAAGGCAAATAGAGAGGGACACCTGGGTTGGGCCTCTAACTCCTGGTTTCGGTTCAGGTCATGAACAGGGTCCTGAGGCCTAGCCCCAGGTCAGATGGGCTCAGTGCTCAGTGGAGACTGCTTAGGACTCTCTTGCCCTCAGCCCCCCCCCCCCACCTCTAGGATAAATAAATAAATCTTTACCAAAAAATAAGGACAAGTGGACAAAAATATTTCTATGAAACAAGCATTACTTCCTCCATGGGCTCCAGTCTACCTTAGATTGTTTTCGTTTAAGAAGTTCTAAGAAGCTTTATGGATCCCCTGCATACCTTGCAGAACGCTGTTATGGTATGTCCTGGTCATGTTTGTGTTTTTCTCTGCTTAGGACTGCCAGATCTTTAAGAGCAGTCCTCTACAAGGTGCCAAGGGATTGTTAGGTCATAATCAACAAAATCTTTTGTAAGATGGAAGAGAATGGGGTTAGAGGGAGATAGGGAGAATGGAAGGGAGGAGAGAGAAAAAACAGTAGTGAGGAAGAAGGCACAGGCAGAAAGAAAAGGAAGGAAAGACACAGAAAAGATGGGAGGCAGAGGGGAATTTGGCTCCCCCGCAAATGCTATTCTGTTACCTTCGGTGCTTTATCAGGTTGGAAACAATGCCAGTGTCATAATTAAGAATTTGAATGTAATGAATATTTCAGGGAGAAAAACATGGAAGTAAGGTTGTGTACGATTTCTTCTGGACCATATCAGTGAGTGTCAATGACAGAAAACCAAGAACAAGGAACATACATTTGGTAATGCTTGGTCAAGGGCAAAAGACAGAGAACAATATGGGGCTGATATTTATTGAATACCTACTGTGTGACGATACTTTATATGTTCTTTTATTGAAATCTTAAAAAAAAAAAAAGGCCTTGTAGAATGAATTGTCCACATCTTACAGAGGCAGAAACCGAGTCTCAGGAAGTATGAATAACTTAACTACCATCAAAGAGTGAATAGATTCCAGAATCTATCCCAAGTTGATAGATCTCAGTAACATCTCTCGGTAACTTGTCTCTGCAACCAACTCTCCTGCTTCCAATACTGTGGTTTTATTTTATTTTTAAAAATATTTTATTTATTTACTCATGAGAGACACAGATAGAGAGACAGAGATGTAGGCAGAGGGAGAAGCAGGAAACCTGATGCAGGACTCTATCCCAGGACTCTCAGATCATGATCCGAGCCAAAGGCAGACGCTCAACCACTGAGCCACCCAGGTGCCCCCCCAACTCTGTGGTTTTAGTTCATTCATGTGTAATTTTATCTGTAATGAAATTACCTTATTAAATTAATTGCTTCAAAAGTACTCTTTAAGCTGCAGTTTTTTAACTTAGTCTTTTTAAAATTTTATAAGTAGTATGTAAAATAGTGATTTTTTAAAAAATCAATATTATTCAAGGAATTTGAAATTAGATTGGTATAATAAAATATTTCTGGAAATTATTAAAACAATGCATATTTCTAAGTTCTGTGTTAGAAATTATTTGTCATGATTTTATTGAGGTGCTTGAGAGATGAGCAGTTTGGCTCCATATAGCATATGTGTCCATTTGAATGCTGAATCCTTTGGTTGCTACACTTTGAGCTGCTTTTTTTTTTTTTTTTTTGAGCTGTTTTTTTAAGGCAGAAATGAGGAAGAGTAATGCTCATAATTTGCTTGATTCAGAAGAGTAACACTGGTGGAGCACAACCAATTTTGCCAAGAGGGAAATTGGTGAAATGTATCTTAGAAACAACTATGATGTTTTAAATGTAAATTTAAGAAGTCTATTTTGGGGAAAATGTACAAAAAGAATTTTCATAAAAACAGGCTTCTCCTGCAACAAAGCTACTAAAAGAGCTCTGACCACCCAGGATATTTTAACTCTACCCTTTGTCCAAGGGAGACTGTGGTCTCATCAAGCCCTGTAATAACTGAATTTTCAGTTCAGTGTGCAGACTTTAAGTGAATACAAGGTAGATGTTTCCAATCAAGTTTGATAATTTCTTCAAAATATTCTCTATGTTAATAAGGTGCAAGCAGTAGGGAAATGTGAAGAGGTAAAATGTTTCCCTACCAATAATCACACCATACAGACTTTAAACGTTTTTACAAATGCTCAAAAGTACAAGCCTTATTTATTTCCCCCTTTCCAAACTGCATCCTGGAAAATGCAGTAATAGAGAAAAACCAAAGTGGATTGCAGGAGTCTGCATGGCTAGGAGAAAATTATGTGTCTCAAATAATTAAATAAACATAATTATAACAGAGAGTAGAAGTTAAAATATTATTAAAATATTTCTGTTAGTGGGTAGGTTAGTCACATCCATGGTAGTGGCAAAATTGGAAGTCGGGTTGTAACGAATGCATGTTACAGCATTAAACAATAACACATTCTTCCCAGGAAAACTAAAATGACAGGTGTAGCCATTGATGCTTCAAGCATATACTCTGACCTCAAGACTCACAATCTGCTACAGTCTGTAGAGCACATACTGTGGAGTAAGAATTATGTTGAGGGAAGGGACTAGAAAATGTTGTATAGGACCCTCATATTATTTACGGCAAAATAGGTATTTCAATGTCTTATGGAGATAGCATTTAAAAAATAAAATGGAAATGAACATCTCTCTGACTGCTTACTTCTCCTTCTCATTTTCTTGAGCACAGAAGGAGGTTTGTGAGCGATGGAGGCTATATTTATGTAGCTTTTAAAATGGATGATGCTGTGGTATTTGACCTAAGGTACATTATTAAAAAAAAAAAAAAGTTATTCAGCCGAGCGTCTCTTAGTTATATTTGAAACTGAATTCTTGCTGCATTTTTTATTGAAACGGGTTGCCTTAATGATCTGGGCTCATAGATTTCAGAATTATGCAAAAGATGCAAATAAAACTAGCTTTAGTTAAATTCATATTTCTGAAATACATTCGTTATTACATTTTGTAGTTCTCTACAGAGCATTACTTTGTGCTTGGTTTTGCTCATATTTCCAATTCTGTCTAATTCTCAGTCACAATTTTTACATTATAACCCACTGAAGATTTTCCTTTTTTTTTTTCATTTCGGTAACCATTATTTGAATCATAAAAAAATGCATTACTGTATTCATAATGTACTGCTCATGTGACAGTTTTTGAACTTTAATATTCTTTTCTGTAATATGCCGGCTTAGCAGCCTATAAAAGAGACATATTGTTTGTAATGTTTCTTCCCCACAACAAATGATGTGATTCTGGGTTCTATGAAATGGCAGTAGTTTTCTAAATTTGTGATTCTTCTGTGTTCCGTTGTCAAGAACAGTTGTACATCTGCTCAGCACAGACTTTCCGAGACTATGAACTTTAATTGAGGAAAAATAATGAGAGTTCAGGGACTACTGATACGGAGTCGGTGGCAAAGCAGGTGCCCTGCTGCCAGATCAATGGATTATTTACTCCTTTGTCATAAACAGGAAACAGTTGGTTGTTTGTGGTGACTACACGCATATTTTAAAGCCCGGGTACATATTTTCTCCTTCCTTGTCAATGTAGAACATTTTAAATAGTGCTTAACTTATGATTTAACATAACTGTATAGAATAAGCAAACAACACTTGTTCTGTTTTAATTATTAACCACCTTGTTTGAAAAAAGAACTTTAGGAGTGATTTCAAGAGCACACATCATATGTGCTTCCAGCCCTTACCTCTCAACTCGTATGGTTGCAGTCATAAACCCTCTATATAATGGTCTAAATATTTTTCTGCCTCTCTTTACAGATATCTGAAAGTAGAAGACCTTTTTTTTTCCACCCTAAATACGGAAGGAAATCTAAAATATAAATTGTAGACAGTTTTAGCATTTCATTAGGACACCCTAAGAGTTTGCACAAGGTTTTCAAACCCCTCAAATAGAATTTTCTCAGGATATAATTGGGAGGAGGGCAGGGGAGCAAAGCTCAGCATCCTTTTTCTGAGTTCAAAAATCAACCACGTCCGGCTTTCAGTAGGCACGTGATTTCTGAGTATGTTGGAACTATCTCCGACACACCTGAGCAGGACCAACCTAAGAGGCTAGGGTCACCCAAAGGGGGCGTGCTCCTCTCTCAAAGCTCCTCATTAGCAAACTAAACAAAGGGCTGGCTGTAGGATGCCTGGAATTAGCTGCAATTTCCACCATGACAAGTGACTTTTTGTGTTACATAATGATATGCTGGGAATTTAAATCCTAGGTTCTAGAGATCAGTGGTTTAAATTCTAATGATGGGTTTTGTGGCATGGAAATCTGACTTTTAACACGGAGGTTGGAGACCATAGAAACCATAACATAAAGTTTATACACAGAGCCCACCCGTGGACAGCTCCTCTGAACCCTCAGACAGTTCACACAAACCTCATCTCTCAACCAGAAATGTTATAATTGAAACTGTTCCTGGGAATAGTCTTCCTTTTTACTATAAACCTCTCTTAATTTCTTTTGCAATTGGGATTACTACTGGAACTGTGAATTATGTTAAAAAGAACTCCCACCAGAGAAAAACAAATGTATGTCAAAGAAAAAGAAACTTGAAGTTCTAAAATGCAAATTTAAGAATCAGTAAATTCAAAGTACAGTTAGCCAAGCTATGATATCTAGCAATCTGATTAACCTGCCTGAAAGTGTGAAAACATTTTGGCAAAAAAAAATTAGTGTGTGTTTTTCTGTTTGTTAACTATATATTTACTGGTACATAAAGTAATGTAATAATGCAGCTTTCCTAAGACAAAGTCATGACAAATATATCATCCAATGTGGAACTAAAAATAATACTTCAATTCTTATTCATATGATATAATCACTATTAGTTAAAAGTGTCATTTTTTTAAAAATGTGTCATTCTTTAAATGAGGATTGGATTGGATGTTGCAACAACTGTTCACACCCAGTATGAGTCTTATAACATCATTAGCATGTCCAGTGTGCTGCTATATATTTTAAGAATGCTTATGTTTACATTTTCACTTATGTTTTCTAAATATTACATGCAAGTATTCACTGCCTAATACTTCCCCATTACTAATCACAATAATAAATCTGGTTATTGAGGTAAATGTTAAATTCTCCATCTGTAGAAATAATACAAAAAAGGAAATCCACTTTTTTCCCCCCCAGCGGGGTGGATGGAGTTTGCTAGTTCAGAGTCAACAGGATTTCCTTTGAGTCCAAAATCTAGAATGGGAATCAGGGCACACTGCAATTACAAAAGAATGAAATATTGTGGTTGCTTATGTCTATTGATAAAATTGATGAAGCAACATAGCTTCATTTCTATGTTGCTTCATTTCTGTCTAATTTACAAGATAAGTTGAAGGTATTGAACTTAAAGGCAAATATCCAGCTATAAGTCTGTATTCAGCTGGCTATATAAAGAATCTCTTGATCCACTGTCTTGAAAATATGCAGCATCAGAAGTAGAATTATTCATTCATAAATGTGTGTTTTATTCTAAACAGCAGGAAGTAGTAAGTACAGGCTTCAAATTCTGTCATGCCATGCAGAGATGAAGTGACATCAGTGAAAATTCTCTGAATAAAAGACATCAGGAGCAAAGTCTTTGTCTAGGACCCCTGATCTCTTGGATATATATTGCACCTAAATTTCTTGTTCTATGACCTGCCGTTCTCATTTGAATCTAGTTTCTCTAAAGGAATATAAGGAATGTGAATTATAAGAGAAAAGTGCTAGTGACTAATTTTTTCTATTGATGGAGGTAAAGCATGTATTTGTTTCTGTGTGTGTGTGTGTGTGTGTGTGTGTGTGTGTGTTTCCTTCTTAACACAGATATGTCAGAGGGATAACAAAGAACAAAACCGGGACATGATTTGGAAGCCCAAACGTGTCGATTGCAATGTTAGCCCCGGCTGTAGAAAATTTAAGTAGCTCTTATTAGGAGGAGTTTTGTAGTGGGTCGGTGAACAAGTCTGCCTAAATACAGACCTTCAATGTATCTGCTTTCCTGCATTTTGCGATGATCAGGGGAAATTTAATGTGTGTGTGTCTGTGTGTGTGTGCTGTGATAATTGTAGCAGTAGTCTCAGTGGAGACAGAGAAGGCTAACTCTATTTTCAGGAAGATGTTCAGTTGAATGAAAATGGGGCAAAATACTGAAAACTTTATTGTCTTGAAAATGAAACTTGATTTTCTAGGAAATAAAAATCATTTAAGAAAAAGCATCTGGGAGACTTCATAATGATTTTATTGACCTAGTAAAAAATTATTTTCCAACAGAAGTTTTGAGCCTATAATAAAACCTTTATGTCAAAAATTACCCTTATGCGAGGAGATTAAAGCATACTGCAAGCCTTTCAGAAATGGCATTTTCAGAATACCTTCTGATGATTATTGGTCTCTTTTTTCTGTAAAGTTCTATAGAGAATATATTTTAATTAGCTTCCACTTGATACTACTTCATACACACGGCCCAACTCTGACCCAATGTCTGATCATATAGAATACATTACAAAAGAACTGGCCATTTGAGTGCTTTAATATAGCTTTGCATTAATGTCAGGCATCGTTTAGACAAGGCATTAAAAGTGTTATTTTAATGACTGAAGTGTGTTGGGTAGAAGAGGCCTAATCTTTATAGGAAGAACGATTTCAATTAGCTCTAAAATATTAATTTGTTGATACAACTATATACTCTAATGTATTTGACTACAAAACATCTTGTGAATAATACATTGCTAGAATCCACTTGTCTTATGATGTAACTTATACTGCTTTTAAAAACTAAGGTTGCTAATTTTATAGCCACCATGAATCAGTTAAAAAAATAATTTTTAAAAACTTGCGCATTTTTAATGTTGAAGGCTATTTCTATCCCCCTGCCCCCCAAAGTAATTTGTAAGGCTATAAATAAAATGTGCAATCTCTGGCTAGTAAGATATTCAATAGGTTTTAAATATGATATGGCTATCTGTCTTAAAATTTTAAGGGCATTTTTATTTATTTGTTTACATGGTGAGTGTAAGATATTCTCCCTGGAAACAGTTTGTCTCACGGTGCAAAGTGTGAAAATATGAGAACAAAAATAACTGCATACCTTAATCCTACTATTGTGTTTCTGGGAACTAAAAATGCTGCTGTTCTGGCTTTTACTCTCCTTGAATATCTCCCTGTAGCCTTATCTTTCCATTGTGCTGGCTGTTTATTGCAGCATCTTGGCATTGGTTTTCATGGCTGAACATGTGGCCCTGCCTTAAGGTGAGCGAGAGTCACATAGGTAAACACCCTGTAGCCCTTCTGAAAATGTGCTGTTTTCCCCAGCAGCTAACCAAAAATTTGTGATTGCTTCATAGACTTCTCAGGGGCTCCCTACACAAGGCACAAGCAACATGGGTGCTTCTCAAATGCTGGAACACTATACGCCAATATGGAACGCTAGTCTCCTGGCTGGGATGGCGTTAAAGCTCCCTTTACGCCACACCGGAGCAGCTGGCCAAAATGCAAAACTCTGCCGGGCAGTCAAAGGTTTCATACATCCCGATCAGTGCTCCCAAACAAACTAATAAAGTAGGAACAATGGCTTTTGCCTAGGTGGGCCTACAAAGCATGCGTTATCTTCCGTACCTTTCTTAGTGACTCTCACCATCATCCCTGGCATCAGTCCCAGCTAGCCTGATTGATTCTCAAATATATGAAAACTAGATTTAAATGTTTGTGTGTGTATATATATACACACATACATACATTTCTTGCACAATGTAAGACTGGAAGGGCGAAAATGCTGAGTTTGTAGCAAAGCAGAGCCACACAAATGCAGTTTTTCAACTAGGTAGAGCAGGCTTTTGTCGTAGATTTCATGCAGCAGTTGGCATTGGCAGTATTGCAAAAAGAGATGTATTCTGTTGTGCTCTGTTTGATCAAGTGCTAAACCCGTGTGATCAATAGAGAGACAGATGTCGGGTGCAGATGGCGATGCCGTGATACCTGGGGCAGCGCGGGCCTGCCAGAATGACAGAATGAGAACAAGGAAGAGCAGCAATGCAACAGAATGTGACAAATGAAATTAGGGTTTATACTAGTCGATAATTTACAGCTAATACAAAGTGACAGAATTTTTCAGTACCCAGTATATTTTACTTCCAGTAATGCTATAGCCAATAAAGGCATATTTCATGCAACATAATAAAATGAAAGCTGTGGGGAAATATAGTCCAACCATTTTTTATTATGTTACAACTTTTAAAATTGATCCCTGAGAGAATACTAATAGCTTGCAAGTCTTGTTAGAGTGACGTCTAAAGGCATTTTATCTCCAAATTTATAACAGCCCCGGCACTTACTCCCATTGCATATTAGACTCTTAAGTTGAAGGCAGGTAACTCGGTAGTGACCCAGAATGCATATGCTTTGCTTTAAAATATATATTATGAAAAGTTCTTCCAGTCTGTTTATAAAATTGTAAAAACAATGATCAATTTCAACTTAGTAAGAAAACATTCTAATTTTCTATATTAATGATGATGTGTAATCAGTCACCTGTGTAATTAAAAATGAAAATCTAAGCACATATTAAAAATTTTCCTCCTCAGCCAGGCCAAAAGCCATAGTTCATATATTCGGAATATATTTTATGACTCTATAAGCTTAAACTTCAGTACCTTGAAGTGACAACTTTGCAGTAATGCTTAGTGAATCAGTTGATGTCCTTTTATGACTTAGCCAAATTCTCCATATTCTTGAACATACTTATGCACATACTCTCTAGTGACCTGCTACCAGTCTGGGAATGGTAGAAGGTGGTTGAATAGAACCATCTCTCAGCAAAACTACATGGCGGGCTCATTTCTTTGCATTGTCTCTTACCTCCTTTGCTTTTACTCCTCCCTTTGGGCTTTTGGTGTTCTGAAGTCATGCCACATCTGCAAAAGATAACTTCATAGAACTTATCAGCGTGGGACCCCCACCAACGTCTCCCATTATTCAACTATTCACTGAGAAGCAGAATTTCAGTATCTTTTCTCAGGGCATTTTTTAAAAGATTTTATTTATTTATTCATGAGAGACACGGGGGATGGGGGTAGAGAAACCGGCAGAGGGAGAAGCAGGCTCCATGCAGGGAACCTGACATGGGACTCGGTCCCTGGTCTCCAGGATCCCACCCTGGGCTGAAGGCGGTGCTAAACCACTGAGCCACCGGGGCTGCCCTCTCAGGGCTTTTATAACTATATCCAGATGAAACTTCAAAGTGGGAGGGCCCAGCATGATGGATGGTCTGATGAAGGTGTATTGGGGAGCATAGGAATTTCCTAACCCTTACTCAGGTATGGTAATGGGCAGCAAGACCCATGGCTGCCTGTGACATTGGCAAATGTATATTAAAACTATTAATGGGTAGATCATCACAATTTAAACAAACTTTCCTAAGTGACTGCTTTCTGAATACTGAAAAGGACCCAAGACATATCCTTCAGTGGCAGTAATCGCTGACATCTCTCATTGGCTCCAGTGGGAGCATTTACAACTATGACATCAGTGAAAGAAGGGACAAGATCATGGTGTTCACTGCAGTTCTGAAAATTGTGGGAGTCTTGCCTATCCAAGATAATACATAGCAGCTGAAGATATCATACACAAACATACACACACACACACACACACACACACACTGCTCTATTCATTTACTCCACATACAATTGCAGGTGACTTTTATATAACAGCTACATTATACTTATTATCCATAGGTGTGTCATAATTCCAGCTGAACCTAATAAAAGATGGACCAGGGGTGCCTAGAGGCTCACTTGGTTGAGCATTCAACTCTTTTGGCTCAGATTATGATCTCAGGGTTATGAAATCGAGCCCCCCATCAGGCTCTATGCTCAGTGCAAAGTCTGCTTGTTCCTCTCCCTCTGCTCCTCTTCCTGCTTTCTCTCTCTTTGTGAAATAAATAAATAAAATATTTTGAAAATGTATAAATGGATCTATGGCTCTAAAATGAGTATTTATAATTACTGAAAGCAATTTATAATTGCTAAAAGTAATAGAGCAATAATATTCCAGGTATTTCAGCAGATATTATGCTTTGGGGCTTGCTATTTCCATTCAATTTTAACAACAAAAAAACCTCTTGCTCTATTTTTTAGGAAACTGATTGTGAAATCTTAGAAACATATTGATCAAAAACCTTAACTAGATCTTTAATAAAGGAGACTAAAGTGTGCATCCCTTGGTTATTCTAACCTACCAAATATAAGAGCTGTTGGAGAAGGCAGTGTTAACTCTGAAGTCTCATACAGAAAATATGCCTCAGGTATACTCAGGTGGCCTATTATAATATGAATGGATCATTCATTTTGGAAGATATCCACAGCTGGACCCAGAGTCATTCATTATATGAAACTCATGCTTGAGCTTACTGCTCTGTGCTATCAGGCATCTTCTTATTTAGATCATGACATTCCCTTCCAAAGATATTCTTAATATGCCATTTGATAGGAGCTATTTGGAAACTAGCAAGGCTCTAAGGTATTTAACGGGATTCTTAGCATTATGTAGCTCCATTTCACACATAAGAATGAGTCAGCTCAGGCTCATGGAAAAATTTTTATTTCATTTACAAGCTCTACAGACTCACCTAGAGTTGTTTCATGATAGCAGTATTTATTGGCATGGCATCATCTGTCAGTTTTGATCTTTGAATCAATTGAAAGCAACCAAAGTATCAAGCTTTTAATTTTAAGGATGAAGAAAGTTAGACTAAAAAATTAAAAGGACTTCCCACTTTTAGAGAAGCACATGCTGTATTAGAATTCAGTTCTCTTGACTTTGCCATCATGGCCAAAAGTAAACATAACACCAGCTAACCTGGGTTCCTTTAATAGGGCAAGCCTCCTCTCAGTATCAGCCTCATACATTCTTCATGAGCCAACTGAAAACCCACTTCTTTTCCTAAGGCTTCCCCAACTACTTTAAAAAAAAAATGGTTCCTATTTATCCATTCATGAGAGACACAGAGAGAGAGAGGCAGAGGGAGAAACAGGCTCCATGCAGGAAGCCTGACATGGGACTCGATCCCGGATCTCCAGGACCAGGGAGCCACCCAGGCTGCCCTTCCCCAACTACTTAATGTAGACATAATTATTTTCTGCTCCCCAAAACTCCTATAACCGATGTTCGTATGATTCAGCGTAACACATGAATTGTCTCTTAATGACTGCATACACTTGTGCGTGTGCGTGTGTGTGTGTGTGTGTGTGTATTACTAGATAATAAGTTCCTAGAGTCAAGGAGCTCCACTCTCTTTAGTAATATCTTGAACTGTAATCGTAGTAGTCATGGTAAAATGAAGGGCCCATTTATGCGTAAATGAATTCAACCATGAATTCTTTTCACAAATCATGACCTTCTCTCCTTTCACACCCTGTGTATTGATCAGAGCAAGGAGGATGCCTCCTTAGTGTTCCTCACCATTTGTAGGGATAGTGCTATCCCTTCATTTAACACATATTCATTGTTTGCCTACATGTGCTGGACATTCTGATAGGTTTAAGGATATGACAGTGAACAAACCAGACAAGACTTGTTTTCCGCAGCTCTGGAAGCTGAGGTACTGGATCAGCAGAATTCAGATCAGCCAGTGAGTGAAGACAAGGGCAGTATACACACCAAGGCAAGGATCTATGGTTTTTATTTCATGATCCATAGTTTGGCATTTCATTTTTCAAAGCACTGGGGTTTCTTTGACTGTATGGACCTAAGAAGATATATTTTAAAAATCAGGAAACCCACTTTTGAAAGGTCTTAGCACATTTCCAAATAGACAATAGATTCCAGTTAAAACAAAAGCAAGTAATGGTGTGTAGCGTTCATGCCTCAGTTATGCAGGCTTGAGCCCCTTCTCTGAGCTGTGTATAGGATATGAACTATACAATTTTGTTGTATAAAGCACTTTATATGTACCATATGATCCTCAGAACAACTCTAGGAAGTAAGGTTATTATCCCATTTTACAGATAAACGAACTGAGACTCAGAGAGACTATGCCGTTACCCAAACTAACATAGCTAAAAAAGGACCAAATTATGGTAGAACACATATGTTGGTCATCTTTTGACATCTTTTTAAATTGTACCAAACTGTGTCATATTATCTCTCTTTCACCTGCCTCTATGTCAGAGGTATGTTAAAGATGATATGAGTTTCTGAGAACATATTTCTATGGGAATAATAAACATTCCATTTGAGGGGTACCTGGGTTGAGCGTCTGCCTTTGGCTCAGGTCATGATTCCGAGGTCCTGGGATGGAGTCCCGCATTGGGCTCCCTGCAGGGAGCCTGCGTCTCCCTCTGCCTATGTCTGTGCCTCTCTCTCTCTATGTCTCTCATGAATAAAGAAATAAATTTTTTTAAAAAAACTTCATTTTCAAGTGTCCATTGGCTTCTCAGTATACAGATCTGGTAGGAATTAAGATCTGCCTGTGTCCAGAGTTATGGGAGAAGAGAAAGCTACCACCCCTCTTTTATGAGCACTGTGAGCCCTTGTATGCTTTCCCCTTCTGTGTTCCCCATTGCCTTGACCAGAGTGCATGTTCCATGGATAGAGGTTAGTTAGTAAATGGCTGAATAAATTAATAATAAAAATCATCTCATATACTTGCTACCTTATGTTTTGTGCTATCTAGTTTAACCAGGTAATGCTGCCTTATAAGTGACAAATTCAGGTAGAGAGGAAGTCAGACTATGCTCTGAAAGGTTTTTTGTTTTGGGTTTTTCTTTTTAATATCTTTTCAATAAGCTGTAGAGAGGCTAAGGAAAATTTCATGATGCTTCAAGAACACAAAGGTGGGCATTTGTACTTCTGCACTGCTAATGCCTCTTTGAACTCAAGATAAGTTGACTCACTGGTTATATAAAAATATCTGTTTTTCTGAATCCCCTCATAAACCTTTATGTATCACTTCCCTAAATAATAACTCAGAAAATTATAAGACAACAGAAGGGAGGAAATTTGACTTTAACACTATGAACATTTTGCAAAAAGTTACAGGGAATTTGATTTAAAAAACCAACAATAGGGATCCCTGGGTGGCGCAGGGATTTAGCGCCTGCCTTTGGCCCAGGGTGCGATCCTGGAGACCCGGGATCGAATCCCACGTCGGGCTCCCAGTGCATGGAGCCTGCTTCTCCCTCTGCCTATGTCTCTGCCTCTCTCTCTCTCCCTCTCTCTGTGACTATCATAAATAAATAAAAAAATAAAAAAAAACAACAATATAAGAAATGTAAATGTTAGTGTTTGATCCCAGAAATAAAGTGGAAATTCAGTATATCAATTTAAGGTCTGAAGCAAATAAATGCAATGAAATTGACAGATACAGTCTAGGAAACACATTTAAGGAACACTTTGAACAAAATGTAAGTAGTGGATTATTTTACTGCTGCCCCTTCCCATAGTATGTATGTATTATGTATGTTAATGCATAGCCCTTTGAAAGCCTCTTTGAAAATCAATTACACTACCATACGTGTTCTTGACCTACTAAGAATATGTGTACTGATAATATTAATTCCAAGATGGCGCAAGGTCTTAGACTGAAATATTTAACTTTTCCACACTTCAGTAAAAATTATAATACTCCGATGAGTGACAGCACAGTGAATTTTTTTTTTTTTTTTTTTTTTGGTAATGGAGTTTTAGTAACACAGGGTGCACACAGTTAACACAAATCCTCCCCTCCAATAAAGATAGTCACCAAGGGTCTTGACTATAGGAGGGGTCATAGCTCACTCCAGTATCTATCCTCTCAAACCTTCATTTTGGTGTCACCTATATCGTGTTAAACTGGCGAAACTCCTTGTGAGTGGGCATAACGCCAACATAACAGATGGCTCCAAGCTTGGCATGCCAAGGGACCAGTATGTGCATCAAGTTTGACTATTAAAAATGGAGTTTCCATCCAGGAATGTTGTTCATATAAATATTTTTGCACATTTATAGTTTTTATTTTTAAAGTTATTGCCCAAACTATGTTTTACACACACACACACACACACACACACACACACACACACCTTCTCACATTTGCTTTAGAATTTTTTAAATTAACTGCTTGACCAGGTTTGGAATATAAACAAATACAGACTCAATGGTACAGTACTGATAACACATGATACAATCTTTAACCTTGGGTCAGTGTTTCCAATGTAGATACATAGTTAACATTTAGAAAATCTTTATTAGTATGAATAGTATTTGTCATGTTCATTTATTTATTGAACCAGAATTCTTTTTTAAGATTAAAGATTCGGATTTCTCTAAATGTGAATTGTATATAATAAATATACATATTTATAGAAAACATATACAAGAGCAAAAAATTAAAATATCACATCAGTCACAATCACTGTATTTCTCCTTTTTTATAGTTCTACTTGTTCTATCAGCCTTAAAAAACTCAATCTGCAATCTAAAAAACATAACAAAATAAATCCCAATAATTTAGGACCTTGTGCAATTACAAATACGAATAAATCCTGAGTTTTGGTGGTTTGCAGCCAATACCTATTTTCTGGATTCCTAGGATACAGAATATTATTAGCAAGTGCATATTTATTCCAAAAATATGGCAAACAATAGAGGTCTGAAAGCTAAACAGGGCAAATTTTCTTTGGGAATAACAGTCTGAAATCACTGATATAAATCACTCCCCAAAAGGTAACCAGGCCCAACAACAGAATAGCAAAGAAAATGTGCTTTCTAGGGCCATTGCCCTCTGAGACAATTCCTCAAGCAGGTGATATTTAACAGTCTGCCCTACTCTGGAGTTTCCACAGGATAGGATTGGCCATTCCAAGAAAAATAATTATAAGAAGGGAGTAGAGCAAACATTTTTGCAGTACCTGGCACCTGCCCTGTGTACATCCCTGTTGCCATGTCCTTCCTATAAAATGATCTTATATCATCTATAATAATCATCTAATGGTAGACAGGATAATCCCCATTTTCCAGATGAGGAAATTGTGTCTCAGGAGGTTTAACTAAATTGCCCAAGGTCACACAGATGCTAAATATTCAGAGCTGCATTCCTCACTCAGAGCTGTCTGATTTTAAAATTTCCAGGTCTGTGCAGTCTTTCACAGTGCTCATTTGGTAAGTGGAGTAAAACCAATAGCAAGTTTGGGGACTAAAGGTTCTGAGGTTGTTCTTCATACCTCAAAGAGGGGAGTCACAAACATCGTGGTCCTAAGGGTAAGTGCAGCCAACCTGCCTTGAGACTGTCGGCATAGCAAAGAAGTTTCTATTAACACCAAAAAAGTCTGTCCTTCTTAGAAACTGGATAGTAATAAACTACTTACTTCCAGAGTCTGGAAATGGAAGAATACAGCTACTTGAGTAGGATATTTCATTAACCACATTTCCATCCTGTTGTCTTATTTTGAGTCCTTTTAAGATTAATTGGTGAGATGCAGGACTCCTTTTGATCCTCTAGAACAGTAAGCAGGAGATGCAGGGAGTGGACTGAAAAACAAGGCATCGCCTTCTCTTATATGAGCCAGACTTTAAAATTGCAGGGTTTTGGTGATAAAGCTAAATCACATTTTAAATTATATATCACAAGGTAAGTATGCATTTTGTGAAAATATTTGACAACTTAGGAAGTATGGTATATATATATATATATATATATATATATATATATATATATATACATATACTGTATTTTCATTTGAAAATTATCGACATCAAATTATAACAAAAATTAATTTTCAAAAACAATGTATGCTAAGCATATTCCAGGTTTGTACAGATAATATTCTTCTATTATAATTAGAAATTTAATAGATATTCATTTTCCTGATTTTTATTATCTTTGATTTACTATCTTTTTATTATCCTTGATTATTACTTTTTTATTACTTTTTCCAATAATTTTCTAAACCAATAGTTTTAAAAAAACCTCAGTGTTTTCTTGTTGGAAAAAGAAACTCAAGGTCTTCCACAGATTCAAAGAATATTGTAATAAGTTAGATTGTGCTCAAGAACGTGAAAGAGAATAACTGTTTCATTCTTCGACCCTTGACTCTATTATATTTCCCTTGCAAAATGAAATGTGTTTTTTTATTATTTTTTTTCTTTTAGTTTCATGGTACATTGCTATACTTGATGCGATTTCAGGGTAATTTTATACAATTTTGTAAATGACTTAAGTGATGTAATGCACTGAAATACACAGTAAGGTGTTCTAAAATCTGCCATTTCCATTTGGAAGAAAAACACCACGTATTCAATAAGCATTTGAAAAGAAGTCAAATTCAGAACCCCTAGTGTGCAGAGAAGTTTGATTTACCTGTCTCCACCTCTCTTTCTTTCCTTCCGGCAAACATGGGCTCTAGCTTTCAGAATTCATAAAGACCTTTGATTTTTAAACAGGACTAAGTTCTCTGTTTCATTTAAAAGCAAAATTCTTACAGCTTTCAGAAGGATGTAAGTGGTCAGTATACAATCTGTCACTTATTTCCCTTTTGAATACAGTTGGTTTTAGGCTTTATTTTAAAATAAACCATCCCTTCCACATCCCTGAATCATTGAATACAGACTTTGCTATAAACATCACAATACCTATGATTTTTCGTTTTAAATTTCTGCGTATGCTGATAGTTAACCAGCAGTGCTTTTAAATTTACTAAAATAGTACCAATGTTAGTTTAATCTAGTTCATAAAATAAGTTGTTTAAGATTCATATATTTTTACATATTTTTGAGATCATTCAAACCACTGTCAGTTTCCCCTTAATAAAGCTAATCTTCAGTTCTGCATTTAGCCACAGTATGCCAGTACAATTTACATTTTGATTCACCGTAAAATTCCAACTTTTCATATTATTTCATTCTGGAGTTCCAGTTGCTTTATTTAATAGATTGTCCTTTGATCTCATGGAGACAATTGCATTTTACTTCTCTAATGAAGCTTATATTATTATAGCCAAGTGAATGTTGCACCAAATGGTAGAAGTCCCAAAGGGAAGCATGCCTTTCTCCATGGAGGTTGGAAAAAGAAAAGCATAATTCATTTTTGAGAGTTATCAGGCAGTTTGTCCCCAAATCCCTATTTCATGCCATTATTTTATTTTGCATTCTGGGGCATTTTGCAACGGTAACATATTTTCAAGGTTCTCTGAGTTATTTCTAACAACTAGCTAGTTAAATAAGTTAATGTGTCCTCTACTCAGCAGATAGAATTCACAATAGGAGCAAAAGACATGCAGAGTAGCCTCTTGTTTCTAATATTTTTTTGCAAATATTTTTATCCTCTTAATTACACGTTAATAATTTGTCACTGGCATTTCAAGAGGTCTCATGCAGTTTATTCAACAATGAGTAAAAACTTGGCCAAAACCTCAGTGGTTGAACTGAATGTGAAAGAAGTCCATGGTTTAAAACTATATTCTGTTATGGGTGTTGTATTTATCTTTAAGGCATTTATCTCTATAGTTTTATCTATTTTGAATAAAAGAAAGGATTAAAGATAACTATAGAACACGGAGGGAGAAGAAGTCTAACCCTATACAGAAAGATTCAGAAGATTTGGTTTTTCGTCATAACCAGCATTGATTTATGAACAGTTCTGTTTTTGTTAATTATTAATGCCAGAACTCACAGCTTTATAACCTCTCCCTCATCTGTGCTCCCTTCCTGAAAATTTGCCTGTAGATACAATGAAATGTGAGCCGTGGAGATCAACTTGATTCCTCATAGTCAAAAGGGTTAGCCAGCACGATGCTTTCTTTACTTCTACCGTGTCAAGAGAAGTAGCTTGAGGTCCCTAGGCAATGGAGAGCCATTCAGAGGTTCTAAGTGTGGGTTTCCAGACAGGATGTGTTTGTGTTTTAGTCTTGCAGTCCTGCAAGTGTACTTGAAAAGTACAAGATAGGAGGAAGGTAGATTGGCCGCTGTGAGATAGAGCTAATGGGGTCTGAACTGAGTGAACATCTCTGGAAGAGGAAAGAGGAGAGAGTGGAAAGATAGGTTGCATGTAGAACTGGCTACGAGTGAGGACAGGGAGCGAACAGGTTTCTAGGATTCTGAGAAGATAATGCGACTCACTTAGGAAAATCTATTTCTCAGGCCTGTAAGTCTGACCAGAAGATGAACACAAGACCTCAATAGATTGGCAATATTGTCAACCATCTTCTCAGACCAATTTTCTGGTTCATTGTTAAATGTGTTGCTGAAATCAGCCATCATGCCCAAGAGCTCAGATACCTGTCTAACGGAGCTTAGAAATATTGGATTTTCCTGATGGGGTGATGGTTTAGAAAATAATCAAGCAATTATGAAATGATCGATAGTAAAAATAGTAGTAAAAATAATTCATATCAGACATGCCTATTCCACGATGAATGAAATTTGGCCTGTGCTGTTACAACAGAACAGCTATTTACAAGGATTTGAATAACCAGACACAGATACAATGATCATGAGCAAAATGCCTATCTGTGGTTTTAAAGAGGCAGGAATGGGAGGAGGGCTGTCTAGAAAACAAACAGGTGTAAAGATTTCAAACGAAGTATGATGTACCTCTCCTTCTGTTTACAAAGCACGATTTGATTTTACATACCATCCTGTATAGTGACTTTAAAATTATTAAATGAGAACCGTAGCCAGCAATGCATGCAAAATATTCATTCATTGTTGTAAACTACAAAAATATTGCTTTTATGCAAAGAGAATGCTATTGTAGAATTTTAAAAGGCATAGAAATAAAAGGCTCAGGATTGGAGCGATTTAAACAAACTCACTAGAATATAGTAGATGATTAAAATACAATCTATAATTACATTACACTGGTATCAGGTAAGGATAAAAGCCTATAAATACACTGGGGTCAGGGTAAGCATAAAAAATGAAACAGTTATTTGAATAATCTGAGATCAAGTTGCAGTAATTAAAAATGAATGTATTATTCAAATGAAGGAATTAGGTTACAACACTCCTCGTATGAAAATATTATTGTGACAGACTGAAATAAGTTGGAAATGATTTTGATTAAAAAATGGGTAAAGGAATGTAATAACTTTCACTAGGGAAAAATAGACAATCAAGGAATATCAAAAAAAATTTTTTGGCTTCCAGATGAGAGACCATGAGAGGCTAACTGTTCAAAAGCTTTTTGATATTTTAAACTTGCAGCAGTCAAGCTTCGGTTTTACTATTTCATCAAACGATTTAATTTCCCAAATTATTCAAAGGTTCTAACTTCTTCCTAAAGTTTTTCCAAAGTCCCTTTCTCTTTCCATAAAAGCAATATTTTTGTAGTTTATACCAATGAATGACTATTTTGCATGTATTACTGGCTACAGTTCTCATGTAGTAATTTTAAAGTCACTATACAGGATGTAAAATCAAATTGTGATTTGTAAGCAGAAGAAGTCTATCTCCTCTTTATCTCTAGACAGATAGATAAATAGATAATATACATATTTTTTTTTCCTGCAAATACCTACACAGAAACTAGGGAGAAAGGAGGGCTGTTACTTGTTACTTGAACATTTCTTATAGTTAAGGGATGAAAAATTTCACCTATTCTATACCAAGCAACTCCAGTTAAATACACAATTGCATATGTCATCTCTTGAGGGAAACTTACCTTTCATGAGGGAACATACAAACACATACGTGTCCTCCTTCTGCTTAAAGGAGGTACTCTTTTGCACTGTATTCAAATACTTATACATTCATCTTCCATTATTATTTGTAGAAACCGCACAGTTAGATCCATGTGTATCATCCAAAAGAATAAAATGACCTCCTAGATGGAACAACATCAGTACCACTGGGTCCTAAGAGACTAGGAACATCTGTTAAAAGCAAAATAGATTTTTAAACTATTTGTGAAGAAATGCTTCTCTAAAGAAGGTAACATAATGTTTTTCTGAAATATTTTTGTGAATACATGGAGTTTTGTTACCAAAGCCAGAGAATATATATATATTTTTAAATTTTTTTAATTTTTATTTATTTATGATAGTCACAGAGAGATAGAGAGAGAGGCAGAGACACAGGCAGAGGGAGAAGCAGGCTCCATGCACCAGGAGCCCGACGTGGGATTCGATCCCGGGCCTCCAGGATCGCGCCCTGGGCCAAAGGCAGGCGCCAAACCGCTGCGCCACCCAGGGATCCCCAGAGAATATATTTTAAAAACACATTTTTTATATAAACTATTCCCTCCAATTTCAATTAATTGATTTCTAAAAGCTATTGGAGGAAAAATATGCTATGAACACCTACTAAATCCCTTCATACCTTATAGTGGATAGATGGGACTCCTTTTAGTTCTCAGCGGTTTCAAACCTGGAAATGATAAATATTTCTAGAGCCATAGAAGCATTTCTTTATTAATTCACTAGGTAGGACTACCTTGTTCCCTCTCTTACAATACAATTATTAACCTATAAGATGCAGAGTCTGAAACAGAGATGTTGTATCAGTGCTATATGCTTGAAATACACCCCTATGATCAAGGTTTTCTCCCCAAGGGACAAGGATCCTTTGTCAAAATTGAGAATCATGAGAGTTTTTCTGTTTATTAGACTGATGGCTTGATTGTGTTCTCTTTAACTGGTTGGCTGCTTTAACAGAGTTTTGGTGAGCTGACTTGGGTTCTAGTCCCATAATTTAGAAAGCCTTTCTTTCAATGGATAACAACCTCAAGCTCACAAAGTTGTTTGGAGAAAAAAAATAGTTATCATAGTAAAAGTTTAGCAACTATTAGCCAGTATTATATAGTTAAGGTTATGAACTATGTAGCAGTACTAGACTGGAAGATGAATTACTCCCCTGTGAAACACAGCATATAAATGTATGTGTGTCTGTGTATCTGGAGACGCACACACACACAAACACACACACTGGCTGTGTGCCCTTTGGTCCACCACACAATTCCTTAGAGCTTGATTTTCTTCACTCTAACAGAAGGTCTAGAAGCTCTCAATGGTTCCCGCCAGCCATAAATATGTACAATCTTGTGAGCAACATTCAACAGAGTAAAATAAATATATGCCTTGAAGTGTCTTATTTCAACATCTTATTTGGAAAGAGGAATAAAAATTCTCAGGTTTCTTTCTCCAAGGACAATTTGTGGCTTTGGTGGGGTTTTATGTTGTTTTGCTTCATATCCTCTGAAAAACAGAATCATCCACAAAGGAAAAGTGGTCATTTATGAAGCGCATGGTACTTTGTTAAAATCAAAGTAGATTTCTTGCATTGCTGCTGAGCTAGGTTGAGCTACTTGAACTACTCAAGATAAAAATCAGGATCTATCATAAGTTTATTTCAACCAACTTTTTCCTATGATTCTCTCTCTGATACCCCCAGGTCTCTTCTTGGCTTCACTGGTCACTTCCTGGCCTAAGTGTAATTTCCTACTGTGAAATACTTCAAAGATTCAGATAAATGTTCTTTTCTAGAGTAAGAACTATATTTGTCTTCTCTCCTTGTCTTCCTCTCCTCTCTTCTTTTTCTTTAGTGGTAGTGTTAAGGGAGTTATGGGAGCAGGATCCATGTTTCTGATTTTATTGCCATTTTCCTTATTTTAGAACTCTGTTGCTTCTCAAAGGCTAAAGTCCTAAAATGAGCCTTGATCTTGAACTTTTATTTTTGTGCTGTATCTCCTTTGCCTGTCTTTACTCTTATCACTGCTTATAAAACATTACCACAGTTTGTCCTTAGCCTGACCCTACCTCTGTTGAAATCCTTTACAAGCTTTAATTATACCCTGTCTTGAGTTTTTCAGTTCCTTCTTCAGCAATCTTCCTTCCAGCAATCTTAAAATTTTGGCTATATTGAATACTTCAACTTCTGGTGGACCCTTTGTGTTCAGAAAAAAAAATTGGCATACCCTCAACAATAATCTCCTTCTGTTACTTCCATTTTAATAGACATATAAAGAAAGATAACTTAATCTGTTATATCTTTCTTACCTGTATGAAGAAAAATTTATTGAAAAAAGGGTTGATTCCCTTCTTTCCATCTTAATTTTTTGTTTCCATTTTTATTTATATTTTAATTTTATCAGGCTCTAGGTAGAATAGATAACATTGTTTTTTAACTCTCTTTGATCTAGTAAATTTGGAGCTGAAAGAATGGTTCATGAAAATATTGGAAAGAATTACAGCAAAGGTTTACACAAGTCCAACAAATTTCTCTTAGCTATTTCCTTGGTGCCAGTAACAATGCTTCCTCACAAGTGCCTCTAGCAGTTTTCCTTATGATACGGAGTTGACTATTCAGTGCACTACTCTTCTGTAGGACAGCCAGAGAGGTAAACTATGCAGATGATGCACTATTGCACCACACAGAGAATAGATATGGAAACATATGAATGGCTGCAAAGCAAAAGAAGAAGGAGGAGGAAGAAGAAAAGAAGGAGGAGCATAATAAGAAGGTGGTATTGATCTGAAGGAAAATAGTAACCCAAACTAGAGCCATGTGACTTTCTGCTCAAAAATACATATATCTAACTTCTATTGAAATGATGGTTCATGTCCAAGGATCTCCCTATTACTATGAGTGAAAAAGGAGATCACATAGTAAATGCTTGAGAAACATTACACAATAAGCTTTATTTTCACAGTTACACTTTTCAATTCATAACTAAACCTTAGAAGATATTTTTTTTTTTGTTACCTAGGAAATAAATTAGTTCTGCTATTCTCCTGGATAATATCTGAATGATATCTTGGCTACTCTGACTCATGAAACCAAAAACATCCATTTATAAATTGAAGACAAAAATGCAATAGTAAAGTGTTTGAGGCATCTGTTCAAAAAAAAAATGAAAAGCATTCAAAGAAGCAACATAAAACATAAAAAACCTACTCCGAAGGCAAGGAAGGCCTGACTCTGACAGAGACCTAGGTAGCTTGTAGTGAGTTGAAGAGAACACCACCCAGCTCAGGAAGTCATAAAGCAGGGCCAATCTCCTTGTCTTTTCTCTAGGAACCCATTTCCAGATTACTTTTGACTTCTTCCTTTGCTCTTCTAGGCTCCCTCTAATGCAAATGATTGAGAATGGAGTGTGTTTTTCACCTGGCCATTGATAGACAAAGGAACACGTGCTCATGTAGCAGTCATGACATTGTCTAAGCCCATTCTCCTGATGAACTCATAAACTGCCCCCTTGCATGTGATATTCTTCATCATCCCTCCCTTTACTAAACTGCCCCCAGATTTCAGATCTTGATCTGTTCTGTACTTGAGGAAAGCTTCTATGAAGAAGATCCCCCACTGTCTTCTCATTGTTCTTTTTTGCTTTTACTTAAGACTCATACCTAAAAGTGATGGATGAAATGTGATATAAAACATGAATATATTTTACCAAATCCTGTCACAACAGAATCCAACTAAGAGGGATCAGTGACACATTAAGAACATTCTCCCCTTCATTTGCAAAGGCAGTGATAACAGTATATTTTTCAAAAGCCAAATGATACCAGTCTGAGGATTTTGCACCCATTTTGGGATCAAGACAACATATTTTACTGTTAATCTTGCTGAAAACAATTGGTATGCTTTTGAATATAGCATTGACCCTTTTGTGCAAATTAATGCACAGTAAAATTTATCATTCCAAACTGCACAATAAAATGGAACAGAAGGCCATACAAGTCTTAGAAAAATCATTTGGCTCTGGTTTTATCATCACATGAACAAAAATTTGAGATTTTGCAGCTCATTCCCCTAAGATCACTCACTCATCTGCAACAGCCTTGGCAGGAGGCCACCCTGCCTTCCACACTGCCCTTCCTAACTCGACTGTCAAGGGCCGACCTTGAAAGATGGATTTTCAAAGCACTGGGCAGAGCCACAACTCCCTTTCTGTTTGTGGAGTTACAATGACTCGGAGCCCTATTTCTTCCTTTGAAATTTACAATGTGCTACTGTGTTGACTGAGCACTTGTTTTTAATGTCTTGTTTTATTAATGCTAATATATTTGTGAGAAATGCCAAATGTTCTTAAATGGTATTCAGGTTATTTGGTCTTTATATTATACATATTCTAAAAATGTTGTTTTAAATAGGTGTTACAAATGATGGTGGGATACAACATGGTGCTTATTATATATATCGTTCCACTGAAATTTCCAAACCCATTCTCCAACTCACTTTGATGGGACTTTGCCAAAAATTCAACAGTTGAAATCTTTAAAGTTTGAGACTCATTGTTAAGTGGCTATACAATTGGGACTCCACTCCAGGACTTCCACATACGAAGGACAAAGGTTAAGAATGTAGTGTGACTGTGGGTACCTTTGCCATATGCCAGGACAAATTAAAATCAAGTGGGGAAAAGCACTCAGTCAATGGCAGAATGATAGTAAGATGTGGGAGAAGGTGAGTGTAGAGATATTTATAAGGACAATCAGATAAAATTCCTTACACCCTTTAATTGTAATTAAAGGGAATGAAATACCACTGGTTATAGATACCTAATGGTGATTGGGAAAAGTGTTTTAAAGTTCAGAGAAAAGTTTTCTTCTTTTTTGGAGAAGGAAGGCAGGGGTACAGGAAAGAAAAACAGAATGTCATTGGGACAGACTTTCTACAGGGTTATTTAGTTTCACATATAAAATAATCCTTACCATTCAAAACTGCTATTTCCTTCTTCAACACAAACACATAATTCTCAATAACATTATTCCAAGGTAGTGAATGTGTCTCAATATCAACAAATATCTTCTAGAAGAGTTTTATTATAAGAAGACTTTAAAACATCTGTGATGCAGCTTGTAAATCCATTTAAAAAGCCTCTGCCAAAAAAAAAAAAGAAGAAAGAAGAAGGAAAGAAAGAAAGAAAGAAAGAAAGAAAGAAAGAAAGAAAGAAAAAGGAAAGAAAGGAAGAAAGAAAGAAAAGGAAGGAAGGAAGGAAGGAAGGAAAGAAAGAAAGAAAGAAAGAAAGAAAGAAAGAAAGAAAGAAAGAAAGAAAGAAAGAAGAAAGGAAAGAAAGAAAGAAAGAAAAAGAAAGAAAGAAAGAAGGAAAGAAAAGTGGCAGTTGTCTTATTTTACGCAGAAAATTCATTTGGTGAGTTTATGTTCTACTCCAGGAATCCAGGCTTCTGTTCTTTTTTCTGTTTGGGGGCGAAAAAATGTTACATCTTTATGCTGTGTTATCTTCACATGAACACTTGAATTGAACGCAGTGCCATTTAGATGAGCATCGGAGGATGGTCTGAAAATTACCACAGAGTTGTTTAGTCAATTAACAGAAATCTTTAGGGATTATAAAGCTTGGTATAGCAACTTCATATTTAGGATAAAATAGAATTAAATAAATAAAGCCTTATTTTCTGTTCTTAGGGCTGGGCTCATAGAATGCACTGAGCGCCATCTGCTGGTAATTAGTTTTTCAAAACTTTATTTTCTTACCAAACTACCCAAAGTCAGTAGACATCAAGACTAGGCATATATACATTAATATATATATGGCAAGATTCATGAAGAAAATCATCTATGTACTATAAATTTCCCTCATGTCACATGAAAGTGTTCCATTATAATCTATTACATCATAATTCTAAAATTTGCTTTAGGATAGAGACCCAGCAACATTTCAAATAAGAAAGAAGTTTAGTTTCACTTAAAGCATGACATGAAAATACCTATCTGGTGCAAAGCATTTAAAATCTTAAAAATATGGGCAGCCCTGGTGGCGCAGTGGTTTGGCACCGCCTGCAGCCTGGGGTGTGATCCTGGAGACCTGGGATCGAGTCCCACATCAGGCTTCCTGCATGGAGCCTGCTTCTCCCTCTCCCTGTGTCTATGCCTCTCTCCCTCTGTGTCTATGAATAAATAAATAAAATCTTTATAAAAAATAAATAAATAAAAGAAGATCTTAAAAATAAAGCATTACACCAGCATTTTTGTGTGCGTATTTAGAAGCAGTTAATGAACATGGAAGTTTAATCTTGGTCATCTTTAATCATTAAATTATATGTTAAATTATGTTACAAAGTCAACATACTTAAACATGCTACTTAAACTCTTATTAATTTTAAAAAACCTGTGACTAAAGAATCTCAGTCTTAGCAGAAGTCTCAAAGGTAGGATAAGAAAGATGCATAGTAATTTTAGAAAGAACTCTACTTCACACAGGGTCTTTGAGGATTTTTGTGTTATATGAAACCTATGTCATATCTTTCTCCTAATATTTGATGTCTCTCAAATCCAGATGTCTCTCAAACATAATAATGCAGTTTTGCCTGCATTTTAGGTCTTTCACACCCAGGCAGAAAATTAGACCCATTGTTCCCCATTAACCTTCTCTAGACCAGGCACGATATGAAACAGATGCTTGAGTGTCCATTTCCATCTTTCCTGTGGAAGGCAATTAATTATTACTTCTGATGTATTAAATAGTAGATTGTAAAGAAAAATAATTACCTATGGGAAACTTTTAGAAAAACGAATTAAAAATATAAACATTAATTTAAATTATGTTATAATAAGAAAACCTGACACGAACTATTATCTCCAAAATTTAAAGCTTAGTAATAGGAGTTGTTCATTGTTTGTCATAGTACATAGCCTATGGTGTCCTTCAGTAGAATTATGAGGTCTTACAGGGGGATATCGTGTACTCTGAATAAAGGAATAACTTGAAAAAAGCAACATTCTCTGGTAGCCAAGAGATATGAGAAAATATTATATGCATTTAAAATAGCAACACGAAGGCAGTTTGTGTATTAAATGAATAGCATGGGATCCCTGGGTGGCGCAGCAGTTTGGTGCCTGCCTTTGGCCCAGGGCGTGATCCTGGAGACCGGGGATCGAATCCCACGTCGGGCTCCCAGTGCATGGAGCCTGCTTCTCCCTCTGCCTGTGTCTCTGCCTCTCTTTCTCTCTGTGTGACTATCATAAATAAATAAATAAACTTTAAAAAAAAATAAATGAATAGCATGTGTTTTTTTTAAAGTATAAATAGTATATTTTGTGAACAGAAAATCAGAATAAATTAAGTAAAAGTTAATAAACACTGAGAAAGCATGGAATGACATGGAAAGATGTTGGCTATTCAGAGTGAGATTTCCAGAGAAACACAATGCAATGGAATTTAACCTTTTTTCCTAGTTTCTTCTTTCCATAATTATGTCTGGTCAGCACCTAAGAGGCAGATTTCTTCTAAGAACAAGGAGTTTCTGGCCATTCGAATTTACTGTTGTTGAGACCCACCTTCTAGGAGGAGATTTTGAGCAGAGTAGCTGTAGACGCTAGCGGGGACCAGAACATGGAAGCCATCGTAGGTGGTGGCAAATGGAAGACTATAAATGTAGGGGCCTGCCAGCTACTTGGCACTTTCATCTCATGCATCTACCCGGCCCTGCAGGGGCCTGCCAGCCCTTCAACACCCCTTCATTGGAGTCTACACTTTTAAACTGACTGCCTGGAGAAGTTTAATGAGCCTCTTGGAATTAAAAAAAAAAAAAAAAAAGACAAAACAAAACAAAGAAGTGTAATGGAAATGGACAAGTTGAAAAAGGAATAGAGTTCATTTCCAGCCTGGTGCTTGGGGGGCTTTCATCAGGAGACTGCAATGGATATTTCAGAGCTGTGGAAGGAGGAAAGAAATTAAAAACAGCCTCCTATGATGAACTTGGATAATTTATTCCTCTGCAGAACAGTAGGCACAATGTTTCATTTTTTTATCCCCCCTGCTCTTCTTTTCCCCTCCACCTAATTTCTGAGCATTCCCAAGCTAGGCAAGAATGAAAATGAAGCATACCCCACACACGAGTCATAATGAAAGTGTGGAATGCACTCAGATTATTCATAAGCTTGCAAGTTGTGTATTTTGGTGGAGATTTCCTCCCTTCTGCTCCTGATTGCTGATGAAGAATGGTGTTTTAATAGGCAGATGGTAAAGACAATTACAGTTAGGGGCTCAGCTGGGAGTTACATCAGTTTATTGCAAATTATTAGTTGATAAATGCTTTTGTTTACAAGCAGAGTCTTAAGCAGCTTTGTAATCAGTTTATCAGCTGCAAGCGGAATTTTGACAGATCGCCTTTGGGGTGTAATGTCACCTTTTGGCTAGCCATTTAAAATCATGATGGCCAGGCAGCCAGACCATCAGATGGGCTACCTCATGACATCACTGCGAGCTCCAGCAAAGCCATGACACAGCACATCTTAGACCAGAGCACAAACACAGGAATGCTGAAAAGACTCCATGAGCAGACCTTTCCTGATGAAATCCCACAGAAACAGAATATCAGTTTGCTTAAAGCAGCATGTTGTGACTGACATGACTTTCAGCACAGTAGTTGAGAAAATCTTCCAGGCAGTTCTCAATGCCTTCTTAATCAGGGGGCAAACCTTTCTGTACCTACACTTTGACAGAAATCTAGAACTGCCCACAAGGGACACTGTTCACTTTTTTGAAGGGAGCTTCATGGGCTTCTTAAAAAAGGGGAAAGAAATTATCTCCATAGGAGAAATTTTCCTACAGAAAAATAATAAGTTCTGTGGAGAGGATATATGCCAAGGAGCTAAAAGCTCTAGGAAAAATTTATTACAAGTTTGCATTGGGGAATGTCCTATGTGATAGAAGAGTTTAGAAAACACCTTGGTTTAACCATGCTGGCTTTGCTTCTTTATAAAATCAAAATCTGGGACACCTGGGAGGCTCAGCGGTTGAGCGCCTCCCTTTGGCCCAGAGCGTGATCCTGGTGTCCTGAGATTGAGTCCAAAGATCCAGTCCCTCATTGGGCTCCCTGCATGGGGCCTGCTTCTCCCTTTGCCTGTGTCTCTGCCTCTCTCTCTCTCTCTCTCTCTCTCTCTCTGTGTGTCTCTCATGAATAAATAAAGTCTTTAAAAAAATAAAATAAAAATCTATAAAATAGGATGATAGTATTTCCTATTGACCACACAGATAATTCCTTGAAATTAATGAAGGTGTTCATGTTTCTGAGTTCTGCTAAGACCAATATTTGTTGAATTTATGCTAAATAACACATCATATAATGTTTGAAATGACAAATAATTCACAGATGATATTGAGCTTATTTCCAGAATACTTGCTGAAGGAGGGTGCCGTACTTTAATGATTTTACATTACAGCATTATGAACATTTACCAGTGGTTTGCTTTGCTGTAAAGACATAGTTTATAAACCTGAGACGTTCAAGATGTATCCTTGGAAGGATTCACTAGATCATAAGTCTAAAAACAACTCATATTTACCTTTATATTTCCCAAAGAAAGTAAATTTTGTGGGCTTCATCAAAATACAAAATATTCAAATAATCATGTATAGTAGCTCCTAAAGTAGTCATTTTCATTTGTACCTGCTGACTGTTAGTTTATATGTTTTTATTTCCTGGTATTCAAGGAAAACTTATTAATCTGATAGGAAACTAGCTCCTGAAGCCAGAAGCCAGGTTTCATAGCTGGAATTAGATATTCCCTATCCTCTAAAATATAGACCCAATACAGGAAGATCTTTGGAAATATGACTCCAGCTGATAAATTTGAAATCATATGTAACATGTGTAAAAGCAGAATCTTTCTTCTCTTAATCTCAGAAATATGGTTAAGTATCTCTATTCATTTATCTCCCTGACTCCTGTTCTAATTCGATCTCACTTTCTCAATTAAGATCCTAAAATCATCAGAATAGAATCAACCTTATTTAAACTGACCACATGGCTCAGTAAAGTTTGTAATTTTAATGTTGGGTTCACAGAAGCTTCCTTAAAAAACGAGAGTATAGTTTTTATCGTCACTTCAGTATTCAGCACACAGTCCCCAGTTCCCAATTTTCCAGTTCTTAAGCAATTAAATGTTCTATTGACATCAGAGGAAAGGCTGCCTACAGAAGAGCTGAAGAATGAAAGCCTTGATATCTTAAATTGTAAATTGTGTTTTAACATAAAGAGCATAAAAAGTTGTTTTTCAGTTTTTTTAATCAAGTTAATGAAGGATAAATAGTGCATTTGGCAAATAGTTCTGCTGTGTGTCCATCCCTCTTGATTAAAAAGGCAAAGAATGATTTTTAAAAAATCTATTCTCTCCATTGGCCCAAATACCAAAGACAGACTCCAGAGTTGCTGGTCAAATCTGATTTTCCCCCATTTCCCAGGAACTGCTAGGATGTTCTATAAAAAGATGTCAGGAGTGCCAGGATGGGAAAGTTGAATGGCCCCAAATGCCCTGCATTGCCTATAAGTACAAATGAATAATGTTAAAGATTATTTAAAAACAGGAAAGACCTTTTGCAAAATGCTTTTGATTTATTGCTGTGTTTTGTGCAGATCTTTATCAATTATTCTCACTCTATTTTATTAAAAAACTATTGTAAACTATGAGTTGGCATGTTGCTGCATACGGAAAAAAGGCATTAATCAACTTTAAATAAACAAGTGCAAAGATCTATCTAACAACTATGAAGTAGTTAATACATTTTTAAGCAATTTTATTATAGAAAGGAGGTCTAAAAGAGTAATGCTTAATTATCTGGACTCCTCTGTGCTGGGCTCCCTTTTGATTGTATTAATGAAGCAGCTGGCCCATTGTTTCCCTTTAATTCCTCTATTGTTTTAAGAATATGTCACAGCTCTTTATTCTTTTATCAGGTGCTGTGCAGGAGGATCCACACAATACCTCATATTCCTACTGTATTTGCCAATGCACAAAGAAACCTCCACAGCGGTTTTCAAAGAAGGGGCACACATAATTTATAAGTTCTATTCCTTGCACTACTCCACTGTCAAGAATTTCAACAGTATTGGATTTGAATTCATTATAAAATTTGTATTAAACAATGTGGCTACGTATAGATATACATACTGTGGTAATGTCTAAAGCTTGAGATTTAGGCATTAACACGTACGGTGTTGAAATGGGGCAATTATTTAGCTTTTAGGGAGTTATTCTGACCAATTGCTTTCTGGTTATGAAAAAATTAAATTTCACAAGCAGGCATCATATTAGATTTGCAAATTATTTAGTACAAATAAAAGAAGTTAATGACCAAACAAATAAGTATCCTTGTTTCCTCCACCTCCATAAACATAATGTCCCTTTGTGTGTGTGTGTGTGTGTGTGTGTGTTGAACAGTCCATTTATTCCCCCAGATAAAGGATTTAATTTACTTGAGTGTACCCTAGAGGTACCATTCTGTAGACCAATATGTAATATTTATTAACTAAACTCTGATCATCAATTGACTATCTTCTTACACACATCTTATATCACATGTGTGAAGGAGATAGGTTTTTAGATTAATGCAGAAATATCACTGAACATCTTAAATCAAAATGCTGTAGCAATTTAGTATATGATAGAACATTTTGTTGCCAGAGCTATCTAAAAATGCTGGTTCATTTATATGTGATTACTTTTTCTCCAAATTTCCATGAAAATCACACAAAAAAACACCCCACCCATGGTAAAGTCTCAAAGGTGTGATTCACATAGACATTCTCTTTTGACACAAGTGGGTGTTTTTCCTTTGTTTTCCCTCTGTCAAATATCTGTATTTTGGAGGCTGTTTCACTGATTCTAGAATTCTATCTCTAATAAAAGCAAGTAAGACTTAATGACTTAATGTCTGTAGAAGTTACTAACTTCAACTTTTAATATATGCTTAGGAAAACCATTAGAATAAATTACTGTAAACCACCAATTTCCTTTTGTATTGTTAGATTTGTGTATGTATGTGTATGTGTGTGTTTAGCTTTAAATAAAGTTTCAAACTGGTATCCCTATCTATTTGCTTAAGGCTCCTTATCCTTCTACATATTGAGGCAGAGAAATACAAAATCTAAATGTGATTTAATTGGTTCAATTTGCTGTATATTTTTATGCTAAGCTTAGGTCCGTATCTTGATGAGTCCAGATGTAGTCACGCTTGAGGTTTACAGCTTCACGTTGCTTGCATTTCCTTATTTTTACAAAGCAAGCGTCTATCAATCACACAGATAAATTAGAAAGAAACATGTATAGACATAACACATGGAAAAGATTTTTCAGCGTGCTATGTAATTATTAACCTGATTTTTACTATTGTAAGAAGCCGTGAATTGCAGATAGCATGGACGAAGTTAAATGCTTTTATACTGGATACATTTTGCTTATACAGAACTCTATAGGTATGGTCGAACAATATAATTGAAGCTTTGTCAGCTCTGTAACCTAGCAACAGATAATACTGTTAGGTTACTGAATTGCTCCTGGTTGACAAGTAGGGAGTATTTTTGTGTTTATCATGTTTGCTAATGATGGGCTCCTTTCCAAAAGGCTTGTCTTAATCTTAATTAGAGTTTATCAGCAGAGGTCTGCATGACATTGTGCAGACACTGATTTCATAAATAATAAAAAGTGCAAGTGAAAAATTTGGCAGGATGGAGAGATATTTAAGGGCACTGCTTCTAGTAAGAGGAGCGTGGATTTCCAAAATATAATCGAGTTTGAACTGTGACTTTATTCTTTATTATTGAAACTTGTAGTACACTTCACTGCAGTTTTGACAGCAATTATGAAAAAAAAATTTATAAGCTTCCTGTTAGGAACCATGTCTGTTTGCACAGGAACTTTGATCATAAACATTACTTAGAACAGTAAGTACATGATTTTTCAAGAATGTCAAGGTCTTAGTGGTTATTACTTTCTACGGAACCTTGAATGTATCTGTCCTTTTTTGTGAAGGGAGTGGAGTGTGGGTGTGGAGACGGGGAAGAGTGACTACGTTTGCAGCATAAGAGGCAGACAAAGAGAGGATCCTAAAATAACCTTTCCATTTGGTGGAAGCGAAAGAGGTATCAGATAGCTGCTTTAGTGCCTGATGTTGTTTGATAAAGACTTCACGCAGCAGGAATGTGATTTTTTTTCCCCGCTCTGGTTTGTACAGTATGATCTTTCACAAGTTTTATTTGCAGGGGGGAATACAATGTGATTGATCATTCCTAATTACAAGTTACAAACCTTCAATGTAATAAAGAATTAAATGTTATAAAATTGAATGTAATTCACAAATATACCAAGTTCCTAACTGGCTTTTTCAGTTGAAAGGTGATGCTAAGTCATTACATCCTTGCTTTATCCATCTTTCCTCACCTTTTCGCTTAACACTCCCACATATGTCAAATATTAAGAAGACGGGGGAAATTCAGAGCTGTTTTCAGCTGCCATTTTCTGAGATTCAGACTCTCCCTACTGGAGTGTTTGGACCTCTGTATTTGATTATCAAGAGACCTCTGTTCATAGTGTCTCACACTTTCTATCCTATACAGATGCAGACAGCTCACCCTTATACCAGTGATTCTTAATGCTAGAGGCACTTGAAGCCCTCTGGAGAGCTAAAAAATAATGAAGCCCAACATCACTCCCAGAGATTTTGATTTGACTGATTTGGGGTTAGGACTTGGAAATCAAGTGTTGATTAAGAGCTCCCAGGTGAATTGACTGTGTAGTTAAGATTGCCAAGTCGTGCTCCATGGTTATGTGCAATTTTGATGCCCTTTAGAGTCCAGCTCAACTTGTAATTGAAATAGGGAGTTGGGCAAAGGCTACATTTGTATTTAATACTACCAAGTGACTTTAATATGTGTGAAATGTTTATTATAGCACTTGGCACACAGTAAGTGCTTTCTAAGTGTTAGCTATTCTAATTATGTGTTAGTCTTATTAGAAGGTAACCTGGAGTTATTTCCACCTGACAAATATGGACATTATGCTCCAGATCCTGGCTATGCACTTAACAGTTATATGTCATCACTGTGTAATCCTCATGATGCTGTTTCATAAAGTGAACCATCTCATTTTTTATTTGGAGAGATAACTGCACTCATTGCTCAAAAACTGAGTGATCAACTATGGCACAATGTAGTTAGCGAGCATCGGAGGTCACTCTGACTCCTCTGGGACACCTGGTTTTTCCAAAGTACAGCATCCAGAGCCAAATGGCCTTGTCCAAATCCCATCCTTCGTACCTCCCTCCCTTCCTCCAATTCCCCTCTACCTGTGTGACCTTGAACACCTTACCTACACTTTCAGACTCATAATGTCATAGTAAAATGGGCATAGGTAAAAGCCACCTTACTGTTTTCTTCGGAGAAATTAAGGTACATGCATGCAAAGCACTTAGCACCTATGTAGCACTTAATAAATGTGTGATGATTACTATTATTAGCATGTTGGTCATAGAAGCTTAAAAAGTTGCCCATAACCTGATGATAATCATCCATAGGTTATCTAGCCTAAGGCTGTCATTTTATATGAGGTACGTAAAGCAATTCTCCAAGATCACTCAGTAACTAATCATCAAATCAGGACCAGAACTAAAGTTTTTTACCCACTGACCAGTCAAGTACTGTTTCTTGTCCATCTTTGCACAGAGGACAAATACATTTTCAGGGACTTCAGGTGATAGCCATGTATTATTAACATGTAATCCCTTTCACCAAGATCATTTGCTCTTCATTGCCTGTGCAAAGAAAGCCGTGAGTTTTATCAACTAAGCATATCTATTATTGCCACATATGTGCCCCACCCCTTTGCATAATTCTATTTGTTTTCAGATCAATATGCCATTAGTTTTGATTCGTATATTAAAAATGTACCTGCTTTAAATCTGGTGGCATTAAGCACACTATGCATATAAAAGCCATAGAAAACATCCTTAAATTCCATATCCAGAGAGAGTTGACAGTAACGGCTCCATTGGTGCTCTGAACACAAGCAGAAATCCAAGTTGTCAAAATCATCAGGAGCTACATCACTCACAATTTTCAAATCTACACAAGGATCCAAAATTCATTCAAATGAATGCAGTTAATGTGGCCAAATACAGTCAACTCCATCTTAGCAGCAACTTCATCCCTCTAGGGATTGAACTTTCAAGATGCTTTATTTGTTAACATAGATTCGCTAGGAAAACTGAAAGGGGAAGCGACCTTACTCTGTTGTTTTAAACCATCTCCTATGGAAAGCACTTTATAAAAGTCAGATTCCTATCTTTAGCTGTGGCTAAAAAAACTTGTGTAAATATTCGAGATTCACAGTGGTGGTTTTTAGTGAAAATACAATGCTCTTATTTTTTCCCAATTTTTTTATTGTGGTAAATTATATATAACATTAAATCTACTATCATAACCACTGTTAAGTGTACAGTTCAATGGCATTAACTACATTCACATTATCCTGCAGCCATCACCGTGGTCCAATTTCAGAACCATTTTCCTTTTGCAAAACTGAAACTCTACATCCGTGAAACAATAGCTTTCCATTTGTGCCTCCCCCAGCCCTGGCAACTGCTAGCCTACTTTTGGTCTCTGATTTTGAATACCCCAAGTAGCTTACCTTACTGTAAGTGGAATCAGAATCGTGCAATATTTGTTTTTTTTTTTTTGTTACTAGCTTATGTCACTTATTATAAAGCCCTCAGATTTCTTCTGTATTTTAACATTTGTCAGAATGTCCTTCCTTTTTATTTTTATTTAATTTCCTCCATTTTTTAAGCTGAATATTGCATTGTTATGATTGTTATGTATATACCACCGTTTGCTTATCCATCTTTCAGTGGACACTTGGGTTGCTTCCATGATTTAGCTATTTTTAATAATGCTGCTATGAACATAGGTGTGCACATAGCTCTTAGAGACCTTGCTTTCAATTCTTTTGAGTATATACCCGAAAGTGGAATTGCTGATCATAAATTAATTATATTTTTAATTTTTAATGAACTGCCATACTGTTTTCCATAGTGGCTGCACCATTTTACTTTCTCGCCAGCTGTGTACAAGGGTTCCAATTTCTCCACATCCTTGGCCAGTACTTGTTATTTTCTGGGTTTTGTTTTTGTTTTTTTGATAGTGATATTCTTATTTTATTTTTTATTTTATTTTTAAAGATTTTATTTATTTATTCATGAGAGAGAGAGAGAGATTTTGAGAGAGAGAGAGAGAGAGAGAGAGAGAGTCAGAGACACAGGCAGAGGGAGAAGCAGGCTCCATGCAGGGAGCCTGATGTGGGACTCAATCCTGGGACTCCAGGATCATGCCCTGGGCCAAAGGCAGGCACTAAATTGCTGAGCCACCCAGGGATTCCCCTGATGTTCTTATTTTAAAGCCAATGTAACAGGGCCACCTGGGTGGCTCAGTGGTTGAGCGTCTGTCTTTGGCTCAGAGTGTGATCCCAGAGTCCTGGGATCGAGTCCCACATCAGGCTCCCTGCAGGGAGCCTGCTTTTCCCTCTGCCTCTCTCTCTCTCTCTCTCATGAATAAATAAAATCTTTAAAAAAAAAATAAAAGCCAATGTAACATTCTCTGATTTGTTTCCATTGCACATGAGGTCAGTAGAATGAAGACACCAAAATAAGTATCAGCATGATTTAACATTTGCATGCACTCAGATTGTTCCTTGATTAAGACAAATACTAAGTAAGGCCTTATATCCAATTAAGGTAGATATAGAGTTGAGCATATCTACCTTAGCTCCAAAAACCTGAAGGTGGGAAACTGGTTCTTCTGCTGCCTCAGTCCCATGTCAGTGCTAGAAACTATTTCTATTTCTAACTGGCTAAGATACAGTATGTGATTCACGAATGGATGCAGCCTTAGTCTTCTTTTCCAAAATGGGTTCACTCTCTCCAGTGAAGCATAGATACATTTGCTCATGGAATCCACAGGCTTCTCTTTTCTTTCTGGTGAGATTCGTTTTCTTGGATTTGGCAGGACATTGAGAAATAGAATAATAGTCTCAACCAGGCCAAATGAAAAGGATACTCATTGCCAGTTATATAGCACTTATATGTCAGTTCTTAAGCTTTCACAAATATTGGCTTATTTTATCCTCAAAATAACACTATGACTTCAGTACTACTACCAACATTCCCATTTCCAAGAATGAGGAAACTGATCTGCAGAATGCTTAGGTGATAAGTTGAAATCACACAGTAAGTGGCAGGGCCAAATCTAAGCCCTGGCAGTCCAGTTCCATTGTTCATTCTCCCTGCAGATGGGATTACATCCCCAACCAGCAATCACCCTTGGAATGTCTAACTGGGATCTATAATTAAAACCATGTTACAATTCTTGACATATATCTCTCCCTGTAAATGACTTCCTAAGGTTGAATGCTCTAAATTCACCAAAATCAGCCAAACAGTGTCAGAGAGCCAACTCTTGACTGTTGCGGTGCTATTCTCTTGGTTCTTCTATAACTTTTCTAAATACATGCTCTCCATATCTTTAAATAATCCGTTCTCCTCTACTCATATCTTAATTGTTGAGATTCTCCAAATTTCAATCTGTTTCTTTTCTTTTCACTCTGTAGTCTTCCTGCATTACCACATCAATGCAAAGAGCATCCATAGTCATTTAGAATGTGCTGATGACTTCCAAAATTTTTTTTTTCCCTGCAGCCTTATGTCTCCTCTAAATTCCAACTGCCTCCTAGATACATTCATGCTGAAGCCCCTCAGGGACTTCAGACTTTACATTTTCAAAGCAAAAGACATGATTTCTGCACATGCACATAAACGCACATACATACAAGAAACAGGCACACCTGGTCTTTGGAGTCAGACAGACGGAGGTCTAAATCATGAATCTGCCACTGTCCATGTGCATCGCTTTGGGCAAGTTAGTTAACCTCTCCAGGCTTCAATTTTCTCAATTTAAGAATGAGGAAAATATCACCCACTTCACAGAATAATTGACAGGATTAAAACAGATGAAATACATAAACCACTTAGCCTATTAGGTCCAAAGAAAGTGCTCCTAATTAATAAAATTGTCTTGTTGTCTGTGTAGTACAACTGTTACTACACCAGCTTTACTGCCTCGCTGATGGCATCACTGCCGTCTAGTTTCCCAGACCAGAACCTTCCTGTTATTTTCAGCAGCCTCCTTTCTCTTCTTCATTTCAGGAAATCAGCCCAGTTCTTTCTCTTGAACTTGGCCCTTTTCTCCCTCACAATTTACCTAGTACAACAGCCTTTAAATGGCCCTTGGGGTAACATGTCCTGTCCATTCCTCCCCACCCCTCCCAGTTTACTGGCCTCATTACCCTGAGATCTTTATTCTGGGGGAGAAAAGCCTCATCAAAAATGTGTTCATTTATTCACTCAAGTAAATGTATGCCATCTCCCCACCATGACGAGCCAGACACAACTGTTTTTATGTTACTTTCAAAGCTGTCTTGCCCTGCTCTAAACTTTTTGGGGGGAGGAGGCCCTGATATGTAATGTGGCAGGTGCTGCAACTCTCACCACGGCGGACTGATTTCAGGTTACCAGTGTGATACCCACTAGCACATAAAATTTCTGACAATTGGGCATTGTGCCCTATGATCCAGTATAGGCTGGCGCAAGCACACCCCTGCCTGTGACCAACACTTTCTCCCTCAGGCACCCCCGCTCCAGCAAGGTGGCCTCTGAACCATTATCAGAACCAATCAAACTCTTCCATAATCCCACACTTCCATGCATGCCCCTTTCTCTGCCAGTAATGATTGACCTGTCAGGTCCCCCCACACATACTTCTGCTATTTTGCCTTTATTTGTCACGAGTCAATAAAAAAGTCACCTTGGATAGCTTGCCTGACTCCCCCAAGAAGTGTCAGTTTCTCCCTCCACATTGTTTTTGGCTTTAGGGGGTGACACCCACCATGTGGTATTGTCATTCATCTGTCTGTATGTGTGCATTCTAATTGTTTGTGAAGCCCTGGAGCCCGCCTGGCACACAGCAGGGAGTTCAATGAATAGCTGATTGAATGAAAGATTTGAGAGATTAAATCCTAAGACAACTGACTTCCTCATCAAGTCTACACGGTACATTTTCAGTCTAATTCAGCCTTTCTAAAGGATATGCTCTGACTAAACCATAAAATAAGATAAAATGATAAGGATAATAAGATATGAAACATTATTCAGTATGTCAAAAAACATATATCATAATTGCCAGGCTGTTTAATCATGTAGAAAAAATCATTTTTTGCTTAATTTTCATTGCACTTAATATTCCTAAGTTTTCTTTTATTTACTTATTGGATCTTTCTGGCTCAGAGTTTGAGCACAAGTATTCTGAGTCATCCTGCAACATAGTTCACTGCTGGGATAGACATTAGCTATGAGTGGTACCTTCTCTAAAATCTTAATTTCTCCTGGGAACTGGAGTCCGAACCTTCCCTTTTGTGAAATATACCCACAGCTGGATTTACCAAAAATGTAAATGTATCAAAAGGGGTAACATATTACCAATAATGTAAGTCATCTCAGTTCATCACTGAAATCCAGGGACTCTGAAAAAGCAGGCTATGAAGTAAACCAGAACTGTCGCGCCTTGCTCTGCCCGCCCCACCTCTCTATTACAAAGACTCACTTAATAAACTATACCCTAGAGGAAAGATAAGGTGCAAATGATTACCTTGTCTACAGCTGTAAGTAGTTTGGATCTGTATGTACATCAGAGGAGGCATAGCTGCTGAATGCAGAAGCCTTCCGGGGGAAGAATCCGCACTGGCAGGCACACCGCCACTTAGCACTTTTCTGTGCTCATCTGCTTCCACAAAGATGCTGTTTAGCTTCTATCCGTGTAAATAAATAAGTCAGCGCCAAAGCGAATCTGTTTTTCAGTTTTGCTAAACTTGGGATGCTTTCAGATCCGTTAGAGTCAAAGTGAAAAAAAAAAAGTTGTTTTTCCAAGCCTTTCGGTATATTTGGGTTTCACTTTTGGTACTTTTGGGTTTTACTTTGCAACTTTCACACAAATTCGAGATAGGTAAACTTAGCTTTATTTTTCACAAACAGGTACTGTCGTGGATGGTGCTCTGTTTGCTTACCTTTAAAATGTAATCAGCTGGTGTAATTAACTGTCTGAGGTCTCTCTGGAAGTGTCCCGATTCTTCTGTGCAACTCAGCCATATCGTGTGCTGTTGTTATCTTTTCCAGTATATTTTTACCACAAGTTGTTTAAAAACTATGATCTATTTAAGGATGGGGAAAATGAAGTGCAGTTGAAGAGACGGTTATGCCGAAAGATAAACAGAGCAATATTACTTATCAGAATGGGTACAATTTTTGCTTGTTTAATGAGTACAATATATAGCTTTGCAATATATATACAATGAGAAAAAAAGCTTTATAACATATCAAGTATGCCACATTATTTCAGGCATAACTATATAGGATACATATCTAGGTCTGAGAGTGTAGATAACAAAATATAAGTGCTTTGCCTGTCTAAACATGTTAAATAAATGAGCATACGCTATCACAGTTCCAATACATTAGAAGATGTACTTGCATAGTTAATTTTCTTTTTAATGCACCACACGTGATCATTTGAAGTGCAGAGCCAGAGTATATATCTTAGTATTTGAAGAAAGAGTTCTTTTCATTTAAACAAATCTTTATTTAAATAAGCCTTTTGAAAGGGATCTGTGCCATATCTTCTTTTCAGGAAGTTCAATCAGGGTAAATGAAGATAAAGAAGCCACATTATAAGGAATATTATATAAGTAAAGATCACTAAGCCAAAAAAAAAAAAAATGGCAGCAGACATAAGGAGAGCAAAACTAGCTGAAATGTCATTTTAACTTCCTAGATTTTAGGAGCTTTCGTGTACTTCTGTTTTGTTTTAGACATGTAGGTATTTTGGGAAGATGAGTGTGGGAGGGAGGGAGAGGGGGAGGGAGGAAGAAATAACTTCTTCTATAAGGTACAGAGAAAGTAACTTCAAAGGCTCACCTGAAAGAAATTCTGCAGCTGGATCCCTACCATGCCTCTCGGTAAGCATGGGACCATGTAATAGACTGGTTAATGATTAAGGCAAGCCTCAGATGGCAAACGGTTCACAAAACTCTCCACAGATTAATGTCTATTCTTGGTTCTTAGTCCTCTCTTACTATTGGTCACTGAACAGTTCATTTAATGCAAGGAATACGATTTTCCACCTCGGAGGGAAGAGGAGTACAGCTGTTGTCTCCATCAGACACTCCACCCCAGTGGAAAGTGATGTGAAAACCTGAGATGTTCTTGCCATCAACCCAGTGTACAGAGGCTCGAGCATCCCACGTCAATTTTCTCTCCCTCTTTCCTTTCTCTTCTTATTAGGGGGTCAGCTTTGGTGCACAACGACGAAGGCCATCTCTGAGGGTGAAGAGCTAATTGCCTTTGTGGTGGATTTTGACTCAAGGCTACAAGCTGCCAGTCAGATGACTCTTGCAGAAGGGATGTACCCTGCACGCCTGCTGGACTCAATTCAGCTGCTTCCCCAGCAAGCTGCCATGGCTTCTATTTTGCCTACAGCTATTGTCAATAGTAAGTGCTGAGTGCAATAGCCCAGTACAATAGCTTTGTAGTGCTGATGGGTATTTATGGGAGGAAAAAAAATGTCTACTGACAGGCAACCAGGGACAGACTTTTTTCTCCAGTGTTGTGATTTCATTTTATCTTCTAACTTTAAGCGTGTGTGTGTGCTCGCGCGCGCGTGTGTGTGTATCTGCGATGGCTTCTCATGGGTAGTATGAAAAGAACACTTAAATTCATTCATTTCAGGTTGGATTCTTGAATGTCATGCACAAAAAAAAAACTGACTTTCTAAACTAGTTGAACAACATTCAAGGCTACTTAGCTGTGAGAGGTCAAATAGCTTTCATGGATGCTTCTTTAATAGAATAACTATGGTATTTCGTAAGGGCTATAGAGTTAAAAACTTTAAAAAAGGAATATATAAGAAATCAAATATTGATTATAATATTAATAAAGAGGAAGGAGAGCCTGGGTAAATCAAGACATCAGCTAATACAACAATAAAAACAAAAAAAAAACTTAGGAAAATAAAGAAAAATACATATAAGCTGGAGAATTCCATATATATATATATATATATATATATATATATATATATATATATGGAGAATTTAAAAATGTGCTCTTGCCAATATGCCTCTGTAATTATATTTTGTTAAAATGACGAGTGAACTTAGTTTGTATTCCTTGAGCACGCAAAGTGACACTTTATGTGACAAAAAAATCAATGGTCCAGGAGTCTCAAGGTCTGAGTTCTAGACTCGGCTCTGCTTTCATCTAGCTCTGTGAGAAAACACGAATAGCAGTCACATATTCAGAGGAGAGTAGATTCCAAAGCCAGGAGTGAATGAGGTATTGCATTTAATCAAAAAGGTGCCTAAAAATTCCTAAGACTCTAATGAGGCAAAAATACAGATACTATAAAGATATCTTGATATTTTAAAAATAAATAAATATTCAAGAATAATTATTATTTTTTTTAAAGAAACTTTTATTTATTTATGATAGTCACAGAGAGAGAGAGAGAGGCAGAGACGCAGGCAGAGGAAGAAGCAGGCTCCATGCACGAGGAGCCTGATGTGGGATTCGATCCTGGGTCTCCAGGATCGCACCCCGGGCCAAAGGCAGGCGCCAAACCGCTGCACCACCCAGGGATCCCAAGAATAATTATGTTCTTGCTGTCACAGTAGCCTTTAAAGAAATTCTTAGGTATATCTGGCATTACTCTATAATCCAGACACTAGATCCAGTGTACCCAACCCAAGGTAATATTTTTGGATCTCTTTAATATAAATATAGTTATTTTCTTTTACTGGATCTTTCCTTTGATTCAGTTACTTGAAATAACACTGGCCCAACGTGAATTTGAGGCAAAAGGATTTTCTTACCAGGGACATTAGGGATACCTTATATTATTGTGAAGCTCCAAAGTGTGAATGTTATTTTTAATTATATTTAAGATTATACTCTGCTTTCTGTAGCAGGATAACTATTGATGCCAAATAAATCAGCATAGATGATCATCATATTGATGCCAAATAAATCAGCCTTTGATCTCATTCTGAAATGAGATAATCACTTAAAACTCATCCTGTCTAAATGGACACTGTATGAAGCAATATGGCCCTCTGAATCATGTATGGATGGGAAGAGCTAAATGATAAACAGTAGCATATACTCTTGTAATTAAATTTTATTTTGAAATCCTGTATTGTGCTTACTATCCTTACTTCTCCACTAGAATTTGGTCCTCAGTTTTCTCCTTAACCCCTTCAGCACACTCTCCCTGAGCCATCTCCTTCACCATCATGGGCTCCATCACCAACTGTGTATTAACCATCCACAAACCTTACACACAGCTGTTTCTTCTGAGCTTCTGAGTTTTAGACCTCTGCCATTGCCTCTCCCATGTCCCTCTGTACTTCTTACAGAAATATCTAGTCCCACATATCTAACACGGCCCTATGCCTTCAGTTTGCCTGGATTAGTCCCAATTTCCAGTGTTACCTGGCATCCCTCTGATTGGTGTTCCTTTCACTATAAACTGCCAGCTTTGCACAACACTGAGTCAGGTTTGGTCACCTATACCTGTCCTTGCTTGGACTCTGTCATCTGCTCTCTATAGAGATGAATGAAACCAATACAAAGAAATGCTAACAAGAAGCCTGGACATTGAAGAGACCTTACCTTCCACTCTAGCATCTAATTGCAAAGTAGTTGTCATCACTCCTAGTCACTTCTACTTCCTCAATATGACTTTTCTTCCTCTGTGGCCCCCTTACACTGATCTGGAAGAGTGTCCCCACTAGGTTCCAATCCTAGTACACCCATGGCAAGTTGCTTAATCTCAGTTTCCTTACTTGTAAATAGATAAAGGGGGGAAACGTAACGTGGAGAAATTTTCCATGAGTAAATACATAAAAAATACATATCCTAGTGTGACTTACAACTCAAACTCCGTCATATTTCACTTAGCTTATTGCAGCTGCCTTCTCCCAGTCATGTCTTCCTTCCAAATTCACTACCTTTAAAAACTCTACTGTTAAGATTCTATAATATCTGATTTTGCCCATCTCTTCCTTAAAATGATTCAATGGTTCTCCATAATCATTGAGATAAAAATCTAAACTTCTTAAAGAGAACCTGTGGGGTCTTTGATCATCTACTCCTGTCTCCTCCGACCTTATCTCTTCCAGTCTCCCATCATGCCTCATGCCTGGAATAGCCTCCCAACCTTCACCCAGTCCCTCTCTCAGGCTCCCATGCCTTCCCCAAGGCTCTGCCTTTGGCTAGGAAGACCCAACCCTCTTCTCCACCTGACTTGCTGAATGTCATCCTTCACAAGTCAGCTAAAGCATGTCATTATCTTCCCTCTGAATCCTTCTCTGACCTTGTACTTCCTCCAGTCCTTTCACCACCCCTCTAGTCTCTCCTCCCACCCAAAGCGCTCCTCAGATGCCTCAGAATGGTCATTGTAGCCTAATGTAATTATCTGACTACTTATTCCTCAACCCCAGGAGACTGTAAGACCCTTAATGACAGCCTTTTGGTCTTTCATTTTGTTTTATACCCAACTCCACAAAGAGTCCAGCACATAGTAGGCATCCCATAATTAATTATTAAATGAAAAATGATGTCAGGAGTTGGTATCAGGACCAACTTTAGTTCAGCTCTCAGATCCTTACCTTTTAGTCAATCAGATAAGCTGATTCACATTGCTGTTTATACATGCCCATTTTTCTAAACCATAAATACATTGTAAACAATTTAAAATTAATCTCCTGTGCTTTTAATGTCAATGCCTCCTACAATACCACTTTCTGAAATGTCTGTGGGAAGGTAAATTGCATTGGGTATAACATTTCTTTAAAAGCTTAGTCCTGTGCTGTGGGACAAGACTGTACTCATCACTGTCCAGTTGCCTAATTCAGAACCTGAGAGCAGTCTCTGAGAAAGATTGAAAGAAATGTCGCTTTACCCAGGGTTGGTTCCAAATGGGCAGCAGCTAATGTGTCCCTGTGTTTTCACCTTCAGAGGATATATTTCCTTGCAAATCTTGTGGCATCTGGTATCGGAGTGAGCGGAATCTGCAAGCCCATTTGATGTACTACTGCAGTGGGAGGCAAAGAGAAGCTGCCCCAGTGTCAGAAGAAAATGAAGACAGTGCTCCTCAGATTTCCAGCCTGTGTCCCTTCCCACAGTGCACCAAGAGCTTTTCAAATGCCCGAGCACTAGAAATGCACCTGAATTCACACAGTGGTAAGTGCTTCCCTTGTTTCTTCTTTTGCTTCAGGAGACTGTATTCTTTCTCTGCATACATCCATATACTCACATATGTAAATATATATAATTCTACATCTATCCAACTATATTGATTTTTAAAATCAAAATCAGACCTGCTGGACTAGCTGATTGTTATTTTAGGTCACTTATACTCACTATATTTATTCTACTAAAAGAACTTGGATCTTAATTCTTTCCAAACAATTACAGTACTCAGATTGCAGGCCAAATCATTATTTTTTTTTAACAGTACAATTTCAGAAATAAAGTCTCAATACCCTTTGTATATTGTCATTAGTATTCATTGATTTAAGTGTCAAGTGATCTTTGCAAACTGACCATACTATTTCCCACATGGTATGCAATAAATAGTAGGTACATAAAAATAAGTATTTGCTGAATTGAAATAACACTGTTATTTTGATAGATCCAATTAAAATCACACTTGAGAGAAATTAATTTTTAAATATGAATCTATAAAATGCTCTTGACTTCCAGAGCATGCATAACAGCTTAGTTGATTTATGCTTAGTTTATGATATAAAACCACTGTTAGTATGTTTTTAAATTCCTTAAGAAAAATTAGGCTAAAAAACACATAGTTTTGTTTTTAAGCTCACTCTAACAGCAAGGTGGCAACTTCGGTTTTACTTTAGAATTATATGCCCAGTTATTGTTAGTAGGATCACGTAGCATTCTAATTCATCTCTATATTTTTAAGGAACTTAAGTTAATCGAATGTACAGAAATATATTAACTCTTGATACCTCTAGGAACATTTCTGAACAGAACAAACAAGATTTGAGCATCACAGTTCTTTAGGACCCATGACACAAAACTTAGAAGGTGCTTCTGGGTGATTCCCTTTACTGGTTCTTCTTGAGTTGAATAATTAAAAAAACTGAAATAGGTGCTGAACTTTAAAAAAAAAAGCTAGCTCCAACCCCAGTGCCCTAGTACAGTACAAGCTTTTGTCTTGGAACCTATAAAAATAGGCAATTTCTTTTCCAATCATTCTTTTTCCCTTTCCCTACAAATGAGCTATCTTTATGTAGGTGATAAAGCAGAGGAATCAGATACGGGTCTGTTGTCCCATGGTGAGTAGCCAGCCATTCACAAAACAAAAACAGAGATGATCTTTCAACTAAATAGAAAAATAAGCACTGGATCAGTGAAGGAGAAAAGGAGACACGAATAAGAAGTCCCCTTTGATTACTGTAGGACTGGTTTTTTTTTTTTCTACCATATTTTCAGCTTATAAATAAAAAAGACAATTCTCAATTTTGTCAAAAGTGCAGAGAGGGGCACCTGGGTTGCTTAGTGGTTAGCGTCTGCCTTTGGCTCAGGTCGTGATCCTGGGTCCTGGGATCAAGTTCCACATCAGACTCCATCTGCGAGGAGCCTGCTTCTTCTTCCTCTGCCTATGTCTCTGTCTCTCTCTGTGTCTCTCATGAATAAATAAATAAAATCTTAAAAAAAAAAAAAAAGTGCAGAGAGCATGAGCCATACATGATTTAGCCATCTGCCAACAAATGGGAACCAGAGTTGACCTTAGTGAGTCAAAGTGTCCAGATCTCAATTCCCATACATAAGGAGATGAGTTTTCCCCATAACAACCAAGCAATCCTCCAGATATCAAGTGGGTGTTCTACAATTTAACTCAATTCTGATACTATCACCTGGAGACAGTGTCAGAGTCTCCAAATTAAGGGGTCAGCCCCCTGCCCTAACTTCAGGTGCCAGTAGAAAGCCCAGGTTGTTACCTGTGCTTCCACCAACTAGCTGTAAATCAGAAGTTGATGAGACCCCCCTCTTTGGGTTCAATTAATTTGCTACAGTGGCTCTCAGAACTCAGGGACCCATTTACCCACTAGATTACTGATTTATTATAAGAGGTAATGACAGGAACAGCAAGGTGGAAGACATGCCTAGAGCAAGGTATGGGGCAAAGTACGAGGAGCTTCTGTGCCCCCTCCTAGCCTGTCGCTCTCCTGAAGCCAACTGGGAAACTCTCTGAACCCCATCTTTTCAAGTTTTTATGGAGGCTCAGTACATAAGCAGGATTGATCAAATCATTGACTATTGGCAATTAAACTCAATCTCCAGAGTTTGGGGAGGGGGCACTAAAAGTTAAAGCCCTCGAATTACAAGGTTGGTTCTCCTGGCAAGCAGCCCCGCCCTTAGGTAACCAAAGGGCTTTCCAAAAGTCGCTTCATTAACAGAACAAAAACACCTTTATTACTCTTATCACAGGAAATTCCAAGGATTTAAGGAGCTGTGAGCCAGGAAGCCTGGTCAAAGACCTAACATGTATGAATAACCAAATATGTATTTCTTATAAATCACAACCTCACAATAAGGTTTCCTCACCAGTAATTGATGATATTCAAAATATTTTATAACTGACCAGGAACAGGCTGTGTTCAGTCAACACAGATGTCGATCGTCAATGACTGTTATTAGTGTACTGGTACCTACCAGCTGAATACCAGCCTTGGATAGAGATAAACCATGTTCAGCAAAATTAATACATAAAATTCCAGATTTGTACCAAAGATAAATTAGGAGGTTATTAATTACTTTACCAAATGGTTCCTATTTGGATTATTTTGAATAAATATCTAATCTAGTGCACAGAGGGTTATTTGATTTGCACACAGGTTATCAATATCAACTCTAATGGTATGCCTCCTTCTTTCTAATGTCGAGTATAGAGTTGTAATGAGAAGGTTCTTGGATTAGAAATTATAAAATCTGAGGTTTGGGCATGGCTCCATCATTTAATAGCTTTAATGCCATAATCAATTCCCTTGATTTCCTTGAATCTGTTTCCTGACTTGTAAGATGGAGACAATGAAGACTGTCCCACTGTGATCTGATAATACACTTGGACGTGCTCTGGAAACTATGAGGTATTATTACCCTGATGACACCTGGCAAAAGATATCTCAAGAAAATAGCCAATGTCACACATGAGATTCTGAAAGATTTCAATTCATTCCTGCTCTGTAAAGGTTTTTATCATTAAAAAAAAAACCCAATGCGTGTGGTTCTCAGTATTCTTATTTTGTATGTCTCTCCAGGAGTGAAAATGGAAGAATTCCTCCCCCCTGGTGCTAGTCTAAAATGCACCGTCTGTAGCTACACTGCTGATTCTGTGATCGGCTTCCACCAACACCTGTTCTCCCATCTCACTCAAGCTGCCTTCCGATGCAATCACTGCCACTTCGGCTTCCAGACTCAGAGGGAATTATTGCAGCACCAGGAGCTCCATGTCCCTGGAGGCAAACTTCCCAGAGAAAGTGATATGGAACACTCTCCAAGTGGAACCGAAGACAGCCTACAGCCAGCCCCAGACTTGTTGACCAGAAGCGAACTCCCCCAGAACCAAAAGGCCATGCAGACTAAAGATGCGAGCTCTGACACAGAGCTGGACAAGTGTGAGAAAAAGACTCAGCTCTTTCTCACTACCCAGAGACCGGAGATACAGCCTACAACAAATAAGCAGAGCTTTTCCTACACAAAAATAAAGTCTGAGCCCTCTAGTCCAAGACTCGCCTCATCTCCAGTTCAGCCTAATGTTGGGCCTTCTTTCCCCGTGGGCCCTTTCCTATCTCAGTTTGCTTTTCCCCAAGACATCACAATGGTCCCTCAAGCTTCAGAGATCTTAGCCAAGATGTCTGAACTGGTACATCGGCGACTGAGGCACGGCAGCAGTAGCTACCCTCCGGTAATTTACAGCCCCTTGATGCCCAAGGGGGCTACTTGTTTTGAGTGTAACATAACATTCAATAATTTGGACAATTATCTAGTGCACAAAAAACATTACTGCAGCAGCCGATGGCAGCAGATGGCCAAGTCCCCAGAGTTCCCCGGTGTTTCGGAAAAGATGCCTGAAGCCGTGAGCCCCAACACTGGTCAAACCTCCATAAACCTCCTCAACCCAGCTGCTCATTCTGCTGATTCTGAGAACCCACTTCTTCAAACATCCTGCATCAATTCTTCCACCGTTTTAGATTTAATTGGGCCAAACGGCAAGGGCCACGACAAGGACTTTTCCACTCAAGCGAAGAAGCTGTCCACCTCTAATAGCAACGATGATAAAATTAATGGAAAACCTGTCGATGTGAAAAATCCCAGCGGCCCCTTGGTGGATGGGGAGAGTGACCCAAATAAGACGACCTGTGAAGCTTGCAATATTACCTTCAGCCGGCACGAAACCTACATGGTCCACAAACAGTATTATTGTGCTACACGCCACGACCCCCCGCTGAAGAGGTCTGCTTCCAACAAAGTGCCTGCCATGCAGAGAACCATGCGTACCCGCAAGCGCAGGAAGATGTACGAGATGTGCCTACCTGAGCAGGAGCAAAGGCCTCCCCTGGGCCAACAGCGATTTCTGGACGTGGCCAACCTCAGCAATCCTTGTACCTCCACTCAAGACCCCACGGAAGGGCTAGGAGAGTGCTACCACCCGAGATGTGACATCTTTCCAGGAATTGTCTCAAAGCACTTGGAAACGTCTCTGACGCTCAGCAAATGTGTCCCCGTTTCCAAATGTGACACGACTCATTCCAGCGTTTCCTGCCTAGAGATGGACGTGCCCATAGATCTGAGCAAGAAGTGTCTGTCCCAGTCTGAGCGGACCACCACGTCCCCCAAGAGGCTGCTGGACTACCACGAGTGCACCGTGTGCAAGATCAGCTTCAACAAGGTAGAGAACTACCTGGCCCACAAGCAGAATTTCTGCCCGGTCACGGCGCACCAGCGGAGCGAGCTGGGCCAGCTGGACGGCAAAGGCTTCCCGAATCCAGAGAGCGAGCGCGGCAGCCCGGACGTCAGCTACGAAAGGAGCATCATAAAGTGTGAGAAAAACGGAAACCCGAAGCAGCCTTCCCCCAACGGAAACTTATTCTCCTCCCACTTGGCCACCCTGCAGGGCCTGAAAGTCTTCAGCGAAGCTGCTCAGCTCATTGCCACAAAAGAAGAAAACAAACACTTGTTTCTTCCCCAATGCCTTTACCCCGGAGCAATAAAGAAGGCAAAAGGAGCGGACCAGCTCTCTCCGTATTACGGAATAAAGCCAAGTGATTACATTTCTGGTTCTCTCGTCATCCATAACACTGACCTGGAGCAAAGCACAAATGCGGGAAGCGAATCTCCGAAGGGCCTGGCTTCCTCCAACGGCTGTGCGGGGCCGAAGAAGGATTCCCTGCCGCTGTTGCCCAAGAACAGAGGCCTGGTCATCGTGAACGGGGGACTGAAGCAAGAGGACAGACCCGCCGCCCCCCCGCAGCAGGAGAACATCTCCCAGAACCCTCAGCACGAAGATGGCCACAAGTCGCCCTCCTGGATCGCTGAGAACCCGCTAGCCGCCAACGAGAACGTGTCGCCTGCCCTTCCTTCGGCCGAGGAACAGTTGTCTAGTATAGCAAAGGGCGTGAATGGCTCTGCCCAGGCCCCCACCAGTGGGAAATACTGCCGGCTGTGTGATATTCAGTTCAACAACCTCTCGAACTTTATAACCCACAAGAAGTTTTATTGCTCATCACATGCGGCCGAACACGTCAAATGAGATGACTTCGTGAGCAGACTTCATGAGCAGTCACCTTTGGTACCCGTGTTTTAGGATGTTGTTCCACCCAGTCCAGAAACAAAAACAAAAACAACAAAAACAAAACAAAAACAGAAGCTGTTTGAATTACATCTGGGCAATCAGGAGATCGCTCATTAAGGCCGAGTTGAAGACTTAAGGTGTAATTCCATTACAGTCCATTAGTAAAGTGTATTATTGGTGCCATTTTCAAAAAGAAATTAATTTATTTTACCAGCAGTATTCATAGCTGTGGTTATGTTATTTTTTATTTAAAAACTTTATATTAAAGTCATTTGTAATGTTATTGTATAGTTATTGTGTAGCACATATGGTTTGCACTGTATAGTAGCTTTTAAAGAAAATAGTCACGAACAATACAGAAAAGCATTTTAGAAATAGCTTCAAAAGCACTTGTGTATCTTGATTTCTTCTTCTATGCTGTTGCAGATATATGTAGATGCTAAAATATAACTTGCAAAGATGTTCTAAATACACGTGCTATAAGTTCGCCTTAAGATTTCAATTCTTGGATAATCAGGCTCTGTTTGCACTTTATATTTTAGCAGATACAGTCTCTTAGTCACTAGGCTTTGCATTTGTATGTAGCTGTATGTTTCTGTCCATTTTCTTAATCTTAAACATGTATGTTAAATGAAGATGGCAATTTTTTTCCTGTATAGTACTTGTATTTTCTTTCGCTGATGCAGCTCTGTCTCAATTTTTAAACCTTTGCTGTTAAATGCAATACTTTATAAAGAATGAACAAAATTACTGGAAGCAGTATTGTAAGTAATGAGGTAGTATTAATCAGTTTTATCTTTTGAAAGGCACAGTCTAAATCGAAACCCTAAACTCAATGCTGCAAGTATGAATTTAATTCATATATAAGATCTATTTAAATATAAGAGTAGCAATACTGCACCTGGTGATCACAAAGATAATGTTCTACTTCTGATAGAAATAATTTCTCAACAAATGTTGTTACTATGCATGTATATGGATGGAATAAAATTCCAGATCGTTGGAGAAGTTTGGCATACTTTTTTTCTTTAAAATACAAAGGAAAGTCTTAGTTATGAGAATAGGTTCAAAATAGCACTGAATGGCTGAATATACTATATATGTGTGTGTGCATATATGTGGTAACATGATGGCAAATCAATAAAAGCATAGATTGACCATTATATGCACCTAATTGATATAACTTGTATTAAAATGAACAGGAGACTCCAAACTGTGGAACTAGAAAACTTTTCCGTTACAGTTTTGTAAAATGAGCACTGTCTTTCTATTCTCTACCCCCCAACCACCACCACTGTAGCACAGAAAAAGAACAATTCCCTGTGTCTGAAAGGCTTGCAAAACCTATGCACAAGAATTGTAACAAATGTTGATCAAATGCACCCAACTTTTAAATGAAGTTTACCAGAGAGAGAGGTATGAAGAGATACAGCCAAGTGATTCTGATGAGTAAAGACATACAAATTTCATGCCTGCAATTTGCAAATGACCCATCTCATTTGTACATCCCAAGGGTTTACATATTGATGGGGAATGGAGAACAGACAACATAAGTCAGGTCATGGAAGCCCTAACGGGATATCCAGAAGGGGTTGAGGTGTGGGTCAGTGGACAAGATGGCACCCATTGCCAATCAAGACAGACTGCAGTCTACTGCAGTTTTAGAAACATCCTGATCTGTAGAGAAAATTACCTCATCTGTGGTTAAGATGGCTATTACTTGCCCATATTGGATTTGGTAACATAATGAACATAAGAAGGTGCTAGCCCAAATGTAACATAAATTCTGTGACAAAACATAAAAAACTATTACGTTGTCAACATTTCTCCAGTTGCTTGTCAAGAATTACTATTTTTAAGTGTAAAATCTTGACCTTCAGTAAGATCTTCCATTTCAGTCAGTGACTAAACAATGAAGTGAACAGAACTGATCAGCTTAATAGAATTTTTCAGGAGTCTCTTGAAGCAACAGAGTGTTGGGGACACACAGGATGTTCATAAGGATAAGGACCTGTGCATTTCTCAGGTGGGAACTGGCAGGACTGGATATTTGTAACAGGACTCCCCCCCAGCATCTCTTCTTTTTCCTCTTCTTTCTGAAAAAAAAAAGAAAGAAAGAAAGAAAAAGAAAGAAAGAAAGAAAGAAAGAAAGAAAGAAAGAAAGAAAGAGAAAGAAGAAAGAAGAAGAAAGAAAGAAGAAAGGAAAGAAAGAAAGAAAGAAAGAAAGAGAAAGAAAGAAAGAAGAAAGAAAGAAAAAGAAAGGAAAAGAAAAAAGGTTGAGACGCACAGAGAGGAAGGAAGGAAGTCAGCATATCTTTATCGATCACTTGGGATTCTCCCCTCTATTTTGAGGATGAATGCAGAGGTATAATCCATGACTGCTTCCCTAAAGGAATTTATACTCTGGTTCAGTTCAGAGCTTCTTAACCCTATTCCCTCAGTAGAATCACTTAGGGAACATTTTTTAATTGCCAGTGTATATATATTTTTGGTGTATTGAGCTTTACATGAGATCAACTAAAGAAAAAGTCTTGTCTAGGAATCTGTATTTTTAAAAATCTGTCCGAGTGGTTCTAGTATGTGGCAGTTTTGGGACACGCTAAGGGACAAACTAGGATGCGGTACAAAGGATGAATGAGACTAAGTGGAAAGATAAAAAGAGAAAGAGGACAGGTTTCTGGTTGGCTCAGTTAGGTAGGCATCTGCCTTTGGCTCAGGTCATAATCCTGGAGTCCTGGGATGGAGCTCTGCATTGGGCTCCATGCTTAGCAGGGAGCCTGCTTCTTCCTCTCCCTTTGCCTGCTGCTCCCTTTGCTTGTGTTTGTTCTCTCTCTCTCTCTCTCTCTCTCTCTCTGTCAAATAAATAAATAAAATCTTTTAAAGAAAAAGAGGAAATCAATATGAGATGAAAGAGTTGGGAAAGATTGTGTGGATAAGGGAGGGTCTAGTAAGATGAGTACAATGGTGAGGAATACTACCTGACCTTCTAGGTGCCCTGAAATATTTATGTACTATACCCAAAAGAATATTTCTAATGTTGTTTGTATAGTTGAAAATTAGTTCCAATAGTCATTCACAGAAGAAAATCAATTACAGAGGCTGAAATAGTGATGTTCAGATCACAGCTAGACCCTGGAGAGGACAGAGGAAGAAAACAATATTTTTACACGTCAAGATCAGTTGTAAATGCTAGCATGAAAGGATGTGATGGTGAAGAGTGAGTAAAACTTTTCAAAAGAAGAGGGCTCAGATTGGGAAGTAGAAGAAAACACGGGTATAAATAGAGATCTGGTCTCACAAGACCTTGAATGCCAGACTGAGGTTTATGGGTTGCCTGGTACCTTGTCTCTTACATAGAGTCATTAAGTGAAAATTGTGTTCAGGAAAAGTGACAGGATGAAGTGTGAGGTCTGGATGCTAGAGAGAGGGAGATTTGCTAGAAGGCCGCAATGATGGTCCACACGGGGACTATGTGTGGGACTAGAGCTCACACCGAGTGAATAAAGAAGGACAAGTCTAGGTAAGCCTTACATTATAACAGATATTGAAGACCAAATCAAAGAGAAGCCTCAAGGTCTTCAACTCTCACTGATGGAAAGACTCTATGTTCAACAAGACATTAGGTCAGAATATTAGCCACAGTCAAATGGTCTGGGGGAAGGGTGATAAAAAGAATGACAGTTTATATCAGTTCTTCAGATTGTCTGTGGCATTTAAATCCTCTACAGAAACACTAAAATCTACTAAATCAGAATATCTGAAGGTGGGCCTGGATTTCTAGGGGTTTTTAGCAAAGCAACTCTAGGGTATTCTCTGTTAATCTCTGACCACAGTTGAAAGTCACTGAATTCAATTTAGAGGGGATGGAAAGCGTATTCTGTGGTCAACATTGAAATAAATTAAGCTGGGAGCAGAATTGAATACTCAATTGGTCTTCAAAGCGTTGCTATCTCATATATAACGCATTTTGGTGTTTAGAACTACTATAATTTAAAAATAATTCAATATGTATGTTTTAGCATTGAAATGAAAACTAAAAATTAAGTCATTATGGAATCTGTGAACAATATCTGCAAATCTTTTAATCAGGAGGAGCCCTCTCATTTTCAGGCAAAAACTAAGGTCAGACTTTAAGCTCCTGAAGTCACAAAGCTAATAGGGGAGAGCCAGAGACCTGAGTCTTGTTCTCAGGTTACCTCTCCACATCATGTTCCTTTCTCTACTAAACCAGAAGGAAAATACTAGGACATGCAGCTAAAATTCCAGCTACTGTTTCTCTCTCTGATATATTTAAGCCTAGATCAAACAATGTCTGGAGGTAGAGAAAAAGGAGCATATTATTTTCTCATGACTGCCGTAACAAATTACCACCAGCTTGGTGACTTAAAACCACAGAATTTTATTTTGTTATGGCTCCCAGCCAGACTCTACAAATGTGTAGCAACACAGCAGAAATTGTCATCCCCGAACTAGTAAATCTCTTGGAACGATTGAGACATGAATGTTATTAACAAACATCGATGATATCCATAAAGAATATAGCATCTAAACTAAGAAGTCTCCACTGATCACTCTGAACCCAGTAATGAGGCAGAATTGAGTTTGATAACAACCCTGCATGAGGCAGTATATCTGTCTAGAACTTAGTAAACCTTATTAATTCAGAGAATCATAAAAAAGCAGACACGAGCTAAGCGAAAGTTTACTTTAGCACTATCTAGAAAAAAAGAATTTGCTCAGTATGTTAATAGAATGCACAGGATTGAAAGAAAATAAACTTTTCAAGAACCTAGGAGCCCCATTTTGCATACAAATAATATATTAATTTCAAATGATTTGTATCTTTATATTAAAGAAGAGTGTCAGAGCTTTTGGCTTCACAACACTTCTTTGATCAATAATTCCACTTCCTACATATGACATACTTTGGTAGCAGATGATGTGAATGTATGAAATTCACTAAATCCAGAACGTTTTTTCCCCCATCATGGTCCAATGATCCTCAAGAAAACAATCAAGGAAATAAAATACAATGTTGTTATACTTATGAAAAATACGCAGCGATGAAAATAGTCTTTTAAAATTAGTAACAGGGACATAAACTTTATAACAAATAAAAGAATGTATACTCAGCATCATGGCTTGTTTAGAAAGAGGAGATGATTCAGAGGAACAAAGAATGAAGATCAACACAGAAATTGTAAGAAAATATTTGAAGAGGAATGCAGAAAGTTTAAGACAAAGAAATTAACAGGAAGATGTTCATACCAAGACACTCAAAGACACACCTGTGTGGACACACAGACTCCTTCCTCCTACTACAATGGATGAACTGTCCCTGATCTTGGTCAAAGCCAATCCTTCCACTTAACTTTTTAATTCCCTCTAGCTGATGTGATGGTTTAGCTCCTTCAATTATTACTTCTTTCCTAGCACAAAAGCAACAGATGTGTCTTTTTCAATTACATAAGGACTCAGACAAGAAGCATCCACATATGCTCTGAATTGAAGCCTGAACCAGAAATTAAGAGTCTTTCTCACGTGTCATGAGTAATAATCTTTCCTACTCCTGGAATTTGGAGGGAGTTCTCATAATGCTCCGATTAAATTCCCTGTCAGTCTTGTGGATGGAGGCTTGGAGCAGACTCAATTTAATTTACAGTTCAGAGGAATGTGATGCTACAGATATGTAGTGTTGCGCAGTCCTATCCCTGCCACATCAATATGACAGTTACTATTTTACCAATGAGCAAACTGAGGCTTAGAGCAGTTAAATGAGTTGCCCAAAGGACAGAGCCAGTAGAACTAAGTCTTGAGCCCAGTTGTCTGTCTTAAAGCCTTTGGTATCCTTTTCCATTAGGCCTTCTTGGATGTCACTCACTCTATCACAAGCCAAATTCCTTATAATCAGGTCTGCCAGGCACCATTTTATTGCCTACCAGCACTAGAGTTGCCTGAGTTAGGATGACCATTTGTCTCATTCTGCCTGGGACATTTCTGGCCCGGCTTAGAATTTATCTTAAATTTTTCATAATAAGTTTTGCTATTATCAAGAATTGCATCATAATATTCATATCCAGTAAAAAGTTTTCTCTCTAACGTGTGGTTAAAGCTGAAAATCAATCAGAGGTAACCTGTCCTTTGCACTGACTCTTTTCCAGATGCAATGTAGCTAACACATGCTTTTCAAAGACAGCACAAAGGTACTCTATGATAAAGCACATTTGCTTATTCATAGCACATTTCCTAGAAGCAGCTAGGAACAACTTAATACTTCTGCATTTCAGTGGTTGCGGGAGATTTTGGAGCTACTGCCTCTGCATACTGTTGGATATAACTGTGCTCTGACCACCAAGATGCCCAAAGCCCCATCAGGTGATGAGGTCTGTGAAAAATGTGAGAATTACTGGTTCTGGTATGGAATATACTGCAAGTAGAAGGGTGGTTATCTCATTGTTGAAGGTACAGGTAGATTATAGTCTGAGTGCTCCAGTTACTCTGGTTTTATCATGTAGCACATGATCAGAGATGATATAAATATACAGGTATCTATTTTGTTGTTTGATGACATTTTTATGTGGCAACATGTCATTTTCACAGAAAAATTCTTAAAACAAAAATATCATATTTAATGTAAAAAACAAAGAACTAAAGTTTGCATTACTCAGAAAAGCTAGATAATGAGTGTGTAATTCCTCAAATTATTTTTTGACACCTTTCATTCACTAAGGACGCTGTTGAGATATAATAAACTACACAAAACAGAATCACATAAATCTGCTCAAGAGTCTTTAGCCTTCACTTCACATTTAGTCATTATTTATAGCTGATTGGGCCTGCAGATTATGATTCAATATGTACAGCCATGGAAGGTGTGTATTCTTCTGGAAAGCATGGCTTTTTGTTTTGATCAGATGACTGAGCTATATTAAGTTTATTATTGAAACTGGTGTAGTCCACATATAATTTAGAATTTTTCAAAATAAGCTACAACATCCTACCAATTGAAATAGATGTCATAGTTGGGGAAATTGAAATACATAGAGACATACTCTTAAATTTAATTGATTTAATTTAATTAATAATTTAATTTAATTTAAATACATATGTATATATATGTAAATACATATCCTTAGAATAATTGAACAAGATTTTCATGGTAAAGTTATGTTGAATGCAAAACAATCATTGCATTGCCTTACTCAAGTTCTCTTGCTTCTCATCAATAATCAGATTTTAGAAACGTTTGAGTTATTAATTTGAAGAAATATTTTGTATATCCACATACATGTTGTATAATGGTATTTATCTTTTTTCTTTTACCACTTCCTTTGAATTTTGTTTGCATTTAAATCAAAACAATTTGAAATTCTTTATTCAATATATCCAATGAATGTAGTATCAAATGTTTGCAGAGAAGCTAACAAAAATACATAAAATTTATCATACAAAATCAAGATTCTAAATTTGTTAAATGTTAAGAGTTAAAACAGTGTCCAAGATTTGGTTTTTAAATTCCATAATTGCATTTTGTATTATCTCAACTTTGGGGAATGCTTTTTTGTTGGAGCTTCTGTTTGTAATTGGATAATTTTTACTTTCTATTGCAAAGAAATGAAAGAAGAAGGTTTATGATCTTCTATTATCTATATTCAAAAAACAAGAGACGAATTATTTGATAATTTTGCTTTAAAGTATATTTGTCAAAAGAAGGCAGCTAAATTGAAACAAAAATAGTCCTTCTGTGGATACATGGGCCAACATATTTGCACATTTTGATTAAAAATAGAAAAATGGAAGTATCTCATCAGCAATTTCTGAGATTATACTCTATATATTATGTATTTTTTCTATGACTGACACTTTCGAAGACTACCGGCCAGGTACTTTGTAGGATGTTCCTTGATTTGAGTTTGTCTGAGTTTTTTATGATTGGCCTGGAGTTAGAGATTTGGAGGAAGAATAGCAGAAAGGTAAAATGCTTCTCACTGGGATACCTGATATAAACCCAGTTTATCACTGGTGATGTTAAGCTCAACCACTTGACTGAGGTTTTATATGGCAAGTTCTCCACTATAAAATTACCATTTTTTTTCTTTCCACTGTCTGTTCCTTAGAGATGATTACTAAATCTTGTCACTATTCCAGGAATAGAGAATTAAATTCTGCTTCCTGAAGGGAGAAGTATCAAAACATTTGTGGACCTATGTTAAAACCACTATGGGGGTGCCTGGGTGGTTCAGTGGGTTAGGCATCTGCTTTTGGTTCAGGTCATGATCTCAGGTTCCCTATGTGTCCCTCTCCTTCTGCCCCTCCTGCAGCTCGTGCTCCCTCTCACTCTCTCAAATAAATAAATAAAATATTTTTAAAACCCACTATATAATTTAAACATATTTGTGGGGAGATACATTGAGGCTCTGCATACATCCTGTTTCTCTTGAAAGTTTCACCCACTGATCAGCATTCAGGACTGGTCTTGCCTACAGCAACTGTTACTGTGGTATAAATCTTTATTCTATTTCATTCTTTCTGCATTGATTATTACAATTTTTCTCAAATGAAAACCCATCCATTCTCCTCCATTTATGTATTTATCCAGTCGTTTGTATAAACAAATATGAACAGTATAAGTTCATAAGTTCAGTATGAACTTATGACTTTTATTCTGTTCTCTGTCCTATAACTTCATACTGTAGTCTGCCTTTATCTGTGGGTTTACTTTCTGCAATTTCAATTGCCCACAGTCAACCAGGGTCTGGAAACAGATGATTCTCCTGCTTAAGATCAGAAGATCAGTAGTAGCTTACCACTATACCATGGTGCTTATGTCTTTCACATCACTTCATCTCATCATGCAGGCATTTTATCATCTCACTTCGTCACAAGAAGAAGAAGGGTGAGTACAGAACAATAAGGTATTTTGAGAGAGAGACCATCTTCACATACTTTTTATTATAGTATAATGTTATAATTGTTCTATTTTATTATTAGTTATTGTTGTTAATCTCTCACTGTGTCTAATTTATAAATGAACTTTATCGCAGGTATGTATATATAGGAAAAACATAGTATGTTTAGGGTTTGGTACTATCTTTGATTTCAGACATCCACTGGGAGTCTTGAATGTATCCCCAGTGGATAATGAGAGGATTACTGAGCTTGCATTATTTCATTGCTCAGATTGCTCTAGCTTTTGCCATAGGCAACCCTTTCAGGTGGGCGTAGCCTTTTTTTTTTTTTTTTTTAAATCAACTTCCTTACTATCTGGCACTGTGAGATACAGTACGCCCCAGAATGCCTAATTTCATGGCCCATTTCTATAGAACTCATATTTTCCTTGATCCAGCCCTAGAGTTCATCTTTCCTCCAAAAGATCTTCATTCCTCTTATTGGAGAATGCTGTTAAGAAGCCGAGATCTTGAGACTAGGTGCATTTGTTGTTACAGGGTATCACTGCTTCTAGACCATCTCAGCAGATAGAGGTAGGACATATGTATCTATAGTAATCAACGTATACACACATTTCTATACTTATATCTGTACTACATCTATTTTAAAGTAAACGCAAGTTTAGAGTAAACATAGTGTCTCATAGTCTATCTAATCCCACACTTATGTTATATTTTAATATTCAGCTTAATGTAAAAATTTTTTTCTTTAATATACATTAATATGTTTTATTTCTATTTTGAGAGAATTTTACTTTACATGAGATGGCTCATGACTATAACTATTACATAGATCCATTTATATTTGAATTAACTTATTTCTTAATAACCAAATATTTTAAGTATATACAATTATAATTATTTTTAATACTCCCTTTCAGTATCAAAAATGTCCTAATCTGGGTAATAAACTCTAAAGTGACCTTATAATGAATTCATTTGAACTCAGTAGGCACTTTGACTTAGTAGGCTATGATTTAGAGCAATGTCTCCCAAGATTTCAAGCCCATATGAATTACCTGAGGATCTTGTTAAATTGCAGATTGATTCAGTAGGGACTGGGACAGGCCTGAAAGTCTACATTTCTAACAGGCTCCCAGCTAAAAACAGTGCTGCCGGCATGCAGACCACACTTGGAGTGACAAGGCTGATGTCCTTGCGTGAGCCTTCTATGTAATTGTCCTGTGTCCTCATCCAGACCCATTGCTATTGAACTCAATGACCACTAGGATTCCTTTCAAATATATAGCTCTTTTTTTCATTGCTATACTTATTTCAGTGTGGTGGCTTTATTCATAATACAAACAAAGCAAGTTTATATCAGTTTGTACATTAGATTAGTTGTATTTGACAGGTAGGAATGGGAGGGTGTACCTTTCCCCCTCTTTTCATTCTTTAGTACTTGGGAGAATAGAGAAACTTTAGAACTTATTATTTGCCAGGCTGAAATCATGTTTTCCTTACACAACAGCTGCCTTTTATGAACTTTTCCATTTTCAATTTAGTATTAATTTTGATGAGTTTTTTAACCCAAGGAAAACACTCGTGGAGTCTATTACAAGATTGGTGGACTCACACTGTGATCAGAGACAGATGCTTAAGGGAACAGTGGACTCATTTGTGATTCAAGACCATTCCTGGTGGGGGGTTGGGTGGGAGTGGGGAGAGAGTGAGAGCAGGGAAGGAAGAGAGTAAATATGTAGACAGTATTGCAATCTCATGGCCATCTGTGCTAACTGCATGCTGCAAATCTCAAAGAGAAACAGACAGTGTGAAAGCAAATGTTATTAGTTGGTTTCAATATTGTGCCCTTCAAAATTATTTGTTTTACTCACTCGCTCATTCATTCATTCATTCATTTATTCATGGTTACATTTTAATTTTTGTGCCCCTACTCTGACGCTGGCATTATGATGGTCGCTGGGGACCATATATCAAGGGATAGTTCTTATCTTCCTTTAGCTTTGAGTAGAGAAGTGTAGAATGAAAAGTACACAGGTGAATAATATATTATGTTAAATGCACGCATGTTAAGAAAGCACCATATCCTATCTTGGGGATCCTAGGAAAGTTTCACACAGGAAATGGTGTCTAATCTGGGATGTAGTAGATGAATAGAAGTTATCCAGGTTAAAAGAAAAAAACAAAACAAGTGGCAAATAACAGGGTTGAAGGGAAAGGTAAGAGGAATGGGGTTACTTTTAGAACATTTTAAGAGAGAGATTACCATGTGCAAAACCCAAATGTTGAGAAAAGCGTAATCACCATTGAGTAAATTCCCCCACTGTTTCCTTATCCTGGGCTTCCCATCTCAGTGATGTCAGCACCACCCACTTGGTCATCCTGGTCTTCTCCTACTCTCTCAAGTCTACTGCTTCCCATTTAGATGGTCATCTAGTTCTGTCAATTCTTCCTTCTAGATATATTTAAATGCATTTTCTTGTCTACATTCATGAGCCCGTTAACAGCATGTTAACCTAGATTACTATAAGAGCATGTCTCTTACCTAGATTACTATAGGAGCCTCCAAAGTGATCTTTTTAATTTGTTTTAAACCTTTTCAGGTGAAAAAAAAATAAACCTTTTCAGGTGGAAAAGCTTATTTTGACTATACTGTTCTTCCCAAAGATAAAATCTGATTACTGTCAATCTTCAGTGGCTTCAGTGGGTCCCCATTGTCCTGAGGATCAGGTCCAAAGTCTTTAACATAGTTAATAAGACCTTTGTTTGATTGGACTCCCACTTACATATCCACCTTGCTTATCCAGTACTTGATTCATTTCATGTATATTTGTGGATCACCTGTAATCTCATGCCAGACATTTTAAATAAAAGATGAATAAAATAATAGTTTTGCATAATAAGGCTTATATCCTACCAAAAAAGACATTTAAAGAAATAATTAAGTTATTAGCAACACTTGTGAGAACTCTGCCCTACCACCACTATGCTAACTGTAGTATTTAGGATTATCTTGAGCCTGATCTATTCCGGATTGAAATTTTTCCAGACTGTAATTTTAAAAGATGATGATTATTTAAAACACAACAAAACAAAAGAAGATATAGTCATGCTATTAGTCACAGTTATACTAGGTACAATAATAGAAAAACCATGAAATTTTAGTCATTTAAGATAATGCAAATTATTCGTAGCCCCTGAAATGCTCAGTAGGCAGGAGGAACCAAGCAATTGTTCAGGTATTTGGACTGATGCAGGCTATCTCATTATTAACTCAGGGTTTCTAAGTTCCCTGAGCACTCACATCCTGCTGACAGGGAAAAAGAGAAGTTGGAGACAGGTTTTAACAGACCAGCATTGAAAACAGCATATATCCTAGACAATATTCGACTGTCTAGAATTGTCCACATAGGCCCAAATGAAAAGGAAGCTGGGGAAATTCAGAACAGTTCTGTGCCCAGAAACAGAAGGAAATGGGTTTGAAGAACTACTAACCAGTCTCTAGTATACTCACCACAACACAGAAATGACTGGATACACTTATGACCTGTCTGTGAGTGCCATGAGTTCACTAGCATTATCCATTGTCATCTGTCCCATCTGTCCACTTTGTATGGACAGGACCATTCGCCACCCACAGCCTGGCAGATTACATTGTCACCATGTGTCTGACAATCTAGTGAGGCTTTCTTCAATGATCATAAATTTAAAATGGATGATCATTGTTAAAATCCTTAAAAAATTATTTTCAGTGCCTCTGGCATTAAGACTAAAAGAGTCATCTTGTACATTTCTTTTCTCTCAGCCATGAGTCATCTGTGGAAACATTCCCTCCCATGCCTATCTTCTCCATCCCTGCCTGTGTCCCCAACAATCTGTCACTTGCTAAATCTTACTTGGCTCTTAGACCCCAGTTAAAAATTACTTTTTATGTTGTGCTCTTTTAGATCTCCTCAAATCTGATTTAGGTGTTCCTTCCGTGAATTCCAGAAATGCTTTGAAATCTCTTTCTACATATACTATAAAAATGTGTGAATAAATATCTAAGTAAACATCATATTCCTGGAATATAGCGCAACCTGACACATAATGGGTAATAATATATACTTATTGATTGAATTGATTTGAATTTATTCATGTATCATTTACAGGGTTAGATAATGGGACACGAGGATATATAAGAAATCCCGGACTTTGAAGGCTTCTAGACACACACATACACACACACACACACACACACACACACATTTATATATAAACACATTGGTGACAAATATATGTACATATGTAATAGATATGCTGTGTACATGGCAAATTATGTTAGTATATATGACAAGTATAGTGTGTGTGTAGGTGTGTGTGCTATATATATACATATATATTAAAAAATGATAAATAAAAAAGGATTCTGGCCCTCAATGACCTTTAGCTTAATTTAGTGTGTGTACATGCCTATGTGTGTATATGTGCATACATGTATGTATACAGTAATATATGATGTTATAAAGTATATATATATATAAATACACACACATAAAGTATCCATACATGTATGTATGCAGTAGTATATGATGTTATAAAGTATATATATATAAATACACACACACACACACACACATAAAGTATCCATACACGTAATATACACTGTAACACCTTAGATGATAGGTTACTAATTGACATAGAAGGAGTGTAAGAAGTTGGCAATTTGCCAATAGAAAAAGGACCCTGTCCCCACTGGTCCAGAAAAGATGGGAAATGGTCTCTATACTGTCATTTTTCTGAGCCTGAAGAGGGCTGGCCCTGAGAAGATATTTCAATTATAGGATAAAGCTTCCATCCTTAAGTAAATCAAGAAGGTCAGGGGGACTGATCCAAGAAGAACCCTCTAGCTCTAAAGACCTAGGCATCAACCAGTGTGTCCAACATCTTTAACAATGCATCTACCAGGTACAGCCCGCTGGGATAAGTGCTGGAAATAAGAAGGCCTATGACACCTTTATTAAAAGGCTATACTGAAAGAAAAGAGAGGCTTATTTGGAAACATTACTCTCAGTTTCTCACTGGAAACTATTGCCTGGAAGTAATGACAGAGCTGCTGCCACTTGAAAGCTGATTTAGAAATGGAAGGGCTTACTTTATCTCAGACCCATGACTCATAGGGGAATCAATGAAATCTATTTCTCTTAATGTTTTCCAAAGAGACTTACTGATCAAAGTTGTTTCCTTCCCAGAGGTGTGTTCCTTCCAGCACAGGGATGAGGCATATCTCTGGGACACCCAGAGGACATTTATAGTCACTTCCCAAGTGGCTCTTGTTCTCTGGATTAAAAACGGAAATTATCTCTCGGCTGTCAATGTAACATCTTCCAGCAGCATGAAATTCTGTCAAACAGAAATTGAAGATGAATAAAACGAAGATACACACTCAGGATTATTCCTATTGTGAAGCAGCAGTGCTCTGCACTGACGATTCTACACCCTAATAGTAGATTTAGGGAAATAGAGACATACTGGTTTTCTAAACGCCCCTGTACACTTTGCCATGGGAAGTAGCGGTGATTGAATAGAACTGACAAACGCCGTGAGCATATGCAATGAGCCAACTATACAGCACTCCAGGGCAGGATTACAAATGATTTGTGTGCATTTGGAGGGGGGGGTAATCAGTTATCATAATTCCATTTGTAATTTATGTTTGCATGAAAATGCAGTTTTTAACCATTGCTAGGATTTGAGGAGCAAGTACAACCTGTTTTCATTTTGTCAAACTCCTGGGAATTTCAGCATGCCAGTTCGGTAATAATGCATATCTACATGATTGGATGGCTGGTTTCGAAGAATAAATAACTACTCTTTATAGGAACAATATTTACAGAACACGTCTGGTGCGTGCAAAGCTGCTCATTACCCATCAGGCTGCATTCTAAATAGACACATATCCAAATTCAGGACAAAGGAAAGGAAGGCACACGAAAAGAGAGGGCAAAAATGCACTCCACTTTAAATAGCCCGCAACACTGGAGAGACAGGTTTTTAGAGAGTATTAGAGAGGATGACTATATAGAGGTCCAGCTACAGGAACTGAATGTGAAAGTTTCTTATGCTTAGAATAGCAAGGAGGTGGTTATGAAGATAAGAGGAAGAGAAGACATAAAGACAGCACAGAAACTTGCATCAACTAGTCAGATGTGAGGCTGTATGGGTAAAAATGGCAAGTGTGAGGGCACCCGAGTGGCACAGTGTTGGAGGGTCTGCCTTTGGCTCAGGTCCTGACTCCAGGGTCCCAGGATCCAGTCCCACATCTGGCTTCATGCAGGGAGCCTGCTTCTCCCCCTCTCTATGTTTCTGCCACTCTCTGTGTCTCTCATGAATGAATAAATAAAATCTTAAAAAAGAAAATGTGAAGTATTGGATAAAATGAAAGGTTCAAGAATTTGGGAACATATCCCAAATAATAGTAATCATTAGGGCAGCAGACCTTAATTTAAGCTTATATGAGCAACACTCAACATTTTAAGCTTGTGTTCCAGTGCATCTTTCTGGAAAAAGAGACATAATTTTACCAGATTTGAAAAGAAGTCTATGGGATCCCTGGGTGGCGCAGTGGTTTGGCACCTGCCTTTGGCCCAGGGCAGGATCCTGGAGACCCGGGATCGAATCCCACGTCGGGCTCCCGGTGCATGGAGTCTGCTTCTCCCTCTGCCTGTGTCTCTGCCTCTCTCTCTCTCTCTCTCTGTGACTATCATAAATAAATAAAAAATTAAAAAAATGTATTAGAAAAAAAAAAGAATCATGCGAGTGAAATCTACTCATCTACGTTCTATAACTGAAAAAACAAAACCTAGGAAATAGTACATGTCCTTACAACATTGTTTACTGAATATTTAAGCCCACCATTGAGACCTACTACTCAGAAAAAAAAAAGATTCCTTTCAAAATACCACTGCTCATTGACAATGCACCTCATCACCCAAGAGTTCTAATGGAGATGCACAATGAGATTAATGTTGTTTCCATGCCTACAACCACAACATCCACTCTGTAGTCCATGGATCAACAGAAATTTTTACTCTGAAGTCTTTTTTTTAAAAAAAGATTTTATTTATTTATTCACGAGAGACAGAGAGAGAGAGAGAGGCAGAAACACAGGCAGAGGGAGAGGCAGTCTCCGTGCAGGGAGCCAGATGTGGGACTCAATCTTGGGACTCCAGGATCATACCCTGGGCTGAAGGCAGGAGCTAAACTGCTGAGTCACCCAGGCATCCCTTGACTTTGAAGTCTTATTATTTATTGATTTGTTTCTTTGATTATTTTTAAAGATGTATTTATTATTTTAGAGAGAGAGAGAGTATGGGAGGAGGGGAGAGAGAATCTCAAGCAGACACCCCACTGAGTGGAGAGCCCAATGTAGGGATCAATTTCATGACTGAGATCATGACAAAAATCAGGCGTTTAGCTGACCAAGCTACCCAGGCATCCCAAAGTCTTATTATTTAAGAAATACATTCATAAGGCTACAGAAGCCATAGATAATAATTCCCCTGATGGACCTGGGCAAAGTAAATTGAAAACCTTTTGGAAAACATTCACCATTCTAGATGCCATTTGTAATTCATGGGAAGATGTCAAAACATCAACATTAATAGTAGTTTTAAAGAAGTTGATTCTCAGCTTCATAGATGACTTCAAGGGATTCAAGACTTCAGCGGAGAAAGTAACTGCAGCGGTAGTGGAAATAGCAAGAAAACTGGAATTAGAAGGGAAGCCTGCCAAACTATGGAAGCAGCCCAAGTGTCCATCAAGAAGTGAAGGGATAAAGAAGACGTGGTACACACACACACACACACACACACACACACACACTGGACAATTACTTAGCCATAAAAAGACTGAAATCTTCACATTTGCACCAACATAGATGGAACTAGAGAGTATAATGCTAAGCAAAATAAATCAGAGAAAGAGAAATGCTCTGTGACCTCACTTCTATGTGGAATTTAAGAAACTACACAAATGAGCAAAGGTAAAAAAAAAAAGAGACATACATTAAGAAACGGACTCTCAAGTATAGAGGACAAACTGATGGTTTCCAGAAGGGAGGTGGGTGAGGGCTTGGAGGAAACAGAGGATGAGGCTAGAGTACACTTATGATGGTAAAAAAAACAAACAAACAATAAAATAGTTAGAAATTAAAAAGAGGAAGTGAAACCTAAAGATGTGGCTGAATTGCTACAATCTTGTGCTAAAACTAATGGATAAGGAGATACTTCTTTTTTAAAGATTTATCTATTTATTCATGAGAGACACAGAGAGAGAGGCAGAGACATAGGTAGAGGGAGAAGCAGGTTCCATGCAGGGAGCCTGATGTGGGACTTGATCCCAGGACCCCGGATTTATGACTTGGGCTGAAGGTAGATGCTCAACCACTGAGCCACCCAGGGGTCCCAGAAGATACTTCTTACAGATGAGCCAAGAAGTGGTTTCCTGAGATGGAACCTGGTGAAGATGCTGTGAAGACTGTTGCCATGACAACAAGGATTTCAAATATTGTATAAACTTTGTTAATGAAGCAGCAGTAGACTTTGAGAGGAATGGTTCCAATTTTGAAAGGTCTACTGTGGGTAAAATACTATCAAAAAGCATCACGTGCTACAGAGAAAATATTGATAAAAAGAAGAGTCAATTAATGAGGTAATAATAAGACACTGTTGTCTTATTTTAAGAAATTGCCACAGCCACCCCAGCCTTCAGTGACCATCACTGTCTATCAGCAGCTGTCAGCATTGAGGCAAGATCCTCCACCAGCAAAAAGACTATTACTCACTGAAAGTGCAGATGATGCTTAGCATCTTTTAGCATTAAAATATTTTTAAATTAAAATATGTACATTGGGGCACCTGAGTGGTTCAGTGGTTGAGCATCTGGCTTTGGCTCAGGTCATGATCCTGGGATCCTGGGATTGTGTCCCACATCCGGCTCCCCACAGGAAGCCTGCCTCTCTCTCTGCCTATGCCTCTGCCTCTCTCCCTCTGTGTCTCTCATGAATAACTAAATAAAATATTTTAAAAAGTAGATATACACATTGTTATTTTAGACATAATGCTACTGCACTCTTAATTGACTCCAGTACAGTATAAACCTAATTTTCATAGGCACTGGGAAACCAAAAAATTAATTTGACTTGCTTTATTGTGAGACTTGCTTTATCGCGGTAGTTTGGAACTGAACCTGCAAGATCTCCGAGGTATGCCTGTATAGGTCAAGTCCAGCTTGAAGAAAGGCACAGTCATCCAAGCTGAAAACCCTTCTGAAGACAACACTAAGTGCCTTGGAACAATTCAATTAGTTAATCACAGATGGTTACCAGATATGCAGTCTAAACCATAATTTCACTAACAAATGTCACAGCTAAGAAAATCTGAACTTTGGGAAATTGGGGGCAATTCCATGGGAAGGATAACTTCTATTCTTGCGGTGACTTCATTGGCAGCAGAGAAGAAAGTGCAGCGTCACTTGGAGGAATCTTTGCAGTAATTAGTTGTCCAACGATGAGTGATCAGCACTATCTGAAAAGTGATACTCGGGTTGCTCATCATCCTGCGGTTTCTTGGGTAGAGTACACTGTGAACTTTAGGCAAGACTCAGGACACTAGCAATAATACAACAAATATATTCAATTGAAGTTTATCATCAAATTAATAAGTTCCATAAATATATCCTTTTTTTTTGAGAGTACAACCCGATTTTTTTTTGTTCATCCTCTGAGGGATTACCATAATGATTGATATGAGTGTTATGATTGATGCAAATTGACATATCTCAGTGGCTATAACTATTTTTGAGTAACAGAATCCTTTGATAAACTGATAAAGGTTTCTTCAGAGAAGTGGACATGTTATTGATAATCACATACAGACAATCACTTAGACTTGTGCACATAATTTGAGGTTTCAGAAACCTTGAAATCCATTCAAAGACAGATAAACCTAGGTTGTGGGACACCTTGGTACACTTGATCTACTGTGAAAATCCAACTTTTTGCTGTTTTAACTGAATTAGAACCACTCTTGAAGCTCTCATTTGGGTCATGTGAGAGAAGAGGCAATAGTATTTATAACTATTTTCTGTAGTTGACATTATATCCCGCTGGACTATATCCTTTGGTTTACAGAGTTAAAGGACTGCATGTCAGACTTACTCTAACTTCCAAGAAAACCCTTTATGTATATTTCTGATTTTTTAAAACAAAAGCTCAAGTTAATGTTTTTGACAGAATATGTTTCCCTATCTAGTCCCAATCATTTTTTAAATCAGCTCTAGGCAGTACTTAATATGAAAATTAAAGAATGGATGGGTGAATAAATGATTTAGAGATCTCTTTAATATCGGGTAAAGGAAATGACTTCATAATCTAGTGAATCATGCCTAAGAATCTCCATTAGGTTTGGCTGAAGTCTCCAAATTTTTTTTTCCAGAAGGAAGCAGAAGACAAATCCTAACCCCACGGAGAACTTTAGGCCTGATGTTCTAAGACCAAAAAATCCATCAGATATGAACATATATAACTACCCATAACTTCCAAGAGGACCAGAAAACCCATTCAGTATATCATCTGATCCCATATTACAGAAGAGTATTTGGTTTGATTAACATCTGACCAAGGATAACACTCTGTTTATCTTGGATACCACAGGCAATGGATTTTCTTCCCCCCAACCTCATATTAGAATGGTTTTAATATTGCAGATACACAGTACCAGCATGAAGTATGATACCCATTGTTCTGTATCAATTATCAACATCCACAATACAAACTCTGCATGAACCTTAGAAGCTAAATTACCAGATTCAGTTAAACTCAATAATTACTAAAATCCCACTTAGGCTTTTGGATACAAGTTTACAGGTATTCCACCTAAAGAGAGGCAATAGAATAGAGAAATGTGTCCCATTTCATTCTTTACTGCCTGGACTTGTTAGTATTTAGGAATTCAGGAAGAATAAGGCCTCCATATTCTAAGTTTTATATACATATGTATATACACACACATATAACACACAAACACACATGTAAATGTATATATGTGTATACACACATACATGTATATAGGTGTACATATATGCATATATAACATTCATATAAAGGCATATATAATTTAAAATATCAAATAACTTATTTTTTTCATAGTGCATACTCAATAGCATTCAAAAGTTGTCCCAAAGCCCATTTATATATTAAAAATTCTTGACTTTTAAAGATTATGTTACATCTGCCATAACAGAAATTTTAAAAAGGTAAAATGTTTTTTATTTGTCCTATTGGAAATGATAAAAGAAATAAATGAAAGTGACAAAGAAATTCATAAATAATCATTCGCCACTTAATTTTGACTATTTTAGCTAAAATACAAATCAATTTCAAGAATCAAGAATCAAGAATCAAGAATGCCTAGCAATAATGACTCAGCTCTTCTCAAAGTGAGACACAAAGCTGAGTGGCATCTTCAATGCACTAAATCAAGTTCAGTTAAAGAAATATAAATGTCTCAGAATTCGTTAACTTGGCAAAAAAGATAAAGGGAAATGTTTTCTTCTGTTCAGTATTTTAATAAGGTAGGAAAACAAAAACTTTGCCCAGAGACATCTTTAACCACAATTCAATGTCGTTCAAAAGATGAACTGCCGAGCTTAGAGGTGACTGGGAATAGCAGAGGTGAAGCCCATTTGGAAGATGCTCCCAATTGTCAGCCTCAGGAGAGATGGGATGTAGTTTGATTAAAAAAAAAAAAAAAAAAACAGATTTGGCTCATGACCTACTGAAGACATCTGTTGTAAGATGGAGTATCTTCAAAGCAACAGAGAACTTTAAACTTCCTTCATAATCAGCAAGGGGCGGGGGCTGGTGAAGTTACTACCTATTACCCACAGGTACTAAGAAATAATCTAAAACAAAAGCCTTCTTCCAGATTACCTACTTTTTAAATCAACCACAAAAATTCAAGTCAGACTCCAAGACGCAAATATCCATTGGAGGGAGTGAATCGTGGAATCATTCCCTTCAACAGCAACTGCTAAGAGAGAAAGAAAATAACTCGATGGCCTTTGTGAGGCTCAGTCTTTTCCTGTCTTACACCAACTGCCACAGAGGTTTCTTGTTTCTTTCTTTCTTTTTTTTTTTTTAAATTTATTTATTTATTTATTTATTCAGAGAGAGCGAAAGAGAGGCAGAGACACAGGCAGAGGGAGAAGCAGCTCCACGCAGGGAGCCCAACGCGGGACTCGATCCCGAGTCTCCAGGATCACACCCCAGTCCACAGGCGGCGCTAAACCGCTGCGCCACCGGGGCTGCCCAGGTTTCTTGTTTGTCTAATAATTGGTCTTCAAATCACTACCTAAAATAGGCAATGTCTTCCTGGAAATACACTCATCAAAATTTAGCATGACAAGATTGTAAAACGGTTTCCTCGATAGAAATATCTTCAGAAGATTTCAAAAATTGTCTGAAAATAGCAAATTGAACAGTTCTAGCTTACATTTTATATATTGGCATATTAATGGGAAGTATTCTGTTAAATTACTATTACTGACAGAGTGATTACAGTTTTATCTCATTCATCTAGTGGATTTATGCACATTGGAATAACACCTTCTTTGATTAGATTCATTAAGCACAATTTGCATTTTAAAATACTAGTGCCAGGCCTAAAACAGCCATGGTCCTAAAAGAACTGGCAAAGACTCCAGTATGCTTCCATTATGTGAATAAGTAGTATTTCTTCTTTTTAATAAATTGTAGAGTTTCCTGAATTGATAATGTGACTATTTTAAGATTATAGGGACCCCTGGGTGGCTCAGCGGTTGAGCATCTGCCTTCCGCTCAGGGCTCAGGGTGAGATCCCTGAGTACCAGGATCGAGTCCTGCATTGGGCTCTCTGCATGGAGCCTGCTTCTTCTTCTGCCTGTGCCTCTCTCTGTGTGTCTCTCATGAGTAAAAAATTTTAAAAATTAAAAAATAATGATTATAAAGCTTTCAAGTCACTCAACCTTTTTTTTGATCAGTATTCTCATCTACAAAAACAAGTTTGGTGCTAAACAGTAAAGTTTCTCTCAGATAGGCTGACCATAAAATTTATTATCCAAACTAGGACACTTTTGACATCAATGATTACCCTGGGAAAATAGCCACCAACTAGGATTGTCCCAGGCAAAGCAGTAAATATATTCACCCTACTTTTGGCCCACCCATCAATAATTATTTTCAGCTATAGGAAAAGGCCTTGAACTACTTTGTGTCAATTAGAGTTGTTAACATTAGCAAATAAATAATTTTATGAATTATGTGCTGCTACAGGGATTAAAAAATAAGTTTTTGTCTTCTTCCAAGTTTAATTATTCTTTGAAATGCTGTTTGTAATCTCAATTTGTTTAGCACACCTCCTTTTACAACAATGATAAGGGAGGAAACATGTCAAGGCAGGTCCTGATGAGCCCTATATTACAAATGAATATGGCCTAAATTCCGTAGAAGGGATGCCTCACTTTTAAAGGATACATTACATAAATGGACTTCAAGATTTCCTAAATCCATGAGCCCAGGATTTTATTCAGTGTCTTTTGGTTCTTCATCCCTGGACCACGATTAACCATCACAAAGTTAGCCAATTAGTCAGCATTTTCTGTGATATCTATCTATTGCTGTATTTTGGAGTGACTTTTCAGCTAAATATTGTATATTTATTATAAAATAAATATTATATATTTGTTGATAGCATAGACACTGGAAGGGTAGGATATTTCACCTATAAGTATTGTAAAAAATTAATAATCAACACTCCTTTATTTTTGTTTGCATATTTTTCTTTGTATATTTTTATGTCAACTGCCTATCATAGTTATTATAAAATAAACTATCCCCAAATTTAATGACTTAGAGTAGAGGACAGCAACCTTTTTCTATAAAAAGCCAAAGAATGAATATGTCTGACTTAGAGGACCAAAAGAAAGGCAAAATCAAAGATAATAGGTAGATACTTAGGTGACAAGAGAAAAAAAAATGTTCCCACAAAAATTTTATTGACAAAACTCAAAAAGTAATAATAATGGCTGAATACATTTTTTTGTCATAGTTATCTATTATTAAAAGAGTGGAATTTTTCTTTTGATTAATCAAGGGTACAGAGTTTGTGCTCCCTCATCAGAGTAAAAAACATGGCCTCATTCTCCTGCAAAAGCTTTGCTTGCTTCTCAGAAACATAATGTCCTTCTTGGGAAATCACCAAAATATGCTGCCTCCATCTGTATATCTCCCCTTTGGCCTCATATACTGCTCTCAAACTGTTAGATAATTTTTCAAACGGGTTAAAAGCACAGACATAGGATTTCTTGAGTTTGAATTCTAGACATACTGATTAGTTGTGAAATCTTTGATTTAACCTATTTAGAAACATCTGTTTCCTCATCATAAAATGAGTAGTTGTATTAGATTTACTGAATTGTTGTGAAGATTGGATGAGTTAAATACAGGCAAATATTTAGAACAGGGTGTGACATACTATACAGCACTCACTCACTATAAATGCTCTCCCTGGTTTCTTCCCCCAATCCTTTAAAGATGTAAACTCATGCTTAGCTTGCTCACCATGCAAAAGCAGTCTGCAAGTCAAGAGTTGACCTGCAGTGCATAGTTTGCCAGTCCCCGAGGTAAAGCTACAGCGATAGAGTAATGCTCACAACTCTGGGTTGGCTGGGTGGTTTCTACACTGTTTTTTTCCAAGGCTCAGTCATGCTTCTCCATTTAGGTAGTGGGTAGGCTATGCTGGAAGATCTTAGAAGGCTTGTTTTGCAAATTCAAAACCACCCTAGTTCTCCTCCACTTGTCCTTTCATCCTTCATTAAGTTAGGCCATCAAGAGTAGTCTCAAAGCAGTCTTCCAAGAAGAGGAAGGTGGAAGCTGCAAGATGTCTTGAGGCCTAAGCTCCCAAACTAATGCAATATCACTTCTGCCAAGGTGACAAAGCAAATTCAGATTGTGTGCATGGGAATATCTATTCTATCTCTTGATAGAAGGTGCTACAAAATACTGTGGCCTAATTTTATCAAATTACTACTAACTTCCTCCCACACTAAGACTATCCAAACCCAAGAAACTGTAGACTATGTCTTAACATCAGGAGAAGTTACTCTTTGTACCTTGGTACAGAGATAAATCTAATGTAATACTTAGCCAATCTTCCCCGTATCATAGTTATTTATGTACAAGACTTAACTGCTGTCTGCATTGTGATGTCTTTTACAATAGGCACCAGATGTCCTTCAAACGAGATCATAGGTACAAAATTATTTTGGAAACTCCAAAGTATTCTAGAAATGCAAGGTTTATTTATTTATTTATGTATTTATTTATTTATTTATTTATTTATTTATATTTATTTTTGTTATACTATTGCCATTAGTCATTTGACACAATGCTTCTCCTTGGCTAAAGCAAGTGATCATTTGGTTCTGGCTATTTGTGGTTGGCAGTTTTAAATATTAGAGTTTACATGTTCTAATAAGTATTTCTTTTCTAAACACCTATTTTGTTTTCGAGTTATTTTAAAGTGGAGGGCAAGGGAAAGAGAATGAATTTTGTCTCATTAAATATGTCACTGAAAAATATTTATTGAGAACCTAGATGATAGGTGCTGTGCTAATGTGCATACTATTTTAAGAGTATCTCTTGTAAAAGAAATAATAGATAGAAATAATAGATATAGGTATAGAAATAACAGATAAAATTGTAAACCAAAATTCAATATAGAAAATTAGGCAGCAAGAGCGATTTGATGACTCTTTCTCCTTACTCCACTGTCCTATTAATTTTATTTCTGAAGTATCATGCAAAATTTGCCTTCTCTTCCTCTTAACTGCCATTACCTCAGTCCAGACTTCCCTGACTATTATGATAACACCCAACTTCTCTTACCATATCCATTCAATCAATGCCTCCCCTTAAATTCTCCAACACATTCTCCTTTATTCTATAATCTAAATTACTTTTAAGATGGAAATCTGGTCAAGATAGAGAACTATCTTAAACCTTTCAATGATTCCTTTTATTTTTTAGAATAAAGATAAACTCTCCCAAACTATCCTCCCTCATTCCGCTTGTCTTTTGCATTGTGCCACCTAATGATGTTAACATCTTTTGATTTATCAGAGTCACTGCCTCCCTTTGGATGAAAATCATTCTTTGGATTTTAGCTTCAAAGTCACTTTCTTCTGAGAAATCTCTAATCCACTCAACCAAGGAGGAACTCCTATCCCATGTCCTTGCAGGTTTCACATTCCAAGTTGCTCAGTTATCTTTCCCACAAAGACTTCAGTCTTTCTTTCTTGATTACCATTAAGGCTGACTTCTTGGGTATGCAAACTGTGCAGTAACACAGAACTGTACACTTAGAAGGATCCTGAGTTTGGTTTAATGCTGTGCTGTTACTATACTGAAATTGCCAATCATTTCCAAATAAAAAGCCCCACATTTTTATTTTGCACTGGGCCCTGCAAATTATGTAGCTGATTCTGGTTGTCTTGTTATCTACAGCTTTTAATACGGTGCTAATACATTATAGCACTTAATAAACATATATGTGACTTGAATAAACAATTGAATGAACTACCCACCTCCCACTTAATTTTCTTCCTCTGGAAATATAAAATTATAAAATGCTGTGTTATTTATTTAGTTACTGACTAAATATTTTTGATTACCAATCATATTGCAGATCCTGAAAATGTACAAAGTTTACATTATGAACTACTACTCTGTGTGTTTTCTGTGGTTTTTCCCTGCTTCTCTCTATTGACTTCTTGGTCTCCCTAAGGCCTTTTCTTCCTTTGTATTGTGCATAACAGTGAAACAAAAATTCAAAGTGTTAGACTAAGTGGGTAATAGATCAAATGCACATTCACAGAGGTAAATTCTTCCCCTCAAAAACTGAATAAAACTACAGCTTGACAAAGGGTGAAGAAAAAAAGATATTTCTTTAATTAGAGAAAAACAAAATGAAACAAAACAATGAAGGGAATAAAGACCTAAACACAGAAAGAGAATAAAGGGTCCTCCATCAAAGGGATCTGGTAGAGACTGGAAGGGATCTAGTGCTCAGTGGTCCTCAACTATGTCCCCTATATAACCCTCTACTCATAAACAACAGGATTCCAACATACCGGTGGTCAGTGGACACAGAACACTTTGTGTGGATGGGAGCCTAAAGGGATAACCATACTTCTAAGCAGGGAGAACAGAAGAATACAATCTGAGAAATTTCCCATGGCCTGGAAAAATAGGTGTTATGGACTATTTGTGTCCCCCCAAAATTCATATGTCAAAATTCTATCCCCCTGCCATGTGATGGTAGTAGAAGGCGGGACCTTTTGGAGGTGATTAGGTGAAACATCTTAGCCCATTCTAAAATTTTACCCAGAACTGTCTGGTTGTTGACAATCAAAGCTAATAGTGAAAAGTCAAAGTAAAACAAAAGGTATGTTTTATGGTGCATTCCATTGTACTCTTCCTTTTTTGCATAGGGAGTGGGGGAGGCAGAACAGAAAAATCAAGACCTTTCAATAGATATTTAATAAAAGATTTGTTCCTCTATAAGACATCTAGCTCTGATGACTAGAACACAGAAAGGAAAAAGGATCAAATTATATCTTGCTGAGTAAAAATTGATCTTAAAAGATTTCCTTTACTCTCATTAAGAAGATTAACATAATAACTTCTGTGTCCCAGGGAATCAAAGTGGATTTAGACTTTGTGTCTGGCAGGTGGTCTATAGAAAAAGGCTTGAACATGTTTGACTGGAATTCCACTGAAGTGGACCTATAGAGCTTGTCGTAAAATCTCCCCATTTACTCTAAGATCATAAATCATCAGGTCTAAAGTAAGTAAAATGAAATATGCACAAAATAGGAAAAATTTGGTTTTGAAATTTTTTTTCTGATAATACTAAGTATGGAATTTATACCTTTTTCTAGATTTCAGTATGACTTGATTCTTTCATAGATATTGTAGGATTGTCATTAATACTTATTCCCCATTTTCATATATTTTTTTCTCATCATTTTAAAATTTTCTACTCCTAATTCCAAATTTTGTTTTCCTCTATTTCAGTTCCACACACATCTCTCTAGGCCTCAATTTCCTTATCTATAATTATGTGATACTGAGGGCATCTATAATATTTTTGTAAAGGGATTTTTTTTAGATACTCAGTATAAACCATATTGTTTAGTATATAGTTAAAATTCATTAAATTTTAACAAGTACTAGTACTACTATGATCAATCTCATATGTAATATCCCTAGAACCTCTAGCATATATACTATTACTACTTAGAAATAGATTTGGTCTTATAGCTCTCTTATAACAGAGTGCTTTAGGCCTAACCCCTAGGACATCTACATTTAGTCACTGTGGCAGAGATATTTAATATTCATATATTCTTCATGTGCTCCTCATCATTTTCCACTGAAATAAATTTTGATTTAACTATGGCACCATATAGCCTATGGTTTATTGTAAATTTAGACAGTGAGAAAGGGTATGAAGAGAAGCAGCCAAGCTTCAAGTAAGATCAATATAGAGAATTCTAAATAACTTAGAGAGGCCAAGCAGACTTCCACAGCTCAAATACAAGCCATGATATGCTAGGTAAAGAAGAACAATCTCTATTTATTCTTAGTTTCAGAATAGTTAATATTCACTTCTTCATAAGTGTTAGCCATTTCCATGTGATTTCTTGTTAAATTCTAATGATAGTCATCTCGTTTTCTTCATTTTTATGGAGATTGAGTTTTTAAGAGATTAAGTGGCATTCCCAAGTTTGGTATAGCCAAGTGGTTGGGCTTTGGAGTCCAGTAGACAGATGGGACATGTGAAATTTGGGGAATACTGTTTATTTCTTGGAGGCTCAGTTTTTAGATTTCAAGGGGTCATTTTATGGTTTGAATGGGCTAATTTATCTTAAACAGTAAATATTAGCTATTGCTATCACAAAAGTAATAAGTGATAGAATAGATTTCAAACCTTGGCTTCTCAGACTACAAAACCTATTCTGAAACACTGAAAACAACTCCCCATTTTAGCCTATAATGTGGTGCTCCATTATTCAAATTATTATTTTAACCAGAATTCCAGGACTGCTTGACCAGTAAATCTTAGAAAACTTGACATTGTCAGTTTTTCCTGTCAAATTCTTGACATTGTCTTTCTTCCTCTTCTCCATTCAATAAGAAAGAATATGATGATAATTGTTGATTCATTTGGTAAACACGTATTGAGGATCTATTCTGTGCTGGGTAATAGACTAAATGCTGGGACTACCAAGAAAGGCTCACAATCTAGAAAAGATAGAAAGATACTAGCAAATGTCAGTCAGCATGATTAACATTATTTTAAAAAATTATTACAAACAGTTTATGGAAACTCTGTAGATCCTATTGAACAGCTAAACCAAATCTTGAAAGACTAGAGATAAAGACAAAGAAAATTGTCAGAAAAGGGAAATATAAAGGATTAGTAAAAGTCATTGGAAACTGGAGTAGACTATACTTTTATTTACTAATGTCTTGTTCACCTGGATTTTTGACACCAACTATTAAGTCATAAGCTCATTTAAATCACTAAAGTGGTCCTACTCTCACTTTTGGTTATTGAGGATTTAAATATTGAAGAAATTCAGCTGTGGAAAGATTATAGTTTCCCCACTCCTTTTATCAGGTAGGGTCAGTCATGTGGCTTGCTTTAGCCATGTGAGTGTAAAAGCCATTGCTTCTAGGTAGAAGGTTTAAAAGCCTGTCCAAGGGATCCCTGGGTGGCGTAGCAGTTTAGTGCCTGCCTTTGGCCCAGGGTGTGATCCTGGAGACCCAGGATCAAGTCTCATGTCGGGGTCCTGGTGCATGGAGCCTGCTTCTCCCTCTGCTTGTGTCTCTCTGTGTCTGACTATCATAAATAAATAAAAATAAGATAAAAGCCTGTCCAAGCTTCGCCATATTTTCTTTCCCATTGTCTGTAAATGACCAAATATTTTAGAGTTTGCCAGCAACATATTGTCTCTCTGCATTCTCTTCTTCTTTTCCTCTTCTTCTTCTTTACTCCAACCACTTAAAATTTTTGAAAAACCATTCTTAGCTGATCGGCCACACAAAAACAGATGGCAAGTCAGGTCTGGCTCACAAATTTGCCAATCTCTGTTCTAAATAATGGGTTCTGGAGTGTGAAGAATGATGACATGGTACAGAGAACCCAGGTGACCCATGATGGACATGTGATATGATAACAGAACACTCTTGTGATGAGCCACTGAAATTTCAGCATTCTTTGTTACTATAGCATAACCTAATCTAGCCCAAATGACAAGAAATCCTAAACATTCTACCTGGAGACATTTAGATTTTTGTAAAATGTTATATTTGAGATAAATCTTGATTATGCATAAAATATTGCATCGTTCAAGAAAAAAGGAAGTAGGCATTTTAAACAGAGAATACAGATTGGGCAAAAGTTTCGATTCTTGAATGTATATGGGTAAGGATAGGAGGAGGGACAGGTGGACAAGAAAGGCCAGGAATACTGAGAGGACATAATGCATTACTGCATTATCACCGGGTGGTAGAGTAGGATGTGCTTTACAGAAGCCTACCTGCTTAGAACATTACTTACATTTATTTCTAGAAGTTCTTCTGATCATTGAGGAAAAATCATAACAGAGAATAAGAAATGTTGTAGAGAAATAAAGATACCCAAGTGCATTATACAGAGGCTAGTCCTTCAAGACTATGTTTATGATTTCAGCAGTACTTCCTAAAGGAACTAAACTTTTTGTGGAGGTTTTGACAACAGCTTAATTTCTTCAATATTTCAATCCTCAATAACCAAAAGTGAGAGTAGGACCACTTTAGTAGTGATTTAAATGAGCTTATGAGTTAATAGTTGGTGTCAGAAATCCAGGTGAAGTAGAACACATTACCTTATAAATATAATAGGAATAGGAATTTTAATCATTTAGCCTAATCAGTGAAGAAAATTTTTTTTCTTGTATGTAATTATTAAAGTGTAATTTCCCAGCCTACATACTGAAGTATGCAGTGATAGTGATGAAAATACAACTAACATTGAAATTGATCATCTTACCATTAATCAAAAACCTATAGTTGATAGAGACTTACAGTTTATAGATAAACTAATGTGAGTAACTTGTATTTTAACTCTCCCACCCCATCCAACTCATATTTTAAAACATTATCTTAGGTATTATTTATTCCAAATGAATATTTTGTTCATATATAGGGATTTTTTGATTACTCAAATTCATCTTTTACTCTTTTAACTAATTTATAAACTTGTAAATGTAAAATTTCAGCATTTGTCATCTTCTTTAGTTTTCTACTAAAACAGAGAATCTCAGCTGAGATTGACATTAAGATTTGCAATATAACTATTTATACATTCCAGTTACTCTGGATACTAACAACACACTTTATTAACACATTTACGAAAATTTCAGGATAAATGTTAGTGTTTTGATAAACTGAGAAGCTGACTTAGTAAACAGAAACTCACAAGCACTTCATTCTATATAATGTGACATTTCAAATTATTCAACCATGACAAATATGGGAGATGGAACAAAAGGGGGACATTTCTCTGAAAGAAGAGAGAGTTAGGAACCTTACAATTATGGTATAAAGACTTCTCCAGTGATCAATTTTTTTTTCTAATTTTAACTGGGAACTGATATGATAATTTTAAACAAAATTTTAGCTGACAGGCTGCAGAAATCTCTCTACTAGGTATCTAAAATGAGCTCACCACAGAGACAAATGAGTCAAATCCCAAAGCTTAAAAAATCTGTCTGGGAGGATGCAGTATAGAGTCAGTCATATAAAAGGAAACATGAATTCCAATGAAGTGAACACAATGAGAAAGTGCATAACGAGGCACACGTGGCAACATAAGGAATCCTAGAAGGGCAGGGATTCAAGAAACATTCTTGACATAGGAGCAAGTTATCTAAATCAAGTCTTAGGAAATATATATAAGAGGCAGGGAGATGAAGGGAGAAGCAAGCAGTTTGGGCATCCCAAACAAAGGAAAATCCTTGTGATTTCTTTTCTAGGATTACCCTTTTCTTATATACAAAATTATTTGGAAGCTCCATGCATACACTGCAATAAATGTACATAGTGAATATGCATTACAGTGTAGTATACCGTATATAGTATACTATAGTGTAGTGTACAGGTACCCTGTTGGAGAGGAGAAGAATATGGAGAACCAGCTTGTTGGTAGAAAAGACCCTAGACTTTTTCCTTGCACTAATCTGAGAAAGTTTCAGCCCCAAATTTACTCTTTATATTGTGACATCAAATTGTATCAAAATTGAGCTATGCAAATAATTTTGATATATGTAAAATAAGTAAAACAATACAATAAAATAACATAGATCTTTTACATTAATATAGGATAAATTATTAAATAAAGAGTGAACTATCCCATTTCTTAGTTTATGTTTATGTAAAGCAATAGGTTCCTGAGAAAAAACAAAGTTTAGGGGTGCCTGGGTAGCTCAGTCAGTTAAGCGTCTAACTCTTGATTTCAGCTCAGGTCAGGTCATGAGATCGTTCCCCACATCGTTCCCAGCATAGATCCTGCTTGAGATTCTCTCCCTCCCTCTGCTCCCACCACTGTCCAATTCACACTTAACTCCCTTTCTCTCTCCCTAAAAAAAAGAGAGAGAGAAAACATAGTTTCTCCATTTACTTGGCACCTCCAAATGGTCTACTGAGAACTGTGGAAAATCCATGAGAAATGGAATAAAATATATAAGACCTAGGAACAACACCCACCTTATCTACTTTACAGAATTATGAAATCTTGGGGGACAACAATTGGAACTATAAAACATTAACAAATGTCAACTATTTTCATTCTTGAAATGAATTTATTGTCTTTTAAAGACTTTACTGTCTTTTCCATTTCTCACTGGTTTATCTATCTCCTTTTCTTCGACTTCTGTAGCACACAATTTAATTATATAATTCATTGTCTTGTTTTTATGGCTTCTTGGGTTTGTCTCTCCAAACTGGATACAGACTGATTACCATACTATTTTTTTTTCTGTCCTCAATTCACCTAACATGGAGCTGAGCCCATTTCTTATAGTTTCCCTCCTTTAGTTAATTTCTGTCCATATGTCCAAAAAGAGTCGTGAGTCTTTTGCTCATGGTGAATTGAATTGAGCTGGGTTATTTTTCAGAGCATTTGTTTCCCAGGTTGCAAAGACAAAGAGACCCTGGCATTGGATCCAAGTTCCAACTAACCAGCTGGGTGTGAAGGTTAGTGACACTTGCAGAGACCCAACTGTTCAATAAGAATGAAGACTTGTGGGTCAGCCAAGAAGAAGGAAGAACTGGGAATTCATTAGTTTATTAGTAACATATACTTACTGGATGCTGGGGGAAACCCAAACCCGTGACAGTGGCCTTGATTTAGATATGAATCTTACCTTTTCAGAGATAAAGCAAATACATCCTCTTCTCTCATAATTATCTTGCACAACACATTGCTTGTTTTGTTATTTTTTTCTCATGCATTATTCTATCCAAGAGAAAATCATGTTTAAAGATTTAGATGATTTTCACTCACATCTTTCCCCCAGCTCAAGCCAGATGTAAACTTTCCTCTGGGAGTAGGCAGAAAGGAGTTCCTTTCTCAGGATTACATTTGGTTTATAGAGATGTGAGTAGATGCTTTCCCTAGAGCACAGAAGCCAAACTGGAAGATTCATTCAGCAGGATGCGTCCTTTGTCTGCTTTGGAAATAAAATATGTTCACAAGATGAAATGGTTTATCGTGATCCAAAACTTCTTGATTTGCAAGTTGGAAGGCTCAAAATTTCCCAAAGGATTCTAATATATAAAAATACTAGTTTTTTCCTCAGGGTCATTGGTCATGTATGCTAGTATTCCATTATAGAGACTCCAAGGCCCTTTGCCAGGAGAAATATTTTTCAAGTCAGAAACTCCATCCACTGAGTAATAAATTTCTCTATTTTATTTTTGTTTCATGCAACAATAGGATGGGATTTTTCTTCTATGGGTATAAAATACAGAGCTCTAAAAAAGGAAGAAAGACTAAAGGAGTGAAATCTCAACACTGGAACATATTTTGTAGATAGTTATGCATTTTTGGACCCTAATAGTGATTGTCTTATTTTAAAAATTATATATACATTCCCTACATACTTTATTGAGAACTTCAGGTCACTTTAATAAGGACCTTAGGTAAAATAGAAATAACATGAATCATCTAATATGAAAAATATTTAAAATATAAAAATAAAGTGCAATAAAGCTCACGAACATTGATACAACAATTATAGCTGAATGGAAAATTAAACATTCAACTTCCTTATTCACAAAAGACAAGGGGAAAAGACAATCAGTTATGTATTTAACTTTTTCTATATCAAAAGTCTTAAAAAATGTTTGAGGGGGCAGTGTTTTCAGAAATGATGTCGTAAAAACAATTTTTCATGTGGGGTTTCAAATTCTGCTGTATCATTTACTGGCTATGTGATCTCTACAATTTATTTAACATCCCTTGTTTTTGTTTCTTCAAGTAAAAATGAAGGTAATAATATAACAAACTCATAGGGTTATTAGGAAGATTAGTAAGTCAATACGGGTAAAATAGAATCATTCCTGACAAACACATAGAGGTGTAATGGACATCTTCGGTAATATTCCTCCAAAAAATGCAACAGTAAGGATTTCATATGGAAATCATATGTAGAGGCCCTTCATAGAAGCTGAGATGACACTAACAAATCCCAGCCTAGTGAACATATTAGTCATAAGGTACTTAAAAATATGCATTCCCAGCATATAGCCTTTTCATGGTCTGACAGAAACCCAGTGATAAAGAAATAGCCTCTGTCACATGAGATTTTAAACGATGCTTCATGGTTTAAGCTGGGTCTTGATGGGACCATCGAGATACAGTCTTCCTTGGATCTGAGAAGTTTCCTGTCTGTTAATCTGTGTTAGAAATCAATCTTTCAAAACAAAGCAATTGATTTTGTCTTACAAACCAATTTCCCTTATGAAGAGAGGAAGAAAGGAACAAGCAAAGGAAGGAATGAGGGAACAAGAAGAGAGAAGTTAAAATCAAGTGTGAGAACATGTTGTTGATTGCTTACATATATTATTTCTCTCTCTTCTCACTTACTAACCCAGCCTGAGAAATAACCAAATCCAATTCAGTTATAAACTCTGATTAACCAATCATAGTAATTTCATTTCACCTCACCACTTATCAGTTAAGGGTTGAGCATGGACAAAGCTCTGGCCTAAGAAATGTGAGGGAGAGTCTATGGGATTCCACGTAAAAGTTTCCTCTCTCTTAAAGATGCAGCAGAAAAATTCTCTCTTTACCTTATGGATCTTCTTGTGTCTGCATTTGACATAGAACTTTTGCATTCTCCTTTCGGTAGTGAGGGAAGCCAGTTTGAAGACAGAGCCAGGAGATTAGGTACATTCCAGTAAAAACACAGAAAGAACCCAGGTCCCTGCAGACCTTGTTAAATCATTAAGGTAACTGTCCTGGCATCACACTGACTGAATCTGTTATGTGAGATAAGTTACCTCGTTGTATATTCCTGGGGAGTTGAGTTTTCTTTTACTTGCAGACCAAAGCTTAAGTTTAACCTATGGGTCAGACGTTTTAAAAAAATGAGAAACTATTGATCTCTTAATAATGTGCTCATTGATTAATCCTCTGCAATTATCAACTTTTTGAGAAAAGTGTTGGAAGACACCCTAAACAGAATTGGCAAGAAGTTGGGATACAGGAACTACTTGAGAAAGACTAAAGTAAGGTTGTTTCGACTGATTGTAGATAAAAAAAAAAAAAAAGATAAATCATGTAAAAAAAAAAAAAACCCTCATGTAAGAGAGAAGTCAAAATAGACATTTTTAGTTGCTGAGAGCTCATACTCCTCATAGTCTCACTGAAAGAATGAATAAATGATGCTCTTCTACAAGATGAGATGCAAGCCTAAAAGGAAGGAGTAGGTTGCAAAAAGCAAAGGTAAACAAAGAAATCGGTGTGTGTGTTGTCAATCTAGTAACAGTTGAGCAGGGTCCAGGGAAGGAATCTATATTTATGTTGTGTTTGTCTCAGACTTGTCCTAGGTGATTTTTTAGAACTTAGCTAAAATCTCTAATAAGATGACATATTTTCTATTAGCTTTCCTATGTAAGATATCTTTTGATTTTTATACATTTCTTTCATAGCTGATCTTATCAAATGTTTTTATTTCTAATAGAATTTTAAGAGATCTTTTTGGGTTTTCAAAACAAATTGATTTTTTTTTAACTCAATAATTCTGGTATTCTTGCTTACTCTTTTTAAATATGTACAGTTCTAATTCTACATTCTTGCCTTTGGAGAAGTAGCATACAGGTCATTGGTAATCAGCATCGACAGTGTTTTCAAAAGGATATGGATTTGCATTCCAGCTCTGTAATTCCCTAGCTTTATCATTCCCAAGCTTGAAAAAATGACTTACTCTTTCAAACCTCAGTCTCCTCATGGGTAAACTGAGGATTGATGATACTTACCTCAGGATTGTTGTCAGGAATATACGAAATAACAAGTAAAAATTTAAGAGTAGATACTTAAAACATAGTAGCTAGTATTATTTTTACATATGTAAAGAATAAGGTTCTTAATAACATATATTAATTTTGAGAGAAGAAATTTATCTTATTTCTGATTCTAATGGGGAGACCTCTACCGTCTTTTTTTTGTTTGTTTTTGTTGTTGTTGAATTGGCTTTATTTAAATTTTACAGAAACCTGATTAAAGTATGTAAGTCCAGTAACAATTCTACAAAAATTCACATACAATGCCAGAATTACTTAAAAGCAACTAATATTGTATTCTTGTTTTGCATAGAACATGCATTTATCTCAACTGCCACATGTCGGCCAGAATCAGCCTCTACAAGAAGAGACTGTCCATTACAGTCAATAAGAAAACTAGTTGTGAACATAGGTTAACAACAAAAAAAGAGGTTTTCTGGTTAATGTAAAAGAAGGATCAGTACCTTTCTAAAGGAGCCCTTCTGCACTGGGTGATGCGTACATTGCTCTTATTTATGTTATTAACAGTTTGAGATAGTCTCAGGATGTTGGAACAGGAACTGAAGCATAAGGGTGTTTGTAAAAAGCTTATGATAAGAGTTACCAATGTAATTCTTTATTTTTCCTCCATTACTGAATAACAAGTAAAGAGGTAGAGGTTAATTATATCTTTAAATTTATTGCTTACAGGGTGGGAAAGTATCGAATTTGGATTAAATCAAATATAAAATTCTTCAGGGTTAAATGAAGGGAATACAAACCATTATAAGTATTTAAAAATCAACTTTATTGAGGTATAATTTACATGTATTAAAACTGCTGCTTTTAGGTTTATGTTAAATAAAGTTCGGCAAATATATACGCCATATAGTCACCACTTTAATAAAAATACAGTAGTGGTGGAGCGCCTGGGTGGCTCAGTCAGTTAAGCATCTGACTCTTGATCTCAGCTCAGGTCTTGGTCTCAGGGTTGTGGGTTCAAGCCATGCATAGAGCCTACTATATATATATATATTTATATGTATATATATATATATATATATATATATATATATATATATAGTATGTGTAATTGTGTAATTGTGGTATCCAATATAGTAGCACCTAGCCACAATGGCTATTAAATATTTCAAACATGAGCAGTCTAACTGAGATGCATATTAAATCTAAAATACACACCAGATTTCAACAACCTGGTAAGCAGAATACAAAATAATTAATATTTATATTTATTATAAATATGAATTTATTTATATTAATATTTAGTAATATTATACATTTATTAATATATGATATTTAATTAATATTTTATTAATTAAACAATAAATCATATTAATTCTATGTTATAATCAGAAGATTTTAGATACATTAGGTTAAAAAAATGTATTAGTAAAACTAATTTTTCTCAGTTTTTTTTAATGTTTCTAGGGTGTGTCTTAGAAACAAAATTAGTGATGCATCTCATGTTATGTTTCTATTGTGTGGCACTGACAGAGTATTTTTCTTGTGACCTTTTCCTTTCAATTCTCCCATACCTTCAGTCCCAGTCTTTGATCTACTTTCTTTCTTATAAGTTAATCTTCCCTGCTTTAGGCATTCATGTAAGTGGAATCATCGTTGTATGCCTGTTTTCACTCAGCACAATTTCTGTGAGTGTCATTGGGAGTATCAGTAGTTCATTCATGTTTATTTCTGTGGAGTATTGCATTGCATTAGTATATTATCCTTTTTCCTACTGATAGACATTCTAATTTGGATCTAATATGATTAAAGCTACTAACAGCACTCATATCATATACAAGTGTTTGAGTGAACATATACTTACATTTCTCTTGGAAAGACACCTAGGATTAGAATCACCGTGTCATATATTAAGTGTATGTTACATTTAGAAAACAATACTAAAATATTCAAAGTTGGTTGTATATCATTTTATGTCCTCATGAGCATGAAGGGGAGTTCCAATTGCTCTACATTCTACCAATAATTAATATTGTCAGTCCTTTAGCTATTTTAATGAGTATATGCATGCTTTTTATGTGCCCTTTTTTTGTATGTCAATTTTTTAATGGATGATTTCTTAAAGATTCTATTTTTAAATAATCTTTACACCCAACGTGGGGTTTGAATTTATAACCCTGAGATCAAGAGTCACATGTTCCATTGACTGAGTCAGCCAGGCACCCTGGATTTTTTTTTTTATTATTTATTATTGGGTGCTTTATGTATTCGGACACAACTCCTTTGTTTAGATATGCATATTATAAATATTTTTTCTCAGTCTGTGCCTTGCTTTTGAAATTTTTAATTTTGATGAAATGCAGCTTATCATTTTATTTTATAAGTAAATTATGCTTTTTTTCTTTCTTAAAAAATCTTTGCCTACTCCAAGTCATGAGGTTTTTCTCCTATACTGTATTGTAGGAGTTTTATAGTTTTAGCTTTTGAGTTTAGATCTATGATTCATTTTGAGTTTATTTGTGTGTGACATGAGTAAAGTTCAAGTTTTTCATTTTGTTTTGTTTGTTTATTATAAATGGATATTTGGTTATTTTTGTGCCACAGTATATGAAGATTGTCCTTTCTGCAGTGTTGCAGAAAATCAATTGGTCATATATTTGTGGACCCATTTTTGGATTTTCTATTATATTCCAGTTGCTCTATGTCTATCCTTACATCAACACTACATTGTTTTGATTATTATGGCTCAAAGTAAGTCTTAAAATAGGTAGCCTAAATACTCCATTTTTTTTTCTTTCTCAAGATTAGTTTGGCTACTCTACATCCTTTGAATTCCCTAAAATATTTTAGAACTAGCTTGTTAATTTCCACAAATGTCTAGTGAGAATTTGATTGTAATTGCATTTCTACAGAACATTTGGGGGAGAATGAATTGACATCTTAATAATATTGAACATTTCAATCAATGTACATGATATATCCCTGCATTTATTTGGTTATTATTTTTTTAGTTATAGTTTTTAAAACATATAGACCTTGTACTAAAAGAAGGCATACTAGAATGAGGATCTGATGGAGACTGGGCCAATCCAGTATACATTACTGGAATAAAAGAAAGATGAAGGACAGACCTCACCTGGAAATTGTGGATGATGGAAATGATAAACATTAAGCTTCTTTCTCTGATCCTGCCTATGGCAATACTGGAAATAAAGATCCCAAAGAATCATGGCCATTTTCTGCCTTTTCTTCCCTTAATCCATCTTCATATGCCTTGATGTTTCCCTTCAGTTTTGAGACATTATCTAATTTAGTTGCGAACTTTAGTTTTTTTTTTCCCCCAATATTTTCATACATATTTTAATTGATAGGTAGCTTTATCTGGTTGCTAGTTAGAAGCTATTTTAAGCCTGACATCATCTTAAGGCAGTCTGTAAGGTAATAATTTGAGAGTAATACCAATGACCTAATAAAAAATTTCATTTTTAAAGATTCTTAGAAAATCAAAGAAGTTACTACCCTCTCAGAATTCATTCTTATGTTAGGAAAGCTTAGGGGAAAAAAAAAAAAAAAAACAGCTTTTTTCTTATTTAGAACCTAATCTTTTCAGGCTATGTAAAACCCAGTCTTTGCTTTGTCCCCAAAGTTCCTGAGTATTTTTCTAAGACAATTTCAAAGAGAAATAAATATCTTAGTCACCTGCACTGGGAACCTTGCCTTGCCTCTATTCAATAACAAAGATAGCTTATTATTATTTTTTAGAGATTTATTTATTTACTTGGGAGGAGGGCAGGCAGAGGAAGAGGGAGAAAGAATTCTAAGCAGACTCCAGATCCAGCATGGAGCCTGACACAGGGCTTGATCCCATGACCCTGAGATCATGACTGGAGCCAAAATCAAGAGCCAGATGCTCAACTGACTGAGCCACCCAGGCACCCCCAAAGATAGTTTAAATAGAAGAAAAGTGATCCCTGAAAGGGTAAAGGCTGTACATGCGAGTACAACATTGGATAGGCATTAGAAATATGACAGGGTTGGAAGAACTATAGCAGGACAGCTTCTTATGAACCCATAGAGGGGATATATATCTTTTGTATGTTAAAGCAGTATTCGCTCACAGAGAGCTTACCATCTTCCATTCTAGGTCCAATCCTATGGATCTTATTGAGAAACAATATGTGTTGGAAGGCCACAATAGGGGTCACCAATTAGAAATTGGTAAGGCGGACATTGCCATGCTGAGACCACCCAAGGATTCTCTTTTCATCCTCCCTTTGTAAGTGATAGAGGTCATTAATAATGGAAATTATATGACTACTTTCTTACATGCATATCTTTTTTGTATGAATACCTGAGCAGAGACCGCTGTTTCCTTTAAATTCAATGAAAAAAAGTCTCCTGGAATGGTACTGTAGAGAAAATGACCTTGGAGGTTGTGCCCCAATAACTATGAATTCAATTGGATGTTACTTTAAGACATTTTAGATTTGTGGGAGTTTAAGTATGTGAAAGAAAATAAGGATTCCATCAAGCTTGAATATCTTCAGAATTCCATGGAAAAAGCATTTCCATATCCTAAGCACCAGAGAAATGTACACCTCAGCAAAGGGATATGGGGTAAAGAATTGGATGGCTCCTGTTAGATCACTTCCATCTTGAAGTTATACCATCAGTGATGTAAGGTTCAGTGAATCCCCAGGAGTCTGTCAGCCTTTTAGTCAAATTTCCTTGTCCTTAAAATGATAGCTTCACACATTCAAATGAAGCAAACTCAAAATTACACGGGATGTTATCCTCCTAACTTGTGTGAAATTACACAATAGTTTCTTGGTGGGTGAGCATGCTTTAAATCTGGAAAGATTTAGAATTAAGTATACAAATGTCTGAGAGAATCAAATCCATACCATGATTATATATTTTTTGGCAGTCTGTGTATATTTGTGATTTTATATGGCAGCAATATTTTAGAGATTTCAGCATATTAGATAAGTGGGTTAGTCATATATTTCATATTGATCTATATTTGTGACTTATATAGAGTTTCAAAGCACTTAGAACGCAAGGCTCACCATACATGTTCAAATCATCAGATATATAAAAGTTATTTAAGTACTTGGAAATAATTTGTTTATTAATTCAGACAACCTGAGTACTTAGAAAGAAAGTATAAATTTAATGAAATTGTAAATGAAACCAAATATTTTCCAAAGGCAATTAGGTGGTTGGTAAAATTTGCTAGAATTTTAAATAGAATTATATGAAATGTAACTCAAACAAAAGCTTCTTAAAAGAGATGATAGGTTCTTGTATTTGTAGCTTTAATGAAATAAGAACTTTTAAAAAGTAAAACTATGAATTGACTTTTCTGCATCCAAGAATATCCTAAAAGTTACCCCCAAATTTTTATGTAACCTGTAAGTAACAAAAGTAACCCAGTTTTTAAAAATGTTTTCTGTTTTACCTAGTATAATACCTATTTAATGTTTACCTATATTAAACCTTAAGGCATGTGTTCAGTTCTGTAAATTTCCCACACATAGGCAGTGCTTGATCTTTATTCAGAGGGTTTTTTTTGGGGGGGTGGTGATAAGCTTCCTGTACAGAAAGCAGAGAAAAGGCTTAATTGGCATGACTGATGGGAAAATGCCTCAACATATAGTGCTGATTCACTATAAGGGCCATGGCACATTTCTCCCCTAAAACAGATACATATTGAGCTTCAATTTTAAGTAGGCTCCACGACCAGCATGGAGTCTAACACCAGGCATGAACTCAGGACCCTGAGATCAAGACCTGAGTCAATATCAAGAGTCAGATGCTTAACTGATTGAGCCACCTAGGCACCCCAGATTGAGCCTTAGTTTTAGATTATAGAATGTAGTTCTGAAGTACTGCCAAAATGTTGTACCCAAAGCAAGAGAACTCAATAAATTGCCATTCCAAGAGATTCTTCCCATTCCCATTCTTGTTACTCCAAGATCCAAAGTTGTGCTCATAACATGCTGCAGGCTTCATGGGTACTTATTCAACAGGCATTCATTGGTATCCAATACGTGACGAGCACTGGAAATGCAGAGTTGAGGATATGGATGCCTCCTCCCACCACTCTTTAGATAGAACCTTCTAGATAGATGGTAAACAATTAAGGAAGCAATATAGTACAATGGAAAGGAACATCCCTCAGGGTGAGGAAACACATTATAGTGATCCCCAATCTAGCCTGAAAAGATATAGAAAAAATTTCAACAGACATTAAACTTGAATAGTAAGCAGGAGTTCTGTTTGCTTATTTTATTTCATAGAAAGGAAAAAATTATAAAGATGGCTTTTCAATGAACTCTGAGGTTGCTTTGGATACTGAAGAGCAAAAGGAAAATGTGCCAGAAATAAATTCCTCCTTTGGCATCATGGTAAAAGTGGAATTAAATATATTTGCATTATTGGATTAACAAAGCTCAATTTTAGATTTTAAGGGGAGACTAAATAAGTTGTACCTTTTCTGCACCATAACTAAGTAGGACAAAAGGTTGCAGAGGATTGGGCATTCGTGGAGACAACTAGAATATATAACCAAGTGTCCTAGTTTTTCAGAAATCTGGAAGCTCATTGTTAGGTGATGATCCAAATTGGACAACTGGTACAACATGAAACTTCTCCCTGATGATACACTATGCTCTGGTGGAAATTCTACAAAGTGCCATAATCATGTCAGAGTCTGATAAAAGCGATCAGTTTTTTTGGCACAAACGTATAAATATCAAAGCACACAATCAAAGGACTAGATTTAACATCTTCTATGCTCAGTGAATCTAAAAATATAAAGAACAAATAATATTCGAAAGAGCTCAACAATGCATTCTTGGAATTTTATATCAATTTTTATTAATTTTTATTTGATTCTTCTTTAATTTAAAATTTAAAATTTTCTTGTATGTGTTGAATAATCAATAGATATTTTTAAGACCTTTTTTTAAAAAAGAGGTGTTTTTATGTCAATGTTGGGGCCAGCATTTCTTTCTGCTTGTAAAGAGGTAAGGTAATTTATAACATTCACATAATGTTGAATGCTCTATAATGTCTTAATCTATGCCTTATTAAAAAGACATGTTTTCCAAATTGTTTTGGAAAATCCCCTTATGAGTCATTGAATGTTTAATTGCTTAGGCTAGTCCGTATATATGAGATGCTCAATTAAAGTTTGTTTAATTGGGACAGTTGGCTGGCTCAGTTAATAGAACATGCAACTTGATCATGAGTTCAAGCCCCATGCTGGGTGTAGATCTTACTTAAAAATTATATAAACAAAGTTTGTTTAATACATGTAATTGGGTTGTGTTGAACTTGTGTTGCCTTGCATTGAACTGAGTTGGACTAAGTTGAGTTACATTTGGAATAAATTGACTTGGATTGCAGGGCATTGAGCTGCATTGAAATAATTGAACAAAATTGGCTAGACTGAGAAAGATTATCTGTGTGCCATATGGTGAGGGACTTAATATTTTTGGTTCATCCCTTCATCTCTAGGATATAGCATAATTCTCTCTTCTTTAGATTTTATTTATATAAGAGAGAGAACATGTATGTGCAAGCAGGGGAAGGAGTAGAGAGGAAAGAGGGAGGTAGAAAGAACCTCAAGCAGACTCAAGCCTGACTTGGGGCTCCATCTCATAACCTGAGATCATGACCTGAGCGGAAACCAAGAGTCAGATGCTTAACTGACTGAGCCACCCAGGTGCCTATAGCGCAATCTTTAATATAAAACACACATGCAGTAAATTTTTGAGGAACCAAAAAAAAAAAGAAAAGAAAAAGAAAAATGATAGAATGGCTTTATAGTAAAAGTATAATTTATTCAACAATAATATTTTATCAGGGGTATCCCTGAGTGGCTCAGCGGTTTAGCACCTGCCTTCGGCCCAGGCCGTGATCCTGGGGTCTCGGGATCAAGTCCCATATCGGGCTCCCTGCATGGAGCCTGCTTCTCCCTCTGTCTCTCTCTCTCTCTCTCTCTCTCTCTCTGTCATGAATAAATAAATAAAATCTTTTAAAAAAATAATTTTTTATCATAATACTATATAAGCACTGTACTGTGTACTAGGGATACTGTGGTGATAAAAAAAAAAAAAAAAAGCCTGTCCTCAGAGAGATTATAGTTTTCTGATGGCCACAGAATAAGAAAATTAGCAAGTAAAATATAATATACAGCAGTACAATTAATTGGTACTGTAACAACTCAAGAATGATTTATATTGTGGGCTATGGGATCAGTACATTCTAAAATTGTGTATTGTAGTGGCCTTGGTAAGTAATAGGAATAAGTACTAAGTCCTACGCTAGGACTACCACATATGATTGTGTCCTATACAAAGGTCACTGACTTGCAAGGTGGTGGGTAGTAATCCTGTGTTCCACTACCAAGCTATTAGCATTCTGAGGTCTGTCTTCTGACATTCCCAGAAAGAATTTTCCAACTCAGTTTTATTGTCACATAGGTCAAGATCAAACCATGAAGAGTATTAACTGAAATTATTATTTTTAGTGAGCAAACAACTTGATCTTATTTTATTTTTGAAATCAATATGAACAATAGTTGAAAGGTTGGGAGACCATCTAAACGTTAGTTCAATAATCTTTTGAGGGATGTTCAAATCAGGAAATTTTATTCCTCCCATCTTTCTGGTTGCCAAATTTTGTTTTTATTTGCTGGATCTTCTTACACCTTACCTTCTAAATATTGGAATTCCTCATGGATCCATCTGAAATCACCTTACATTCTCTCTCTACACTTAGTCCAAATAGTTTCCTTCATCTTCTGGTTTTACATACTACCCGGTGGTCTTCATGTGTGATCCTAACCTTATCCCTATGCTCCTCTACCATTTTTTCAACTACCAACGCATCTTCATTTGAATATCTCCCAAGAAACTCAAAAATAAAATGTACCAAATCAAAGTCTTGATTTATTTTCTCATTGAAATACTTTTCCTTCCTATGTCTTTCCAATTCCACTGAATGCTCTTATCATGTATCTAATACCCTATGCCTCAAACCTGTGAAGTCACTTTTGATGCTGCCCTTGTTCTCTGTCTTCAATCCCCATAGAGACAAGTGGTTTTTAAAATGGGATCTGAGAAAAATTGGGTCATTATTGCGAAATCAAAAATGCTTCATGGTCTATGCAGAAATCCATGTTATCTTTCCATACTCTAAGAATATATTGAGACTCCAAAAAGAATGCGTATGTTTATGAACACTTGCCTATTTTTAGAAAAATGACTTTATCTGTACAATTAGTCATTGTGCAAAGTACTTTGGACCTCCTACTCCTACGTATATGCATTTTTTCATCCTTTGACCCTTTGATACTGTGATTTATAATATGAAATCTATATTCATCTTTTCTGGCACAGAGCTCCTAAAACCCTTGGAATTTCCTAAGTGAAAAGAGGCAAAGGTGTTTCTTATTATGTTAATGAGCAGACTTAAAGATGGGAGCTGGCTGCCAGGAGAACCAGCTGTGTGATTAGAGACCTGGAACTTGCAGTCCCATCCCCTGACCTGGGGGGAGGGGAGGATATGGAGATTGAATCCATTGCCAATGTTCGATGATTTAATCATTCATGACTACATAATGAAGCCTCCATAAAAACCCCAAAGGCCGAGATTTGGAGAGCTTCTGGGTTGATGAATACATGGAGATGCTGGGAAAATGGTGCTTTGCACTAAAGCATGGAAGCTCTGAGCCCTTTCCTCATGGTTTGCCCTAAGTGTCTCTTCCATCTAAGTAATATCTCTTGGAATAAAGCAGTATCTAGTAAGTAAAATGTTTCTCTGCGTTCTGTAAGCCACTCTAGCAAGTTAAACCCCAGGAGGGGGGCCTGGGAACCTCTGATGTGTAGTTAGTCTGAGAAGTATAGTTGACAATCTGGGCTTGTGAGTGTGTAAGTCTGAAGTACAAGGAGGGTTTCACTGAACCCCCAGTCTGTAGCCAGTCAGTCAGAAGTAAGGCAACAACCTGGGCTTGCCACTCGGATCTCAAGTGGGAGAGGCAGTCTTGTAGGACCGAACCCTTAACCTGTGGAACCTGATGTCACCTCTGGGTAGGTTGTGTCAGACTTGCTTGTTAGTCTTGTGGAGAAAGCTCCCCCTCCATACATTGGAATTGAGTCCAGGAACCTAAAAGAAACCCAAAGAAGGTAATGACAAATATCTGACAGAGCTTTTAGTTACAGCACAATAACTACTATGTAGAGGCCATGGTTAACTGCACAGTTCTCCAGCTTTATGAGGATATTTTTACAGTTTCGTGATGCTCCCTATTCATTGCCACTCAGAAAAAATAATGCTCGTTGAGTACAACTATCCCCAGAGAGTAGATTCTCATTCGTTTAACCTAGCATATGGTCAATATAAAGTAATTGTTAAACTCTCTGACTACCAATTCAATTAACTAGTGAGGCCTGAAGTGCTGTAATTAACATCTAACATAAAAGTCCTGAAGACTATTACTTGGCTTTCAACTGTCAGCCCTGTGAATTATTCAAATACTAGTTAACAGGGACTTTGATCTCCCCGCCCTTTATTGAGGTACATTTTCCAGGTCAGATAGGGAGGTCTCTCTCAACTCACCTGTCTTGCCACCCATCTTTTTTTCCTGAGTTCCAAAGAAGGCGAGGGGGCACAGAGTGGTAAGGCTGCCTCCCTTCATATCTGGGAATCCTAGAGACTCCAAACCATCATGCCAGCTCACATTCAGGCTTTACAATTTTGTTAGAATTTTCACCAACTTCTTTCTTCCTAGGTGGAGCACAGATTGCTTCTCTCCTGCTGTGCACCATGGACGGCAGCAGCTGTGGATCCTGTCTCTCCTTGGAAGGGCTCCTCACTTTCTGGCTTTTTGTTTGGTAGGTTTCTTTACCTTCTCAGCGATTGGTTGGGTTTACATACACAACAATGATTCTCTAGATTGTTCTCAGTATTGGGATGAGCATGCAGCATTCTTGCAATTTTCTCAATTGTAAGCTAAAGTGGAAGTCCTTTATTGGTATTCATAACTCAGGTGGGCCCATATTGTCCTTTTCTTATCTAGTTTTGAAATCACCATTATACCAGGCTCAATGTACTCTTTTTAAATTTTCTGTAATGACTTGTACAAAATAGGAATGCCCCATTCCTTGAAAGTTTGTTGGAACTCATCTTTATAACTATCTCAGCCCTAATATTTGAGCTGCAGGATACCTGACTTACACTCCTATTTCTTTAATGTTTATTGAGCTGCTAAATTTTTCAATTTTGCGTGTATGTGTGTCAGTGTGGTATTTTAAAACATATTTTTACATTATATAATGTTTCAATTTATTGGTATACTTTTATTAAGTCTGAGTTCTGGAAGCCTGGAACACAGAGATAGATGATTCTCAATCCCTGCCCTCCAGAAGCTAGCAGTTAAGAGGGAGAGGCAGAAATATTGCTACTTAGAACTACGTGTAACTCCAAAGATGAGCTGACTAGTAGTCTTCACAGGGGTAGAAAAAAAAAAAAAATCACATCTCTGATGAATTTATCTCAGTCTAAGGTCTTTACTTAATAAATAAGAAATTTAGTCTTATTGAACCCAAGGAGACTGACTCTCCATTAAACAAAATTATAAGAGACTGATATGCAAGCAAAGATAATAATTTCTTAATTCAGGGTGAGATATCTCCTTTCCAATGATGGACAGCTATTAACCTACCCTGCAGACCACACCGTGTCCTAGCACTGAAGTTCCAGAGGAAGATAAATTAGTCATTAGCTTGATGTGACAATGTGGTAACAAAATAAAGTATCTTTAGAAAATATTTATCTATGGTCATTTCCTATTGAAATATTTCCATATTGTTTAGTTTCATCTCTTTTTTCCAGAAGCTTATCTTTCCACAAGCTTATCTTATTAATCAAAGTAATCAGTTTTGTTATATTAATCTTCTCTCTCTTTAGTTCTTCATTTCTTTGATTTCTGCAATTCTTCTGTTTCTTTGTGTTTATTCTGTTGATCCTTCTCCTAACTTTTGTTGAATAGTTAGCACTTTTTAAAAATTTAACATTTTATTATGAAAACATTAAAACATATACAAGTGGAATAATATCATATGCTCCAATGTGCCCAACCAACTCTAACTATTATCAACTCGTGGTCTCTTTTATTTCTTCTTATACCCACATCTATTCTCCCTTTATTATTTTAAAGATCTTAGAAATTATATCATTTTATCCAAAAGTTTGAATGTCATTTGTAAAAGACAATGACTTTATAGAAACTTAAAATTACCAATTTCACACGTTTAATAAAGCAAACTAATACTGTAATATTTTTAAATATCCAGTGAGCATTCTAATTTCCACAATCCTCTCCTGTTCTGTCTTAATCCATACACTGCAACTGGTTGATATACCTCTTAATTCTCTTCTAATTTATAAGGTCTTCCACTTTTTTTCTTCCTTGTAATTTATTTGTTGAAGAAATCTGTCTGTTCTGCAGCATCTCTGCAGTCTGGATTTTGTTGTCTGCCCCCATGGTGTCACCTCAAGTGTCCATCCATCACCTGCACCTATTTTTTGCTTTCTGTAGTTTAATCTAGAGATCTAATGAGATCTCAAGTTGATTTTTCTGGCTAGCCTATTTTACAGGTGGTGCTGCATCATTCCACAGGGAGGGGTGTAATGTCTGTCTTCCATTTGGTGAAGTTAGCAGCCACTGATGAACATTGCCTAGATTCACTAGTTCTTCAGAGTTTTTAAAGGGATGATATTCTAGCTTTGTAATTTCTCCTTCACTTGGTAGCTTGAATATTCATACAGAGGAAAACTTCCACTATCAGAAATTGGATTAGGTTGATAACAATTTGATTTGCAAAGAGAGGTTATGTGCTTGATTTTTTTTTTTTTTTTTTTTACTTAACACTATAGTTTCCAACAATAAGTTGGTTCTCTACCATCTTCCAAAGAAACTACTGAATTTTTCATGACTTATGAACTCATGGATTTAAACACATGATTTTTTTACATCAATATTGTAATTATTATCTGTATTGAAGTTCAAAGTGTCCTAGCTGTGTCAAAATGACTAGGTCATGAAAAAATATTCTGGATTCAGCTTGCACATATATTCCCCAAATCCAGAATCAGTCACTTTCTCCAGAAGCCCTGCTTTCCTTTAGTGGGAAATGGTACTTAGAAACCAAACAAACTGGGTGCTATGGTTATTGTTTCTAGGCATTGTTAATGGACAACATTTTTTTGTAAACATTTTTGTGATCTGATAAACTTATTTAGATTACACATTTACTTCTAAGTTCTTTTTTTAAAATATTTTATTTATTTATTCATGACAGAGAGAGAGAGAGAGAGAGGGGGGCAGAGACACAGGCAGAGGGAGAAGCAGGCTCCATGCAGGGAGCCCAATGCAGGACTCGATCCGGGGACCCCAGGACCACACCCTGGGCCAAAGGCAGGTGCTAATCCGCTGAGCCACCCAGGGATCCCCTTTGCTTCTAAATTCTGCTTTAGCCATATACTACAAAATTTTACTACTACTGTTTTCATTATCATTTCGTTGTAACTATTAATTTTTGTTATGGTTTCTTTTAATTGAAATATTATTTGGTAATATGTAGTCACTGAACATGGGCATTTAAGCTGTTTGCTTTTAATTTTTCATCATGTTGCCTAATGGTCAAAGAATATAGTTGGTCTGATATTGATAATTTGCAACATACAGAGGCTTATGTCATGGCCTAAAAACAGTCCATATTTGAAAATGTTTTCATTTTGATTTAAAAAAGTATAATTTATTAGTCCTGGGAATTTGGAGAAGTAGGGGTAAATAGGGGTAAATTCCCAAGAATGACTTCTCAGACTTCATCTGTTTTACCTTATTCTTCAGCCCAGTATGCTTTTATGCTCCCAGTTGTTACCAGTGGACATAGACATCGGAGACGAGGGCCACCATTGCCACTGATATCTGTGGCAGGCAATCATTTGGCCATGGCATATGGGAAGAAGCTTTCTTCCAACTAAGCCTCTCCCTGCTGCCTCTGGTTGCCATCTGTCCCAGAATTCAGCTGCCCATCACATACATAAACACCACACACACATATACACCACATACTCCACCTCCTTCATACACACCATGCCACACACATCACACATATCACATCATACCACATATACAACACATCATATCACACATACTAACATGCGTATACCATGCACCACACACATACACACACATAAACCTACATCACACACACCACATTCTGCACTCTAGTTCAAGATAGATTTCAACCTGGCCTAAAGCTTTTACAGTTTATTGGTTTCCTCTGATGTCTGTAGATTATCCAGCTTTGATTTTGACTCAGTAGCTTATGCTAGTTCAACCTCATGGCAAGAAGCAGAAGCTTCCTCATATCCATTTGTAAGCTAAGTTATTGGGCTAACAGCATTTGAAAATTAAGTCAAGGCCAGCATCTAAAACATTAACCTCTTAACTTGAATGTTACCTGAAATGGTCTTTAAAATCACATCAGTCGGGATCCCTGGGTGGCGCAGCGGTTTAGCGCCTGCCTTGGGCACAGGGCGCGATCCTGGAGACCCGGGATCGAATCCCACGTCGGGCTCCCGGTGCATGGAGCCTGCTTCTCCCTCTGCCTGTGTCTCTGCCTCTCTCTATCTCTCTGTGACTATCATAAATAAAAAAAAAAAAAAAAAAATCACATCAGTCTTGTCCCTTGATTTAGGGAGAAAGGGTACTCAGACTACTGTGAAGTCATAAAAATCTTGCGAACTGTATTATTTCCAGGAGCTTTTAAGAAGGAAACAAAGAAGATAGCAAAATTAGAGATGTGAGCCTTTGTGCCCGTGAAAAGATATTTTATTTAATGGGGAGGGGATGACAACATTGTTGAGAGGAAACAAATTTGAAATATTCTAATATAAGTGTTAAGAAAGATCTAGCTAGGGGGTGCCTGGGTAGCTCAGTGGGTTAAGCAACAGATTCTCGATTTTGACTCAGGTCATGATCTCAGGGTTCTCAGATGGAGACCCCACATCGCTTGAGCCCTGTGCTCAACAGGGAGTCTGCTTCTCTCTCTTCCTCTGTCCCTCGAGTTTTTTCTCTCTCAAATAAATAAATAAATTAAAAAAGAGATCTAGCTAGGCTTTCATTATATGCTTAGCTAAATTTCCCAATATATTCATTGAATAATGCATTCCTCTCTAATTACACTAGATTCTTTCTTTACCAATTATTTCTTTACTACAATTTATTTTAGACTAATCTGTTTAGCTGGTAGATCTATTGAATCATCCGTACCCTTGTTTAAATCAGCCATAAAACATATTTTAATCTGGCAAGCCCCCCTACTTTATTATTTTCAAAATATCATCCATTTTTTTCTCATCCATTTATTATTCTAGAAGAAAAACAGCAGAACACTTTGTCTTGAAACTTCTCAGTTAAAATAATTTCTATCTTCATAGTATTAATAGCAATTTCCACAATGATTAACATTTTGCCTATCAGTTTTAGGCTACAAGATGTTCCCGGTGCTTTTTTCGCAATATATTTCTTCCTTTCAAAAATTAGTCAGATAAAATTATAGACATTTTTAAGTGAGGTATCTAAAGTTCCGAGAAATAAGTAGCTTGTTCAAGGTCACAACACTACTAAGTTGAAGAAATAGAATTTAAATCCAGATATTTTTACTTCAAAGATGTTATGGTCTTCCTTGCACTGATTCACATCATACTTTTCAACTGGTAAAATAATTGCTTTGTTAACTTATTTTGTGAGGTATATTTTTAAAATGAAAGATTTTTACACTTTAAAAATAAAGAGATGGCTGGAGGAAAGACTGATTGGAAGGGAAATGTCTGAGAATGGGTCTGAGTTCAGTGCCACAAGCAAGCAAATGCTAAGTGTCTCAAGGACAGCAAAGATGCCCATTAAGTAAATCCAGTTGCCATGCCCTATTCCTTGATCTCTTTTCTTTTCTTTCTTTCTTTCTTTCTTTTTTTTTTTTTTTTAAGATTTTATTTATTTATTCATGAGAGGCACAGAGAGAGAGGCAGAGACACAGGCAGAGGGAGAAGCAGGCTCCACATAGGGATCCCGACGTGGGACTCGATCCCCGGTCCCCAGGATCAGGCCCTGGGCTGCAGGCAGGTGCTCAACCGCTGGGCCACCCAGGCTGCCCGCTTGATCTCTTTTCAATGGCCTTTGTCTCTTGCTCCCAAATTCCATTTATATATGCTTGGTTTGATTAAAAAATGCAGCGGTATATAAACATAATGATGACTGAAGAATAAAGATAATAAATGCTATCATTTTCTAAGCTATATCATGTGCCAACTCTTCAACTAATTATCGCATCCTTATTTCTCTCAATTTACACATGAGGAAACTGGGCCTCAGGGAGATTAAGTAATTTGCCAAAAAAATAAATAAATAAAAAGTCACAGTTACTAAGTTGTGGAAATGAAATCCAAACCAACATCTGAGTTTTTCCAACTGTTTTTAGCACAAGAAAAGTTGCGCTAAAATGGTGAGGATATCAATTGTAAGTTAAGTTGTAAAGGCATATCTAACACATCAACTTATTTTGAGACCCTTCCAGTCACAGGAAGTGACAAAAACAAACAAACAAACAAACAAACAAAAAACAAGCCAAGTGCTGAGTCTTCCTCTCATGTTTCCAGGCAGAGTAGTAGTGAAATTCAGAGGTGTTCTTGCTCAACAAATAGGAAGAAACAAAGGAAGAAATCTAGAGCCAGAATGAGCCATTAGTTAATGGTACATTTATATACAAGCAGGATTTGATCATTTCTTATGTTCTCAAGAACTCATCTTTATTTGCCTAAGAGCACTTCTTACTCCATATCATCTAAACTCTAGAAGCACCAGATTTGTCCAACACAAGCTATATTTGTAATTTCCTAAATAAATACCAAAGTTAGGCAGGAGTTAGGGTGGCAGGATGGATACCGCTCCAGCTGGTTACAAGTATACATTTTTTCTGCAGACCTAGCAATAATTGTTCAAGTCCTTCCCCCATTAGACTGCAAGGTCCTTAAGAGCAGCAGTAATAACAATTAACAGTTGTTCACATTGTGCTTTCTCAAGATAGGCTATCATACTGGATCCCTACCACAGCTCTGGGAGGTCGAATATATTATCATAGACCTTTTGAAGTTGTTACAAATGCAGTGGAGAGAATTCAAAGCAAACTGCCTGAAGTCACAAAGGTGGTGAATGGCAGGTTGTATTTGAATACAGTGAATAGGATGTGGAACACGCTCTGGTCTCAGCAACATGGCAAAGTAAGAAAGAGAAGAAACCTAGGACCGGGCCATCACAAGCAGAGAGAATTTGGCTCTCCTCAAGGTGAAAATTGGTAGGAATGTTAATAATGTGGCTATAATTGGGATGATTTTTTCTTCCACAAAGCATTTAGTAAACCTCCTAGTGTCATGCTAACCAGTGACTAACCTAGTATATGGAACATGGTGGACACAAAACAAATGTTTAATGAACAAATCAGTTTGGAATATTTGCAATAATGCAACCTCAGACCCTGGTGGATTCTGCAGTGCTAAATCTGGCTTTCATGTGTGTCTTCAGCATGGCTGAGCCAGTGCTAGAACATAGGAAGGATTTTCCTGGGAGGCCTGGGTGGCTCAGTGGTTGAGCACCTGCCTTCAGCTCAGGGCATGATCTTGGGGTCCCGGAATCGAGTCCCACATCAGGCTCCCTGCATGGAACCTGCTTCTCCCTCTGCCTGTGATTCTGCCTCTCTCTCTCTCTCTTTCTCTCTCAGTGTCTCTCATGAATAAATAAATGAAATCTTAAAAAAAAAAAAAAGGAAGGGTTTTACTGTCAGGAAGATTTTGTACATACCAGAATAGGCCTTAGGAAAGGAGTGGGCACAAGTACCAAGCTGGGGGTATACCAGTATAGATTAATAATTAGGCAATGGAGAAAGAAAGAGTAGAAAATGAATTTAATGACTTTGCAAAGCTTGAGGAAATGAGACAAGTAGCTAAAGAATACAAATACATTAAAGAAAAGAATTTTAAAAACCCAAGATTTAACAGTGTGTTAATTTGCTGTGGCCACTCTAACAAAGGACCAGATGGGTGGCTTAACAATAGAAATTGAGGGACTCCTGGGTGGCTCAGCAGTTGAGCATCTACCTTAGGCTCAGGGCATGATCCTGGTCTCCCGGTATCAAGTCCCGCATCAGGCTCCCCGATTAAATAAAAATCTTTTAAAAAACAAAACAACAACAACAAAACAAACAAAAAACCATAGAAATTGAGTGTCTCACAATTCTGGAGCATGGAAGTCCAAAATCAAAGTGTCAGCAGAACCAGGCTCCCTCTGAGGGCCCTAGGGAAGAACCTTCCTTATCTTTCTAGCTTCTGGTGGTTGCTGGCAATTCTTGGTATACCATGGTTTGTAGACTATCACTCTAATCTCTGCCTCTGTTGTCACCTGGTTTGTTATTGCAACTCCAGGACACTAACACAGACTTTGGTACTTCATGCATGCATGAAGTTTTCCCATTTATGGTGTGTTTTTAGAAAGCATACCTGGGTCTGTCTTCTTGGGTGCCTACTCTTGTTCCCATTTAAATTCTAGCATTGAACAGCACTGTTGAATAGATGGGAATTTTTTGCTCCACTAAATTCCTGGGGTGTTCATTGAGGTGCCCCCATCCCCTGCCCCCTGCCCCACTGGCTGATTCTCAAAGGTCTCCAGCCCTCCAGTGGTGGTTTAGCTTACCGCTCCCTGAAGCTGCTTATTCTCTGTAGATCTGCTATGTCTGGTTTCATAGAGACTTACCCTTATGAATACAAAGCTTATATTTTAGATGAAAACTCAAGGGGACACAGACTGATTTCAGCAACTATTTCTCTGCAAGTTCTCTTATTTCTTACTATCCTGCTTTGCAAAGTCCAGCTACTCTAATATCTTTCCATATCTGTCTTCTGACCTCAGGAGAACCACTGTGCTCTGTTTATGGTCCCCGCCTATGCAGCCATCAGGGGGTGTCCCCAAGGAGAGAGATTTCATCATCCTGGGGCCCACCTCGCCTGAGTTCATTCTCTCAGGAATCGTAAATCTGCACTGCCAGTTTTCCAACATCTAAAATAGTTATTTTGTATACTCAATTCAGTTATATAATTGTTTTTGGCAAAAGTCTGGACCATTACAAGCTACTCTATCATGGCCAGAAGAAGGATTCTCTGAGAACATGTTTTATATTTGTTTCTTGCCTTGGGAGTAACTGGAACGTCCAGTTAGTATAAATTTAAATTTTAACCTGGAAATAATTTAATTTGCCTCCTACAATCTCAACAAAGCAGGATATCTATCTTGTCGTTTTCCTATGTTGACTGGAACATTATTATTTCTAGGCTTTCTCTCACTGAATGTGTAAACTTTTTTGGTGGGGGGACGTCTTTTTTTTTCTCTTCATTATTTGATGAGGGTTTTATTTTATTTTATTTTTTTAAGATTTTATTATTTGAGAGAGAGAATGAGCAGGGGGAAGCAGCAGAGCAAAAGGGGAAGTAGGCTCCTCACCGAGCAGGGAGACTGACTTGGGGCTTGATCTCAGGATCCCAGGATCATGATCTGAACCAAAGGCAGATTCCCAACCAACTGAGGCACTCAGGCACCTCAGTTGAGCAGGTTTAAAACCTAAATCTCTAGAGTGCAGATTTCCCTTCCATGATGGTCAGTTTTTTATTTTAGCCATTCCGAAATGTGTTAAGTGATAAGTCATTGTGGTTCTACTTTGCATAATTTGTGATGCTGAGCATCTTTCATGTGTCTATTGGCCATCTGTATGTCTCCTTTGGAAAAATATCTATTTAGGTCCTCTGCCCATTTTTTAAACTGGATTAGTTGGGAGGTTCTTTGTGTTGAGTTGTAGGAGTTCGTTATATATTTTAGGTATTAACCCCTTATCCTTGTGATTTTCTTCACATTTTCTTTTCTCTAGCTTACTTTAAGAATACAGTATATAATACAGTAACATAAAAATAAGTGTTAAACAATTATTGATGTTATCAGTAAGGCTTCTATTCAACAGTAGGCTATTAGTAATTAAGTTTTAGGGAGGGTCAAAAGTTATACATGAATTTTTGACTGCATAGAACTTCGGTGTTCCTAACCCCTGCATTGTTCAAGGGTCAACAATATATAATCATTTTTTTCTTTTATATGAATAGTCTAAAAAAATGCATGATGAACTGGTGATTTTTATGATTTCTGTATAAGAAAGCTGGGTAGATAGGCATGAAGGGAGGGAGACAACTTTAAATGTTTTTGTGTTTTTTCTTGTTAAACCATGTAAATATATTACCTTTTGAAGAAAGTGCTAAAAAAAAAAAAACAAAAGTTCTTATATTTTATTTACATGTCTACATGTTCTGGAGTTTTTGAGTTATTGAGTCTGCTATGTATTCAGAACTGGAAGTCTATCACCTTCCTAATCATAAACTCCAGTATTATTCTTTTTCCCAGTTTTATTGAGAAATTATTGACATATGACTATTGACATAAAGATTTTCTTTATTCATTTGAGACAGAGGGATACAGAGAGAGAGAGAGAGAGAGAGAGCATGAGAAGGGGAAGCGGTTAGGAGAGGAGAAGCAGACTCCCCACTGAGCTGGAAGCCCGACGTGGGCCTCAATCCCAGCACCCTAAGATCATGACCTGAGCCGAAGGCAGACACTCAACCAGTTGAGCCACCCTGGTGCCCCTTGACATTTGATATTGAGTAAGGTTCATAACGTGATAATTTGATATGTGTCTATATTGTAAAGTAATTATCACAATAAGATTAGTAAACACCTCTATTATCTCACATACCATTTTTGTGTGTGTGTGTCAGGGGACATGAGAACATATACAATCTATACTCTTAGCAACTTTCAAGTATGTAATACAGCATTATTAACTGTAGTCATCATGCTGTACATTAGATACCCTTTGACTGCCATCTTCCATTTCTCCCAACCCCTAGCTTCTGGCAATCACTATTTTACTTACTATATTAGTTTGATATTTTAGATTCCACATATAAGCTAGATTATACAATATTTGTCTTTCTCTCTTTCACTTATTTAGCTTAATGCCTTCTTTAGCTCCAGAGATTCTATTTGGTTCTTTTTATTCTTTTTTTTTTTAAAGATGTTATTTATTTGAGAGAAAGAGAATGATTTGGAGGAGGGGCAGAGGTAGAGGGAGAGAGAAAATCTTAAGCAGACTCCATGCTCAGTGTGAAGCCTCATGTGGGGCTTGATCTTAGGACACTGAGATCATACATGACCTGAGCTGAAATCAAGAGTCAGATGTTTAACCAAGTAAGCCACCCAGGTGCCTTCTATTTGGTTCTCCTCCTCCTCCTCCTCCTCCTCCTCCTCCTTCTTCTTCTTCTTCAAATAATTTCTGTCTTTCTGTTAAACTTCTCATTTTGGGTATATATTATTATCCTGATTTCACTGAATTCTCTCTGTGTTTTCTTTTTGCTCACTGAACTTATATAAGACAATTTTGAATTCTGTATTGGGCAAACCACAGATCTCCATTTCTTTGGGATTTGTCCCTGGACAATTATTGTGTTCCTTTGATGGTGTCCTATCTCCTTGGCTTCTCATGTTCCTAAAGTCTTATCTTCTGTCTTTGCATTTGAAGAAGGAGCTGTCTTCCCTAGTCTTCACTGACTGGCTTTGGGAGACAAATATAGCCTTGTTAGGGATTCTGAGGCTTTCTCAGAGCTTTTCTATAGACTCACCTGCTCCACACTTCTTGTGCCCTCTTGTGACAGAATCCTTGAGTTTGCATTCCTTCTCTGAGTCCTGCAATTGCCAAACCAGAGTTTACATCCTTCCTTTTTTTTTTTTTTTTAATCACGGATGTGATGCTAAGTTTCTTCCCAGGCCCATGGAATCAGGCCAGCCTTCCGCACATGCTCACTATTCATCTGCAAAGATGTTCCTGCTGCCACTGGGAGTATAATCAGGGAGTCAGTCATGGGGTGGAGGTGTGAAGGGTGAAGGGTATGAAGAGTTTTTGGTGCTTGTGAGCCATCAAGGGAAATCTACAGGCGAGGTGTCCCCAGTGGCTCATGGACAGCCTTCATGATGGAGACTGTGACATGGTTGTAGGATCAGGATCCCTTTCATGTCCTCCCAGAGCCTTGCTCTTCTCTTAGTTGCTCCTTGACACCCAATTGCACGGCATACTTCAGTATTCTTGATGGGGCAAGAGAAAAATGAGTCTCTTTGGCAACGTCCCACATATGCTTTCACTTTTCCCCCACAGGAGGAAGTATGGGCTGAGAAGGTCTCCTCAGCACTGATCTGTGCTGCCTTGGGAGAAGGCAAAGCAAAACTGCTCCTTTTACCCTTTTCAGGGCATCCAGTCTCTAGAGTCTTTCCTCCAGTGGCGTACTGGATCTTCTCCATCGGACTCTGGGCTTTCACAAAAGCTCTCTCATCCATGGGTGATTATCTAGATTGGTGTTCTTCAAGGGAAATATTGTAGGAAACTCTTCTTCTGCCATGATAATGTTGTGTATCTCTTTAATATTCTTTGCAGCAAAGAAAACATGAACAAAACATAAGTACTAAATTTTCCATTACTTCAGACCCTCAGAAGAGATTCTGTTTTTTAATAGCTCATACAGAAAGGCATATTAGAGGCTTGATTGGCAGTGATAGCAATCCGTGGGGTGATATGGTTGTCTAAATGTGGAATGCAAACATGGGCTGTGGTAGTGGAAACACAGTGCCTAGAATAAACAGGCAGTTAGTTCTATTTTACTGTTTACTGATTAGACCACTCATAAAGTAATGTTTGTTTTGATTGCTATTTATTACAAGGAAGATACACTGTCTTAAGTCAAGTTACCAAGAAGCAGATTCTGAAATGAGGACTTATGTGAAAGTGGTTTATTAAAGAAGTGTTCTGAGGAATACTGATGAGGGAGATTTTCTGGCAGCAGGATGCGGGAGGGGAAGAAGCTAAGCAGAGGATAATTTAAGTCCCACTTCAACTTAATTCTACAGAGATGCTCTCAAATGAAAAAGAGACCTCAAAGTTACCCAAAACTGGGAGTAGGGACTAGGCATTCAAGTTTCCTGAACTTTGAGCTGTTGGCCAAAGGTCCTCACAATGGGCAGTAAATTCCCAGACACACTGCTTCTCTACTGACCCACAAAAGAATCTCCAGCAGGCCAAGGACAGTCCTCTAAGAAACAGACCAAGCAAAGCACGACAAAGGCAAGGAAGGGACACACCACAGTAGATACATAAACTATGATATATGACTGATTGAGCTATAGAATATTTGTGCATGATGCTACAATATTCTCAGGGAGGGACAAATACCTTCAAATAGTGTCTTGCAGAAAGGGGTTGAATGTGTCTGTATGGTCTCCAGATATAAAACTAAAAAAACTTCTAGATGGAAGGAACCTCTAAAAGATTAGAGATTCTCTGAACATTTTCAGAGTTCCCTATAGATGCCACAGCCTCTGTCAGTGAGGGGAGCATCTTTGTATTCTGTGATATTTGGGGTCATCCTATCCAATATAGTAGTGAGTTAAGATGTGGTTTTCAAAGCTCCCAAATTCTGAGCACACTAGACATTCAAGTTGTCAGGTTTGATTTTCTGAATATAATTTATGGAGAGGGAAAATATCCTGTTGACCACAAAATAGCAAACTTTCTTCCCCCAAACTTGCACATTTATTAAAATAAGGCATTCTCTTATTAATTATTTTCTCTGCAACACTGTGTATCACATGTTCTATCTTCTGGCACAGTTTAGGTCCAAATATTGTGAGGCTAGAAGAATAAAAAAGATTTTTAAAAACCCACTTGTGTATCATCTCGCTTCGTTGTTTGCTGTGGTATGAAATAAGTAATGGAATCAAATTCAGTCTCATGAGAAGGAGGCCATGACCCAATCTGAAGACCTGGGAAAGAACTTTCATTCTTTTATGCTCTTTTTCCTCTATTTATTTTTAAGAAGAAAGTTTTTTATCCTGGTGAGCCTGTAAATATGAAATTTCAGGTGTGGAGAATGGGCCTCTAAAGAAAGATTTGAGGGACTTTGGCAAAATGTAAGTAAGGAAAAATTTCCTCACTCTGATCAAAGATGCCAAGCACCACTGCTCTGAGGAGACTTTACCTTTAAAAATTAGGCAAATGGGGCAGTCAGAACTTGAGAGAGACAGGGACAACCATTTTCTGTTTCTAATGGTCCATGTCCAATCCTTCAAACTGAGGCTTTATCAAAAATTTTTTTTTTCTAGAGAGCAGAAAATCCTCACTAGCAGGAGCTATTTAAAGGCTCTGGCCTTGCATTGAAACTGCAGATTTGGCAGTAGCAGGTTTCAGCTGGATTTTCTGGGCAGTAAGTAATGCAGCAGCAAATTTACTCTTTTTAATATAATGGCAACAGTCGTTGGAAGGAATGGGAATGACTTCAGGCAGTGCCAAATTTTAAATGAAAAATCTAACTATAGCTGTTTCCTTTTGCTCTCTCGGAGAGTTCTGAATGATTGTGTGGGAAGCAGGGGTGAAGGGTGACCTCAGCATGCCTGCTTTGGAGACTAGCTCAAGGGGGATAGCTTAGGTCAGCTTGCCCCACACCTGGCCCCTGGGGAGGATTTGTGTGTGACAATGGGAGCAGCAAGGAATTAAAAAGCAACTTCACTGGGCTGAACCCTTGTAGAGCTGGTATCAAGGGAGAGAGCTTTACTCTTTGATCTCTGAGCCCTTGAGCTGTGGCATGAGAAAGAATCACTGAGTCATAAAGTAAGTACCTAACTTAGTGTATAAGCCAGGCAGTCCTCTCTCATGGATCTTTCTGGATCCCATACTGGGCAGCAGGGATGAGTCACTGATGGAGCAAAAGTGACATCCCCATGCGAATTCATCATTTTCTAAATGAAGAGAAATGGCTGCTTCCTTTTGATGGTTGTTTGTTTTTGTTTTTGTTTTCCACTCAACAACCTCTATTCCCTGACTTTCCATCTCTGTTCCACCTTAAAAATGAATCTTTTATAAAAGCAGACTTCTTTGTATATGACAAAGTATATCCTAGGTAATCTCTACCAATTTAAAAGTAGAGTTTTGGAGTAGAGGGTATAAAATTGACCTAACCTGGAATTATGAAACATCAGAAAATATCTGCAAAACTCATGGGGTAGGGTCATCAAAGACTTCTTTGTAAGAAGAAAGGAAACTTTCTCCCCTTGGTTTTAGATACGGTCTTTGAGTTTTACCCTTGGAGGTCTCAGTGCATGAGCAATGGGCCCATAGGAGACTTTGGTTACTGTCATTAGCAAGTAACAGAGGCAGTGTCCACCTGGTCCTCAGAAAAAGGGCCAGTGCCACCTGGAAGGTGCAGTAACCCCCAGCTAAGACCCCGGTGGAGCCCAGGGTCACATGGCATGGCAGAAGAAGCAACAATGTCAGGTGGAGCTACAGTAGTTGCCGCAAAGTTGCTGATCAAAAGTGATGATGTGAGATAATCTAATTCTTGGGAAAAGGGAGATTTTCAGGAGTTTGAAGTATTGCATAAGCAAGTAGAGGAAAGAGTAAAAAAACTTATTTGTTTTTAATGCAAACCTATTTATACTCACAGATTAATGAGGACTAGAAAAACAAACGTGTTCCGTTTGAACAGACCCTTGTGTCACTCTGTAGCTGAATCAGGCAGCAAAAAAATCAAAATCCTTTGCATTCCTTTCCTTCACAAAGCCTTTTGTAAACAGTGGGAAAGCATGAAGAAAAGACAACCACTGGACAAATGCAGATTCACAGGGCTCTCAACAGCCCCCTTTGACAGGCTAGTGGAGCATGATAGCAGAGAGGAGGACTGGCTTCTGAGGCCAAATTTAAAGGCCCTGTGGTTTCAAACTGTAGAGGGAACAATATGACCCAGAGGGCTATTACCTCCATCAATATGGACACAAACAGAAGAGCCAGCAACCAGCAAAGAAGGTAGCTGCTGTGTGCCAGTGCATATCAGTACTCCCTATGTTGCAAACCCTGTAGACACCCCAGATTTTACTAGCCCCACCCACCCCCCTATGCCCTCCTTGGAAATGCAAAGTGCACCAGAGAACATCAAATGAAAACTCCTCAAGACTGTTTTCCCTATAAAAAGGAGAAATAAAACATTCTGGGAAGCAGCAAATAAACTATGTAAACTTCCTAGCATGTGTGTTCTAAGTTCTGTCTACAAATAATACATTCTTGAATCAGTGGAAGAAATCATGATCAATATCATTTCATCATTCTCAGTGGACTATTAAAAGGGTCTCATGTTACTTCTGTCAGACATAAAATGTCACTTTTATGTCAAAGAGTGCACATAGTAGGCCCTCAGAATATGTGGTGGAAAATGACTATAATTCACTGAGCAATCAGGTACCCCAGAATATTTTTAAGAGACAGAAGCAAAAAATAAACTTTATAATAAAATCAGTTCACATGTTAAATTTCCTTTAATGGTGAAAGTTGTCTCAGATGAATTTGCTAAACAAAAATTATCTCAAAGAGAGTATAAATAGGTTATATTACTTTACATTACAATATTAGCTTTCTAAAAATAAGAATGCCAGCTAAGCAAAACTGTAAGTACCATGAGCTCCCTGCAATATTAATATACAGCTGATCCTTGAACAACGTGGATTTCAACTGTGCAGATTCACTTATACATGGATTATTTTTACTATAAATGTGTTTTCTTTGATTTATCTTAATATTTTTCTAGCTTTATTGTAAGAATACAGTATATAATACAAGTAATATCCAAAATATGTGTTAATCAACTGCTTGTTATTAGTAAGTAGTAGATCATTAGTAATTAGGTTTGGGGGGAGTGAAAAGTTATATGTGAGTCCTTGGCTGCACAAGGGGTTAGTACCTGTAACCCCATTGTTGTTCAACGGTCAAATGTAATATGATTTCAACTATGTATATGGATACCAAAACCTTTTTACTACATGCTAAGCACCATGCTGAGCACTTCACATGTATTATCTCATTTAACCTTTATGGCAACCCAATGGAGCAGGTTTGTTTATCTCCACTTTAGAGGTAGGAAGCTGAGACCTAAAGAAGTTTTTAAAAATTCCAAGATCACAAAACCAAAAGGTGCAAAGCCCAGAATTCAAAGCTACTGTAATCAAGATAGCATGGTATGGTGAAAGAATAGACATGTTAATCAATAAAACAAGACAGAAGGCACCCATAAATAGGCACCCATAAATAGAATCAACTGATTTTTAACAATTGTCCTAATGTAACCAATGGAGAAAGGGTAGTTTTTAATAAATGGTGCTGAACAGATGCTCATGTGCAAAAATTAAAACCAAACTAAAAACCTTGTATCCATACCTTGTGACATATACAAAATTAAACTTCAAATGGGTTATAGATCTAAATATAACACCTAAAACTGTAACCTCCTAGAACACAATGAAGGAGGAAATCTTTATTACTTTGATTTTTTGATATGACATCAAGAACATGATCCATAAAGGAAAACAAATTAAATTGGAGTTTATCAAGATTAAAAATGTTTGTTCTACAAAACTCACTATTGAGAGAATGATAGGAAAAGCTACAGACTGGAAGAGTATTTGCAAATTGAATTTCTGACGAAGGGCTTTTATTTAAAATATATTAAAATCTCTGAAAACTCAGAAATTAGACAATAATTCAATTTTAGAATAAAAGAACTGAATATACATTTCACCGAAGGAAAAAAAAAGAACAGAACACAAGTAGGAATATGAAAAGATACTCAATATCATTTGTCATTAGGAAAACACAAATTAAAATCACAAAGAGATACCACTGCACATTTTTAGAATGGCTAAATAATTAAGTACCAAATGCTCACAAAGATGTATAGTGACTAGAAGTCACTACATTCTTAGTAGGAACACAAAATAGTAGATATTGTGGAGTACACTGTAAGAGGTTTTAAATTTTTATTTTGCTATGAATTTAAACATACTGCTATGAAATGACCCAATAATTCTCTTTCTGGATATTTATAAATGTGCAGTGAAAATCTTACACACAAATCTGTATGTGAATGTTGAGAGCAGATTATTCACACTCGCCCAAATTTAGAAACAACCTGGATGTTATTCAATTGGTGAATGCATAAACAAACTGGCACATCCATAAAAAACAAAATGCGTGAGTTTTAATTGCATTTGCTAACCATAAGTAACCAGATCCAAAAGGCTACATGTTACATGATAGGATTTATATGTCATTCTAGAAAAGGCAGAACAATTGGAAGAAAAATGAACCAATGGTTAACAGGGATAGTGTGAAAGGATTGTCTGACTACAAAGGGGAAGATGAGGGAATTTTTAGGTTAATGGAATTGCTTCTCATCATGACTTTTATGGTAGATACACAACTCTGCATATGTCGAATCCCTTAGGACTGTCCACCACAAAGAGCAAATTTTATTGCATGTAATTTTTTACAAATCAACAATGTATGGGGAAATCACAGTAAATATGACCTATAATAAAGGAACCTAATCATATTAAACATGAAAACGTTACCACATAAAATGGAAATCGTATTTTGACTGGCTAATGTAAGACGAAAGAAAAAAGAAACATACACAAACATTTTATTCTAGTTAGGATATTTGTTTCTCCTAGATCTGTAGCTTACCAATTCTAAAGCTATTTTTACAGCTTTGAAATCTAACTATTACAGATAAGGAAAGCCAGTTTTTTCAGTGTTAGACAAAGAAATTATAAATAATGCAGGGGGTGGGGAGAGCTAGAATAAGCCAAGAGACATTTGATTGGAATCTAAAGTATCAATATGGATTAATGTTTTTGTTATATATGTGTGTTGTATGTGGCTTTATATAGATACAGAAATATAGGTATGTTTATGTATATATATATACACATATACATCTAAATGTATATATGTGTGTGTGTGTATATGCACACACATCCAAACTTTCTCCTGAGAATGTCTAGAAATAATGAAATCTTAGTAATAATTCATCTAGTACATCCCCACGATAGTTCCTAAATATTGTTTTCAAAAAAAAAAAAAAAACAGAATCAAGGAATCAAACTAGGTTTAGACATGAAAATTCAATGAAATGTGTGATTCTGGCTTGGATCCTGGTTCAAAAAAACCTCCTTGGAGAAGCAGTTGGTTCCTGGCTTTTGGTCAGGGAAAACACAAGATCAACCTGGATTATCTTTTGGTGCCAAAAATAAGGAAATGCTCCAAAAAGGGTGAGAACATGTCAAAAGGGCATAGGAACCAACCTGAAAGAGTTCCTAGTAGCCAAAGCTGAACTTTTTGAGCAGTAAAAGAGTGATAATACTGTATTATAACCCATAGAATTAAGTAAATATCTGAGTTCATACTGATAAATCTAAATAACTGAAAAAGTAAATAATTCCAACTGCTAAATGCAGAAGAATGAGGGAAATAGAATAGGCATGATGCTAAAATTAGTAGGCAAAAGTTTGAGAAGAAACAGGGAATTTTCATTGCCTTCAAGAGCTTCCCCCAAGATCTTTATTAGTTGAAAAGGGAAGACTACCAACCTTAGAGTGGGTAAACGGCTGACACCACCTCTGCCCAGTTAGCACTGTTAGCAATAGATACACGCAATTTATCTTATTAGTATCATATATCCTCTGATGTTCTGCATCAAGAAGGGTGCATCAGTTCTGTGGTATTCTTGCTAAAATATATGACCTTCATCCAATCATGAAAGGACACATCAACAACCTCAAACTGAGAGATAATCTACAAAATAACCAACCAGGACTCCTTCAAGGTCATAAAAGACAAGACAGAACCAAAGAGGAGACTAGGGAAACATAAAAATTAAATACTATGTGGGCTGGATCCTGGAACATTAAAAGGACATCAGTGGAATAGCTGGTGAAATCCAGTTGCGTTCTGTAGCTCAGGTAATAGTATTCTACTCAATATGAATTCCTTTATATAATTGTACTATGGTTATATAAGATGCTAACCTGAGGGGAAGCTGGATGAAATTATATGGGAACTCTGGGCTATTTTTGCAACTTTTCTGTAAGCCTTAAATTCTTTCAAAATTAAAAAAAAGTCTAGTCTGATCTAATATTGAAACTTCAATCTTTCATGTAATTTTACACCTCTTGGCACCCTTTCACTATGCAGCCTTTGGCATCTTCAGAGTGAGAACTGGGAGGAGGCAAGAGGGAAGACTCAGCAAAGCATAGCATAACTTGACAGGTATGCAATCTATGGCTTTAAAACCACCTGGGTACAGCGAATGCTATCCAAAGACTACTTCTTTTTCTCATCCTTGCTTGCTTTTGTGCAAAAATCCTTGCTGGGGAACACAAACTCATTTTCTGGCATGGGTAGATGTAAGCCCCAGATAATCACTGATGGCCGCTCCTCTCGGTGGCTACATCTGACAGTTCATCTCTAGTCTCTTTGGGCTAATGTGGATTTGCTCCTGGCAGGAAACGATCCCTCATGGAGGGCTTCTTCCCAAGATGGCTCTATGCCCGTTCTCGTCTGTTCTCTACGAGATATTCACATTGCTGCCCATTCCAAGGTGTAAGACCAGAAAGGCAGCAGGATTTTGCATACTGGACCAGGCCTAAATATTACAATGTTGCTATTCTCTTCTTACACATCTTATCTCTGACAACAACAACACATTTAAAAGCTAGTAAGAGGTCGTAAGTGGAAATTAATTATACTTATTACAATTATACTGATCACTTTTAGTGTATTGTGCTATTTTGAGGGCCTTATTTTTGTAAACATAAAGAAGGTTTAAATTCATTCTTGGCCTTGGTTCCTCTAAATTAAGTTTCTGTAATAGCACATTTTTTAAAAAATGGGCTTTAACATTGCTGTTATGTTAATTTTACATTTTTATTTTTTTATTTTTTATTTATTTATTTATTTATTTATTTATTTATTTAGTCACAGAGAGAGAGAGAGAGAGAGAGAGAGAGAGGCAGAGACACAGGCAGAGGGAGAAGCAGGCTCCATGCACCGGGAGCCTTACGTGGGACTCGATCCTGGGTCTCCAGGATTGCGCCCTGGGCCAAAAGCAGGTGCCAAACCGCTGCGCCACCCAGGGATCCCTAATTTTACATTTTTAAAACAGTGATTAAAAATTTACAAAGGATCCTCTGGATAATTCATCCAGCATTGAGCCCTAAGCATGGATGTTTGAGAAACAGCTGCAGTCAAGTGTGCTTCCATGAGGAACAAAGCAACTCTGAGCAAATATGTGGGTGACCAGGACTCCCAGGGGCAGAGACACAGGACATGGCAGGGACTTTAGTCATGGGTCTGCAGGTGATGGTTCTGAGAACTCCCACGTACAACAGAAACTTAATTTAGAGGAACCAGGGCCGAGAATGAATTTAAACCTTCTTTATGTTTACAAAAATAAAGCCCTCAAAATAGCACAATACACTAAAAGTGATCAGTATAATTTTAATAAGTATGTTATAATTTGTAGACCACTTTTGGGTTTTTTTCAGGTGATTCCCTCAAGACATATTTGCCCCCTTCCACAAACTCCTTAACTTCCCAGATCTCTGGGCTATGGACTCTTGGATAGACTGCTACTTTCTTTATAATTCATTCATTCATTCATGAAACCCTTACTTAAATGCATTCTATTTGCCTTAATACTTGGAAATACAACACTACAGACTCTTGGATAGACTGCTACTTTCCTTATAATTCATTCATTAATTCATGGAACCCTTACTTAATGCATTCTATTTGCCTTAATACCTGGAAACACAACAATGTATAAGACCCTCAAGGAACTTAGAAGACAGTGAAAAAGAAGATGCATATGAGATCATTATATTTCAGTGGAGTTTTATGATAAGGAAGCACAATATACTTTGGAAAGGAAACAAAGTGGGTACTTAACTAAGAATTAGTAGGTCAAGGATGCTTCGCTAATGGACCAAGAATGTTAGAAGATAAAGAGGCTGGAAATGGAAAGATGTAAAATGTGGAAGAATGAGAAAGGGCTCTCTGCGCAGAAGGGACAGGATGAAGAAGGAGATGGTGGAAAGAAATGGCATGTGAATTACCTTAAGTAAATCAAGGTGGTTGAAGCATAAAGGGCAAAACACCAGCGGTTCAGTAGTGGAGTTTATAAAAGAGGACACTGTCAGGATCATAGCGGCAAAGGAACTTGTATTCCTATAGAGCTGCATTGTCTGATACATGTGGTTAATTAAATTACAATTAAGTTAACATTTTAGCTCCTCAGTCACACCAGCCATATTTCAAGAGCCTTTAGCCACATTGGCTAGTGTTTAGAGGATAGAACATTTCCACCATCATTGAAATTTCCACGGAATAGTACTTCTATCAACAGTGGGAGTGTATAGAGACTTTTCTTAAAAAGTTGTTTGGATGTTCTTGCCTTGGAAGATGCAACCTTTCTAAAAATGCAAATATTTATTTGTCATTTCCTCTATCACATTTTCTATCTAAAAGTGCCACATTTTAATTTTGTTAATATTTGCTTTTCTAAGAAAGATGGATATCTGAACCAGTAACGGATAAAGCCCCATTTCACTGAGAGGAAACTTGGTGATGTCAATACAAGGGCAAGCAAGACTTAACCAAGTGACAGTGGCAAGTAGAGAGAGTACTGTGAGAGGCTGAAGCATGGTCAGAGAGGTGAATATCTGTACACATTCTGCTTGATCAGAAGATGCTTTGAGAGTTGGCTCATCTCCTTGCCATCCCTCAATACATACCTCAGGCATGGACCAGAAGCAGTCAAGTGTAGTAGGAGAATGGTGGCTCCCATCACATCCACTGCTGTGAGAAGCTCTGGGCTCTGAGTGTCTCTAAATTGATATATAGACCAGACGAGGCAGATGAGAGATAAGTGATACTACTTTTGTGTTTGTTCACTAAACTTGAATTAAATGAGCTTCTGCCTCTTGCCTTTGGGTTTTGGGTGTCTAATTCAAGGTGAATGGGATAATAAGAACACTTTAGAGTCAATCCTTCCCATGGGTTTGGAAATACTCAAGGTAGTTAATTGTCATAATGTGAATATACCCGTTTAATCAGCACACAGATCAAGAAACAGAATATTAGCAGCATCCCCAAAGCCCCTGTGTGCTTCATTTCAGTTACCATCCCCATAAGGATAACCATTGCTCTAGTTTTGTTTTGTTAGAGAGAGAGTATGCCCTCTTCCAAATCTGACTTGTTTCACCCAGTACTTTGTCAACTAATGGTTTCCGTTACATAAATTTTAAGGTTGCTTATCTATGTCACATGTGTACAGGAGAATGTGCCAAGTGCATACATAAATTTAAAGGAAAATCATCAAATTAAAAACATATGTTCTCCCACAGGTATCTAAGACAGATTTTTACCAGGATCTTAGAGATTCTCAGTGAGTTCTTCTTTCGCCCTTCCCTCTCTCAAATGAGTAGCATCAGCCATCCTAGCTGCATGAGGCAAGGGCAATGTTGGCACTGTAATCAAGACTCTTAAAGGAGAAGGATATGCTGAACAGAGCGTCCCTTCATCTCACTGAAGGTTTACGAGTCCCTTCTGGGGAAATCAGAGGAAAGGATTCAGTGAGTTCTGGGACAGCTAGAGCTCACCACGATCGGGGCATGTGGCAGGGTTGCATCTGGGCAGAGAAGTTGCTGCCTGACAGGAAGGTACCCACATTGTGAGCTTCTCAGTTTTCTCTGCTTCTCCTTCACCATATCCGATCTCTCGTGTTCAAGGGTCAGACAGCATAGAATATATCTGTGGATCAGAATGAGTGTTTTCAGCTGATTGGGGAAGCAAAGAACAGAGGATCAGGTGGGAACTTCTTCAGTGCATGGTTGGGACATGCAAAACTCAGGTCTCATTCTAAGCTGGACAACCCAGCCTCTCTCTGCCCCTACAGATCCTGTTTTTTCCGTTAAATATATAGGAATCAGCAGCGTTGATCTTGTAAGAACAGCCCTGAGCATGGTGAGTGCCACAGGCCCGCTCCCCTTGCCCTCACTCTTCTTCTGCTAATGGTATTCTGGGTCAATCTAGAGGCTACTTAAGAAAAGATAAGAAAGAGAAAAAGGAAATATCCCTTCCTCAAATAAAGCCACTCAGATGAAGTCCGATGTTAAAAAGCCCAAGTCCCCAGGGGAAAAGTAGCACATGAAGACCACAAGAGGCATCAGAATGCCAGGCTCTGTGGGACAGTGGTGCCTCAAACCATACCTCCCATTTTTGCTAGCAACTGCTTGTTTCCTCTGGAACTAAGCAAATAAGGGCAGAATAAAAACGATTGCTTTATATTCCTTCCTCAGTAATCACAAAATCCTATTTTCTCAATAAGATAGCATTGTAGGATATTATAGAGAAGGGGTGGTCAGAGGAAATTTCAGAGAGAGTTGGAAAACAGTGCCTGGGGTTTAAGGCCCCGGGCAGAATCATCCCTTTGTTTAGGTCTTGTTTGCCTTTAATCCACAATAACGTGCTTGGGAGGTGAGAGATGTAAACACGGAGCAGGCTCTTAGAGAATTAGTTCTGTTCATATGGAGAAATCTGAAAAGCACTATTCATTTCTAGAAGCAGAACAGCAGAGCCAATGCGAGGGAAGCTTGGCTCTTCCATTTGGAATGTGCATCTAAAGCTTGTTTTCCTTTCAGTGCAATAATTGCAAGGGCCAGAGTGTTTCAGTGAGGTAAATGCACGTCCTGGACCTTGGAAAAGACTCCTGAACTTATCCCAGGCTACAACAGTAGCAAAATGAAAAAGGATTTTGGTTTTGGTTTTTGTTTTGTATTTGGTTTTGTGTGATTTTTGAAGTAGTTTGAAGGTAATTTATTCCACTACGTAGCACTAGGAAAGTAGGAAATTACACTAGTTTCCAGTTTCATTTGGAGGGCGCTGGTTTATTCTTACCCATTTGCAAAAATATATTCCACGGAATGGGCAAAGAATGCTAAAAGTTACATGAGAGGGGATTTTTATGGTTAATTTTTTTTTTTTATGAAACAGATTAAAATAAGTTAATCACCAGGCTTCTATTATCAATGATATAGAATTAACTAGAACATTCCAACTCCTAGCTATGGTAGTTAGTGGACTATTTATTATATTACTTTTGTCAAATGTAAAAACATAGCTCATACTCAATTTTGTCATTAAATATCAAAAGCATTATTTCTTGGATGCTAGGATTTTATTTCTAGAGAAAAATACACACTTCAAACCACAAGAGGGCAGCAGCATTACTTTTTTTCTTTTTTCTTTTTAAATCCAGTGTATCTTTGGAAACTCAATACTGCGTCTAAAGCCATAATTACAATGTAATAATTACATGCCTTCCTCCAAATAACTCCTATTAATTTTGATGGTATTTTATAAGTAAAGTTATTTTTAAAATGTCTGTGACTAGGGTTCTTTACAAATGAGAATAGTTTCAAGAGAAGAGCAATAAGATAATTTTAGTGAGTGAATTAAAGTGTCTCAAGAGGATGAATTTTGCAAAAGTATTTTAAATTTTAGTTTTAAAAATAGCATCATTAAAATTATACAAGTATATCTTTTCATAAACACTAAAGAGTATAAAGAAAACAAGCATATTTAACAATGGATAAAACTTGTCATAGTTTAGTTGTATGTATTTTTAAAACTAGACATAACTAAAACGAGAAAACCAGTAAGCATAAAAATTTACAAGTAATAGCCCCAACTTAATGTAAAAAATAATTGGGTATGTTTCTGCCGCTGACTACATTTTCTTCATTTTTAAGATGCAATAAAATTTCAATAATTTTATTTAGCCACCAGGTGGTGCTGCCTATTTGAACAATGAAGTAGAAAGAAAATTGAAGATCCGAGAAATAACATGTCTGTCTGATGCTATTTATGAATATTTATATATTCACCAGATTTTTTTGACAAGTATAGATAGAGTACTTTTGATTTCTGTAAGGGACGCCTTTGAAAGAATATGTTAGAAAAATGCACTATCTGCAGCAGATACTTCACAGAACTACATGAAGTTCATGAAATTCATTTAATGGCAAAACTGAAACATGGACACTAACCTTTTCACAAAAAAACAAGGGTCTATTCTAACCAGATCTTCCTCCATGGAAGCTACTTATTTTTACCCATGAAATTGTTCCTTTTGTTTCTCAGATGATGGAAAACCAATTGCATTTTATTGCCCTTCATATTAGTAAAAAAGTAAAAGAAAATTGTCTCCTAATTCAGCAATAGATAAGGAAAGATAACAAATCACATTTAATCTGCATCACCTGTAGATGGTGAAGTAATTATATGTATAGAGAGGCCAAACTTTATCCATACTTAGTCATTCTCCAAAAACAGTTTAAGTTTGAGGGATAAATGATGTGACTGTAGGTATCCTGCTATAGAATAAATAAATTTGGAATATGTTAGCCATTTTATAAGAAAATGCATTTTATAATGACTATTTTTATATAACTGATTAAATCATAACAGCATTATGAAATTTAATAAGTATAAACACAGTTATAGGTTTATTATGCATTGTTGTCCTACTACATATAGGAGAAAGAACAACTAATACTGAGTTCCATAAAGATGGAAGAATTATCTTTTTGTTACATTTAATCCTCAAAATTACCATTGGAGAAGGTATTATCTCCATTCTCAGTCTAGAATTTGAATAAAGCTTTGACCCTAAAGCCATACTTTTTACCAATGTTGATAAAATCATGGAGGAGACAGGAGTTCCACCTATGACTTCTCTCATGCAGTTAGTAGAGATCGCTAACTAATTTTGAACTTCTTTCCCTCCAAACCCAGATGGAGCCTCAGATTCTCAGAGCAGCAAATCCAGGGAGCCACTATCAATTAGTAGTAGACAATCATATTGTCTTTATTTATTTGCAGATGTTTTATTGGCAATGAGCAAATGCCTGTATCTTAAGTTTCATTAATTCCCTGTATAGGAAAATATTGTCCCTAAAACAGGTTAATGTTTTAGTTTTTGATTATCTATTTAAACATGATGGTAATGAAATATTAGCTAGCATTTAATGAGTACTGAACTCTGTCATCTAGTGTTCTGTGTACTTTTTATGTATCCTTTTAACAATCCTACAAGATATTTATATTATCATACCCATTTAATAGACAAGAAATTTAAGGCAAAATTTATATATACCAGTAACCACAAATCTAGGAATTTTGCAACACCTTTAGGTCAATATTTGTAGGGCCACAGGGAAACTTCAGTAGTACAGTCAGTTAAATGTCCAACTCTTGGTTTCGGCTCAGGTCCTGATCTCAGGTTTGTGGGATTGAGCCCTGCGTCAGGCTATGCGCTCAGTGCAGAGTCTGCATGAGATTCTCTTTCTCCTTCTCCTTCTGCCCCTCCCCCATGCTTTCTATCTCTCTAAAAATAAATAAATCTTAAATAAAAACATATTTGCAGGACCACAGTCTCAGACATTTTTCTCTGTTAGTCACAGGGTCATTTGCTGATCCTGACTCAATCAAATTAAACAATGAAAAATGTGCTGGATATGGATTTTTTTTCCTCAGCTACCAACCATCTTTGCTTTGCTTTGCTTTGTGATGCTGGGGCTGGAAGCTCTGTAAACCACAGCTCTGCTTTGTCAGCTGCTCCCTGCGGAGATCTGCCCACAGGGGGCATTAGAGACTGAAGGAGGAAGAAGGAGGCTTCTTCCTCTCTGCTTGCAGTTCCCTTGCAGTTCTTGGGGGGCATCCTCCAGGTGACACTTCACTCGGAAGCAGTGCCTTCATGTACAGCAGCTGAATCCAACTTCCCCAACATTTGAGTGTTTCCAGTGCTTGTGGGAGCAGCCTCAGTGCGCTGCCTCAGAGGCACCGCCACCAGCTGAGAGCAAGGGCTTCTTCATCAGGTGACTCAGCTTCAGCTTCTTGGGGCCCCTCCTCCAGGCTTTTACATTGTAATAATCAACTCCTTTTCTTTGCTCCTCCAACTTTAGGAGTGTTAGCTCTGCCTACAGTTGCTACCTCTGTGAAGATGCTTTGCTTTTTAGGTTACCTCATATTATGGATTGAATTGTGTCCCTTCAAAAGATGTGAAGTTCCTTACCCCCTACTACCTGTGAATATGCCCTCATTTGGGAATAGGGTCTATCAGAAACAGTAAAACCAAGGAGAAAGAGGAATTTATTGTGAGGGTTTCAACCTGCAGGCCAGGCAACTCAAAGCTCTAGGAGCAATGAGTTTTGAGTTGCTCACAGACCAAGGGATTTTTATGGGGTAACTGTGGAAGTTATTAGGCTTTTTTCAGCTGAAAAAAAGTGGCCTTTTTCCCTACTTGGATCAGGGTAGTTGAGTCAGGGAACAAGGAAGTCCAGAGATGGCATGGATAGACTTGGTGTTTGGGGATTGGCTGGCATCTGCTACTAGTTTCTGAGAAGAGCTGTCAATTCTTATAACTTCTGCTAGGTAAGGTTAAATTTCTTTCTTTCTTTTTTTTTTTAAGATCTTTTTTATTCATGAGAGACACACTGAGAGAAGCAGGCTCCCTGCAGGGAACCCAAATGCAGGACTCGATCCCAGGACCCTGGGATCACGCCTTGAGCCAAAGGCAGACGCTCAACCACTGAGCCACCCAGGTGCCCCAAGTTTTATTTTCTTTAAAGCACCTGCATTGGCCAATTTCATTTCTGCCCTGACACAAGAGACTCCATTTTAGTGTTGGTTCTGCAGGTCCTCACAGATGACCCAGTTAAGATGAGATCATTAGGGTGGGTCCTAATGCAATATAACTGTGTCCTCATAGAAAGGAGAAGCGTGGTCACAGAGACAGACACGGTCACAGAGAGAATGCCTTGTGGACAGGCAGACATCAGCGTGCTGTAACAACAGCAAACTAAGGCACGCTAAAGATGGCCAGTAAACCACCAGAAACCAGGATTCTCCCTCACAGATGCTCCCTTACAGCCCCCAGGAGGAAACAATCCTCCTGATACTTTAATCTCGGGCCTCTAGCCTCTAGAACTAGGAGACAATAAACTTCGGGTGTTGAACCCATCCAGCCTGTAGTACTAAGTTACTGCAGCCCCTGGAAACTAAGACAGCTAGTTAATACTTTTTTTTTTTCCAATTAACAATTTTTTGGATTACTTCTGTTAAAATAACTGGTGTGACTTATCTCTTGTGACCAGGTTCTGAATGATATAATGAGTACAGAGAATCATTAAAAAATCATAAAAATCATTAAAAATCATAGTTTTTATTGTGGTAACTTTAAAAAAAAGATTTTATTTATTTAACGGGGAGAGAGAGAGAGTGCACACAAGCACAAGCAGGGGGAGAGGGAGAAGTAGGCTCCCTGCCAAGTAGGGAGCCCAGTGTGGACCTTGCTCCTAGGACCCTTGAGCTGAAGGCAGACATTAAACCGACTGAGTCACCTGGGTACCCATTTACTGTTGTAACAGCCATTTAAGGTCATTGTCTTTATGTTGTGGCCATGTGATTAGTACTTAGCTTTGCAGGTGTATTAGCTTGCTAGGGCTGCCATAACTTATACCACAGACAGGAGTGGCTTAAGTAACAGAAATTTATTTTTTCACAGTTCTGAAGGCTAGAACTCTGAGATCAAGGTGTTAGCAAGATTAGTTACTTCTTCATTTTTAAGATTTTATTTATTTATTCATGAGAGAGGAGAGAGAGGCAGAGACATAGGCAGAGGGAGAAGCAGGCTCCTTGATGCGGGACTTGATCCCAGGACCCAGGGATCATGACCTGAGCTGAAGGCAGATGCTCAACCACTGAGCCACCCAGGTGCCCTGGACTGGTGTCTTTTGAGGTTTCTCTCCTTAGCTAGTAGATGGCCACCTTCTCCCTGTGTCCTCACATGGTCATCCCTCTGTGTGTATCTATGTCCTAACATCCTCTTCCAAAAAGGACACCAGTCATATTGTTTTTCGGCCATTTGGATGAGATCAAATGTAGGACACCAGTCATACTGGATTAGGGCTCACCATCTGACCTCATATTAACTTAATCACCTCTTTAAAGACCCTATCTCCAAATATAGCCATATCCTGAGATACTGGTGGTTAGAACTTCAATCTATGAATTTTGGGGAAGACACAAACCCACCACAGCAGTAAATCCCCCTTTAAATAACCTAGTTCAAGATATCGCCTGAGGTCAAACTCAAGATTCCTGGATTATGGAATTTCTTTTCCTTCTCTCTTTTAAAAATCAAAACTCTCTTTACCAAGCTTTGGTCTTTCTCTCAGTCTCCAGCAGTGCCCAGAGTTCCAGAGAATAGATTGGCAAGCTGATCCACAGGCTTTGCTGTGACTGGCAAGTAAATTAAGCAAGGTTTGCTTAACAGGTGCATTTGGATCACGCGTTACTCCATTTCCCTCTCTCCCTATACAAGCTTCTCTCAGTACAGATGTTAGTTTGGGCCCATCTTTACTATGTGTTTATTTATCTCTTGTCTAGTGGAGAAGATGAATGCTATTTATTGAAAAATGTCTTACAGGCCATGATATATTGGTCATAATTTACATGAAATTTTCATGAACAATCAATACATATAGAATTAAATACAAAGTTGTTGCTGAGAACTTGGATTTACAAAACCAAGCTTACCAAATAGGGATATTAAAAATAGTTCAATAGAACTGAAGTGGAAATATGAGTTTTTATCATCCTTCAAATTTTGGAGGCTTTTAAAAAAGTTTTTATTTATTCATGGGAGACAGAGAGAGAGAGAGAGGCAGAGGCATAGTCAGAGGGAGAAGAAGACTCGCTGCAGGGACCCCGATGTGGGACTTGATCCCAGGACTCTAGTATCATGCCCTGGCCTGAAGGCAGATGCTCAACCGCTGGGCCACCCAGGCGCCCCAAGTCTTGGAGGCTTTAAGTGCACTTATATTTTCTTATTAAAGCTTTCCCACACAGTGTGGGTCTGGATTAAATCTCTTCTCCAGTTCCTCTACCACATATAATCCCTCCATGTATGGCACTTGCCAAAGTCTGCTCTGTCAATGCAAGTGTTTGTGGGCTGCTTTCACTGGAGATCAGGGACCATAGGTTATTGCCATTATATGCTTCCAGGTCTGCAGCATGTACCTTGCATATGGTTATACTCAAGACATGCTTATTGAGATCAATTAAATCATGGAGTTTCCTTGGATACTAACAAAGAACAAATATAGATTGCTTTATTAAGAATTTAGAACTAAAGAGTTAGATAATAAAGGCACTTTTATTCTACTTCACAAAATAGCTATAGTCAGACTAGATGACTCCTTTTAAAAACTCCGTGACAACCCAGATTTCTACTAAGTTTTATGGAAATTAAATTCTAATAAATCAAATTAAAGTTCATCAAGAAGTATTACTTAATGGAGCCTGCAGTGAATCCTTCTGAACATGAAGTACCTGGCAATGGGAATAATTACCAGGTTAGAAAAGTATAACTTTTTCTAATATTTTTCTTCATATTTTCTGAAATAATCTATATCTTCTCCTATTCTTTTATTTTTATTTTTTTAAGATTTTATTCATTTATTCATGAGAGACACAGAGAGAGTGGCCGAGACACAGGCAGAGGGAGAAGCAGGCTCCATGCAGGAAGCCCGATGCAGGACTCAATCCTAGGTCTCTGGGACCATGCCCTGAGCCAAAGGTAGACGCTCAACCACTGAGCCACCCAGGCATCCCTCTCCTATTCTTTTAAACACTTGACTATGGTATAGCTCTTATTTTTAGAGTGGCATGTAGTGGACATAATGGGGTCTCAATTTGATGAAATTTTGTCCTTTAACAGCTAATAATTGCAACTATCATAATATGTAGGAACCTCTAATCAAAAACTTTACAAGTAACAAATACATAGAATTCTTTCTCAAAAAGAACAAAAGGCTTCGAATTATAGAACCTGGCATACAGTCCTTGGTCAGACACTTATTAGCTATAGATTTGGGCAAATAACTTATTGTGGATAATTTTCACATAAAGAAATGGAATGACAACTACTTAACAGGGTAACGAAGAAAACCAAGTGAGATTATATATGGCAATACTCATTGTCAATTTAAAGCCTTATATAAGCATTATTTGTTACCATTACTTAACAAAGAATACATTTGTGTATGTCCTTCCTTTGGTCTTGTGATCACTACAAAAATGCCAATAAATTATCTTCTTCAATTTCTTAGTTATTGATATTAACTTTGGTACATCAATGCATAGATGAAATGCCACTAACAATGCCTGTAAGACTTAGTGGAATAGAGATTGAAAAGATCTTAAGACAGGGGTGCCTGGGTGGCTCATTCAGTTAAACAACCAACTCTTGATTTTGGTTCAGGTCATGATCTCAGGGTTGTGGGATTGAGCCCTGTAGGGGGCTCTGCCCTGAGTGTGCAGCCTTCTCCCTCTGCCCCTTCTCCCTGTTCATGTGCACATGTGCACTCTCTCTCTGAAATAAGTAAATGTTAAAAAAAAAAAAAAAAACAGAAAAAAGACCTCAAAAGATTAAACTCAAAAGTCACAGTTGATGAGTGGGGAAAAATTAGAGAGAAAGATAAATCATGAGAGACTTCTAACTCTGGGTAACAAAGGGTTGCAGAAGGGCAGGAAGGTGGGGGGATGGGGTAGCTGGGTGACAGTCATTAAGGAGAGCACATGATGAGATGAGCACTGGGTATTATACTATATGTTGGCAAATTGAATTCAAATAAAATATTTAAAAAGTCACAGTTGAAAGGCTTCAGAAACAGCCCACAGGCAGCAATTAAAGGCCTTTATAAGTCATTATGATTTATTTACAAGTGATTGTACATTGCTATATGCATAACCCACATGTCCCAGACTTTTAATTCAAATGTTACTTTTTCTGCTATTTTCTATGTTACCAAAGGCAACAGTTTTGCTAAACTCTCTAACACTTCACAGCAAGCATCTTCTTTCCTCCAATGTCCAATAACACTTTCTTCTGTCTGCCCATCCTTTAACTGTCTCCCTGAGGTGTTTTCAGCTTTACAAATGGTCTCCTAAAGGTCTAGTCAGATCCCATCTAGCCTGGTGTTAAAGCCAAGGCCATGTTTTTATCATGGAGGCTCCCTACTTCCAGGCTCCACGTTTCTCTACCACTTACTATTCCCTAACAAGTGCCCTAAAGCAGATTGGTCTAGTTGTTTTACTGGTTTACAACTGCTTTATTATATTCACATATTCTGTAGGAAAGGAATTCAGGGCACAAGAAGAATAGAGGGATGACTCTTCTCTGCTTCATGATGTCTAGGGCCTCATCTTCAAAGACTAAGAAATTGAGGGTTCTTAATGATTAGGTAATAGAATCATTTGGAAGGATATTCATTCAGATATCTTAAGCTTGTTGCTGACTATTGGCTGAGTCCTCAGCTGGAGACAAATGTCCTGACAAAACAGCTGATTGTACAGTGCACATATGGTGCATAATTCTCTTCTTACCCAGTAAATTCTACGTGGTCCACAGCTCCTTCAGTGTAGACAAGCTCCTGTGATCGACTCTACCCAGGAAGTAGCAGCAATAGTTCAGCTAATGATATTCACAGTTCATCACTAGATTTCCTTTTAGGTCAGTTCTTACTAAAATTATTCTAAAGCCAGTGGTATTTCAATATTACAAGGGGGAAATGCCTTTAATTTATAGTATTGTTCTTTTAAGAAAGTCATTAATTTGCAAAATCTAAGATTTTATTATGTCAGATATAAATGTGATTGGATATGAGGTTTAACACTTGCTTAATTCTTGCCAATTCTCATTTGCTTTATGTATATAGTTTATTTTTTTAATCCTATAGAGTTTTTATTTCTTTCAAAATGGCCTTATTTTTTATAAATTTATTTTTTACTGGTGTTCAATTTGTCAACATCTAGAATAACACCCAGTGCTCATCCCATCAAGTGCCCCCCTCAGTGTCCGTCACCCAGTCACCCCTACCCCCTGCAACCTCCCCTTCCACCACCCCTGGTTCATTTCCCAGAGTTAGGAGTCTCTCATGTTCTGTCTCCCTTTCTGATATTTCCCACTCATCTTTTCTCCTTTCCCCTTTATTTCCTTTCACTATCCTTTATATTCCCAAATGAATGAGACCATACAATGTTTGTCCTTCTCCGATCGACTTATTTCACTCAGCATAATACCCTCCAGTTCCATTCACATCGAAGCAAATGGTGGGTATTTGTTCTTTCTAAATGGCTGAGTAATATTCCATTGTATACATAGACCACATCTTCTTTATCCATTCATCCTTCGATGGACACCGAGGCTCCTTCCACAGTTTGGCTACTGTGGACATTGCTGCTAGAAACATCGGGGTGCAGGTGTCCTGCACTTCAGTGCATCTGTATCTTTGGGGTAAATCTCCAGCAGTGCAATTGCTGGGTCGTAGGGTAGATCTATTTTTAGCTCTTTGAGGAACCTTCACACAGTTTTCCAGAGTGGCTGCACCAGTTCACATTCCCACCAACAGTGCAGGAGGGTTCCCCTTTCTCCACATCCTCTCCAACATTTGTTGTTTCCTGCCTTGTTAATTTTCCCCATTCTCACTGGTGTGAGGTGGTATCTCATTGTGGTTTTGATTTGTATTTCCCTGATGGCAAGTGATGCGGAGCATTTTCTCATGTGCTTGTTGGCCATGTCTATGTCTTCCTCTGTGAGATTTCTCTTCATGTCTTTTGCCCATTTCATGATTGGATTGTTTTTTCTTTGCTGTTGAGTTTAATAAGTTCTTTATAGAGCTTGGAAACCAACCCTTTATCTGATACATCATTTGCAAATATCTTCTCCCATTCTGTAGATTGTCTTTTAGTTTTGTTGAATCTTTTGCTGTGCAAAAGCTTCTTATCTTGATGAAGTCCCAATAGTTCATTTTTGCTTTTGTTTCTCTTGCCTTCATGGATGTATCTTGCAAGAAGTTACTGTGGCCAAGTTCAAAAAGGGTGTTGCCTGTGTTCTCCTGTAGGATTTTGATGGAATCTTGTCTCACATTTAGTTCTTTCATCCATTTTGAATTTATCTTTGTGTATGGTGTAAGAGAATGGTCCAGTTTCATTCTTCTGCATGTGGATGTCCAATTTTCCCAGCATAAATGGCCTATCTTTAAATGAAGATGTTGAATTTTAGAGAGATTAAATAACTTGCCTATAGTCATATGGTAATCAGTCTACTCAAGATCCTTAGCTACATCTGTTTTCATATTTGATTATGTGGGAGATTTATTTATGTTAGACAGCTTTTCCCTTTTCTTTTGTAATAGTTATCCTTCTTTGGTTTATGATTTTTATTGACAACTAGATAGCAAACTAATGACCTGGGTGGTGTTCAACACATGCTATGATTACTTATAATTCATCAATTTGATGCTGTCATAAAAGCCAGTGAGGGACTGATGAAACTGACTCCGCCTCTCTCTTCAGATTTAGTTGTACTTGGATCACATTTGAAAAAGTACACTGTGAGAGATTTAGGGCCCACAGTCTTTGGAAGGAAGCAGTAAAGAAAATGGTTGAATAGCTAGGTATTTTGTTTAACAATGTTATATTTAAAATAATTTCCCATTGATACTGGTTGACGTTCTCAGGATATTTTTGAAAAAATTAATGTTTGAGAAAATTTGGAAATCAAGAGAAGGCATCGATTTATTAGGACAGGAGTTTGTAGATTTAATGGGCTGTATGATTTTGTAGCATATAAGCAGGCATGTACCTTTTCACAGAGTCGAGGGTACTCACAATATCCTCTGTGTATGGATGTGTAATTTGGAAGAGACAATTCTAAGAAATTTTGAATGTTTTTCTAAGGATAGTGGGAAGCTACTAAGAATTTTAAACAGGGAAAAAGAAGCATAATTTTTCAATAGAGAATTTTGACTGGGGGTAGACAGTCAAGTGAATGGGGTATGGATAGACTGAACAATTAAGGGGAAATCACATATGATCAGTATAGCTGTTCAGATGAGCAATAATTGTGGCTTGGATATAGATTATGGCAAAGGGTCAGAGGAGATAGAAATAATTTATGGAATCAATAGTACTTGGTGATTGATTAAGGATATAGGATATGAGAGAAGTAGGTGTCAAGAAAGACTCCAAGTTTTCAGACATATGCAAGTGGGTATGATGTGGTGTCATTTACTAAAATAGATTATAGTGAGAAGAGCAAGTTTGGTTGCTAGGAGTCAATAACATGAGTTCAATTTTAGGTATATAAAATATAAGATGCTGGGGCACCTGGATGGCTCAGTTGGTTGAGCGTCCAACTCTTTATATAGGCTCAGGTCATGATCTCAGGGTCATGGCATGGACCCTGGTATTGGGTGTACTCAGCATGGAGTCTGCTTGAGATTTTCTCTCTCTGTCCCTCCCCCCACTTGTACACATATTCTCTCTCTCAATAAATAAATAAATAAATATTTAAATATACGTATTTATATTTATATGATGCCTGTGAGGCATGCATTTTTGCAGGAATTTATAATAGTCCAGATTGTACCAAACTTTTCTTTTTCCATTCTTTGTTGAGCATTTATCTTCAATGTGTCATGCTGGCTTACGACCTACATTAATTCATGTTGTATTACTTTAATTTTGCTTTAAAGGTCAAGGCATGAGAATATCAGTGTATATTCCTGTGAAAAGCAAGATGCTAAGTCTGATAATATTGAGATAGTGATGAAGAAATGATCCAAGTTAACTTTCCTAAGATCTATAGATGAATCATAACAGGTCAGCCTTCTAGCCAAGCCTAATAAGGGGAAGAACATTCAGAAAAAAAAATGGCTGGGATGAGTTACCAGCTTCGGGATCACAACATCTAGGAGGACAGTTTTAAGAGATGTTCCTCTGCTTAACGGTATTCCTGAATACATTCCTGTGTGACAAAACTGCTGTCACTATAGCTAATAGCTGTCTCCCCCTCACACTTCTTTGTCTCAAAGCCTTCTGATGGCTTTCTTTCTCATTCAGAGGAAAATCCAGTTTCTTACCATGACCTAAAGACCCCATGGAGTCTGGGTCATCACTGTCAGGCCACTTCATGACCTACCACCATTTCTTTCATTCAATTCACTACATGGACATAACCTTACTTAATGTTCCTCAAATAGACAAGCTTGCACCTGTTTCAAGGCCTTTGTTTTTTGCTGTTTTCTCTGCCTAGCACACTCTTCCCCTCCTACATGGCTCCCTCGTATACCTCCACACTATCTCCCTTGCGAGATAGCACTTTCCTGATCCTCTGTGTCCTCCTGACTCTACACTCTTGTCTGCTTGTCCATCTTCATATCACTTATCACCACCTGAAGCAGATCTACTCATTTGATTTTTCTCTCCCCTCCTCCCACTCACTCCATCTAGAATGTGAGCTCCTTTAGGGAAAGAACTTGTTTTGTTCACAACTGTATTACCAGTTCATAGAATAAGTCCTAGAACAAAGCAGGTACCCAACAGATACTGGTTGAATGAGTTTTTAAGTAAATATTGGATGAATGGATTATTGGAAACTGGAGATGTGGTAGTGAACTGTAAGCTACTGACTGCCTATTCTGATTAATAGAGTTCTATTTATGTATTGTATCAATAACTGTCATACAGAAATTTCATTTTTACATGGTTATTCATTTTTAAAAAATTATTTATGTTTTTGGGCCCTAGGCTTCATTGAATTTTTTTAATGTCATTGCAGAAGTTTGTGAGTTGGCTCTGAACCAATAGGCATACTTTCTAGTTTTTAGTAGCTCATTGATTCCCCCAATTTCACTCTTTGTATCGTCGGTATCCATGCTTATATGACTGTACACTTTGGAGCCTATAAATAAGGCCCATCCACCAAGTTAATGTAAAGAAAATGGTCATTGGATGTCTGGGAGGCTCAGTGGTTGAGCATCTGACTTTGGTTTAGGTAATGATCCTGGGGTCCTAGGATCGAGTCCTTCATTGGGCTCCCTGCAGGGAGCCTGCTTCTCCCTCTGCCTATGTCTGTGCCTCTCATAAATAAATAAAATCTTAAAAAAGAAAGAAAATGGTCACTTTGAAAAATCTGTTGTCAACTGATTTGTGTATTCCACATAATTACCAGCAGATGGCACAACTGTAACAGCACTTCAACATTTTCAGCTTGCTGGAGAAGCAAGATACTGTTGTCACAGGAATGCCAAAATTTTCCGGAAGTGAAAATTTTTGGATTTTAGCTGTTTCAGTGCCAAGGTAAGGGACATCATCGTTCATGCTGTTTTTTGTACATAGTGATAACTACTGGGTGTGTAGGTCTCACGTGTGACCCAGAGTAAGTCTCTTACTTTCTCAAATGTTGTGGAATTGACTACTCATGGCACATCATGCATGGGCTTAAGGAAATGCCAGTTGTAGGTTCAGCCTCTGCCTGGTTCGCTATTTAGACAGGGTCTTCATCTTTAAATAACGTCTACTTGGGTTGTCATTGGAGTTGCTTCTACTTTAAAACTTTTCATTTATGCCCCTCTGTTGAGATGCCTTTAGGAAAAATCATATACTAAATTAACTAAAATATATTTGTAAAACTTGCATTAAAATACAGAGACTGTGGAGCATGAGAGAAGGCACGGTCTCTTATGAGAGACAAAATGAAATTTTTACTCTTACTTCACTGTTTTCTAGCCATATGACTTCAGACAAAATACTTTGCTATAATTCTCCAACTCTCAATTTCCTCATTTATAAAATATCACTAAATAAACCCATTTTCCAGAGTGGTTGGAAGCATTAATACTTGAGGAACTATTACTACATTAGTTTTTATTTTTTACAAAGATATATTCTATAGAGCACTATATATTTACCCAGGAGCCTCAAACTCACATTAGAACAACATATTTGAGAAGTCTGTGTGTTAGGAACTTTTTATGAAGGATCAGATAGATGTGTTTTAGATAGGCTTAGAAGAGAGGATTGTTGTTGATTGAAACAGAGGGTTCTGGTTTAGGGGGAAAAAAGAGATGCCGATGAGTAAGACTTGCTTGCTTGTTAGCAGCAGCTGCATGATAGGATTCGGGTGATATTTAAATTATTGTGGTCAGTTTGGCAATCCAACTGTCTAGATAGGCCAAGGACTCAAAAAATGATCAAAAGGACGTGGAAGTCACCAAGTGATATCCTAAGAGTTCATACACGTCATTGATGGAAATCCACATGACATTGCCCACGTGAATCGGAAGTACTGAATGATCTGGTTTATGAACTCCAAAACTATAACATGCAATCAAGAATGAAAGGACAAATAAAAGGTCCTAGAGATAGATATCTTGATGCAGCAAAAGGGAAATGCTTTCAACCTGAGACTGAGGGAGAAAACAAAAATAAAATCTAAAAATTAGTGGCAAGAAACTTCAAATCCTATGCTACATGGCCATTTAAATACTGCCAGTTGGATTCACCCTGGGAGCTTCATTGTATAATAACACAAGACAGGCACTGCTGTCAAAGGGGATGAATCTCAGTTTGAGTAGTGTGCGTACATTTAAGAAATGTTCCCATTAAAACAACATTTAGGATCGTAAGTGGTAAGCTTCATTTATTTGATAATTCAGCTTAATGAAACATATTAATTTTCTCATGGTTCTGAATTCTAAATGGTTTCTGATTTATAGAAATAATTCTTGCAGAAAGGTGCCATCTTAATTAACAGATTTAAGCCTTCTGGTTCATTCATGTTTATATTAATCTAATGTTTACCAAGTTTATTTATATGTGAGACACTATCAGAATGTACTGAGAGGTCTGATTTCTCGTTTTTAACAATAATTTCTCCTTGAGAAGAAAAATGATTTCAATGTAGACACAATTTAGGCAAGACCCTGCTGTATTCTTCTACAGTTTGGATGTCTAGTTAGAGCAAGCCAAAAGAACACAACTTAGCCAACAAATTCCTTTATCCCTTACCTTCTCTTTCATAATCGATGCAACAAATGAGAAAAATGTAACATATTGTGAATCTGTGGCTTACAAGAAATACAAAAAAGAGATGAAGGAACTCTTTACCTAATGAAAACAAATATGTAAATAAGTATTTCTTTTCTAAGTGGATGTTATCAAAGTAAGCGATAAATAACTTTTTAATAAAAGTGCACAAAAATGCTAATCCTTGGGATCCCTGGGTGGCTCAATGGTTTGGCGCCTGCCTTTGGCCCAGGGCGTGATCCTGGAGTCCCGGGATCGAGTCCCACATCGGGCTCTCTGCATGGCGCCTGCTTCTCCCTCTGCCTGTGTCTCTGCTTCTCTCTCTCTCTCTCTCTCTCTGTGTCTCTCATGAATAAATAAATAAATAAATAAATAAATAAATAAATAAATAAATAAATAAAATCTTTAAAAGATGCTAATCCTTTTTAATGGATTCAAACTTACTGGTTCAAGTATTTGTAATACCTCACTGGAAATGAATAACAGTATCCAAAGCTACTGTTTCCATTCCATTGGAAACAAGAAGAGTTCTATTTAGATGACACATGAAAATATAAATCCAAATTCAGCCTGAGAGGTTTTTTATCCTCCTCCTTATTTCTATACTTAATGTGACTCTTAATTTGTGGGGAGTTGAAGAACAGACTCAATTATTGTTGTTGAGAAATACATTTGTCACTGCCTGTCTTCTCCTTTGTTGACTTCCACTTTCCTCAAAATGCTTTTGTGGTTAGAGCAGAGCTGAGTTCTCTAAGTCTCAAAATATATTGTTTTCAATGATGAAAATCTACAGGGGAATTATGTCATGAAGTGGGTGAGTACTTTATGAACATAGAATCTAATAGACTCTACACTGGTACACTCAATGGTATTTGTACAGATCCAAAAAACCAACAATCTAGTGTTGAAACATATGTGAGAAGTTGATGGTCATTGCTTTCAAATTCCAATCGAGATATATATATATTTTTTTTCCATTAATGGCCTCAACAATCTTAAGTATTGCAGTCATATTTTTATAAATGATTGAACTATCATCCAAACAATTTAAGTTTGCCTTTTCCAAAATTTACCCAAGTGGTAAATGATCAAAGTGGGATTTATTTATTTATTTATTTATTATTTATTTATTTATTTATTTATTTATTTATATCAAAGTGGGATTTAAATTCTTTAGAATGATGTCAATGCCCATGGACTTTGTACAAGTACTATTTGATTCCTTGTAATACCATACTGCTTCTTGAACTTGAACATAATAAAGCTCTATTGCATTTAAGTATGACCTTCTGTGCCCTGCAACAACCCAGGGAAAATCTAATTAGATAGCTTGCCTTTCTACATTTCTTTCCAACACATTGCCTCCATCTTGTTGCCCACCAAGTATTCAGTTAATAACTCCTGTTTCCAGCTAGTTGCCCATTATCCTAGCTTTATCTCTTCCTCTTTTGTGTTTGTTTGTTGGATACATCCAGTAATTTAAAAATATTACCTCTAAGTGCTATTTTGTTAAAAAATGTTGTTTTATAGCAGTTTTGGGGTCACAGAAGAATTCAGTGAAGGATACAGAGGTTTCCTGCCTCCACTTGTGCATGGCCTCCCTCTGTATTGGCATCCCACACCAGAGTATACATTGGTTATAATTGATGAGCCTACATCGACCTATCATTATCACCCAAAGTCCACAGTTTAGGGTTCACTCTTGGTGTTGTATATCCTATGGGTTTGGACAAATGTATAATCACATGTATCTACTATCAGAGTTTCACACAGAGACTTTTCACTGCCTTGAAAATGCTCTGTTTTCCGCCCTCCCATCCTTCCTGCCCCCACCTCTAACCCCTGGTAACCACTGGTCTTTTTACTGTCTCCATAGTCTTGCCTTTTCCAGAATCCTTTCCTCTTTTTTTTTTTTTTTCACCGTATACTGCACTTAACTCAAACCTCCCCACTGCACCAAAATTTGGGATACTATGGCATTTCAGAGATGGAGAAATTTTTGGACTGAAGGGCCTTCTGGAAATTTTAATCATTTATCATGTTTGTAATTAGTTTTCTCTGGTAGAATATAGACTCCATGAGGACAGTAATTCTCAGTTGTTTCATTTATAACCATAAACTCCAGTCTTAGACCAGTGTCTGGGGCATTAATTGAATGAATGTTGTTAAATGAATGAATTTCCTTTGCTTCCTTCAGCTATTTCCTATTACAACACATTTTCTCCATATTTTGCCATACTGGCTTTTATCCTCTGGCAGTACTTTATTTTGCCAACCATTTTTTTTTTCAGATGTGGATACCTTGATGTTTGAGCACATAGAACTATCCCAAATGTATCATTAGTCTACCCATGAAGCTTCTACACTTAGAGTTTGTGTTCTGTTTATATTTAAATTCCTTTTCAATTATTAGCTGGACTTTGACCACAGATGGAATGGGAGCACACAGTGGATGGAATCACTCAAACAGATTTTGCAGTCACTACTGTGATAGCTTGAATGATTGCTTTTTGGCTTAAAAGTTTGAGGCATTGTAACTCTTTATATAAATGATTTACTTTAACTTGAAGAATATTTGGAGTCTTCATCCATTGACAGAGAAGTGATAATCAAAGCTACAAATAATCTGATCCCAAAAATACACTACTTTGTATTTGCCCTTCAGCTTTCTTAGTTTACTCCTTAATACTAGCAGATAGTTTGCATACGTTGTCATTTTGACCATGTGCTTAATTACTGGATATGCCTCTTAGCAACACTTGAATCATGAATCTGGAGAGATCAGTACGATATATGACCATTTATGTGAAAATACTGCCCCATTTCATCTCATTTTTGGTCCTCAAATGCTCTAGGACCATCATCTGTTGCAAAATTTCTGTAAAACAGTTTGTTTCAGGGTACCTGGGTGGCTCAGTCAGTTAAGTGTTTCCCTTCTACTCAGGACACGATCTCAGGGTCCTGGGATTGAGCCCTGTATCAAGCTCCTTGCTCTACAGAGAGTCAGCTTCTTCCTCTTCCTCTTCCCCTCTTTCTTTCTCTCTCTCTCTCAAATAAATACAAAATCTTTAAAAGAAAAACATAGTTTCTCTAGTAATTAAAAAAGAACAGAACCACAATGTAATAAACTTTCACATGGAAGATAAAATTTATGGAGTGAACCAAAGAGCATTTAACTATCCTGTGTACTGGCATTTCAGAAATTAATGTTTTTGTAACTTTTAATCAAATCATCTTTGGACTTTTATTTTTGGCCTATTGCTTGCAGTCTGGTACCTAAACTACTTGTATCTAATGCAGTGAATATTCATTTAGGATCCGGAGCTACTTAGCCTTCTCCAATTACCAGCTATTAGCTGAAAACTTGAAAATCCATATTTTTAGGCTCTTTTACTCTTAAAAATCTTTGTTTTAAAATGAGAAAAAATGAATTATAAACATGTTACTTCAATTCTTTATTTTTGCCAATACAAAATCAAAAATGAATATTTATTAAATTTTGGACATATAGTTTGGCTTCAGCACAAAATAATAAGATTTACAAGCTTCAAAATGAAATAATTTATTTTACTCCATCCTTCCTAACTTTCACCCTAAAAGAAGTTTAGAAAATGAGGGGTACCTGGGTGGCTCAGTCTGTTAATCGTCTGCCTTCGGCTCAGGTCATGATCCCCGATCAGGCTCCCTGCTCAGTGGGGAGTCAGCTTCTCCTCCCTCTGCCTGTCCTCCAGCTTGTGCTTTCTCTTTCTCTCAAATAAATAAATAAATAAATACTCTAAAAAAATTAAGTTTAGAAAATGAGAGAAATTAAAAGACCTGATGAGCTTTAAATTAAAAAAAAATTTCCCTACACTTGGATATGTCAGAAATTTCCCTTTTCTACCCAGTCTTGCAATACCTCCAAATGCTATCTCTTTAAGGTCTATGAAAAATCTAAAAAAATTAAAGCAACTTTTCTTAATATCAGGAAAAGTGAGGTATTCACACTTCTCAGAAACCAATTTTGGATAGCTAATTGGATCATGATGTTTGACCTAATACAATTATGCTTCTCTTCTCTCCATCCAAACTCCACTTACGTTGTAGATAAATCAATTTAAGAGTTTATTTTTTTTTAAGAGCAGTGTAGATTCCTCACAGAACTAAGAGGGAGGTGCAGAAATTTCCCATATACCCCCCATCCCCACATATGTTTAGCTTCCCCCATCATCACCACCCTCACCAGAATGGTACTTTTTTTTTTTCTTCATCCAGGATGAACCTACATTAACACATCATAATCATTCAAAGTCCATAGTATATCTTAAGGTTCAATCTTGGTTTTTTACATTCTATGGATTTGGACAAATAGATAATGATATATATCCTTCATATTTATAATATCACATAATGGTTCCACTGTCTTAAAAACCCTCTGTGGTTGGCCTGGTCTTATGTCTCCGCCAGCCCCCAGTTCCAACCCCTGGCAGCCCCTGATCTTTTATAGTCTCCATAGTTTTGTATTTTTCAAAATGTCATAGGATTGGAATCATATTGTATTTAGCCTTTCCAGATTGACTTCATTCAGTAATTATGCATTTAAGATGCCTCCATGTCTTTTCATCGCTTGATAACTGCTTATTTTTTGAGGTCTCAATTTCTTTTTTTTTTTACATACTTAAAAACCATTGCTAACTTGCTCCTCCAGAGGGCAGTGTGATCACATCAGTGGGCAAAGCCGAGTAAGACTGCAGAAACTAGGACAGATGAACTCAAATGCTATTAAATAACAGGAGGCTGCATTTTTTTTTCTAATTTTCTTGCCTATCCTTCTCAAGGAGAAAGTCACACATAGAAGATCTCAGAAAGGGATCGTACGAAGTGAGAAGAGACATTCTGTGAGCATAGCAGTCAAGGAAGGCTAAAAAATGGAAAACAAAGTTTTAAGGGAAATGCATTGTTCCAAACACCTAACCCAGTGTCTCCCTCATGTCTTTCTTCTCCGTGAAAACACTGCTCTTTTTTTTTTAAAAGTTTATTTATTTATTCGTGAGAGACAAAGAGAGAGGGGCAGAGACATAAGCCAAGGAAGAAGCAGGCTCCCTGCAGGAGCCTGCTGCAGGACTCGATTCCAGGACCCCGGGATCACGCCCGGAGATGAAGGCAGATGCTCAACCGCTGAGCCGCCCAGGCGTCCCCACCACTCCTTCTTGAATGTTCCTGTGTTACATGTATTTCCTCAGGAAAGTTTTCTAACCAACTCTTGGGTTATGGATCAATGCCCTTTCTACATACTCCTAGAGCATCCTGTACTGCCCAAACCCTATTAACTTCTCACGTTGAATTATTATTGTTGCCAACCTTTCTCGCGCACTACCCAATAAGCTCCACGAGAGTCTCCAGCGGCTCTCTGTGTCTATGGTCTATTAAAGTATCTGGCACATAGTGTCTTCTCAACAAGTATTTTATGAAGTAAGGAAACAGTTAACACGGGGATTTAATGATATGCACTGCTAATTTAATTAAGCAAGCTATTAGATGGAGGCATCTCTAATGCTGAGGTGGCCTATGTAAGAAAACCAAAATCTAAGCCTGTAAATGCCTCAAGGTTATGAAATCAAAACGCTAAGGATAACCAGTTACAAATAGCCAACTAAACTTGAAACTGTAGTCAAATATTTTCCTTTCTTTATTTCTGTGTTTTTTCCATATAAGTCTCCCCACGCACATGCACCCCGCCTTCTGTCAGCGTAGCACCTCTAACCATTTCTGGTTTGGCACTGCCTGACTAGAATCTATACATGCTCAAATAAGGTCTTAAACATTTTAATATTCCTCAGTTTATCAAATCCAGAGAGAAAGAGGTAGCTGAAGGTGTTACTCTCCTGGCAGCACCTGTAGATTCCTGGTTGTCCAGAGCTGGGAATTATTCAAACCTTGCTCCAAAGGAAGAAAAACACAACATACTGCATTTGTTATAACTTGGGAGTTCAGATCAAAGAATCTTGAAAACACACACACACACACACACACACACACACACACACACACACACGATGCCCCTCAGTGAGGACAGGGGGAAATTACAAGATGGTGAAACTACCTGCTTGTTTTATTTTGACTCTGGGTGAAGAAGAAATAGAAAATACATATGTCTGTACTTGAAAGTCATCATGAGTTAGTAGTTTAAATTTGATCCTCGGTGCCTGGCAAAAGCAAATGCAAATATTTTCTGGGAGAAGGTATCTTAAACCCAAGTATAAAAAAGAGCAAAATAGTGTTCTAAGGAGCTTGATTTCATGATTTAAAAAATGGAATTAATTTTTCAAAAACTGCAGTTATATAAATTAAAATAACAATATGTAACATAAAATAGTGGTGTTTTTTATCTTAAAAAATCAAACTAGAAATTGACAGCATGATACATTAAAAAAAAAAAAGACTGCCAAATAACCAGGAAGCTTTAATAATAAAATAGTCTGAAAAAGAAAAAAAATTAATAATTGCTGTTGGAGACTTAGTGGATGAGTTACCTAGCAAATTAATCTGAGATGAAGAAAAAAATTCGTACACTAAAGATAAACCTAAAGAGGAGTGCCTGAGTGGCTCAGTTAAGTGGCTGCCTTTGATTCCAGATCAAGATCTTGGGGTCCTGGGATCTTTCCAGGTTGGGCTCCACACTCAGCAGGGAGTCTCCTCTTCCCCCTGCTTCTTGCCCCTCCCTTCGACTCATGCTCTTTTTGGCTGCCTTGCTCTCTTTCAAATAAATAAAAGCTATTTTTTTCTTTTTAAAAAGATTAACCTCAAGAAACTAGTTGAGATGAGATACATGAATGGAAAATATAAAAATATAAAAGAAATAATAAGATCTGATATACTTTTGATTACAGTTTCAGGAGAGAGATATGTCAAAGAAGAAATATTTGAAAAGTTAGTGGCTCAGAATTTTCTAGAATCCATGCAAAATCTCATTTTCCTGACTTAAGACAGGTTAACAACTGCCAGTCATTATAATAAAGGAAATCCACACTAGACATGTCATATTGCAACTGTTAAACATCAGAGACAAAAAGAAGATCTTAAAAGTAGCTGAAGTGGGCTGAAGGGGGTGGATCTGGCAAGAGGGTGGCGCTAAAGCTATAAAAGAATGATAATTTCCACATGACTGATTTCTCAACAGACCAAAAGATGGTGTGTTAATATCTTCAAAATACTGAGGCAGAAATAACTCTCAATATAAAATTTTCTAAACAGTATAACTATCGTTCAAGAGTAAGAATGAAGTGAAGTGATTTCCAGGCTAAGAACAAGTGATATGAGTGGGGCTTCTAAGTCCCAGTTTAGCCTAAAATGGTCAACTGATTCCTCTGCTTGTTCCTTTGCCCTTTATCACTTCCAGAGGAACTAGAGAGAGGACATGAAGAAAGCTGGAGTGACAGCTGTGGACAGAGGCTCCTTCTAACTAGTGTGTGTGGGGGGGGGGGGGGGGGAATTTGACCTGGGATAAGAGGCAGCTGTCAAGCTTGTAAAAAAATATCATTTTGCTTTGTTTTGTTTTGTTTTTATAATAGGAAAAAACGGGGACTGTTGGAAGTGTTCTTGTTTCTCTCACACATGCCTGGCTCAGACCCCTGATCCAGGTCCCCTCCAGGTAAAATCAGGGAAGCTCAGGAGCCATTTGCCTGTGAAATGCTAGATTATGGTTAGAGGGGAATGATTGTAGTTTTGGGTTCGTAAAGCTCCCTGTCTATATTTGATTCTATTGCTGCCTGGCAATAGTATGGTTAAACCACCCACATTTGTCATCATTTCACAGTTTTCTGTAGGTCAGCAGTCCAACCATGGGATGGCTCGGTCTTCCACCAAGGAGGTGATTGACGATGAGGTCTCATTTGAGGCTCAACTGCATTAGATTTTTAAAAAAGATTTCATTTATTTTTTGAGAGACAGCAAAAGAGAGAGAGAGAGCGAGAGCACATGCACAACTGGGGGGAGGGGCAGAGGGAGAGGGAGAAGCAGACTCACTGCTGAGCAGGGAGCCAGAGGTAGGACTTGATCCCAGGATCATGGGACTGGGACCTGAGCCAAAGGCAGACGCTTAACCAACTGAGCCAACCAGGTGCCCCTGGGATTTTTAAAAATTATTATTATTTCACCATGATCTATTTCCAATGTTCAAGATTGATGGATGTTTAGTGTTTTTTCTATCTTTTGCTATTATTAGCAATAGGACAATGAATATCAGTGGACTTAAGTCACTTTAAATATGCATATTTGTAAGATGTATTTCTACATATGGAACTACGAGATCAAAGGGAATATGTATTTGTGTTTTGATAGATATTACCAAATTTTCTTTGTACCCCCACCAGTAATGTATTAAAGCATCTATAGCCCACAGACTTTTCATAGAAGTGTGTCAGCAAACTTTTGAATTTTTACCTATTTAGCAAATGAAAAATAGCACCATAGAATAGGGTTTTGTTTTGTTTTGTTTTGCATTTCTTTTCTGATAAGTGAGATTGAACATTTTAAATATTTTATGTCTTTGTATTTTCTTATGAAATCTCTGTTCATCTTTCAAGTTCTTTTTTTCTACTGGTCTGTTCATCTTCTATGACTTAATTTCTGAGTTCTTTCTATGTTAGGAAAACTAGCTACTATCTGGATATGGACTACAAATTTTTAACCTATTTCTGATTCCTCTTTTGACTTTTATGTTTTGCTATGCAGAAATTTGTTGCTGTTATGTATCAAATCTTTACATCTTTTCTCTTGCGAAATTTAGACTTTGAGTCTCATTTTGAAATTTATTCACCATCCTGAGGATATAAATTAGTTCATCCATAGTAATATCTGGTTTTGTTTTTTACATTTAAGTGATTAATCCATTTGGAATTTGTTCTGGTATATAATGCAAAGTATGGGTTCAATTTTTATTTTTAGAAGACTATCCAATTGTGCCAACGTGATTTATCAGGTAAAACATTATTTCCTCCTTGCTCTGAGATGCCATTTTTATCAGATACTGAACTCCTGAATATATTTTGATTTATATTCTGATTTTTTGTTTTATTTGTGTCACATTGTATTAAATATGGAGAGCTTATTATGTTTTGATATATGATATGACTAGTTTCTCTCATTGCCCTTCCTTTTTCAGACTTTTCTTACCTATTCATGTTTGTTTATCTTTCAATATAAAGAAAGTTAGGGTTAATTTGTCTGGTTAAAAGAACTTTATGAATTTATTGAGATCACATTATATTTATACTGGGATCTCATTTTTATTATATTGATTGCAGTTTATCCAAATGTTCTTTTGTATCATTCAGAAATGGTTTAAAGTTATGGGTCTTCAATATTTTTTAAGTTTGTTTCTAGACATTTTAATCTTTTTTTTAAAAAAAGATTTTATTTATTTATTTGACAGAAAGAGAGAGAAGAGAGAGAGCAGGAGCAAGGGGAGGAGCAGAGGGAGAAGCAGACACTCCGCTAAGCAGGGAGCCAGACATGGGGCTCAATCTCAGGACCCCAGGATCATGACCTGAGCTGCAGGCAGCCGCTTAAAACAACTGAGCCACCCAGATGCCCCTAGACATTTTAATCTATTTGTTGCTTTTGCATATGATTCTTTTTTCTATTAAATCTTCTAATGGTTTACGCTAATGATTTTTAATATCATTATCAAAATCATACTAATATATCAAAGTCATAGTTTTCTCTGTTAATATTTCTATTTTAGTCCTTTTATTTTTTCTATTCACATATACATATCTTTCTACTTAGAATTTTATGTATTTACAATTTTAAATCTGTCTTTTTTTTTTTTTTTAAGATTTGAGAGAGAGTGAGATCATCCAGGAGCAGGGGGAAGGGGGAGGGAAAAGAAGAAAAGTAGGGAGAAGCAGACGCCCCACTGAGCAGGGAGCCCAATACAGGACTAAATCCCAGGACCCTGGGATCATGACCTGAGCCCAAGGCAGAGGCTTGACCGACTGAGGCACCCAGGCACCCCTTTGAGTCTATCTTTTTATAGTTAACCTTATATCTTAAGTATTGCCTCTGGTTAAATGCTCTTTGAAAAATGATTTTTGAATGCTTCCAGAATGTTCTGTCATGAGTATTTTTAAACATTGGTTTGGTCACACACATTTCCAACTTTTCCTTTTCCAAATAATGCTATAATTCACTTCTTTGTATCAAATTTCTTGTAAGCATTTCTGCTTATAAGGAATTTAGGATAAATTCCCAAAGAAGAAATTATAAGTCAGTTAAAAATACAATATTTTAAAAGTCTTTACCAGTATATATTGCCAAATTTATTTGTGAAAAGGTTATTTAACTTGTATTTTTATTATCTGGAAATAAAAGTTTCCAGAAACACCAAGATTTGTGGCAGCTGAAATTTGAGTGGAAAATAATATTGAGCACTTTCTATCTGCCAGACACTGTACTAAATGCTTTACATAGAATAACCCATTTAATTCTCCTGTAATCATATGAAGTAAACAATTTTATTATCCCTATTTTACACTGAGGCACTGAGATTAAATCATTTTCCCCAGGCTACATATCTAGTTAAGGGCGGAGCTGGATATTCTAGCATCAGAGTCTGCTTTTAACTGTTCTACTATGCTGCTTTTGTATAAATCTTGCCAATATTTTTTATGTCATGGTACACATTAAAAAAATGAGTGTTTCTGTAGCACCCTGGGGTAAATGTAAGATTTGTGCAGAATAGTAACTGGCAGGCATCTGCATATAACCAGGTCTCTACCTGACCTTTTTGAGAGGTAGGGGAATGAATAATTGATGTACCTAAAGCCCATCATCAGCACAGTGCTTAGGAAGCTCTGCTTTACAGTAGTATAAAAATCCTGTAAAACTTCAAATTAATTAGACTTAGATGACATATGCAGGTTTACTAATTCCTTCAGGTCAGCTATATACTATAGTTGAAATTGTTTTCTTTTAATTGAAGTATAGTTAACATACAATATTATATTAATTTCAGGTGTACAACATAGTGGTTCAACATTTATATATATTACCAAGAGATCCCACAATAAGTCTAGGTACTATCTGTCACCATAAAAAAGCATTACAATATTTTTTTGTATATTTTTTATTGTAGTTCGATTTGCCAACATGTAGCATATCACCCAGTGCTCATCCCCTCAAGTGCTCCCTTCAGTGCCCATCATCCAGTCACCGCCCCACCCCACCTCCCTTTCCACCACCCCTTGTTCGTTTCCCAGAGTTAGGAGTCTCTCATGTTCTGTCTCCCTCTCTGATTTTTCCCACTCAGTTCCCCTCCTTTCCCTTATAATCCGTTTCACTATTTTTTTATATTCCCCATATGAGTAAAACTATATGTTTGTCCTTCTCCAATTGACTTACTTCACTCAGCATAAAGTATTACAATATTATTGACTATGTTGTACTGTACTTTACATCTCTGTGACTTATTTATTTTATAATGGGAAGTTGGTACCTTTTAATCGCATTTACCTATTTTGCTCATTTCCCTACCCCTTTCCCCTTTCCACAAGTTTATTCTGTGTTTATGAATATGCTTCTGTTTTGTTTGTTAATGTGTTTTGTTCTTTAGATTTTACACATAAGTGAAATATCACAGTATTTGTCTTTCTCTGTCTGACTTATTTCATTTAGCATAATACCCTCTAGGTCAATCCACATTGTTGCAAATGACAAGATTTCATTCTTTTTATGGCTGAGTAATATTCCATTATATATACATATCTCATATATACAAATGCTGCTTATGTTTATCCATTCTTCTATGGATGGACACTTAGGTTACTTCTACATCTAAGGTAATATAAATAATGCTGCAATGAACGTGGGCTGCCAGTATCTTTTCAAATTAGTGTTTTTATTTTATTCAGTTGAATATTCAAAAGTGGCAATGCTGGATCAAATGGTTGTTCAATTTTTAATTTTTAATTTTGTGAGAAGCCTCCATACATTTTTCATAGTGGCTGTGCCAATTTTCATTGCCACCAACAGTGCACAAGGGTTCTCCCTTCTCATCTTCACCAACACTTGCTCTCTCTTGCCTTTTTGATACTAGCCATTCTGACAGGTGTGAGGTGACACCTCACTGCCATTTTGATTTGCATTTCCCTGATGATGAATGATATTGAGCATCTTTTCATGTGTCTGTTGGCTATCTGTATGTCTTTCTTGCAAAAATATCTATTAAGGTCCTCTGCACATAATTTTAATCAGATGGTTTGGCGTTGAATTGTAGGACTTCTTTATATATTTTGGATATTAATCTCTTTTTAAAGATACCATTTGCAAAAATGTTCTATTTAGTATGTTGCCATTTTGTTTTACTGATAAGTTCCTTTACTGTGCAAAAGCTTTTTAATTTGATGTAGTCCAAATTGTTCATTTTTGGTTTCATTTCCCTTGCCTGAGGAGACAGATCCAAAAAATATTCTAAGACTAATGTACCCGAGTTTACTGCTTATGTTTTCTCTTACGAGTTTTATAGTTTTAGGTCTAACATTTAGGTCTTTGAGTTTGTCTTTATAGATACTATAAAAAGTAACTCAGTTTCATTCTTTTGTATGTGGCTATTCAGTTTTCTCAGCACCGTTTATTGAAGAGACTGTCTTTCACCACTATATATCCCTGTCTCTTTTGTTATAGATTAATTGACCAGATAAGCATGGGTCTATTTCTGGGCTTTCTATTCTGTTCCTTTGCTCTATGTGTTAGTTTTTGTGCTAGCACCATACTGTTTTTGATTACCATAGCTTTGTAGTATAATTTGAAATCTGGGAGCGGAATACCTTCAGCTTTGTTTTTCTTTCTTAAGATTTCTTTGGCCATTTGGGGTCTTTTCTGGTTCTATACATATGTTAGAATTATTTGTTCTAGTTCTGTGAAAAGTATATGTGGTATTTTAAAAATATTTTAATTTATTTATTTGAGAGAAAGAGAGAGCAGGAGTGGTGGGAGGGACACAAGGAGAGGGGCAAGCAGACTCTCTACTGAGCAGGCAGCCTGATGCAGAGCATGATCCCAGGACCCTGAGATCATGGCCTGAGCTGAAGTCAGATGCTTAACTGACTGAGCCACCCAGGTGCCCCTATTGGTATTTTGATAGAGATTGCATTGAATTTGTAAGGGTAGTATGGACATTTTAACAATATTGATTCCATGAGCATAGATTATCTTTCCATTTGTTTGTATCATCTTCAGTTTCTTTCATTAATGCCTTACAGTTTTCATGGCACAGGTCTTTCATCTCCTTGGTTGAATTTATTCCTACGTGTTTTATTCTTTTTGATGTAGTTGTAAGTAGGATTGTTGTCTTAATTTCTCTTTCTGATATTTCTAGTCTGTCTTTGTATGTTCTATATACCACCCCTCACTGAGGTATCTTACTTCATGTAGCAGTTTTAAAATTGTGTTTTGTTCAAGTATTACAATCTACGTACACTGAGAGTTTTAATTCTCATTTATGAATTCCTTACCTGTAGTGCTTTACTTTTGTCTGATTTTATTATTTTGTAACCCCAGAGCAATGTTGAATAATACCTTTGATACAGGGTGATCTTGTTTTGATAATGATTTTAGTGGAAATATCTCTGGCATTTGCCATTAAAAATATTGGCCTTTGGATAGAGAGAGAGATCATGTTAAGGAAGAGTCAGTATTTTCTTTGTGTATTAAGCATTTTATCAAGAACTTTTATTAAATTTTGTCAAATGACGTTACGATATCTATTGAGATGATTAAGATATTTTTATCTTTTTCATCTGCAATATGATTATTTTAATAGATTAATATTGAACCATCCCCGCATTTTAGAATTAACCTCACTGTTTCAAGATGTTTTATTCTTTTGGGCAGCCCTGGTGGCCCAGTGGTTTAGCGCCGCCTTCAGCCCAGGGTGTGATCCTAGTGACCTGGGATTGAGTCTCACATCAGGCTCCCTGCATGGAACCTGCTTCTCCCTCTGCCTGTGTCTCTGCCTCTCTCTCTCTCTCTCTCTCTCTCTCTCTCTGTGTGTGTCTCTCATGAATAAATAAATAAAATCTTTAAAAAAAGATGTATTATTCTTTTGATGTGCTGTTATATTCTGTTTTCTAGTATTATACTTAAGATTTTTTTCCCTTTCTTTGTACCTAACATTATCACATTTGGGGATTAATTAATGTTATATTCACTTTAAAAAAATATTTTGGAAGGTTGTTTTTGTTTTCTTTTCTTTCTTTCTTTCTTTCTTTCTTTCTTTCTTTCTTTCTTTCTTCCTTTCTTTCTTTAGTATGCTTTGCAGCAATCTAAATAGCATTGCAATTTATTGGCTGTTTGAAGGTTTGACAAAATTTCTATTTGGAACTATATGAACATTGTGTTTTGGTGGGGTACTCACTGAAAAATTGATCTTGTGTGGAAATCAGTAGACTTAAACCTTATGATTCCTTAAGAATCTCTTTTTGCTAAATTCAAACTTTTCTGAAAAATTCTACCTTTACTCTTGCTTCCAAATTTATTTTGCATAGAATTAGTAAAGTAGTTTTTATGGTTCATCAAAATTTAAATTATCCTTATTAAAACTATTTTTACAATTTATTTATTTGAGGGAGAGAGAGTGAGCAAGCATGGGGGGAGGGAAGAAAGAGAGGGAAAGAGAACCCCAAGCCAACTCTGCACTGAGCATTGAGGCCAACACAAGGCTACATCTCATGACTCTGAGATCATGACCTGAGCCAAAACCAAGAGTCAGATGCTCAAGCAACTGAGCCACCCAGGTACCCCTATTAACTCTATTTTTGAGGTCAGAAAACTGAAGTTAATACAATACTTAGTTCCTATTTATACAATCAAAAGATACAAAGCCTGCCTTCCAAACCAACCCTTCTGACTCATTTTTGCTTCCATTCCCCTAAACCTGGTTGTTTATCTACCCAATTTTCCAACAGCTTGTCTTGCTAAGACATTGAAATGTAAGGTTGTCAAAGGGTGATAGAGTCTCCTTAAAATAATGCTACTTTTGCTATGACAGCATTATGAGTTCTGTCAAATTTCCTCACTGAAGATATATTCTTGACCATCCTTTACTGAAATTAAACAGCCTGAACATAGCTATGGGGACACTAATCAAAATGACATCCTGTCCTATATCAGGCTAAAGGAATTGATTTCTTCTTTAAAATAAAACAAAAAAATCAAATTAGACTCTGTTGCAACCTTTGCAGCTTTGCAGAAGAGTATTTGCAGATGGAGTACAACTCAGTACAACCTGCTACACATTTATTTAAGAAAAGATATCCCAGGGCAGTCTTGGTGGCTCAGCAGTTTGGCTCTGCCTTCGGCTCAGGGTGTGATCCCTGGGCCCACGTTGGGCTCCTTGCATGGAGCCTGCTTCTCCCTCTGCCTGTGTCTCTACCTCTCTCTCTCTGTGTCTCTCATAAATAAATAAATAAATAAATAAATAAATAAATAAAATCTTTAAAAAAAAAGAAAATATATCCCACAGAAATACTTGCTAGCTTATTCCTCAATCAGAAATAAAGGTTTATTGCAATCAATGTCTGATTAAAAAAATAAGTGTAAGCAATATGTAGTTTGAGGGGATACTCTAGGAAACAAGAAGTTTTATATCATGGATTTTGACATCTCAATTCATTTAAGTTTTTAGACTGACATAAAAAATTTATTCCAGCAGGGAGAATCTATCAAATATCTCTTGTAAGTATAATGAAATAACCAATTCTGCTTCACCCCTATTAGTGCCAGGAAATTTCTAATCTTGTATTCAGGAGCACTGAGCACAGGACAGAGTACACCACTCTATCCATCTTGTGAGCTTCAACTTGCCAAAGGCTTGAGCACCATTTGTTATACACTTAATTCAGGAAGCTGAAAACTCCACAGAGAATCTATATTATCTCTCCCTGACTTACCTGTCCAGCTTCACTGTGGGCTATGTGTGTCCACTAAGCTTCAGTCACTATGGATGGCTGTTCAGTTCCATGAACATATTAAATTTTACCTGCCACAGGACCTTTGTCTTTACTGTCCCCCCCCCCCACCGCCCCTGCTCTGGTGCAATCTTCAAAGATCTCCATATAACTGGCTCTTTGTTATTATTCAACTATCAGTTCAAATGTCACCCTCTCAGAGATGTCTTCCCTGACCGCACAGATTATTGTCCTAAATAAAAGTTAAGTGACAATGACCTACAGTGGGCATTGTACTTCTGAGAGTATTTAAGTTCAAGATACGTGGAGTTTTAACTAGAAGGTAGAGGATATGAAAATCCCTGATTTTGTAATGTGTTTGGAATGAGAAAGATTTCCTATTGAGAAGAATCTATTTTAGGCTTTAAAATGTACTGTTATTTTATGAAAACCAGTATCATAAAAACATGGTATTTTAAAGCATGAATTTCACAGCTTATACAAGACAGAATAAAAATATGTTTAAAAAGCTGCTTTTTATATTTTATCATTTTGTTATAAATATTTCTAAATTAATACTATATTGTATTGTTCATATATTTTAAAGACTTGCCTTGAAAATGTACTTAGTTTGTCCATAGAGATTTTGATGGGGACTTCAAAAGGCATCTTACTTATCCAAACATGATTCAGCCATGCAAAAGATTACATCATATTTATAGGCAGTATAGCAATACTACTACAATATAAACTACATTATAAAGACTATGCTTTCTTGTTTTGTCCTTTAATAATTCTAGCATCACAAAAATTATTAAGTGCCCTAAAAGTATTATAGGGTACAGTTTTGGAATAAAAACATGAAATACAAAAAAGAAAAAGAAAAATGAAATACAGAAAAGAATCAGGAACTAAACTAGCCTCGTGTACAGAAATAAGTACTAAATAACACTGGAGAGGAGGCCATCATGTGAAGGTTTTAATTGTGAAAAGAATAAGTCCCTGAGGCTGAGGAGGGAGTAACATGGACTACACTTTTCAGAGACTATTTCAGAGGATTTTTGGGACTTCTCTATGGATGCTGAAGGAAGATGAGTTATGGATAAGATATAAAAGAGAGGAAGTTTCCTTCCTAGAGTTTTTAGAGCTTTCACTTTATATGTTTGCAGATATTAACAAAGTTATATATTAGTACATTCCAAAACCAGATTTAAATGTTTCATTATTGTTACATATTGCTTAAATATTATATATTGATTATATATTATGTATATACAGACACACAGGAGCTCATCTATATGTTTGATTTTTTTCTAGTTATTGGAAGCAATTAATTGCTAACATTGGGAGGCAGCACAAGTTGCAACTCATCCAGATAGTCACATAATGTCTTGTACAAATCAGTAGGTTCTAACCTGAGTTTTCCTTTCCTGTGGAGCAAAGTGCTCATAGTGGCTAATTTTCTTTTAACCCAAGGCTACTCTTTCAATGTCTCTAGTTGGAACCATGCTCATATCCTTGTGCTTGGCAGAGGTCTGATAGCCAGACAAGTGGGACTTTTTATACAGCAAAAACAACGTTTTAATTGATGTTAGAAATAAAATGCATAGATATTATCATCTCATAAATATTCAGCTTAAATAGTACAGTCCAAGGATCACAATTTATGAGTAACTTTATAAGATCAAGGCTAAAGTAATTACTAAAATACCAATATAAATTAAAAAAATACCAATTTTTAATACAAAAAATACCAAATAAGAAGTATAAATTTAGACCCCCAAACAGAAGACCAAATCTTTTGATACCATTAATATTTTGAATCTGACATTTCTAGTACTTTTTTTCCCTATTGTTAACTCAACCAAGAAATACTTTTATCTTTTTTTAAAAAGATTTTATTTATTTATTCATGAAAGAGAGAGAGAGAGAGAAAGAAAGGCAAAGGGAGAAGCAGGCTCCATGCGGGACTTGATCCCGGGACTCCAGGATCACACCCTGGGCTGAAGGCAGGCGCCAAACCGCTGAGCCACCCAGGGATCCCCTTACCTTTTTATTCCATAATAATTTCTTGTTCTATACTTCGAGTTGTGTCCCTGTATTTAAGTGGATTTTTTTGTTCCAATAGTCCAGAAACCATTATATCCCATTTCTTTTATATCACTTCTCAAAGAATACATTAATGTGCATACTATGCTATCAGAAAGCTAAACTGTATTAAAAAGCAATAAAGTGCAAGTGTATTAAAAAATAAACAGTGTTATAAATAGGATGCAGTTATAGAAACGACTTTTTCTTAATAGTATGAAAATGAGATTCAGATCTAAGCTTTTATTAATATGTACATTCCTTTATTATTGTATCAGTGATTTAAAATTCATTTAATCCCACAAATGAAAATCCCAAGTGCACAGATATTTGGGGGATACTTTTCTCTAAAAACAAAAACCTCTTGATATTTTTGGTAAGTTGCAAATATAGCAAATTCTTAATCACATAAACAATTTTTTCCTCCTGTCCTTGGTGTTAAATACAATATAGGATTTATATGTATGTTTTTATTAGCATTAATATGTATTTGCAACCAAATTCAATTGTATTTAAGCTTAGAAAGCTCCTCTTGTTGAAAACCTAACACAGAATGCTATGGCCAGTACTTCTTTTTATTCATGCTGCTCAGTAAAATGTATAATCTTGATATCTATTTATTCTATTGATTGTTTAAATTAATATCATCTCCCTTAAGACCAACATATAATGCAAAGAAACTAAAGTTTGTTTAGATCATTTAATTAGTTCAATTCAATGTATATTTATTAGGCTTATCCCAGATGCCTTGTACTGGGCTAGTGTAAAAACACACGGAGATATTGTTGCATTCGGGTTGTTCATAGTTCTGTGGAGGAGACCAAAACATAAAGATTTAAGTGCAACCCTCACATGAAGTGACATGATAGAAGTGTGCATCAGGGCAGAGGCTGCATGTAGGGGACCCATTTTATCCAGGCTGCAGTGAGGGTTGCAGGAGGTGGAGATGGTTTGAACGGAGTTTTAAAGGATGGCAAAGACTAGGACCATTTTTTCTGGTTTATGCAGTGTGGGAGCGGAAGGGGAGCCAGAATAGGAGCCACACATGTGAAGGCTAGGGGCAAGATACAACATGACATATGCTGAGAACAGCAGCAGTCCCATGTTACTGGAACATCATTTCCATGGTCCTTACATTTTCATTTCTTTTTTAAAAAATCTTTTATTTATTTGTTCATGAGAGACAAAGAGAGAGAGGCAGAGACACAGGCAGAAGGAGAGGCAAGCTCCTTGCAGGGAGCCCAATGAGGGACTCGATCCCAAGACTCTGGAATCACGCCCTGAGCCAAAGGCAGATGCTCAACTGCTGAGCCACCCAGGCGTCCCAGGTTTTTGCTTCTAGGTTTGGAAGACTATAGAGTGATTAAAGTTCAGAATCAGACAAATCTGGATGCAAATCATATTAGTTGTCTGATGTAACACGTATCTCACTTAAGGCAAATTGTATATTGCTAAGCCTCCCTTGCCTCATCATGAGTGTAGTTAATAATGCCTGGTTCCTGGGGTGACTGAAAAGAATAAAAGACATAATCTATATCAGTATTGTCTTAGCAATGGGCTCAGAACACAACAGGCTCTCAAATAATAGTATTATTGAGTTTATTCATGGTAGTATTCTCTATGGTTGATACTTATTATGGGTAGTTTATGGATTTGTTAGAGAATCCTGATAGCAAGATCACAGATTCTCATTTCTGTAAACCAGGAAATTTTTCTTTCATGGTTATCACTGATATTTGTATGCCTACTGGATAAACATGAGATTTTAATCTTGAAGGAGACTGTGTAAGTCTATTACCCTTGCTAGAAAATAATAGCAATGTTACAATGTTACCTTATCTTTGTATTTTACTATGTTAGAACATTTGCCCTTAAAATCCATATAGGCATCTGTGGAAAATGTGCAAAAAAAAAAAAAAAAAAAAGACTACCACCAAAATTAGTTTCATCGGATAGATCAGCAAATTAATCAAGCAAGATCAGTAAACTAATAAAAATCTACATATTTTAGCTCTTGGTCTCACTCAAAACATTAGTCATATCACTTTCTTATATGAAAAACTTAATCTTCTTTGAATGTCTTGTTTGTCAGTATTTCTGCTGTCTACATAATGTGGTGTACCATTCTGTGAAAGCATCTTATTCTTTATAACATATCACTGGTGTGTAGTGATCACTCATTGATGTGTAGTGATCTCAATGATCTCAAGTGTGATGGTATCAAAGGTATGGCCTCTACAAATGTGCACACTAATGCTAAGAGACACAAACAATAGCAACTTAAAGGTTAGGAAACAAGAAAATCCAGTTTGTATTTGCTTTGAACCAGCAGGATATTTCATATTTCCAGTACAAAAATCTTTATGGAGCTTTTATTATGTGCAAGGCACTGTACTAAGTAGCAATAGGACATATACAAATGATTGTCAGTCACATGTGGTAGAGAGCTGTTGTTAAGGATTTAGATACAAAACAAATCCTTATAACATGCCATAAAAATATGTACAGTTGTATAGCTTTACAGCTTTATAAAATGCTATGAAGCAAGTGTGATAGCATGGAGGGAGGGATTAGAGATTCAGATGAAGAGATCTTATTCAGTCTGAGCGATCAAGAAAGGCTTCCTTAATAGAGTTGAAGTTTAAGATGATTCTACAAAGATAGATAGCATTTCTACTCATGGAACTAACAAAAAAAAAAAAAAAAAAAAGAATAGTCCCTACGACATAGAGGTAGGAAAGAGATGCATTGGAGAAGAAACTACCCAGATTGGCTAGAGTGTAAAGTAGAACTATGGAAGAGAAAGTCAGACATTAACACTCAGGATGTTATGGGAGATCAAAGGTGAAGAAATTGTACTCAATTCCTTAGGTAATGGGGACTCAGCACAAGCTTCTGAGGAGTGGGATGCTATAGAGAAATGACTGGATCTGATCTATTTGAAAATTGCCCAGCAGATTATTGAGGCTAGATCCAAAGAAGAAAAGTAATTGCTGCCCAGAGGCTCTGTCAGTAATGAGGATGCGAGCCCAGGCAGTGTACATGGAGCAGAGAGTTAGGATGGAAGCCTGGAACTTCAGAGAAGTAGTAGCCACTTGTTTTTGAAAATGACTGAATGAAGTGGTGAGGATGGGAAAGCATGGAATGCAAGTCTTTAAGCCTCAATGACTTCAATATCTTCTCACGGAAAAAAAGGCAATGGAAAGTGATGAGGTGCTGCTCATCCCTCATTGCACTGGCCAGATGTTTCCATTTCATGTACCTGACCAGCAAGGTTAGGATTACCTTTCTCCATCACCAGATTGTGCAACTTTCCCAAAGTTTTGAGTATGGCTGAAATGTGAGGGCTTTCCTAAATTGAGGAGTTAGACTTCTTTAGTCAATGTTATGAGTAGCTCTGATCCCAAAATATGCCCTTGAAACAGGAAAGTCAGTTAGGGAAAGAGAATTTTGGGGAGGATTTGGTGGATTTGTTTTTACACATGTCAAGTTTTTTGGTTTGTTTGTTTAATGACATCTGGGGAACTAATATCATCTCTGAAAAGTAATGCAGGAATTTTATCTTAAATGCCATCTGGCTCAATTATTTCAACCATTGCCATAGTATATAGGGCTATTCATTGAGCAGGATGAGGTGTACCAAAAAGTGAGAGTAGAGTCCTGTGACATCTGGCCAGTGCCAAGGACCACCAGGACCGCAGCCCTATTTCTCTGCCACCAAAGACTCTAAGTCTCTTTCACAGACAGGCTGTCAAATGAATGGTTATTCCCAAAGATATGAGTCTATTTCTCATAATCATTGCCAATTAAAAATAAACATTTTGAACTCAGTCTGTTTTTACACAATGCCAAACTACCACACTGCATGATTTAACTGAAGATGGTGGGGGTTAATTTTGTAATCAACATAAAACCGGAAGAATTCCAAAGAATTAAAAAGAAAAATCTGAATTAAATTTTTCCTATTTTGTGACATTATCAAATGAACTTGATTCTCTGAGTTAACTGCAAGATAGATAGAATGTATAAATGCAGTTCCTACTGTGTTACCACCTGTTTTACCATACAGTATCTCATTTGGCTTTGCAGCTTTACACATGGAGTATCATAATCGACTTTTAATGTTTAAAACAGGAGAGAAGACTTAGCTTCAGTAAGTAACAAATCTATTAATTTCCAAAGTTTGGATTCTACCCCAGTTGTGCCTCATTCCAAAGTCCATTTTCTTTCCAAAAATTTTTTTGATTTATTTATTTTTATTTGGGAGAGAGAGACAGAGAGGGGGAGAACATGAGCAGGGGGAGGGACAGAGGGAGTAGGAGAGAGAATCTCAAACAGACTCCCCACTGAGCCCATAGCCCAGTGTCCGGCTCCATTTCACAACCCTGAGATCATAACATGAGTTGAAATCAAGATTTGGTTATTTAACCATACTGAGCCATCCAGGTGTCCCGCATGTTCTTTCCACTTTAATGCATACCCCCAACTTTGTACCTGGGACAATCCAGTCATATAACACAAGAGTTTTAAAATTATAAAGCACAATTCAAATATAATAGGGAATATTCTAAATATTCTAAAAGGTTCAGAGACCAGTCCTTTCTAGATACCTGTTGATTTTTCTCTAAATTACCCAGTTTATTTGATCCTGGATTTCAAACCATCCTGAAACTTTCAACTTCTAAAGAGCTAAATAAAAGGGTTTAGAATAAGGAAGTCACCGTACATTTGCTGCAAACACACAATATCATACAATGGCATGGGTCATGGAAAAACCAGAAACCTAGGAGAAAGAGTTGCTTTTAAAGAAGGGAGGACAAACGATGAAACCTGCCCACTAACATGTATTGAACATATATCCACTCACGTGCATCAATTGACACAAATGTAATGTTGGAACAATTTCCCTGGGACAATAGCAATTATTTTTAAAATACACCGAATTATAAACTCCATTGACATCCCATTGAGCTTTAACTTGGCAGTTCAGCAGTAACTCAGCAAGAACTTGGAAGCTAAAATTGTTTCAAGGTCAGAGAATCAGAATCTTCAGGTGCTAAGGTTGTCTCAGAAAATAATTCTAGATCCAATTAACTTTAAGACATGAGTCACTCATACATATTTATTCTAAACTTATAAGTAAAATTGCTTATAATTATGTTTGGCTTTTATTCATTGGGTAAACTTGGCTCTAGCCAGACCTGGAGATTATACTATAATCCCCACTTGGGCTATTTAATATCACAAAATAACAAAGAAGAAACAAATCCCACATCCTAGCCCTTGTGTTTAATTTTGAGCTCTTATCTATCCCTACTGGCCCAAAAATATATTTTTCCATGTCTGAATAATTTCATCTAAAATAGTGCCCTGGAACCTCCAGCAAGATCATTATTGGCAGCCTATGCTTTTCTGTGCATGAAATTCCAGGGAAGGTATGGGCTTTTCAGATTTACTATCTTTCCAACTCTGAATCCATGGGAGTTAGAAATACTTATTTGGCCTTTTAGTATTTCCACAGACACATACTGAATTAGACACAAAATATATACACTTACATGCATGCATACATCTCCCAAGGTTTAATGTTGATTCTCAAAGACAGTAACATCTAAATTTCTAAATCTCGAAAGACAGTAATTTCTAAAGAAGTAAAGAAACATTTTCTTAGCTGCCCCTTAGTTTGCAGAGTGATATTTTTTACAATGGGGTTTGTGCTCAAGGATATGAAACAGCACTATGTTCAGCCATCTTCCCTTTTTCCCACTTTGCCACCTAATGCCGGCTAGGCATAGGAAGCACCTTCCTACTATTGAGCTATATATCTTTTTGATGTTTCCTTTCTTAGTTCCATATAGGCTCCATGGAAATACTGAGTTTTATGCTCATAGACATTTAATCAGATTCTTAGGCAGACCCAACTTCCTCCCTATGTCTTTGAGGGTAGACAGTTTTGTTCATTCACTTTCTTCTTTGCTTATTTTCTTTCTATAAGAGCTATCCTGTGAAATTGTGACATATTTCCCAGAGCCCTTAGAGTGAGTTCCATATGTCCTAACCTGTAACCATCCACATATCTTCACTACTGACCTAATGCTTTGGGGCGTTAGTCTTATTCTCCCAACCAAATAAAGAAATCTTTAAAGCAGGAACTGAGATTCATACTTTTAGTATCTCCTAAGGCTGTGCAGTTCAGTAGAGCCTTCACTGATGTTGTAAATGTCTATATCTGCATGGTCCAGTACTATAACTTCTAGCCATACATGATTATTGAATGCTTAAAGTGTGGCTAGGGCAACTGAGGGACTGTATTTTGATTTTATTTATTTTTAATTAACTGAGCTAGTTCTATCTAGCTAGTAGCTAAGATATTGGACAGCACAGCCCTAGAGCATCCATTTCAAATCCAGTGCTCAATAAGTATTGGTGAATGAACAGTTTTACTAGTCAGTGTACTTTCATTTACACGCACAGAATTTCTATCTTCTTTGGAATTTTACCATTAAGTGGGAAGGAAAAAATCTCTTTTAGAGATAAAAAGGGAGAAAGAGGGAAAGAGAGAGAGAGACAGAGAAAGAAAGAGAAAGAAAGAAAAGGAAGGGAGAAGGAGAAGAAAAGAAAGAAAGAAAGAAAGAAAGAAAGAAAGAAAGAAAGAAAAAGAAAGAAAGAAAGAAAGAAAGAAAGAAAGAAAGAAGAAAAGAAATAGAAAGAAAAGAAAAGAAAAAGAAGAAAAGAAATAAAGGGAAAGAAACTAAAGTACTGAAATGAGTTACTTTTAAGGAAGAACCTTAAATAGTGCCCTTGAAAATCACTTTAAATTGGTAGTTACCCTCTCCACTTAGAGTTGGATCAAGTTGTATTGTAATCATGTTCAAAGACTTCTTAGGGGAGCTCAAATTTTAAAGTGGCTTCACTTTGATCATAGTGAGCTAAGCTATCAGTCATATGAGGACAAATAATTTCATTCCAAATTGATCAATCAGATTTAATCAACCAGAACCAAAGAACATACATGAACATTTTTCATAAAATGTGAATCTGAATTGATTTAGAATTTTATTAAGTTCTTTTAAAACATACTGATTGATATATTCTTGATCAGAACTTTAGACTTTCGGGCAGCCCCGGTGGTGCAACAGTTTAGTGCTGCCTGCAGCCCAGGGTGTGATCCTGGAGACCCGGGATCAAGTCCCACATCTGGCTCCTTGCATGGAGCCTGCTTCTCCCTCTGCCTGTGTCTCTGCCCCCTTCTCTCTGTCTCTCATGAATAAATAAATAGAATCTTAAAAAAAGAACTTTAGACTTTCAACTTATTCATTTCCTTCATAAAATATTGAGTAAATTTTATGTTAATTGAATCAATTTTATTATAAAGTTTCTATTACCCTTGAGATTCATGTAACATTGTAGGAAGTACATAAGCCAATGAGAGATAATTATTCTGATTGTATACCTGTGATGAACTCTAAGTAGAAGAGGCTGGACATGATGTGTAATTGTTAAACTATGTTCTGAGAAATGGTTGAAGCTTTAATTTAATTTTCACAAACACAAAGGCTGACTTATGCCTAAAACTATTACTATAATCCCCAATATCAAATGTGTTTTCCTTCAAACAGGCTTACTATTTTCTTTGCTTATACATCTTAATAAAAATGAGTGTTAGTAATTTGAACTTACAATTGAATATATATTAAAGAAATATCACCTGAATCTATTTTATATGGGGGGGGGGGGGTTCTTCTAACATTTCATTTGAACATGTTCCACTGCTAAGATCTTTCATAATCACTAGCCTAGAAGATATCTTGGGGGCTGTCAGAGCTCTGTTATATGCTTCTGTCTTCTGAGCTAGTGTCCTGGCTCCTCCTGTACTCCTTTCCAGATCCCAGGGCACCCAAGCAGACAAAGCCAGCAATCCTCCATTCCCCCTGAGACAGGCAGAAGCAGGGAGGGCACAGGAAAGTGAGAACTCTCCTGCCTCTGGGCGCCCCCAAGCTATGCAGATCAATTCACCCCCACCTGCCCCCAGGAGCATCTAGGCCAGAGAGGACTGATAGACTGCAGTTAGTTACTTGAGGGGAGCTCACCTCCAGAGCTCGAGATATAGCGGCCACCTTCTTGTTTTTCCTCTTAGTTTCACCTTGTGCCTGGGAGAGGTGGAGCCGCTAGGGAACAAAGCCCTCACAGGATAAACAGCTCATACTGAGCCAGCACCTTGGCAGGGGGTGGGACATCTCCACCCATGTACACACACTTGAGAATCAGCAAAACAGTCTCCTCCCCCAGAAGACCAGCTGGAAGAACAGGGAAGAGCAAGTTTCTGACCAATCAGGGCTGGAAAGCTCCAGGGCTGAGGGAAAATAGTATATAGAACTAGAGCCTATAGAAAATAGTATATAGAACCTTCTTTTTCTTTTCTTTTTCCATTACGATCTGTTTTTATATTAGACTAAATATTGCCAATATTTTTTTCTCTTTTCCCACCTTAACTACAATAATTTACAACTCTTCATTTTTAAGTTTTTTCCTGTTTGACTTTCATATTTCTATAATTACATGTCTTAGATATATTTTTCAGTTCTGGATTCCCTTCAATGTATTCAATTTAATTTTGGTAGATAAATGAGATAGGGGTATTCGTTTTTTCTGCCTTGTTGTGTTTTACAATGATGGAAGTTAGTACATTCTAACACACAACCAAAATATACCCAGAACGAAGTGGTACACCATGTTGGTTCATTCGGTGAGATTATATCTCGCTTCCTTCCCATTCTGCCCCCATCTTTTATCTTCCTTATGTTTTTGTGAACAATGTGAGGACTTTATATAAGTATTTCTGGTATATAGATTTGGGATAGAGCTTCTTCTAACATACAGAACAGAATACACTCAGAACCAAGAGGATCATCATCTAGGACCCCTCAGATAGACTAATTCTCCCTCCACTACCACTTCCTCACCACCACCATTCCCCTTCCCTTTAATTCTCTTTCTTTTTCTTTTTTATTCATCTTTATTTTTGGTTTCTGGCTTTTTATTTTTACTACTTTGTTTTAAAATTTGTTTTTCACCTTAGTGGTCCTTTTATTTTGTTCTGTTACTCTTTTTTTCTAATTTTCTGGTTTCTGACCTCTTCAGAATCATCTGGGATGAAATTTACTTAGGTCGTGGTTGATATTCTTGACTCAGCCCACTCATACAGCCACTCTGCACTGGCCAAAATGACTAGAAGGAAGAATTCACCACAAAAGAAAGAACTGGAAAATGAACTATTGGGACTTCATCAAGATAAGAAGCTTTTGCACAGCAAAAGATACTGTCAACAAAACTCAGAGACAACCTACAGAATGGGAGAAGATATTTGCAAATGACCTATCAGATAAAGGGCTAGTTTCCAAGATCTATAAAGAACTTATTAAATCAACAGCAAAGAAACAAACAATCCAATCATGAAATGGGCAAAACACACGAACAGAAATCTCACAGAGGAAGACATAGACATGGCCAACAAGCACATGAGAAAATGCTCTGCATCACTTGCCATCAGGGAAATACAAATCAAAACCACAATGAGATACCACCTCACACCAGTGAGAATGGGGAAAATTAACAAGGCGGGAAACCACAAATGGAGAAGATGTGGAGAAAGGGGAACCCTCCTGCACTGTTGGTGGGAATGTGAACTGGTAACAGCCATTCTGGAAAACTGTGTGGAGGTTCCTCAAAGAGTTAAAAATATATCTGCCCTATGACCCAGCAATTGCACTGCTGGGGATTTACCCCAAATATACAGATGCAGTGAAACGCCGGGACACCTGCACCCCGATGTTTATAGCAGCATTGTCCACAATAGCCAAACTGTGGAAGGAGCCTTGGGGTCTATCAAAAGATGAATGGATAAAGAAGACGTGGTTTATGTATACAATGGAATATTACTCAGCCATTAGAAACGACAAATACCAACCATTTGCTTCGATGTGGATGGAAATAGAGGGTATTATGCTGAGTGAAGTAAGTCAATCAGAGAAGGACAAACATTATATGGTCTCATTCATTTGGGGAATATAAAAAATAGTGAAAGGGAATAAAGGGGAAAGGAGAAAAGATGAGTGGGAAATATCAGAAAGGGAGACAGAACATGAGAGACTCCTAACTCTGGGAAACGAACTAGGGGTGGTGGAAGGGGAGGTGGGTGGGGTCCATCACTGGGTGATGGACATTGAGGAGGGCACTTGATGGCATGAGCCCTGGGTGTTATACTATATGTTGGCAAATCGAACTCCAATAAAAACAAATGTAAAAAAATAGAAAGAAACAATGGCTGATGTGATTGTCTCATTTTATATATCAGAACACCGATTGCACCTCTATTAAGTACCAATCAAAAATCATAACCTAGGTCTTCTGACTCCCACTCAAGTATCCTCCCCACAGAATCCCCAGTACTTGGAGTTATTTAGATTTAAGATCTGCCTCTCCACAATCTCCTAGCCCCTCATACTCTGGGGAGCTATCGTCTCTCTGGAAGTATAAGGCAGTTTTTCCCCACTCTCGGGTCTTGAGCATCAAATGACTGAACCAGCACTACTAGTTATTGGGTGTTGGAGGGAGACTTTTGAGAGGAGGAAATTTTACACCAGATGGTGTAGGTTCATGTTCCTCATTCCTACAACCTTCCACCTCAAAATTATGATGTACTCAGCCTAGTGAATCCTTTAGATAGTCGGCCTGATGTATGAGTTTAATCCTGCAGGCACAGAGCTTAGCATCTAGAACAAAGAAACATCCCTGTAAGGGTTCCTTTCAAGTCTGGAGGTGAGACTTGATAATAGGCTAGGACAGGTACAGGTTCAGGCAGTACACTGCAAATCACATTCTTTATATTTCATACTAAAGGTGATGCAATGGAAACCAGTAATATCCAAGCAAAGTGAGGACCTGAGAGCAATGGAATGGTAGGACAATACCTAACTAGGACCTCATACATACCTGGAAAACATGATCTTTGCCCCTCACCATAAGAACAGAAGAGGAACAGAAGACCTTGGAAAGAATCTGTCTCACCATCAGGGCAATTTTCCAACTCAGGTAGGTAAATATTTGGAATCCCAATGCTGGTTTTCTCTCAAATTTTGGAATTTTATATAGCATAGATTCAGCCTCCCAAAAGACATTAGCTACCTCTGGTCATACGATGAAATGCTAGCTAATGCAGATGAACTCTATAGGCCCAGCTTGGGTCAGGAACTCATTATTGAACCAATTATTTATGTCCAGTGGTGAGGTGGTGTCTTTGGCTTAATTTGGTTCAGATGTTGTTGAACTGGTACAGGAAAGGGAGACAGAGTTAAATAACAATAAGCTGTGTACTTGCCTCTTCCCTGAGGCTTTAGATTCTGAGATCACAGCCTGTGTTTTATTCCAATTCTCTAGCATAATGCTGGGGACATAATTCACATCAAATGAAATCTTACGACTTGATTTTTGAGTTGTCCATTTTGCATTTGGGTTGATATTCCAGCAAACATCAGTTTATTATACAGTTTTGCATGTATTTCAAAGACCACAGACCTCATGATGATTTCAATTTGTATACAAGTTGAGGCTAAGCCCCATCACATTCTCCAAGGAATACATACTAAGGCCTTACATAGTTATGCTCCCTGATCCTATAATTTTAATTGCATCCCCCAGGAGCCCAGCTTGACATCCAATTTGATTTGTACATAGAAGCTTCCCTAAGGCAGGCAACTCTAATGAATTTTAAAATCTATCTTCCCTGTTCAGTCAATGGAACAATTTTTTTTTAACAAAGAGAACTTTTTAATTTTCCCAGAAAATGCCTTACTCTGCTTATATTTTATTTCTTTAATATTTCACATATTTTATGTATTAATTCCAGGAAATAGCCATTGATCATTTTCAATGTTTATTTCTGGATATTTAATTTGTCATTACTTCTATTTCTTTTTCCACATGTTCTTGCCCTTCTTGAAAACAAAAATGTTTATGGGCAAGAAAGCAATCACTGTGTGAGAAGACAATTCATTGAAAATCACAATTGCCAAATTAAATTCAGTTCTTCCTAAAGGCCTGGAGACATCTTAAGGTCAAACACGAAAAGAAGTCAAAAAGCTCCTTTTTAAAAATTATATCTTCCCTTCCTATTTAGGATGACTTGACAGATAGAGCTGCTTCCATAGCCAATGTGTGACATTTTGAACAAAAATCCTACCCTTTCTGTTTGGTGCTATTTGCCAGGCTTACAGATGAAAAATCAAGCATTTTTTCTGACTTCTAGAATTCACCAGGTTTTACTGTTGTTAATGTGTGAAGACCTATAAATTCCAAACAAGGAATTGGCTATGAATTTAAAGATAAACTTCTGAACGTTAAGAACCTAACAGTTTACCCTTCAAGATGGAATGAATACTGGAGCAATATAAAACGTCGAAGTTAGTTCTCTGCAGTCATGGTACCTCCATATTTAGTACTAACCATGTGCCAAGCATAATTCACTTACCTTTATCACTTCCTATTTTGTTGAATATATTGATTAATATTTTCGTGCCTCCATTTCTTCATCTACAAAGTAATGACAATAACTACCTCATAAAGTTACTTGGAAGATTAATCCTAAAACATTATCCCTAGCACTTAGTTTCAATAATCACCATAAGTTATTTTTACTTGCATTCTAAGGAGAGAAATGGTATTTGATTACCACCATAGTCTAGAAGAAGGAGCATATTTAATGATTTCTATGGACTACAAAAATTTACATAGGACAATAAGTGGCAATCAGGATCTCATAGAATGACTGCAATTTTTCTTAGGAACATAAACTTAAGGGGACACCTGGGTGGCTCAGCCGTTGAGTGTCTGCCTTTGGCTCAGGACGTGATCCTGTGGTCCTGGAATCGAGTCCCACATCAGGCTCCCTGCATGGAGCCTGCTTCTCCCTCTACCTATGTCTCTGCCTCTCTCTGTGTGTCTCTCATGAATAAATAAATAAATCTTTTTTAAAAAGACCATAAACTTTGGGATTCAATTCTATGCCCACCAAGCAATATTTCAGAGTTGCTACATGTGATTAGGCTGCACAACTCTAAGGATATCATTTGCAGTGTAGTCTAGTTGAATGGAGTCCCTATCAGTTCTGCGTACAAGCTGCGCATCCTACAATGTAGCCCTGCTTCTTATGTACTCATTTGGAACTCCCCTAAAGGCAGATTGAGAATTACTAGGACTTTCAGTTTCATGTTTGCTTCATGTGGTTCAGTACTACAATTTTTTACCATCTCTAAATGAATTGATGTGACAAGTTGCTAAATTTGAAAATCTGAGCATGGAATTCTTAATTCATAGTGACCCCATTTAACAATAACAATATTCTGAGACCTACCTTAACATTAAGCTGACTTCACTCTCATCATTGCTTTTGTTTTGTTAGCACAGCATTATTAGCAAACTTCTCTAATCACTGCCTACATAGTGTACTATTCTAGGTCAGGTCCTGGCTTGATAGAGGTGAAGAACACAAATATGGAATTTACTATCTTAACACTGTTATCACCCTAGGTTATAAATATCTAGTAGACTTTTATGTCAGGGGGATATAGAATTGTTACTCCTCTACTGTCTCTTAATGGAGATGTTATAGAAGTTGAGGTGAGATATTTCTCCATCATATAAGAATGTCCCATATAAATGAATAGTATCTCTAGTCTTCAGGCTTTTAAGTTCAGTTAGCAAGGTCCTGTCATTGTGACAACCAACATGACCCTAAGACATTTCCAAATATTCTTGTTGGGAGAGGGTGGTACTAATTTTTCTTGACACCTCTTGCCCTCCCATGCTGAGAGCTACTGGGATAGAAATTCATCCATACTCTGCAGTAACTTAATTCTAGGATGTACAAAGAAATGGGGTCAGTTAATCACACATCTTTCTTTGTATCTTCTGCACTGAATGCTTTGATAATACGGCTGGATCATCATGAGATCCTTTTATCTTTGTTTTGTTTTTCTCTTAAATAAACTGTATTGTCACAGTTTATTGAACTGTGTAACAGTTAACATAACTGTGTATACACAGTTAGTGTAATGACAAAATGTTTTATCTGCATTCAGAATTAATTGTTTTAAAAATTCATAACTTTTCTTTAAATTTATGTTCTAAACACATAAATGAGAGTGAGCAAAGAGGAATAATCAATGTGAAATATTGAATCTTTGGATTCTTTCTTTCTTATTTAGAATATTGAGTCAGGAATTCTGAGATAAGGCATGTAATCTTATTTTATTGCAAGAGTCCAATCTGCCAAATGGGGACAGTTATATCTGTAGCATGACTTATTTCATTTGGGAAGACATTGTACTTGGTGGTTAGTAGTTAGTATTTAAAGTACTAACTTTATCCAAATGAAAAAAATAATCCCAGTTTTGTTATTGATTTTTTAATTTTTTATATGTATATTTTTTATTGGAGTTCGATTAGTCAACATATAGTATAACACCCAGGGCTCATGCCATCAAGTGCCCTCCTCAATGTCCATCACCCAGTGATGGGCCCCGCCCACCTCCCCTTCCACTACCCCTTGTTTGTTTCCCAGAGTTAGGAGTCTTTCATGTTTTGTCACCCTCGCTGAATTTTTCTACTCATTTTCTCTCCTTTCCCCTATGATCCCTTTCATTAATTTTTATATTCCCCATATGATTGGTATTTCAATCATATGATATGATATCATATGATATCATATTATATCATATGATATTTCATCATATGAAAATATGATGGTTGTCCTTCTCCAATTGACTTACTTCACTCAGCATAATACCCTCCAGTTCCATCCACATTGAACCAAATGGTGGGTATTCATTGTTTCTAATGGCCAATATTCTGTTGTATATGTAAACCACTTTTCCTTTATCCATTCATCTGTCAAAGAACATCGTGGCTCCTTCCATAGTTTGGCTATTGTGGACATTGCTGCCATAAAGGTTGGGGTGCAGGTATCCTGGCTTTTCACTGCATCTGTATCTTTGGGTAAATCCCCAGTAGTGAAATTGCTGGATCATAGGGTAGCTATATTTTTAACTCTTTGAGGAACCTCCACACAGTTTTCCAGAGTGGCTGTTACCAGTTCACATTCCCGCCAACAGTGCAAGAGGGTTCCCCTTTCTCCACATCCTCTCCAACATTTGTTGTTTCCTGTCTTGTTAATTTTCCCCATTCTCACTGGTGTGAAGTATATCTCATTGTGTTTTTGATTTGCATTTCCCTGATGGCAAGTAATGTGGAGCATTTTCTCATGTGCTTGTTGGCCATGTGTCTGTCTTCTTTGGTGAAATTTCTGTTCATGTCTTTTGCCCATTTCATGATTGGATTGTTTGTTTCTTTTCTGTTGAGTTTAATACGTTTTTTATGATCTTGGATACTAGCTCTTTATCTGATAGGTCATTTGTAAATACCTTCTCCCATTCTGTAGGTTGTCTTTTGGTTTTGTTGACTGTTTCTTTTGCTGTGCAGAAGCTTTTTATCTTCATGAAGTCCCAATAGTTCATTTTTGCTTTTGTTTCCCTTGCCTTCATAGATGTATTTTGCAGGAAGTTGCTGTGGCCAAGTTCAAAAAGGGTGTTGCCTGGGTTCTCCTCTAGGATTCTGATGGATTCCTGTTTCACATTTAGGCCTTTCATCCATTTTGAGTTTATCTTTGTGTATGGTGTAAGAGATTGGTCCAGTTTCATTCTTCTGCATGTGGCTGTCCAATTTTCCCAGCACTGTTTATTGAAGAAACTGTCCTTTTTCCAGTGGATAGTCTTCCCTGCGTTGTTGAATGTTAGTTGACCATAGAGTTGAGAGCCCATTTCTGGGTTCTCTATTCTGTTCCATTGATCTATGTGTCTGTTTTATGCCAGTCTGTTTTTATAACACACTGTCTTGATGATCACAGCTTTGTGGTACAACTTGAAATCTGGCATTGTGATGTCCCCGGTATTGGTTTTCTTTTTCAATATTCCTCTGGCTATTCAGGGCCTTCTCTGATTCCATACAAATCTTAGGATGATTTGTTCCAACTCTCTGAAGAAAGTCCATGGTATTTTGATAGGAATTGCATTGAATGTGTAAATTGCCCTGGGTAGCATAGAGATTTTCACAATATTAATTCTTCCAATCCATGAGCATGGAATATTTTTCCATCTCTTTGTGTCTTCCTCAATTTCTTTCAGAAGTGTTCTGTAGTTTTTAGAGTATAGATCCTTTATCTCTTTGGTTAGGTTCATTCCTAGGTATCTTATGCTTTTGGGTGCAATTGTAAATGGGGTTGATTCCTTAATTTCTCTTTCTTCAGTCTCATTGTTAGTGTATAGAAGTGCCACTGATTTCTGGGCATTGGTTTTGTATCCTGCCACACTGCCAAATTGCTGTATGTGTTCTAGCAATCTTGGGGTGGAGTCTTTTGGGTTTTCTATGTACAGTATCATGTCATCTGCAAAGAGGGAGAGTTTGACTTCTTCTTTGCCAATTTGAATTACTTTTATTTCTTTTTGTTGTCGGACTGCTGAGGCTAGGACTTCTAGTACTATGTTGAATAACAGTGGTGAGAGTGGACATCCCTGTCATGTTACTGATCTTAGGGGAAAGACTCCCAGTGTTTCCCCATTGAGAATGATATTCGCCATGGGCTTTTCATACATGGCTTTTAAAATGTTGAGGAATATTCTCTCTATCCCTACACTTTGAAGAGTTTTAATCAGGAATGGATGCTGTATTTTGTCAAATGCTTTCTCTGCATCTATTGAGAGGATCATATGGTTCTTGTTTTTTCTCTTGTTGTTGTCATCTATCACGTTGATTGTTTTATGAGTATTGAACCAACATTGCATCCCAGGGATAAATCCCACTTGGTCATGGTGAATAATCTTCTTAATGTACTGTTGGATCCTATTGGCTAGTATCTTGTGGAGAATTTTTGCATCTGTGTTCACCAGGGATATTGGTCTATAATTCTCCTTTTTGTTGGGGTCTTTGTCTGATTTGGGAATCAAGGTGATGCTGGCCTCATAAAACGAGTTTGGAAGTATTCCGTCCCTTTCTATCCTTCAGAACAGCTTTAGTAGAATAGGTATTATTTCTTCTTTAAGCATTTTATCGAATTCCCCTGGGAAGCCATCTGGCCCTGGACTTCTGTGTTTTGGGAGGTTTTTGATGACTGCTTCAATTTCCTCCCTGGTTATTGGCCTGTTCAGGTTTTCTATTTCTTCCTGTTCCAGTTTTGGTAATTTGTGGTTTTCCAGAAATGCATCCATTTCTTCTAGATTGCCTAATTTTTTATTGGCATATAGCTGCTCATAATATGTTTTTAAGTTCATTTGTATTTCCTTGGTATTGGTAGTCATCTCTCCTCTTTCATTCACGATTTTATTAATTTGAGTCTTTTTTCTTTTGAATAAGGCTGGCTAGGGGTTTATCTATCTTATTAATTCTTTCAAAGAACCAACTCCTGGTTTGTTGATCTGTTCTACAGTTCTTCTGGTCTCTATTTCATTGAGTTCTGCTCTAATCTTTATTATCTCTCTTCTTCTTCTGCTTGGTGTAGGCTTAATTTGCTGTTCCTTCTCCAGTTCCTTTAAGTGTGAGGTTAGCTTGTATATTTGAGTTTTTTCCAATTTTTTGAGGGATGCTTGTATTGTGATGTATTTCCCTCTTAGGACTGCTTTTGCTGTATCCCAAAGACTTGAATGGTTATATCTTCATTTTCATTACTTTCCATGAATCTTCTTAATTCTTCTCTTATTTCCTGGTTGACCAATTCATCTTTTAGTAAGAAGCTCTTTAACCCCCATGTGTTTGAGTTTCTTCCAAACTTCTTCTTGTGATTGAGTTCTAGTTTCAAAGCACTGTGGTCTGAAAATATGCAGGGACAATCCCAATCTTTTGGTATCGGTTGAAACCCGATTTGTGACCCAGTATGTGGTCTATTCTGGAGAAAATTCCATATGCACTTGAGAAGAATGTGTATTCAATTGAATTCAGATGGAAAGTTCTTTATATATATGTGAAATCTATTTGGTCCAGTGTATCATTTAAGGTCCTTGCTTCTTTGGTGATGTTCTGCTTAGAAGATCTGACATTTCCTAAGAGTGCCGTGTTGAAGTCTCCTACTATTAGTGTTTTATTAGTATCTCTTTACTTTGGTTATTAATTGATTGATATACTTGGCAGCTCCCACATTAGGGGCATAAATATTCATGATTGTTAGGTCTTCTTGTTGGCCTTTATGTTAGGTCTCTCGTGTCCTTCATGTTTTTTTTTCCAGAATCACCAGTAGTTTTATAATTGTACTTCTGAATTGAATTTCTGACTTCGTATTAAAATCTAAATTCTGTAACTCTGTGGCACAGAGTATTGTTTCTGGTTCTTTCTTTTGTGGTGAATTCTTCTTTCTAGTCATTTTGGCCAGTGCAGAGTGGCTGTATGAGTGGGCTGAGTCAAGAATATCAACCACAACCTAAGTAAATTTCACCCCAGGTGATTCTTGCTCGAAGTGAAAACCCCTCTCTCTGTAACATTCTGGCCGATCTCTCTTTAAATCTCAGGTGGAGTTTTGGACCTCTAGTTTCTAGACAATTTCAAAGAAAACTTGCAGTTCCTATGTTTTATCCTTCCTGTGCAGCCTCTCATAACTCTCTCCAATGTCATGGTTCCTCTCTGCTGCAGGGAAAGAAAGCTGCTCTAGTTCCTTTTAAGGTCTGAATACCAGGAAAGCAGAATCCTCTTCCCTCTTTCCTCGGTTCCCTTCCTTTTCCTTCGTGTTGATCTGAGATGCTTTGGAATTTTCAGAGGGATAGCTTGGCATCTCATGGAAGGCTTACAGCTGGGAAGAGGACAGTTCCGGGAAAGACAAAGCACAGGGACAGGCCTGGGGGAGGGAAGGAGTCTGTCGAGCTGTAATCCAAGTTTTGTACTTTGATCTTTGCAATATAAATTCTGTATAGGTAGATAGTAATTTACTTATTTTTATAAAATAATAGCTTATTTTTATAAAAATGAGTTTAACTGCATTACATTTAGCTTCTCACTGTGGATCTTTGAACCAGATGCATGGCTGGTGTGTCAGTCTCAATTTAATGTATAATGTGTGTTAAAAAAGTATGCATGCATAAACTCTATAACTGCTTCATGCCTTGCTTTGTTGGCTTTCTAATTACTTGGCAATTGCTGAATGAGCAAATGCTCAAAACTCATTAATTTTCTTCTGCTGTTACTTTCTAATACTTCAGAAAGCTTATAATTTTCTTGTCTAAATGTTTCAAGTATTAGGAACCATTGCTGAAGTTGGAATGATAATATAAATAGCTATGAAAATTATCCCAGTAACCAGATATTATTTGCATTTAAGAGTATCCATCACAAGCAATTTTGCTTCAATAGCTAGGGAATATCAGTGGCCAAATGTTAAAGCATTTTGTGTCCCTTTCCTTTTTTTTTTTGTATTCAAGTCCCAGTATGCTGAAGAAACAGCTCTCAGCTTTAATTTTAGCTTTCTGTTGGCCTTAAGACATGCATTAACTTTGCAGCTAATTGCATGTATTTTTAAATAACTCATATTAGTGCCTCAAACTAAAGTTAGCATATGGACTAGCACATCTCATAAGAGCACTTTCTTTGTTACTTTTCAACCTGAGATGGGCTGCAGCAATTTTCAAAGTGCTTTGCTTTTACCTGAAGGACACATGTCTAACTTCCTAATACATTTCTAAAATTCACCTTTTAGATTGGTTTGTATTCTTTTGGAATCTATCCTGTGGTTTAGGATTTAGGAAAGTAGCTTTCACTGAGTATAGAGGTATATTAAAGAAAATGTACTTTAAAATTTTTTTCTAGTTTCCAGACAAATTATAGGGCAATCAGAGGTTTAGATGAGTAAAGTTAATGTTTTTCCTAAATATCTACATGATTGCCTTTCAAAACTGGGTGGCTTTGAGTGAAAATTTAGAGCTTTAGAAAATATTTTCAAGCATACAGGTGTTCATGTTTCCATTCTTATAAGTCTACCTTCCACTTTGAAGTTGCTCAATAAGCATTTGCTGAAGGAAAACACATAATTCAATAGTGTAGAAGTAAGATCTAGATTTGTAAAATGTTTCTATCACCAGCTATGGGATACTGTGACCATCTAACCTCACAAAACCTGTTTTATCATTCGCCTACCTCTACATATATTATGTATACATGTAATGCATAGACATAATATCAGAGTGCACCTACCTCATAGGTCTGTTGAAAGGATTATATGACCTAATGTTCAGTGATCACCTAGCATGGATCCCAACCTATTAGTGCTCAATCAAGATTAGAAAATCTTGATTTTCTAAAAGCCACCATGGGTGGCTCAACGGTTTCGTGCCTGCCTTCCGCCCAGGGCGTGATTCTGGAGTCCCGGGATCGAGTCCCACATCGGACTCCCTGTGTGGAGCCTGCTTCTCCCTCTGCCTGTTTCTCTGCCTCTCTCTCTCTCTCTCTCTCTCTCTCTCTGTCTTTGTCTCTCATGAATAAATAAATAAAACCTCTAAAAAAATAAAATCGAGAACAAAAATCGTAATACTCATAGTAGTTTGCTCCAAGGGTAGATAGTAGCATAGGAGTTCATGCTTCCCCTCTGCGGCTCTGACATTGACTCAACTCTAAATGATTTCTATGTGTGAATCCCTTTATGCTAGGTTTCTAGTTTTCACAAAGGGAATATTTCCAGCCTAAGTAGGGTCAATCAGGATGGCCAAAAGGACAGAGACATGTGATACTGTTATAAGAGCAGGAGCCTATGTTTCATACCCATTGCCATCAATAGCTGGAATGATTGGGAACACAGTAGCCATCTCAAGCATGGCTTAGTGCCATTACTGAATTAAGGTGTTTTTGATTTCAGGTAGCAGTGTTCGGTTATTGGACTCATTCCTATTTAATGTTCTATTAATGACCTGAAGGAGGTCACCTATTAACTTTTACAGTTGATACCAAGTTGCAGGTTTTTATAGAGAGGGTTGCAGAATAAAAGAACAAGGGAAAAAAAAGATTAGAATAAATTTTCCATTAATGAGTTTAAAAATCAGGGTAAAACAGCTATAAAACACAAAGCGGAGGGGGCGCCTGGGTCGCTCAGTTGGTTTAGCTTCAGACTCCATTTTGCTCAGGCCATGATCTCAGGGTCATGTGATTGAGCCCATGTTGGGTTCTGCACTGGGCATGGAGCCTTCCTAAGATTTTTTTTTTCTCTCTCTCCCTTTCTACTTGCCCCTCCTCAAACAACAACAACAGCAACAACAACAAAAAACTCCAAAAAACAAAAAAAAAAAAAACAACGGGCAGTAACATCTAATGATGTGAGTGAAAAATAGAAGGTGATTTAGACTCTATTATAGAATGGGGGGAAAGGTTATATTTTCCGTTTGGCTTCGGATATTTTTATGCTTATATTAAATATGTCTGTTCATGGTATTCTAGGATATTACTTCAAATAAATAATAGAGCTAAATTGTGAAACAACTCAATGAGAAATAGGAAGCAACCTAGGGAGTCAACCTATTTCTTTTATTAATATTCAAATAAATCAACTCTGTTCAATCTTCTGTCTTTTAGACATGTCATAGATCAAGACACATGTCAAGAAATGTATTTCAATTTGAAAATGCTCTTACCAGAAAACTAAATAAACAGTTATGATATGAAGCCAAAACTATGATTTTATTTCATCAAATGCAGAATTATTTTATGTCAACAGATAAATTTTTGAAAGTTGTGAAAATTTCAATAAGGATTAAAAATTATATTTTTCAAGGATAAACTTGAATTTAGGCAGTTCAGATCAGAATGGTCTATCTCTATGTTATAGCTAAGCCACATTTTATAAGTTTCAAAACTCATTTTGCTTAGTTTATCCAGATTGAATTCTAACATTTTTAAATGAAATCAAATAATCATTTTGGTAATGGATTTATGGAGTTTGTATAATTACAGACTGTAAATAATAATAATAAATAGTGATTTAGCATTTCCACTCTACTCAACTGCTAATCTTGCCTAATTCTCTCCCATAGCCTTGCATTCCTATTTTTTACATTAGAGGAAAATGGAACTCTGAGAGATTAAGTAGTTTGCCCTAGACTCCAGTAGGACAGGAGAAATTGCTATTAGAATCCAGGCAGACTGTCTTTATAACCTATGCTCTTAATCTCATATCCTAGGATTATTCAGAATATACTCAGCCAAATTAAAATAACACACCTCGAAACATGCCTGAAAATTTTGGCAAAAATATTTTTTGGCTTTGGGAAATTAATATTTATCCCCAAGCTACAATTGAGCACTTCCATCTTTCTTGTACACCATATTCATTTTAAAGACTATTTTGAAACCTGAGTGTTAAAGCATGTTAAATTTACCCAGAAAAGTATCCAAGAGTTGATCGTTACAGCAATGTCAGTCTCCAGTTTTGTTGCAACCAAAGTCTTTTGCTGTAAATATTACAAACCTCAAATTGGTGACTCACGCAGCCAACCTGATTACAACTCAATCTCATTCAGCTGCTCTGGATCCTGGAAACTGTGCCCAGATGCTCAGCTGCTATTCAGTCGTGAGTTCAATGGCCAAGTGTTTCAATGAGGAAAATCAGGGTAGAAAAAAATTCATTGAAAAAAATATTAATTCAGAATTTCAGTGCTGTTTCTTCATAGACAGTATCAGCTACTCCACATCTCTGTGATTCTCAAGGGTCAGAACAGTTTCCTCCTACATTTCCGTAATCTTCAGATTGGTGAGGCTCTGGAAGGATTTTGATCAATTCCCTTTCCTACAAAATCAGAAAAGTCTCAAAACTCCAGTGAACCATAGAGTCTAAAACATGAGTCATGTCTTCTAAGTAATACTGAACAGAATGCAATTCAAACACAATGGGAGGAGATAGAGATACAGCTTTAGGTACAGATACACATTACATAACATACTTGAACTAAAAAAGTTCTTAGAGGACTTGTAGTCTTAGGTTTCCTAATATTTGTTTTTAGCTGCAGAAATATTCTATTAAATAAAATCATGGCCTACATATAGAAAGTTCTTAAAGATTCCTTTATGCCCATCCTTCCACCCCATTTCATGCCTCCTCTATGGAAGAATGGTTATTACTGCAAGTGGCCAGATTAGTGTTTGCAAAATGAGCAGAATCATGTGGCTTGCTCTCTTTGTCTTCTCCATCCTAGGTATCTACTGCTGGTCATTTGGCCAGCTCTTGGGCATTTGCTTCTGTTCCTCTCCTCTTTGCTGGAGTGTGTGGAAAGCTTTATTTGGACTAAAGGGAAGATGGAATGCCTACTGCTCCAGCCCACACTGTTCTGCATAATGATTTAGGGGAAGAGCCTGCTAAAAATTAAGCTGTTTTGCTTTATTTTATGATTGTTCCTTGTAGGAACACATGGCAACATGTTTCTCTGATTTGGATCCTTGATTTCCTGAAGGTCCTGGCCAATATACCTTTGACTGAGACAGCTTTAACACTTCCTTCAGCTTGACTAAACTTTAGACAGGCTTCTTTCTGCCCTCACCTCTCTCTCTCTCTCTCTCTCTCTCTCTCTCTCTCTCTGGAGCATTTACTTTAGAAAACTTGTAATTGTAAATTCTTTTTCTGTCCCTTTGAGATGTAAAAAGCCTCTTGCCAGTTTTACAACCCAGAAATGTCTTTCTTAAGGATCTGGAAACCATCCCTTTGAAATGTAAACATGAAAGGAGATTACACCCCTATCTCTCACTCTTAATAGCAAACACAGAGGAAAATATTTATTTGCAAACTCAGAAATAACTCAGTGTGCTCAGAGTGTCCCATTGATCAATGTCTGGACTGGTTGTCCTTCAGTACTTTTCCACTAGCTCATAACAGCATTTAAAAACCCTTCTGCCTTTTGTTTTAGTGGGGTTGAGTTCAATTTCTCTTTCCTATTACAATACTCTGAAAAAGTTTAATTTTGCCCAGTGCAACCTCTGTTTTAATACCATCAAACAAACATTATAATTCTTACATAATCTTGTGCTGCTCAGGGTTGTATAAGAATGAGGTGGTTTGGTTCAATCTTCAGATTGTTCCAGGAAGTAACCCAGAGGAAATTTCCTAAACCCTAGGACAACACAGAGTATAATTTGGAAACTGCCAAATTCCAGCTTCCTCAAATGAAAAAGGAGAGATTTTTTTGGAGTTCTCCTGATGCCATCCCAGCTCCACATCCTAGGCTGATGCCAGCTCTACTACAGATGCGATCTTTCCTATGCATCTTCCACCCTGTGGATCTGAGGCCATTTCTTAGAGATATTACATTCCTCCCGTCTCTTTTTTCACTTGGTTTCCATTCTGGCATAATATGGAAACTCCACAGAAGAAATGGTTGTAGTTGAAACACTGAAGGTGTCAAAGGTGCTACAAAGTCGTATTTAAACTCTTTGAGTGGGTCTGTTGAGTAGGTTGAGACAGAGGCCTAATGCTACATATAAATATAAATTGATTTATTGAAAGGGAGGAATAAGAATAGGGATCCTTGTTCTGGGAAAAGTAGAGAATAGCATAGTACCTCTTGGACTGGTCCAGGATGTCTGCCTGAGTTCTAGAGAGAAATTGTGGGAAGACCCAAGGAAAAATACCTCTGGATATATGAGACTCACTGATTCCTAATGAAATATTCTTCATGAAAAATTATGATAATGTGGTGACACCAGTCCATGCAACTTGAGTTCTTTTTCTTAATGTAATACTTACACAAAAAGCCTGGAACAAGCCTAATTATAGTGGTAACAAGCAATGATTCCACTCAGCAGCTGGGAAAACAAGTTTTTTATAATGATGTATGCCTCGCATATGACTTTCATAAAGTCATATATATAAGGTTTCTGTGTGTGCGAAGAAATAGCAAGTGGGGAGGAGAGGTAAGTGAAAATGAATAGGAATTTAAAAGTGTTTGTTTGTGGAGCTTACTTCCTCCTTTGCTAGCATTTCCCAGATGTGTTTTTTGGAATAACAATATTTCCAGTCAAAAATGTTGGGACATAATGCTGTATTCATTTACTTACTGGATATGTGGATATACTCATATGCCATCTAATGGACTCAAGTGGGCCAAATCTAAGTTGGCCCCAGGATCTGTCTCCTGCTGTTCCCACCCTGTGTTTCCTCCAGCTGAGGATAGCACCTGTGGCTTGACTCTAACCGATAGAATATGACAAAAAAAATTGATAGCAAGTTACTTCCATGATTATGTGACATTATATAAACTCTACTTGCTATCATCTAGAGTGATTCTAGTTTGAATAAATACATAGCCATGTTGGGAAAGGCACTTGTCAAGGAATAGCAGGCAACCCCTAGAAATGCCCTGTAACCTCTAGAAGCTGAGGGTGGCCTCTAGCTCAGAGCCAGCAAGAAAGCAGACCCTCAGTACTTCAACTGCAAAGAAATTAATCCTGCCAATAACCCAAGTGACTTGGGAGTGGATTTTTCTCTATTCAAGCCTCAGCATAAGAATGTAATCTGGCTGCATCTTGATAGTAGCCTTGTGAGATGCTGAGTGAAGGAACCAGCTGAAATGTAGCTGCACTCCTGAGCCACAGAAATTGTGAGATGGTAAAGGTGTGTTTTATTTTAAAACAGCTACATTTATATTAGTTCATTGCAGAGCAATGAAAAAAGAACACAGGAACTGAACAGTTCTGCAGTGGAGAAAAATATCTCTAAAACTTACTCGGGAAAAGTAAATTACATTTGGCTAAGAGTTTATGGTGGTATATAGTACCTAGTGCAGTGCTTAGAACATGTGGGGCCTAAGTGCTTGAGTGAACGAAGGAGGAAATACACGCGTGCATGAATGGGCATACCCCAACCATACTTGGGGCCTCAGTAGGGATGCTTATCAATATAGGTCACTCTTCCTGGGGAATTTTCGATTTTCTATAGTTTCAATTATACCATATACTCTAGTGGCTCCCAAATATACACTCCCAGGGCTCTTTTTCATGTGATATATACTGGTAAGTTAAATATATTTAACAGGATTATCCAGATATTCCAAAACTAACACTTCCTAAAGGAAATCTTTCTGCCCCCGCCCCATACCACTGTCCACCTGATCACACAAAACAAACCCCAGGAATCATGTCAGACTTCACTGTCTCACATACCTCTCCTGTTCATTTGTTCACCCAGTATATGGCCGTGATCTCTTACAGCCTAATTAACTGCTTGCTCTGTATCTGAGCCTGTACAACGTAGAGAGAAAATGTGCAGTCTTGCTGTCAGGGCTCTCTTTAAATTCTTAATTTGTCTCAGGCATGTGGGTTTTAGGAGCCATCATAAGGCAAATGCAGTCTTCATGCACAGAATTAGGGGAACACTTCCTCCTGCTCTTTCCCCTCAAGAATTTCCTCCCTGCTAATTTGGAAGTTGATAGTGATTGCTGTGGTCCTTTTCCCCGTTCCTCTGGCTAGAGGGATAGTGATCTTTCTACCAGAGTTTTAGCCTCCCAGAGCTTTAGCAGCTTTCAGGTCAAAGCTGTAAACAGTTAAAAAAAAATCACCTTTGTGCCTGCCACTTTTCCAAGTTAGACTCCCTTCCCATATCTGTTTGCTCTGACTTCCTCTTCAGAGTCATTAGATAGTGGGGGTTTTGTTGTTGTTATTTTTTTTTTCATGCTTTGGTCAGAGTTTTATACTTATTATCAGTAGCAGCATTGGCTTATTTCACCACACTGCAACTGGAACTCTGAGAGACTTTCGAAATCTTTAGTATAGTCTGGGTTTGATTTTTTCCTATGTTTGTCATGTATTTCTAGTCTTACTGTATTTCATTTAAAATATGAATCCTATATAAGGCAATAAGTAAATCTAAACTGATTGAGATTTACTTATTGCCTTATAAGACATCAATTTCATAAAATGATTACTAAAAAGAGTGTTCTATTTAATATATACAGAGAAGTAGTCTTAGTATCCTTATTTATATTTTGTCTACTTGATCTGTCAAAGACTGAGAAAATTAAATACAAGTAATCAACTATTACTGTTTCTTATTATTTCCCTAGTATTTTTTTCTTTAAGAAAAAAAAAGATTTTATTTATTTATTCATGAGAGAGACATAGGCAGAGGGAGAAGCAGGCTCCCTGGGGAAGCCCAATGCAGGACTACAACCCTGCACCTGGAATCATGCCCTGGGCCTAAGGCAGATGCTCCACCCCTGAGCCATTCAGGTACCCTAATTTGACATCTTTTTATATTAATCAGAGGAGTCTTTTACTAGAACAGTTATTATTAAATGACTTTTTGTATTATTTTTTTTATTTTCTGCTTTGTAATTTAGAAAGTATATAATTATAACTAAATAATATTTTAAATTTATACTCTTTCTAAATTGCACAATATCTAATGAATCACCTCTCTAATGGGGTATTAGGGAAGTAGAATATTTAATCTTACCATTTTTTAGCTACTTCCTTCTGGGGGATTTGTCACCCTATACTATAGGATTTTATTCTCTTTAGTATTCTTATCAAATGCAGGTTTTCTTCTTAAGAAGTTTCATAGAGAGACAGGTACTTTATGTATATATACATACATATATTTATAAAACAAGTTTTATAGAGAGATAGGTATTATATACATGTTTATATATATACATATGTATATAGGTGTGTGTATATATGCATATATACACAATTTATAATCATAACTATTTAGCTTTAATTCTGTGTTCAAATATATACAGAGCCGAACTTTCATGAAGTGTACATTTTTATTTTCATTGCACTAAATTATATATTCAAGTAGATTTGTCAGGATATATATAGATTATATATTCCTGAATATTGACATAATTGACATTCTCTCTTTGCATCAACAAGACTGTATAGAACCCTAGTATATGCACATTCTGTACTTTTTAACTTATAGGTGACCTCTTCCTGGTCTAGATATTTGAAGAATTCTTTCCTTATTCTTAGAGATCAGTAAATTCATTAAGATGCTTCTGAGTGTTATTTAACACATTTTTCTTCATGTAATAAGTCCTATTAATCTATAGTTTCAGGTCCTCATTCAGTGGCTTACCTTACTGTATTTTTGACTTTTTGTCTGTGGGACATATTCTTGTTCCATATTCAAACAAAACCATTCTTATCTCCAAGATAAATTTCCATTATTATGTACAATTTGAAATATCATCTGTTAAATCACATTCTTTGAACTGTGATATTCTTGAATCTGTCTTCCATTCAGAGGCTCTTACATTGTTAGTTTTCTTCCCTGCTTCCAATTCAGTTCTAAGATCATCAATGTCATTTTCTCTCTTAATTTATTTCATGCTAACTTCCCTTTGTTCCAGCCTATTTCTTTATCTTTTTATTATTATTTTTCATTTCATAGAGTTGATATTTTAATTTCCTTTAAGAAGGTGACGTTATTCAATCTCTCTTTTGTTACCCGGGAAAAAAAATCTTTGAACATATACTTTTTATCAATCAACATAGCGTACTATTTTATGCTTGCTTATTCTTTCTTTCCTTTTCATACTGATTGCATATAAACCTTATTTTTCTTTTGTCCATTTTCAAGTGTAACTATATCTACCTGGGTCTCTTTTTTGTTCTTAAATGTTGAGAATGGACATACCCAAGCTGCCTTATTTCCTTGGGGTCTATTTGAATTCTCCTGTTACAATTTGCGGCATTGATATTGTTATTTGTGTCACATCCATCATTTGGAGAGAGAAGGTGGGGTGACACTCTGAGCAGCCACAGTCAGGATACTTTAACTCTGTGTCCTCCATCATAATGTGTTAACAAGGAGGGATTTGAGGGCTCTTTGCTTGACGCAGCTGCCCATTCTTTCTTTTCCATGTTTGGTTCTAAACTATACCAATGACTCAGTTGAAACAATGGCAAGTTTCTCCAGTCTATTGCTATGCCTTTAAGAGCAACAATTCAAGTAAGATATTCTCCATATTTACCCTGGCCTGCCAATGTGCCTTACTTTGCAGGAGAGTGGTATAATAACTTTAACACAGTGTGGGGGTGGGATACATGATAAATCCTGTCATGGATTGACTAAATGATCAAAACACAATGGCTTATAGATTGAAGAAGGAGAAATGGGAGAATAAACAAAAATTCTGTTTAACAGAGAACTAACAAAATTCAAAGTGTATTTGCATGAGATGGAGTTTTACATTTTTAAAAGTATTACATGTGGTAAGAATGACAAGGAGACATAATTTAGGATTTTGTGTTATGAAACTCTTATGAAGTGGCAAGTATTTTAACAGGAGCCAAAAGAAGCTTTTACTGAAAAAAAAAAAAAAAACAGTTTTAGCTTTTTATTTTTGTATGATGCCTCATTTCAACTTTATTTTTTTTAATTATCAGAATAAATAAACATATTACAGCTTTGGACAGCTAAGGCACATTTAAAAATTCTAGTATGTTATAAGAATTCCACACATCTTTGTTGTTATTATATATTATTGTAGAAATGTCTAGATACTGTTGGATAGTGATAGAATACTTTATCTGTGTTATTTGTTAGCTTAAAAAACATCAAAAGGAAAAAAACCCTCTCTAATGATTCTGATTTACATCTAATTGTTGACATTGCAGTTGCACCTGTCGTCTACTTCCTTTCCATATGTCCTCCAAGAGGGATTGTGTTAAATAATCTTATCTTCTGGAGGGGAGTTGGGAAGAAGGGAAAGAATAGGATGGGATAGTAAAAGAGCAGTAGTAAAGGAGAAAGTGTAAGTTGAGTCTCTTATTCCCACTGTTATCTGTTCCCAATAGCCTCAATATGGAGCACACTTCAGCAACCAGAAGATTTCTGGGATCCCTTCTGTAGTCTTAAGAGTCTCCAAACAACCATGGAACCCAGAATTGCTCCCATGGGTATTTAACCTAAAAAGACAGAACTGCCACGAGGTGGCACTAAATCATAAACAGGAAACGGACTGATTGAAATGTGATTTCTTGAAGGAGAGCTGAGTTTACCCCAGTCAGTTCCTTAACCTTGAAAAAAATGCAACTCTTTTTTTAATGCAGTTTAATCATGTGTATCCTACATATTGCTTTATGGTAGAAATGTAAGGTACTTTCCAATACCTAATTTCATTTGCTATAAGAACCAGAAGAAGTGGACTAGGTTGATACATTATCATCCCTTTGGATGAGGAAATTGAGGCATAGAGATCAGATGTGGCATTGAGTAAAACAGCACATAGTAATATCGATTGCTGATTTTTTAAATTAAAAATTAATTTTTAGGTGAAAGTCTTTTAATTATTCTACTATAAGATCCCTGAATAAATTATTACATCTTAATTCAGGTAAATGGTTTCCATGGCAGCCACTAACACATCATAATGTGTTATAATGCAGCTCACATGCATTGTTCTCTTGCCACATAACATCCAACAGGTAAGATGTCAAGGTCAGACTAGCTACTGGTTATATGCCCTTTACACAGTGTACCTCAAATAGCAGCTGTCTCAATCAAGCTATCAGCATCAGGATAATACCATGTCATTAGCTCGGAGGAGGGAGCTTGCCTTACTGTTAACTCTATATAGCAGACAACATAGATCAGATTTATGAGATAGCTATTTCATGTTCTGAAATATAAATTGTAAAAAAAAATAAATAAAATATAAATTGTAAAGAAGCAACATGCATAGGACTTATTCTAGCTTTACACTAGCTAAAATTGGGTTTTCACCTTTTTGAACCCACTCCTACTCTGCTGGAAATCTATTACATATAGTTTAAAAGAAGTATTAATAACCGAGATCCGTTCTACAATTTAAAAATTAGGCGTAAAACTAAAAGCTATCAATAAATTCAGAGCTGTCATGCTATTAATGAAATTAGAGTGAGCCTTATATTGGCTTTGGCCGTTTTATCTCTTAAAGGGTTAATATTTATCATTGATTAGAAAAGGAATAAGTAAGGCCTAAAATTTATCTGTACCATAGTGAGATGCCAGATGCACTATTTCGTTATGTAATAGATAATGAAAAAAACCCACAAGAATTTGGAAGGAATATTCAACTGCCTAAGGGTCCTATTAATTTGGGCAAGGTAAATGCATTTGTTTTGAAGACTGAATAACAAGTTAGTTGAAGAGTTCTAAATTAAAAAAAAGAAATTAGTCTAATAATGGAGATTTACACTTCAAACATTAGTCTAGAAGAAATAAAAAATAGGCATGTTCCCAAATCTGCATTAATTATAAACTCAGATGGCAAGGCCCATGATGTTCCAGACACTGAATAATGAACACTAATTTGTGTTAAATCTATAACTTGTTTATTTGTAGGGGAGAGCTTTTCTTTATGAATGGGCACTAAACACAGTTTAAACTCCAAAGATAGCTCATGGGAAGAGGAAAGTTTTCCAGCATATTAACATTTTAATTTACCATTTCAGTAACTTTGAAGGTAAAACTTACCTTTAATGTTAATCTAAAATATGAATCTTAAGAATGAGTATTTTAAAAAGAAGGTACCACTCAAAACAGAAGAAAGATGAAAACCGTATACATACATTTCATTGATTCTAAGACGAACTTTTTTCACATTCTACTATTGCCAAAATCAAAATAAATCTTCAGACCAATGATGTGTCATAGTGCAATTGAAAGCAGTTTGTATGTCTCACGGTGGTACAAAAAATCATTGTTAATCTTAAACTAATTATTTTTAGATTCAATGAAATATGTAGTCTGTTTTCTGCCTTTGTTTAAACTGAATGGATATTTCTCTGCTACTTGTATTACCTCTGCCTCTTTTTCCTTGCATTTAAAAATGTATTATAGAGAATCCCTGGGTGGCTCAGCGGTTTAGTGCCTGCCTTGGCTCCGGCTCCCTGCAGGGAGCCTGCTTCTCCATCTGCCTATGTCTCTGCCTCTCTCTCTCTCTCTCTCTGTGTGTCTTTCATGAATAAATAAATAAAACCTTTAAAAAATATATATTGTAAAGAATCTACTTTCCCCTAATATTTGCATAAGTATTGTTGGATATTGTGTGTGGATGTATACCTGACTATTTTACATATACCTATTATGTAAATATATAATTTTTTAGTTAGACATATGAAATATGCTGAAATTAAAGAATTTGAAGTTACTTCATTAAGGGGAAGAGGCAATAATGGGAAATACTTAGTATAAGAATAAGGAAATTCATATAGTATTTAGATGGTCATGTTTTGGCACTTATTAATAGCTCATCGTGCAATGACTTGGAGACCGCCAGCTTGACAGACTGAAACACAAACATGAAAGTTAAAAACTTTCTTGGATGTCACCTTCAAAAAACTTTTCAGTCATCTTATATTCCTTTTTCATTATATCCAAATGAAATGATGTCAATAATAGTAATGCCAGTTTCCAAGATCTAAACCTCTTCTGCATGAACCCTGTTTCTATGATGTAAAATAATTATACAATTTTTTTTCTGTACCACTGTGGCAAGCAATTATTTCTCATACATATATATTGATTGCTATAACTCAGCCATTTCATTTTGTTACACCACTTGTATTTTCAAAATTAATTGCAAATGCTGCTGGGTCAGTCATAGAGAAAGAATTATGCTGTATGCTTCCCCTATAATTTCTCACTGTCCCTGAGACAGTTCAAACAATGTTACTTAACTGGCTAATTAACTTGGAGGAACCATGTCTTCAGCCTGTTTATAAATAATTTAAGAATAAATAATCAACCCACTTTAGGTAGTTGTCAAACTAGTTATATGACATAATCTAGCTATTATTATTTCACGATTTATACTAAGATTCAGATTATTTAAATATTCATATTTCATCTGATTATTTTGACTATATCAGTGCAAGTATTATTTGTTTGCCCCTTATATCCTTCACAGATTAAAATGGCTTGAAATTTTATTTAATTTTTTTAAAGATTTATTTATTTATGAGATTCACAAAGAGGGAGGTAGAGACTGGCAGAGAGAGAAGTAGGCTCCTTGAGGGAGCCTGTTGTGGAACTTGATCCCAGGACCCCAAGATTATGACCTGAGCCAAAGACAGACACTCAGCCACTGAACCACCCAGACTTCCCATGGCTTAAAATTTTAAAAACATACCACTTATAACAAGCTTTAAGATTAGGAAGATAAATCAAAAGCTGCATAGACTTTGGCCACAATGAAGGGAGATAAATGTATTTAGAAAAAAGGATCTTATAGTTGCCATAACTAAGCATTGACTTTAGTTCTATGGTTTTCAACACTCATGCTCAAAAATATGGTAATAAAAAGAGCAGTAACATTTATATTACCTGATAAATGTATGTATGTATCTCTATTAACCCTTTTAAAAGGTAGAATGCTTTGACTACAATGTTCAAAATAGATTTGTCAGTTAGTTTCTTACATATAGGTAAATAAGTAATATTATGAAACTCAACACATGAATAAAGAAGAACTGGTATATACAATCACACTTCCTTATTCAAAATAAATTAGGTGAAGTCTATAAAGTTTACATGCTTTACACATATAGTTGGAGGATCTTTCCTTTTTGGGAGCTTCTGTTAATTTATTTTGTTGAAGAAACACAGATATGTTGAATATCATAGTACAGATATTCCATATACTTCTTCAAAATGGTATTTAAGTAGATTGTCCTTATTCTCACTAGAATTACAGCATTGAATTTTAAAATGTAAATATTATATTAATTATTCCATGGCTCTTACAGAAATTGAATACATACATGTAAGTATATATATATACATGTACACACATACTTAATTTCTATCACAGAAATTATACACACATACATAGGTTCAATTTCTATATATATTCAATCAACACATACACACACACACACACACACACACACCATTTGCATTCATATTGCTTTCACCAAAATGTTCAAAGCAGCAATTCACTTTTGTTGAAATCTTAACAACTGAAATATGACTAGTCTTTCCCAGTTGACAATGGTAGGCAGAGAGCTTACTGAATTCTACAGAATGGTGGAGGCCTTCTGAATCATTGAGGAATCTTTTTGGCCCCAAATAAAAACCTTTCAGATGGGTTCACCCAGGTGAACCTCTAAAGTTCAATGTCTCATTAATTCTCCAAAGTTTCAAGATTTTTAAAGTCCAAAAACAAGGGGAAGTCACTTTCTATTATTTTAATGTCAAGCTGAAAATAACTATTAATTCTGATGGACTTTGCAATTTCCAACCATATCGAGATCAAACTTTTAATTTTAAAGAAATTCTGATTTCAAATTGCATAAGAAAGTCACAGGTCATACCAGTTTCTCAGATCAGTTACAATGGGAGAGATTTCAGGCCTAAACTATAAAATTTGACCCCAAATAAGACATTTGCCCAGTCCAAAACATGGTACAAAATATTTGACCGGTAGAGCAAGCTTAGCTCTGGCCCAACAACTGTAAATTTTTTGAGATGTGTGAGAAGAGTGAGATTACTCCAGTAGGCAGTCAACAAGAAGCTCTAGGAGAATAGAGGTTCTTGGAGCCAGACAGATTAATGATAGTATTAGAAAATGTGATTTGTTCATTCACAGCGTAACTCCAGTCATTGGTTGGAAAATGCCCTCATACCTTCATTAGCTAGAAGAATCTATTCCTCTGGGACACTAGCAAAGACCATGCAGAATATCAGGTTCTTATACATAAAGACTGAGACTTTAAGGAAGAGTTCAATCCTGGAAGAAACTACCGTGCTGGGGAGAGAAGGCAAGTTCATAAGACTAATCTGGTATTGCAGGCTCTAGGAATGCTCAGGTGCTAAGTCCTGGTCTCTTAGCAGCAAGATTTATTGCAGGGCCTTCTAGATGATGGCCTAGTATCCTTACGGGTTTTATTTGCTTTTGGCTCAGAAATCATGCAAAGGCTGAGTGTCAAGATAAGGACATTGGTGGAGTGATTAAAAAGGTAGGGGCTGGCAAATTTTAGTGAAGAGTTACATCCTTAACTAGTTAAATGGAACATTGTCACAATTGTGTCTGGCACAGATAACTAAAGAACAAAAAGTGGAGCTAACCAAATGTGGCTTAGTTTTTCTTGCTTAACATGAAATTGGAAAACTATGTAGTCAGGTTGGGTGCATCTGCTCCGGTATGCCATCAAAAACTCAATGGTCTTCCAATTTCCATAACTTCTGTTCTTAACATGAATCTTCTCCTCATGTTCACAAGCTCCTTGCCCATTATTTTATATTCCTGGCAGGAAGACTTCTTTCTTTGTTCATAAGAAAAAGCCATCTCTAACATCCCATCATCGAGAAATAAAACACATGACTATTCTTAACTGCAATTGAGGCTGAGATATTAAATTGTTATCTCTAAGTACATTGCTATCCTGAACACAATTCGTTATGTTAGTGAAAAACAGAAGTTAAGTGGCTGTTAGGTGGATACCTTCATTATCTGGCATGATACTTGCTGTATATTTTGTTATTTGGAACACAAGAAATTCATGGTGAAAATGATGGGGATATTATTGCAGAAATCCTAGCTAGGAGGATATCATGTAAAAACAGAACACTAAACCTGAGGATTATTTACTGCCTACCTTTGGAAATAACATAAGCAATGAAGTTTTGGCCTTTATAAACTATTAAAAAACACAAGAATGGGGATGTAAATGAAGTTACAGATTCCATTCTTAATTCCCAATATAAAAAAGAAGGATGTTGTGTATCTTTGAATCATCATGCATCATACATTGTTTTGATGGAAAAGCAGGACTTACACATTTTAAATATGTTTTTCTTATTTTGGAGATGGTTGTGTAATAGGATTTGAGATCTCCTCTGAGAGATAACATTGAATTTTTAATGCTATGTGGAAGAGATTGTGGGAATAAAAACATCATACCAATCAATTACATTTCTCAGAGAGATGAAATAGCCATACAGATGTAGCCTTGTAATAGTTCCTTTCAGAGTATTGGTATTCAGGCTTATAGCTTTATATATTAAAACATCAACACAGAATATAGTACTTAAAATCTAGAAGAGGAATTGTGACATTTGATAACATTTCAAGGCTACATATGTGATCTAAAATCAACTGTTTAAAGGTATGTTGGTTTAAGGACAAATTGAGACTTTTTAGAACTTTGTAGGACTGAAGGACTTTCTAGAAGCCCTCTCTGCTTTCCAGAAGACTAGAATGAAGAATGAGAACAAAGGAAACAAACTGATCCAACACTATTCTTAGTCACTTTGCTATAAAATGATAGAAGACAAAACAAGATTTAATCTTGTGCTGATAGTTGATTTCCTCACAGATGGTATCCATTGATTTATCTTTATTGCCCTGTTAGAAGAGACCTTGGCAATACAGTCACACAGGAATGCTGACCCACTCAGCTGTGGAAGCTGAGGTGATGTGATATCAAACAAAATGGAAAATATAGTATGGTAGGAGCGTTTTTGCTGACAGCCGCCGAGTTGGTGAAACGTATGTTTCAGGACATAAATTAGTTAATGTAAGGATGACTTGGCAGTATATGTTAAGGGCAGTATCCATGAGGCAGACAAAAAATGCTATTATCTGAGTAGTGTGTTTCGCAGAGGAAAATTCTCTATATGTATCTTATGATATTTTTCACCTGATTGACTAAAAATTATTGCATTTAGGTATTTAGAGCTAATGGAAACTTTTAGTTTTACTGTGATGTTTTGAATGAGATTGTGTGTAGAAAATGTTTATCTCGGTCCCCCAGTAGTGAATATTTGATAAACGGCAGTTATAATTAATCTTTCACTAAGAATATAAATTATAAATATCTTCAGAATATTTTCACACTTGTTCTGACTGTTTAAAGTGGTTTCTCTTTTCTTTTTGTTTTTCAATCATCTTTGTTGAATTTACTTATGCACATACAATGTACATATTTTAAGTAAACAGTTCAATAAGCTTTGACAAATATACACACCAGGTTCCCACGGCTCCCGTATAGATACAAACAATTTCCGTCACCAAAGTTTCTTCACACTCCTTTTCATCCAATCCTCCATCTCCAAACCACTGATTCTAGTCTTATCACCACTTGAGGTTTCAGAATTTCAAATAATTGAGAGAGTATTGTATTTGCATTTTGTATCGACTTATTTCTCTTGGTATAATATTTAGAGATTTACTTATGTTGTGTGTGCCAGTAGTCTATTCAGTTTTATTGCAGGGGAACCCTTATTATCTGAAAGTTCCACAGTTTGTTTACATAGTCCCATGTTAATGAATGTTTGGGTGATTTCTTGTTTGGAAAACGAATGAAGCTAACATGAACATTGATAAACAAATCCCATGGACACATGTTTTCACTTCTCTTGGGTAAGTAAGAGTGGAAATGCTGGGCCATAGGGTAGGAATATCTTTAAGTTTATGAAAAATTGCCTGTTTTCCAAAATGATTGGATCATTTAATTACTGTCATCAATGTATAATGGTTCCATTTGCTTTAGTTTTTTTTGTTTTTAGTTTTATTTAAATTCAATTTAGTTTACATATGTGTACTATTAATTTCGGGGTAGAATTTAGTGTTTCATCAGTTACATGTAATACTCAGTGCTCATTATATCAAGTTCCCTACTTAATGCCCATCACCCATGGGATGCCTGGGTGGCTCAGTGGTTGGGCACCTGCCTTAGGCTCAGGTCGTGATCCCCGCATCCGGGATCAAGTCCTGCAACGGGCTCCCTGCGAGGAGCCTGCTTCTCCCTCTGCTTGTGTCTCTGCCTCTCTCTCTCAGTCTGTATCTCTCATGAATAAATAAATACATCCTTTTTAAAAAAGGAATAAAGCTGGAATAAATATCTGTGTGCATGTTTTTTTTAAATGCCCATCACCCAATTATACCCCATCTCTCCTCCCACTTCCCCTCCAGCAACCCTTAGTTTGTTCCCTATTGTTAAAGAGTTTCTCAAGGTTTGCCTTCTTCTCTGTTTTTATTCTATTGGATTTTTCCTTCCCTTCCCCTATGTTCATCTGTTTTGTTTCTTAAATTCCATGTATGAGTGAAATCATATGGTATTTCTCTTTCTCTGACTATTATGCTTAGCATAATACCCCCTAGTTCCATCCATGTTGTTGCAAATGGCAAGATTTCATTCTTTTTGATGTCTGAGTAATACTCCATTGTGTGTGTGTATGTGTGTGTGTGTGTGTGTGTGTGTGTGTGTATATATATATATACCACATCTTTTTAATCCATTTTTCTGTCAGTGGACATCTGGGCTCTCTCCATATTTTGGCTATTGCGGACATTGCTGCTATAAACATTGGGGAGCATGTGCCCCTTTGAATCGCTATTTTTGTACTCTTAGGATAAATACCTAGTAGCTCAATTGCTGGGTTATAGGGTTGATCTATTTTTAAGTTTTTGAGGAACCTGCATACTGTTTTCCAGAGTAGCTATACCAGTTTCCATTTCCACCAACCATAGAAGAAGGTTCCCCTTTCACCGCATCCTGGCTAACACCTGTTGTTTCCTATGTTGTTAATATTAGCCATTCTGACTGGTGTCAGGTGGTATCTTATTGTGGTTTTGATTTGTATTTCCTTGGTGATGAGTGACGTTGAGCATTTTGTCTTGTGTCTGTTAGCCATTTGTATGTCTTCTTTGGAGAAATATCTGTTCATGTCTTCTCCCATTTCTTGACTGGATTTTTTGTTTTTTGGGTGTTAAGTTTGATGAGTTCTTTATAGATTTTGGCTACTAGACCTTTACCTGATATATCAGTTGCAAATATCTTCTCCTACTCTGTAGGTTGCTTTTTAATTTTGTTGATTGGTTTCCTTTCTTGTGCAAAAGCATTTTATCCCGATGAAATCCCAATAGTTCATTTTTGCTTTTGTTTCCATGCCTCTGGAGACATGTCTAGCAAGAAGTTGGTATGGCCCATTTGCTTTAAATTTTTTTCAGCACTTGGTCTTGTCAGTTTTTAAAAATAGGTATAAAGTGATATCACATTATTGATTTTGTTGATGGCTAATGTTGAGTATCTTATGGTGTACTTATTGGCTACTTAAATATATACCTTTTGTAAAGTTTTTTGAAACTTTTAGCCATTATTAGTGAGTTGTTTTTCTTTATATGAGTTGCCATGTGTATTTGAATATGAGTCTCTTGTTAGATAAATGTTTGCAAATGTTTTCTCTCATTTTGTGGCTTGACTTCTCATTTTTTAACAGTGTATTTTGAAAAGCACAATTATTTAATTTTAAACAAATCTAATTTACCTATTTTTTATGATGAGTGCTTTTTGTGTCCTGTTTAAGAAATCTTTGCCTACCCCAAGTTCATTATTTCAGTCTTTTCTCTTTCTATGCTATGATTTTGAATTCTATTGACTTACATTCAAGTTCATTGGTCTTCCTACTCTTGTGTCAAATATTCTTGGAATGTAAGTACCAGGTGTATAAGACTTTCTGGTTTTCAGCCCAATCCTCATTTCGCTATGCCACCAAGGGGACTGATTGTTTTGATTATATTATAAGTCGAATTGTATGAGCATTTGGTTACAACAAATTCTAAAACATTTTGAAAGGAAATTCAGGCTATCCTTCCAGGAGGTCACTGGAACTAAACGTTATAATATTGCTAGACCTCAAAACTGCATGACCTTGAACCTGCTAGATAGACCTTAAATCTGTATGACTTGGGAGATCTAGAGATCCTGAGAGCAAGTTTTTTGCAAACCATGAGATTTCTGTACCACAAACTATGGGATTTTCAAGGCCATCTGCTATGAAGTCTTGACACTGTGATGGCAAGACAACAGAATCTGGAGCTGGGTTCTGTAAGGCTCATGACAGTGAGATGATAAAACAAGAGACATCTGGACATCAGATTTGGGATTCTTTGAAACCAGAGAGATTTTTTGGCTTTTTAATCATTCCTAACCTCTGATAACTCCACAAAACTTCTGTATAAATGTATTATTTAGCAAAAGAACATTATCCTTGAGTTTGGGCTTTTTCCAGATTAAATCCTGACACACTGGCTTGCAGGTTGGTCAGAAGTTTGTCGGTTTCTCCTTATGCAAGTCAAAAATTTCATTTTTTTTTAATTTCATTTTATAGATGCTTGTTATCAGTCTGTCCTCTACCCTCACCACAACTTCAGCCATGGGTCTCAGGGATTAAAGTTTCTGGGATCCCTGGGTGGCTCAGTGATTTAGTGCCTGCCTTCAGCCCAGAGTGATTCTGACGTCCTGGGATTGAGTCCCACATCGGGCTCCCTGCATGGAGCCTGCTTCTCCCTCTGCCTGTGTCTCTGTCTCTTCCTCTCCCTCTCTCTCTCTGTGTGTGTGTGTGTCTCTCATGAATAAATAAATAAAATACTAAAAATAAAAAGTTACAAAGTTTCTTTCCTCTGTTCCCTTGTTACTATAGAAGGGCTCATCTCTCTGAGTTCATCTGATTTTAGGTTTTAGATTTCTGTGTCCATATCTCTTTAATGAAAATATGTATTTTTTTAGTGAAGTGTTTGAATTTATAAGGAAATATGCACTAAAACAGAATGAATCAATGAAACTTTGCCAAGCCGAAACAGAAACTTCCATTGGAGATATCCAATCAGCTAGCAAGAAAACTGGGAGAAGCCCATGAGACCCCATCCCATAAAGCCTCTTTCACAAGACCCTAAGTCACTTCTCCTAATACACCCACACAAATTTAGGAGTATGGACTATCCACATTTTCAAATACTTTTAGTTTTTTTTTTAACTGCAATAAACATAACACTGGCAATGCTCACCGCCACCACTCAGACAATGTTTCAGCTTTATATGAATAAATATTCATATGTAGAATATATATTCTATATTCTTTCCGAATATAGAAACTTGTTAATGCAGTAATTTCTTACTGTTTCAGTGGGAAGAAAAGGTATTTTGTATCTTTATATATCCTAACTGCTACTGGAAATCTAGGTTTCCCAACTTTGCAGGTGTTTGGAGAATATGTCTATTTGTTCCAGTCTTTCATAGGGAATCCCCTGATGTCAATAGTTCAGACAGATTCAATCACAGAATTTGGTATATTGGTTATTTCAGTTGGGCTCTTCTTGAGTATATGGTGAATGGTGACTGATTTGTGTGCCAAATCTGGATTTTAAGCATAAGAGTTTTAGCATTAGAGACACCTGGGTGGCTCAGCAGTTGAGTGTCTGCCTTTGGCTCAGGGCATGACCCCAGTCTGAGGATCAAGCCCCACATCAGGCTCCTTGTGAGGAGGCTGCTTCTCCCTCTGCCTGTCTCTGCCTCTTTCTGTTGTCTCTCATGAATAAATAAATAAAATCTTTTTTTTTTAAAAAAGAGTTTTAGCATTATAGTTCTCTCGAGTCAATCTCTAATTTAAAATCGAGGTTTCAATTTTCCCTGTCATTTATTTTGTCATTTGAACCAAACATTGGAAAAAGAAAAATTTACAACTTATGGGTAAAATATCATTTGGGAATAGAATTCCCCTGGTGGAGCCTTATTGCCTCTTAGTTCATCTAGGATCATCTTTTTATTATTTTTTTAAATTTTCAGTTGAACTTTGCAAATCGAGCTATCTAACATAGCTGCTGTTGTACTCTCTTTTAAAGTTATATATAGAATGAATTGTAAATGGGTTAAGCCTTGAAAGCTGGGAGTAGGAAATGAGCATTGTGTCATGGAGAAAAAAGAAGGAGTTAATTACTGCATGTGGACAGCATTGTTAGGGTAATTACTGACAGGAGAAGGCTTCAGGAAAGAAAGAAAAAGGAAGGTCATTCCTGAGCCTTCTTATAAAGCATTTATCATTTCACAACATAGAACATTTTTAGTACATCTTTTTCTGATGTGATAAAGTGTTAGAGGCAGATGTCCTCAAGATGCTATGCTAAACAATTCCACTGCCCTTTTTTTTTTTTTTTACCACTTGCAATGTTCATAATAGTGACACTCCAGAAGAAAAATTACAGGTTTATCTTGGGCTCCCCCTCAGCATTAGTCTCAGAAGCAATATGGCATATATAATATTCCAGACTTTGTGTTAGTGTGTTGATTTATATATAGTCTTCTCTGTTTCTGACTGAAATTTCTGAAAGAAAACCAATTTTAAGATGGCCGCCAAGGACAGATTCTCAATATTCAATATGAAGGTGTTATAAACAAAGTCTAATACATTCACTGAAGTTCTTAACATTTGAGATTTATATTTCTAAAATTTATGATAGACACTGTGACTTTGAAATTGACTGTAGAAGTGGTTAATGAAGAATGAAACCCCCCCTACTACCCCAGATTTAAGGGAAGGCATAAGCACACACAAAGAAATCAGTCTTCTGAGGATAAATGCACTTTTTCCTAAGATATGGAGTTTTCAACATTCTATAGTTTGAATATTTGATGAATAGTGGGCATAAAGAAAAAGTATTTGAATTCTGACTTTTTATAGTTATAATTATTGTCATATACAGTACTACAAACATCAATTCAAAGACATTGTCATCTTTTTCTTTCTCTGTATATGTTCCATTTGTATAAGTATTCTTTTATAATTTTATCTTCTTCTTAGAAGGATAAGGATAGGCAAAAATATCTCATAAGTTATCAATAAAAGTAAGTGAATTTGAGAAAAATGGAAGATATTTCCTCCTTGCATAGGTGATAGAATTTCACTGACAAATATTTGGTGAGTCAGGTGGTAGGCAGAAATATTTTAACATAATGTCAGACAACTGGGCTGAATGATGCTTCAGCTGGATATATTGTAATCTAGAAAAGTAGCTTACTTCTTAAGATACATGGATTAGGAAATAAATCCAGGATCAAAATTATGTATTGAGACTAGATGGAATAACAAAATGTGATAAGGACCAGATCTAGCCTCTTACTGGATTAAACAAAAAAAGAAGAAAAAGAAGATATTAGAAGCAATGTTGTTTTTAAGACACAGGACCTCAGCCGATAGACGACAATAACCTTGAGAAATGAGAAACAAATGAGATAAGCTCTACTGTTTCCTAGCTTACTATCTTGAGTTTCCAGTCCATGACACTAAGAGGGAGCCCCAGGGGAGCTAGACAGACTCCCTTACGTGAGGGAATGAAATCAGTAGTAACAGAGAAAAGATAATTGCATAGAGAGAGAACTCCAGAAATCTGCAGAAGGTCCATTTTTAGTATTCAGTAGAGCACTGACTGGTTCATGCATGCAAGGAAACCACCCAAGATTGGGAAAAGAACCATCTGATAGGTTAAAACTAACAGGGTCTGATACTCAGGTAGGACCAAGAATAATGGTCCATTCCTACTAAAGGATCAAAGAAAAAATTAAAAGGAAAATAGAAAGTATTTTGAACTGAATGAAAATGAAAACACAACATATCAAAAGTGTGAGATGCTGCTAAGGCAATACTTAGAAGGAGAATTGGGGCACTAGATGCCCATTTTGAAAAGGGAGATCTTTAAGAAAAGATCTTAATGTCAGCTTCTTCTTTAATAAAGTAAGAAAAGAAGACCAAAGTAACTCCAAAGTAGCATAAAGATCACAGTGGAAATTGATGAAATAGAAACAGAAAGTCAATAGAGGAAATAAATGATGCTTAAAACTGATACTTTGAGAAGATCAAAGAAATTGATAAAGCTTTCTTCAGAGAGAGAATGTAAATTAATAATATCAAAGATGATAGGAGGAATCATTACAGATTCTAAAGATATTATCAGGATAATAAGGGAATATCATGAAAACTTTACAACTACAAATTTAACAACTCAGTGAAATGGATAAATTCCTTGAAAGGCACAAACTACAAAGCTAACTCAAGAAGCAATAGGCTAACTGAATAGCCCTATATTTATCGAAAGAATGGATTTTGTGGTTGAAAACTTCTCCTCAGCAAAGATGCTATGCCCAGATAGCTACACTGATAAATTCTACCAAAAATTTAAAGAAAATATAATATCAAGTCTACACAAGCTCATCTAAAACATTAAAGCAGAGTAGATTGACTCAATGCACTCCATGAGGCCAGGATTACCCTTATACCAATATTATAGAGGGACATTACAAGAAAAAACAATAACAAATATAGATTGATTACCCATATGAACATAGATGCACATATTCAAACCAGATTTTATTGTATCAAAACCAGACATATTAAAAGTATACATATCATTCCCAAGAAGTATTTATCCCAAGTGCTTGGTTGGTTTAACATTTGAAAAGCAATCAATAAATTTATTATGTTGACCAAGTAAAAAAGAAAACCATATAATAGTCTCAATGGATGCAGGAAAAGACCATTTGACAAAACTCAACGTCCATTCATGATAAAATATCTTAGCAAGGTAGGAACAGAAAGGAATTTTCTTAACTTTATAAAGGGAACCTATGAATATCTACAGCTAATATTAGATTTAATGAGGAAAGACTGAATGCTCTCCCTTTAAGATCAGGAATGAGACAAGATGTCTACTCCCACCTCTTGTATTCAGTTTTGGAGATTCTAGCAAGTGCAATAGTTAAAAAAAAGAAATGAAAGACATCTCGTTGAAAAGGAAAATGTACTCCTTGGATAAAATGGACTAATTTATCCAGTATTCATAGACAGCCTGTCATTTATGTAGAAAATCCAATAGAATCTACAATAACTTGCTAGAGCTGGTAAGTGCTTTAGCATATTTAAGGATACAAAGTCAATATACAAAACAAATGCAATGAACAAGGAATTGAAGTTAAATAAGTAATACTATTTTCAATGGCATCAAAATATGAAATATCTTAAGGTAAGTATGATATAAATGTTTAAGACCTGTACACTGAAAACTAGAAAATATTGTTAAGAGAAATTAAGAAGACCTAAATAAATAAAAAAATTCAGGGTTCACATAGAAAAAGACCCAAGGTTCTTAAAATGCCAATTCTTTCTAAATTGATGTATAGAGTAAATGAAATCCCAAGCAAATACTAAGAAAACCACACACCGAAAAAAGTATCTGACAAAGGCCTAGTATTATGGACTGACTTATGTCTCCCCAAAATTCATATGAAGGTTAAATGAGGTTAAATGAGGTCATAGGTGTGGAGCCCTAATCCAGTATGACAGGTGTCCTTATAAGAAGAAGAGACACCAGGGATGTGCGTGCACTAAGAACAGGCCTTTGAACACCATAAGAAGATGGCCATCTGCAAGCCAAAAAGAAAGACCTCAGGAGAAACTAACCCTGTCACCTCCTTGAACTTGGGCTTCCAGCCTCCAGAACTGTGAAAAAATAAATTTCTATTGTTGAAGTCACCCAGTCTGTGGCATTTTGTTATGGCAACTCTATCAGTGAAAACATTTAGTATCTAAATTAGTATTGAGTTCTTAAACTCTGTAATAAGAAAAGAAACAATCTATTTTTAAAAATGGGTCAAAAATTTGAATAGACAACTGACCAAAGAAGGTATAGCTTAGCAAATAAACATACAAAAAGACCCATACTATTATCAATCATTAGAAAAGTGAACATTAGAACCAGAGTGAGATATTACTTCAAATCCATTAGAGTGGGTAAAAATTAAAAAGACTCACCATATCAAGTTTTGGAGAAGATATGGAAGAAATGAGACTCTCATACACTGATGAAAATGTGACCCAGGTATTCTACTGTTAGGTACCAGCTTATGGTATTTTGTTATAGTATCCTGAACTAAGAAAATGAATGTGTTCATTATCCTTAGTATGTGATGGTTTTGTCGGCATATGAACACTCAAAACACATCAAATTTTTTACTTAAACTGCAAATTATTGTGTGTAGATTCTACCCCTTTAATAAAGCAGTTAAAATTAAGTTTAAAATGCACTGGTACTTATTTTGAATGGAAATTTTTAGTTGTTTAAGTTTAGCAAATGACATAGTATATTAGCTTCCTGGTAAGCATGAGATGTTTAAGCAGATCTTCCATATATTAATTAAATTTCTGTTTCAGATTAATTATGCCTATTATGTGAAAATGTAATTTTTTGTTTGTGACATGAATTAATGATATTTTATAATCCTCCCTGGTGACTCAACATCATAATTATTTCTCTCCAAATAGTCAGTTCTATCAGATAATTTTACCTTGAGTTCCTAAATGAGCTAAAACATTCATTGTATCACTGCATATCACTGGGTGGCATGTGTCATCACAGACCTGAATGCCTTTGACTAATTCTGCCAATGCAGTTTGACCTCGAGTGCTTTAATAATCTCTATCAGTACTTTTATCAATTCATCCTCATACCTCCCATTATCTCCTCAACCTATTCCAGACTTCCTGCCTCATTCCTCAAATGAAATGGCTTTATCAAGGTTAACAATGAGCTATATCCCACCAAAGCTAATGGTCAATTATCCGCCCTCATTTTAGTAGACCTCTTAGCTGCTTTCAACACGGTTTACCACTTGCTCCTCCTTGAGATATTTTTCTCTTAGGTGACATCATATTCTTGTGTTTCTCCCCCTCTCTCCTTTTGTCATCTTTCCTGACTTTTCTCCATCTGACATCTAAATGTTACATCCCATAGCCCGGTCATTTTGTTTTCTCTGTCTCTTCTCTTGGACAAATTGATCTCATTTCATCCTATTGCTTCCAATAGCTTCTCTGTGCTGGTGATCCTCAAATTTCTATTTTACTGAATCTAGGCACTTTTTTTTTCCTTCATTAGGTAACTGCACGTGGAACTCCAAGAGGTTTCAGCCACTTCTTGAGTCCACAAGAAGAGGCTTAACAAGTAAGAGAAGCCCTGCACTATAGTTTATATGCTAAGCATTTGCACATTCATTATCTTTTCAGACTGCTCTCTCTAACATGCTTCTATGCAGACAATTATAAACCTTATCCTCATTTGACAGATTAAAAAAGTAAGAGCCAAAGACTCATTGAGAGTCACACAGTTAATCAACAGACGAGATTTACAGAGAAGCCCATTTTTACATCACTGGACATGAACAATGTGAAAGCAGGGAGTGTCCAACTCTTCATCATTATCCTTAGTTGTAGGAAATAAGAGTAGTCATTTGAATGATTGAATCTATTTCAACTTTTGTTGTTAAAATTGTTTCTAAAGTATAGGATAAGCTCATTTTGCTGATTTAAAAACTGACGTCTGATCATCAAGGATTGATCAAACCAATTGATATGTAGGTCATTAATTTTTATCACATATTTCTAAAGTCCAAACCTGGAATGAATGAAAAATACATGAAATAAAAAATGAACATTTCCCCAAAGGAACTTAAACCTAGAACATTTCTCCAGAGAAACTGAGATTAAATAGTAATATTCACTTGGGTTTATTTTTTTTGTCATTTGCCTTATTTCCCTCTCTAAGAATGAAAAAAAATTATTTGAGAGCTCTAGGTCATGGGTCATTTATTTTCATAGCAACAAGGCACCTTGTGACATATTAGCACTTGTCAGTTTCATATAGCATAACATATGGGGCATGAAGAGACTGTAAAAAGGAAGTGACAACTTGCTGGTTCAATCTGGAGGAGATATAGGACTAGTAATAGCTTCTCGCTTGAATCTTTTCCCAAACAATTATTATAACACTAATTTTAAATCCTTGGCACCATAAATGATAACAGTAACCAAAATAAATTTCTGTAGCTTAGTGAGTAGAAGTATTTTTCTTAATCTAAATATGAACAAAGGGGAAGAGTTCTTCCTCTGTAAGTGAAGAATAGGTTACTTGAAGCCACACTGAGGAAAATGTGTACTGTTCCTTAAACAAAAGTGCCCTTACAAAGGGGGAATCTAAAAAAATGGCAGTGGCAATGATAGCATGGAGTCTGGATTTTCAAAAATCCCAAATAAAAACAGAGAGCAAAACCCCACAGTGAAACTAAATCACATGGATAGCATGGAAAACAAAACAAAATGACAAGGTATGCCACACACTCCAAAATATAAAAAGATGGGGAAAGAACACCAGTAGCCAGAAGACCAAGGCCATCAATGTGTGTGAGAACAGAGGGAAGCAACAGAGTGCCTAAAAGATCAGAGAACAAGAGAGCTCCTGAGTAGCAAACTTAATGGAGGGCCAATCTGAGCACAGGAAGGGCTTTCGCCCACTCTGGTGGTGGAGGAACAATTGCAATGTAGAATGTCTGGGAGGTCAGAGCCCTAAATTAAATAGAAGGTTAAAAGGAAAGATTTAAAAATCAGAAGAAATAAAGACAGAACCATTGAAGAGAAATTAACAAATACAGGAAGTGCAATTATCATATAGATTTAGGATTCCTTGAAAAAGGAAATCAAGGAAATAATGGAAAACAGTAGTGAAGTAATGACCAACTTGGTAGCAATGCCCATCCCTAATGCCCAGTTGTTTCTGAAATACCATTCCCATTAACAGGTCTTCTTTGGCTGATTCCAGGTCTGGGACTGAACTGTACAAGAGGAATTTGGAACATCTTAATATACCAATAGCAAGATAGCTATGAAAGACTGTTACTAGAATATGTCAAAAGAATTTGAAACAGCTTCAACTAACCAAACATAACATAATTTGAACATCATTAGGGGTAAGAATTGCAGTAGATAGAAACCTATGGAATATTTCTACATTCTTGAGTTTGTAATAATACTTTTTCATTAAAAAGGAAATCTAATTTTTTACATTCTGAGGATGAAATTAAAACCAATCGATTAGATTAAAACAGTAGTTTTTTTTTTTAATTTTTACTTATTTATGATAGTCACAGAGAGAAAGAGAGGCAGAGACATAGGCAGAGGGAGAAGCAGGCTCCATGCACCGGGAGCCTGATGTGGGATTCGATCCTGGGTCTCCAGGATCGCGCCCTGGGCCAAAGGCAGGCGCCAAACCGCTGCGCTACCCAGGGATCCCTAAAACAGTAGTTATAAGGAAATTATCATCATTTATTTTGACTTTTACATTATGAACTATCCCATTGAGTAAACAAATAGCAGATGAGAGGGAACAATTCTTTATTCAATTATTTGTTATCTAACAAGTAAAATAAAGTGATAGAATTAGCACTTAGAATTAGATAGAATTAGATATCACAATTTTGCTACCCTTAATGAATTAATGGTCATAAACATTGAGCATCCAGGGATGCTAACATTAAAAACAGAAATCATTGATTGCTTGACAATGTTTATTCAAGTCCAGAGATTCCATTCTTTAATATATATTTGGAGGAATTGAAACCAATATCTCAAAGAGATGTCTGCACACACATGTTTATTGCAACGTTATTAACCATAGCCAAGATATGGAAACAACTTACATGTCTTTCAACAGATAAATGGATAAAAAAATGGGTATATATATATATATATATGAATATTATCCAGCCATAAGAAAAGAAGAAAATCTTGCCATTTGCAACAACATGGATGAATCTGGAGGTCATTATACTAAGTGAAATAAGCCAGACAAAGAAAGAAAAATACTGTATGTATTACTTATATATAAATTTTTTTTCAAAAGCTGATTATATAGAAACAGAAGATAACAGTGCTTGCCAGTGGCTGAGGGAAGGGAGATATGGGGTTATGTAGGTCAAAGGGTAGAAAAATTCAGTTATAAGAAGAGTAAATTCTTTCTTTTTAAGATTTTATTTATTCATTCGTGAGAGACACGGGTAGAGAGAGAGAGAGAGAGAGAGAGAGAGAGGCAGAGACAGAGGCAGAGGGAGAAGCAGCCTCCATGCAAGGAGCCTGACCTGGGACTCCATTCTGGGTCTCCAGGATCATGCCCCAGGCCAAAGGTGGCGTTAAACCGCTGAGCCACCTGGGCTGCCCAAGAAGAATAAATTCTGAGGATAAGATCAGTATATATGAATATATATTCCTAATGTACAGCATGGTGACTGTAGTTAGTAATACTGTGCTGTATACATGAAAGCTACTGAGAGTAGATCTTTGGCATTCTTACTACACTCACACTAAAGAGTTAACTATGTTAATTACGTGAGGTGGGGGATGTGTTAATTACCTTAATCTCGGCAAATATTCTACAATGTATATGTATATCAAATCAGCACATTGTGCACTTTAAAGTGTATACAATTATATTTTTCAATTATCTCTCAAAGAAGCTAAAAACTTGGAGACAAAATGTCATACTATATGATTAATATCAGAATATGAGCACACATAATTCATTGTCTTGACCAAAATGAGGGACAACATAAAATTACTTTACTTATTCAGCCAACCATCCATGTATTAAACAAAACCAAATGAACTAACCCTAACTACTTCTCTCTCTCTCATATGCATACACACACATACACACAGTCATATTTTACTTGTAGTATCCCAATGATTGTGAGAACACAGAAGTGAATGACACATATCTTGATTTTAGGATTAATGTGATCTACTGGGTGTTTGCAGAGAATTATATCAAGTACATAATTCTAAAAGTCTCTCAAGAGAAGTCCAGAGCTACATGGAATTTTTTAAAAAACTCACTCATACAAAACAAATAAAGCTCTTACTGAATTTATTGACTTTTGAAAGGTCATTTAAAGTCCTGGTGTATAAACATTCTTATGTTATATTTTTCTTCACTTTGTTAAAAAATAAATTTGTAATTTCTGATTTTCTCCCAGAGGCTGGTTTATGAAAATTTCTTTCAGTTTGATTTTGAAGATTCAGTGGGATTCAGTTTTATTCTTCATTGTAATTCTCAAATGAAAGCAAACGTTAGACACATATTAAGTTTAGGCCACATTAAAGTTATTGATGTTTCTAAGCAGGAAAGGTACTACTAGACCTATTAGTTGCTCACTCTGTATTAAGATGAATTGGTTAAATCTGGGAATGGTATTCAAGGAAGAACAGATATCTTCTGGACACTTTACTGTATGAAAGAATTCATATAAAGTATGCTTTTTGGTTAGGAGTCCATGAAATTACATTATTAAAAATCCAAAATACACAGGTAAGTCCAAAGAAATAATTAAAATAACACCATACAAAAAAACCCACAACTATTTTAAACATGTCATGTACATCATTCATTAAACTTTTTTATATATAAGTGAACATGTATATTAAAAAGAACATGTATTTATATACATAGTCTTATACATATGCATATGTATTTTTTATATTACTCTTATATATTTCTTTTTAAAGATTTTATTTATTGATTTATTTGACAGAGAGAGGGCACAAGCAGGGGGAGTGGCAGGAAGAAGGAGAGGGAGAAGCAGGCTCCCCACTGAGCAGAGAGCCCTATGCAGGGCTCTCCCAAAACCCCGGGATCAGGACCCAAGCAGATGGCAGACGCTTAACTGGCTGAGCCACTTGGTGCCCCATTGTATTTCTGAAGTGGATTTATATACACATACAAATAAAAGAATAAATAAAGAAAAATTAACTTCTTTAAAATGGGATCGACGTTAGATGCAATTTTAAGTACATTTAAAAATGTAACTCTTAATGAAGTTAATAGAGAAAGAGCTGATGTAACTGAAGGACGTTTAACTTCCTGTATACAATTCTTCATCACAAGAGAAGAAGTTTCTAGAGATAACTCTAAAGTTGAGAATAAATACTAAGATGTTGGAATTGTTAAAATTAGAGTTGACAGATGAGGTAATTGATGTTTTACTTTCTTTGACTTATACTGTGATAGGATGGTTTTAATGACATCAAAATATATACAAATTATATTTATTTTTAATCATAAACCTCACAGTTTTATATATGAATACATTCAATTCCATCAACTATCTTTTTTCATATCCAATAGGTTAAAAGAGCTTTAAAACACCTTTTTTAGTTCACAGGCAGGATTATATATTCATACAGGTGTGCACTTATTCATTTAATTTACTCCTTTAAGCAGTTTTTGAGTGGTTGTTACAACCAAGGCACTGTGCACTGAAGTTCAGATGGTAAGCAATACCAGAAATCATCCCTCCTTACATGACATTACATTATAGCCCATGACAAAGGTAAAATGAGATGACACATCAGAAACACCAGCTTATACCTGGCCCTCAGGAAATGTCAGTTTCCTTTCTTTCTTGATCTTTCTCCAATCCTGCTCCATTTTGGGAGTTCCATTGCTAATCCTCCAGCTGCCAATGTCTTAGACTCTCCTCTTAGCATCCATCAGGATGATTCTCAGTTCTGACCCTTTGTTCCCCACTGAAATCTTTGTAACTATCTCTGATGCAGAGACTTAGTCTTATTAATCTTTCTCCACCATTTCTCACAGCCTGCCTTGAAATACTTTTTTAAAAATACATGAGCATCTGTGGCAAGGGAATCTTTCACTAAATCACTAAATTGATAACTTTGGTAAAGTAACAATTTGTCACATGGCAAAGGAATGTTCTAGGTGCACAGTCAGCAATATGAAACCTACCTAGGTTAATGTGGCTTTACCTTGGAATAAAAATAGCAATCATCTCTAACATTTATTTTACTTACTATCTGCTGGGCATGATCACATGCAGGCAGATTATCTTAAGATGATCTATCACAACAACCCTGTGAGGTGTGTTTGTTCTACTAACAGGGAAACTGGAGCATGTTTATTTGCTGAAGGCAATAAAGGTGGTGATTGAGATTAGCCTTCAACTATGAACTCAGAAAGACTTCATGAGCTTTTAAGTATGACTTGAAAAATAGCTAAGAACATATAAAGGAAGACTGTTAGGTTTTACAACAATTTCTGAGAAGACAATTTGTTAGCATAGAATCATAAGCCATAGGAGCTTGAAGAGGCTTGAGAAAAAAGAATTCAAATTCTGGATCTTGAGATGCCTGAGTGGCTCAGCAGTTGAGCGTCTGCCTTTGGCTCAGGGTGTGATCCCATAGTCTCCGGATCGAGTCCTGCATTAGGCTCCCTGAATGGAGCCTGCTTTTCCGTCTGCCTGTATCTCTGCCTCTCTCTTTCTCTCTGTGTCTGTCATGAATAAATAAGTTAAATATTTTTTTAAAAAAAACAAATTCTGGATCTTATAGATTAAAAAAACAACAACAACCACTTTAGTTCCTGATAGGTCCTTTGTCTTATCCTGTGTCTTATACCTAATGTACATAAAACATGAGCCTCCTCCTGCCAAAGCTAGCCCCCGCACAATGTTTTTGGGTTTTTTGTTTGTTTGTTTTTAAAGATTTTATGTATTCATTCATGAGAGACACACAGAGAGAAAGGCAGAGACATAGGCAGAGGGAGAAGGAGGCTCCATGCAGGAAGCCTGACGTGGGACTGGGTCCTGAGTCTCCAGGATCAGGCCCTGGACCAAAGGTGGCGCTAAACTGCTGAGCCATCCGGGCTGCCCCATAATGTTTGAATTTCATCTCTTCACACCTCTGAGTCTCTGCTCCTTATTTATTTATTTATTTTTAAAGATTTTATTTATTTATTCATGAGAGACACAGAGAAAGGCAGAGGGAAAAATAGGCTTCCCCGTGGGGAGCCTGATACAGGACCTGATCCTAGGACCCCGGGATCATGACCTGAGCCAAAGGTAGATGCTCAACCATTGAGCCACCCAGGTGCCCCTCTGCATCTTATTTAACCCTGGTCCCTCTGTATCATCAGTCTATTTTTTTCTCTCTGGGATATCTTTTAGCTCTAATAGTTCTCATCTTTAAAAGTCCCTCAGCTATAGCTTCATTTATATTTTTGTGCCCCCCAATACTAAGGATTGCAAGACTCTAGCCTTGGTTTTTATTACTAACCTAAAATGTAAGTGTGTACTCTCTCTGATGGCTAAATTGTTCATTGTCCTTGCTAACCTCAGACCCTCAGAATGTATTTTTGTAGACTTGCTTATCCTTAGGCCATCTACTTCTGAGAAGTGAAAACAGGAATATTTACTTTGCCACACATCACATTCTCCTGTCCTAATACTTTCATATTTTGGACCAAACCAAATGCCTGGAACATATCAACACTTTTGCTAACTGTCAGAAGACTGCAAATAAACAGTTTCTCTGTTGCTCCCTTTGGATGTTCTTTATTTCAGGAACCATACACTTGCTAGTCACATTTGTTGAAATGTTTTTGCACTTGATTTTGTTTTCTCTTCAACCCATTTTAATCCAATTTTTGTCAACCTTCTGAAACTGTTCTCACACCTCCATTGTACCAGTTCCAATAGGCCTTTCTTGGCCTTATCTTATCCACGTCCATGCTTTTAATACATTAGGTTACTCTCTTTGAAACACTCTCTTCTTAGTGTTCCTTACTCAGGAAATTCTTAGTTTCAGCTTTGCCACTTTCTAGCTGGGTCATTTTGCCTCTCTGAGATGATCTCCTAATTGTAAAAGAGATCTAAAAACAACTTCCACTTTACTGTTTCTCCAGAGGTATTGAGTATAATTTGCAGAAAAATATTATTTCTACATTTATGAATGTAATATAGCAGGCATTATAGTTTTGCATTAACTGTATGAATCTGCAAGAAGATCAGAAAAGAATACCATATATGTAAGATCATCATACATAATATAATGAACTTTATAACAACATATTGAGGTTCTGATCAGTCTAATTTTAATCAAAGTATGGACAATAGCAGAGTTTATATGAGAAAGGCCAGACTCTCAAATCTCATCAAAAGTGCTTAACAAGAAAATGGTTGAAAGTGAAACTACTACTTAATTAAAGCTCACTCTTAGCATTATGATTAAACCTCAAAGCATTGGGAAGCTACTATAACATTAAATAGTATAAACTTAACTTCTTTCAGTCTCACGATAAAAGCAATTATAATTTGTAAATGACCATCTCAGTTAGTTTTGAATATTCACCTTGTAATTACATTCAGCACAAGGTTAATTGGAAAACTGTTTTCCTGATTCAACTTGAATGTTTATGTAATTATGTACTTCTTATACATGGAACCAATATTGAGAAAGCAATTTATTCAAATACAGTTCTGATTTTGTGACAAAAATACTCTGCTAAAAAAATCTATGTAAATAATGTTACTTGGGAAAAAAATCAGCTTTCAGCTTAATTTACAAAGTATGTAACCTATCCAAGGGTAAAGATGCTTCTCTAAATTTTTTGATATACAAGTGTGTTTTTCAACTAAAACATTTCAACTAAAACTTGGTAATGTTAACCCAAACAGGTGTCCATTAGACATACAAATGCTTTAAGCATTATTTCACGGTGCATATAACAATGACTTGAACACTTGGAAAGTACAGTCTTAATTACCTCTCAAACAGGGATACATTGCCCTCTTGTAGTTTGTACACAGACTTGGCTTTTGCCTATTTCTTTTCTGTGGGTTTTTCATTGTCCTGGTGCTCTGGGACCATTTGTAAATGGAACCATAATGAAGGTTACCACTCAGCGACCAGCATGAGCATCAGAGACTCATCTCATGCCACATGTAATTATCTAAATTTCTTCTGTGTTGTTTTGTTATATTTCATAATATTTTTTTTCAGAGCTGGAAGTGGCTCATGTAAACATATAATTGAAGCACTATGAAATGATTCAGGTTACACTCGTAGTGCAAAACTGTAACTAACTTGCTCACTCCTTCGATAATTTATATATAAATAGAGAGGTCAGTCAGCAACTATTTGCCATATACTTACCACCTGTAATATGCTAGGCTAATTGTTATAGTAAACAGATGGATATTACAGTGAATAAAATTTACATCTAATTTAACATCATATGCAGATGGTGCAGGGTCACTTGAACCCATATACTTGGAAGCCACTATCCTTATAATTTCAGGGCATCATTCACAATCCAGATGGCAAGAAAAATTAAACATATTCTATTACCTTCAGAACTATACTGGGCTTTTAAAATGGCCTACTATATCATGGTTCAGTAATAATATTGTATTCCAAAGGCTCACAAACCAAGTAATTGCTTCATTTGAAATACATCAACATTCAAGGAAAATACCTCAAAGTCATAAAGTAACTTGGATAAAATAATTTCCTTAGAAAGTATTTATGAAAATATCATAAAATTTTTTGAGGAGTAAGTGTTGGAAATTTTTCTTTATAACAAGCCAAAAGAATGGATCAAGCATAATAGAACCTAATGCTGGAAAAGAAGGTAAAATTTCTAGAATCAAGAAGTTCACGCTGCATTGGCTATCATTACTTGAGTTAATTTTATAAGCCAGACACTATTTTAATCCACAGAACATATCTGCAAGGTAGGCACTGTTTCCCCTATTGTATGGGTATGAAAATAGAGATCCAACTGATCTGTAGATCAGGACCACAGAGAGAAAATAGTGGGGCTTGGAACCAAGCTGTATTTTAAACCTGACCATATACCATTTCTAAAATGCTAAGTTGCTATCTTTAAAGATTCCCAGAAGCAAAGCTCACTATGCAGAATGATAATGGTATCCTCAGACTATTGCATTCTGGGCTTTTATGAGAGGACATGGACTCTAAAGTAGAAATACGTGATGATTTCTCACTATTATTTATGAGGTAAACTACCCAGTTGATCAAAGTAAACCCTATTAAGTTTATTCCTGTTAGAAGTACTCTAAATATTATATATATTTGTGCTTTCTTTGCAAGATCTAACCTGAAATCTAGATGAAAAAAAATGAACTGAGAAGAATACAAATTATTTAAGGAAATGAGGAATACTGCAGTCAAAATTCTGAGAATTAAAAAAAAATTACTAAAGAATAGTATAGAAACTATCATGTAAGTATGCAAAGTTAAACCCAGTAGTCAGTTTCAAAAATTACTACAATTTTTCACATAGTGTCACAGTGGTGTATCTTAGGTGCATCAGTAAAATTTTAAGTGAGTGGATTGCACAGAATTACAATTGTCTGAAGAAACCTTAATATGTGCTAAATAGCAATAAGGTGTACTGGAGAGAAACATTAGCATTTTATGATAAGCTTTCTCATGGAGACAAAAAATGGTGGGCATTTGAGATTTCCTATTATGGTGACCCATAAATTTATATTTTGGGAAAATCGAACAGGGCAGCCCGAGTGGCTCAATGGTTTAGCGCTGCCTTCAGCCCAGGGTGTGATCCTGGAGACCTGGATCAATTCCCACATCAGGCTCCCTGCAGGGGGCTTGCTTCTCCCTCTGCCTGTGTCTCTGACTCTCTCTGTCTCTCTCATGAATAAATAAATAAAATCTTTTTAAAAAATTAACAAGGGAAATGTTCTAGAACATCAGAAATTAAACTTTCTCAAGTGGAGCAAACAAATTTGATTTAGGTGTTTTCAGGAAAGAATGGTTCCGACTTTGATACAAACAGAAAATAAAGAGACAACAGAGTTCTAAAATAAGATGATCCAATAATAACCTGAAGCAAATTATAATCAAATACAGTTCATACTAATTAAAAAGATGGCCCCAAACAGAACATAGTTATTAGAAATAATATGTATTCTGCTCTAAAGCTAATGAAGAGTCAGAGGAAAATGCAATGCATTTCTCCAAAAGGAATATCAATAAAACAAAACAAATAAAAATATATAAATTTTGCTGTGACTTATATCAGCTTCCCAGCTTCTCCTTCACTTCTTGCCCTGACACATGCAGAATTTGACCTAATTCTTGAGAAAGATGCTCCATAATCCCCCTGGGGCACATGAAGTCACCTTCAGGGAAATATACATGATTAATTAGATTGACATCAGTACATAAAAATGTGTTGTTTACAGAGGAAGTAGAGACAAGAAAAAAAGAACAAATGAAATTCCTGCACCAGACCCCTGGTTTTCCATTGGCCACCTTTGCAAATCTGTGACCCCTTGAAATACTTGTGCATGATTTGGCAGACCGTTTCATCAAATGTGAGAACCAGTAGATAAAAAAGTAGAGTCTGCAATTCAGCAGGATGCTCAAAGCATTGCCTGTTCTTTTCCACTGTTTGACTTGTGACTAAATAAAAGTAAAAAAAAAAAAAGAAAAAATCAGCATATTTTCAGATCAGAGGTGTCTTACATGTATGTCCTTAAACTAAAATTGATCTATCAAAACAGATCTCAAACTTCCCAAAGTACAATGTGCGTGTATATATATGCACATATGTTATACGCACATATATATATATATATGAACATACACACATATACATTTAATTGCTTAAAATAGGCTACATAGAAAGAGCTATTACATACATACTCTTTTTCAGGGACAGTGAAAAGACACACATTTCCTGACACTGTGTAAGCCTCAAATGAAACTCTCACATTTTTGCACTTATAACTTTGCACTTAAAACTGGTTAACAAACACAAAGTGTCCACTCTGGCAAGATATGGAATGATGGTCGTTGTAGCAAATGGCAGGTTCTCCTTTCTAAATCTTTTAAAATTTATTCACCCCGACTCATACCAGGGCCTATTATGTCAACATTTCCCAAACATGGTAACACATTAGAGTTGTGAAGAGACTTTCTAAAGTACTGGTACCCTGTTCTTTTGTCAGGTTGCTGGAATCGGAATGACCAGGATGCAGCCTGGAGCAGAAAACCACTGTACTATGAAGTTTTATTATTTTTTTATATATATATTTTTAATTTTTATTTATTTATGATAGTCACATAGAGAGAGAGAGAGAGAGAGAGAGAGAGAGAGGCAGGCAGAGACACAGGCAGAGGGAGAAGCAGGCTCCATGCACCGGGAGCCTGATGTGGGATTCGGTCCCGGGTCTCCAGGATTGCGCCCTGGGCCAAAGGCAGGCGCCAAACTGCTGCGCCACCCAGGGATCCCTACTATGAAGTTTTAAATCACACTTATAAGACCTTATTATCACTTAATATTGGCAAGTATTATTATTATTTTTGATGTCTTTGTGATAGTTGCTGATGCTTGAGTCACCCTTCACTTGTGCTTCCCTGGCTAAGATATCTCCTCTAGCTGTTTTTTGCTCCTTAGGACGTTTAAAAGACTATCTTTTAATGCACTATCCAGTACTTTTTTCATTTCTGCTCACCTTGCCTCCCAGTGGGTTATTATTCAAGTTTCAAAACATATCATTTCTATAGAAAAGGACACAATTATCTCCTAGAAAGATGGACTTACTATGGTGAATCTAGAATATATTTCTAACATTTTCTTGTAATATATATATATATATATATTACATACTACAAATATACATATACAATATGTCTATGCAATATACATCTATACAATATACAATAGTGTATATATAAAATGCATGTATGATATATATAATGGTATACCACACACACACACACACACACACACACACACTGTATATATACATGATACCATACATATATTTTGGAGGCCTAAAATGAGTAGTCTCTGGCTTCAATTTCCTTAAGCAGAAAGGGATGGTTTGGTCCTATATTTTTTCTATAAATATATGACATTCTTCTTCAGGTTCCCTTTGTCCTGTTGGCATATTTATTGGTGTAGAAGTCTAGTATTAGGACTTAAATCGAACCAAAACTCAAATGAAATATTAGCACATCTACGTTTGCTATAGATCTTGCTCCATCCTCTCCCTACCTCATTTAAATAAAATTAATATTGCTAGTGTTTTTTTTTCTGTAGAAAAATTATAATAGCGACAAAGGAAGGAAAAAACAACCTCTGAAAATTGGACATATATTAATAACTTCGGTACAATCAGGCTTGAAGTGCATTTTAGGAGAGCAGTATCAATCTCAATCTTTCCAAAATGGAACAAATTATTACTTTCCCAAAGCTATAAATTCAGTGACTTAGTGAAAGATTCCCTCACCACAGATGCTGATGTGTTAAAAAAAATATTTCAAGGCAGGGTGCGAGAAATGGTGAAGAAAATAGATTAATAAGATGAGGTCTCTGCATCAGAGATAGTTACAAAGACTTCAATGAGGAACAAAGTGTCAGAACTGAGAATCATCCTGATGGATGCTAAGAGGAGAGTCTAAGACATTGGCAGCCGGAGGATCAGCAATGGAACTCCCAAAATGGAGCAGGATTGGAGAAAGATCAAGAAAGAAAGGAAACTGACATTTCCTGAGGGCCAGGTATAAGCTGGTGTTTCTGATGTGTCATCTCATTTTACCTATATATATATAGGGCTATATATAATGTAATGTCATGTAAGGAGGGATGATTTCTGGTATTGCCTACCATCTGATCTTCAGTGCACAGTGCCTTGGTTGTAACAACCACTCAAAAACTGCTTAAAGGAGTAAATTAAATGAATAAGTGCACACCTGTATGAATATATAATCCTGCCTGTGAACTAAAAAAGGTGTTTTAAAGCCCTTTTAACCTGTTGGATATGATACAAAGATAGTTGATGGAAATTGAGTATAAAATCCAATTTATTGGGTGTTCTGTTATTTGTTAATCTGAGTGAGATACCAACATTATCTACTGTAATGACAAGAGCACTCTACAACAGCTGGAGATCATGGTGTATTGGCATCATGCAAAAACCAATAATATCAGTAGGCAGTACAGCATTATCAAGGAGGATCAATGTGGACACCCACCAAAATGTTGTACAGGAAGGTAGACAGGAAACATGACAACAGAGATCCAATTATACAACTTAGGAACTAAAATTCTGTTCCATGGAAAACTTTGGTAACAAATCATTACTTTATTCCCATAAGAAGTGAACTCTGAACAGGGACTTGAATTGCAGTATAAGATGGAGACTTGGTCATAATTTTTTTTTCAAGAGATAGGCCATAACCAAAGAGTATGACTAATATCCAGAGAGATGTGGAGCAAAGATCTTAGTCTAGAACTCCCAAAGTCATCCTACTGAGAAAGAAGTCAAGGGTTAAGTAAATCCAGCTAAAGGGCCTGAAAAATTATAGGCATGATGGGATAAGTGTGGATATTAATCCAAGAATAATTTCCTGGGGAGGTAAGCTTTAATATCAGCCATATTTGGATGCTCCTTATTAACTACCCAGATCACATCTGGCACTCTAACTGGAAGAGAGTCTTAAATTTGATTTTAAGGTATCTGGCCCCTTTGTTTTTGAAAGTCATGCTGGCAGAGGACTGAACTAAGTGGAAAGTGAATTATTGGATAGTAAGTGGCACACCTCCTTGGCTTCAGTCCATTACTACCACCTTAATCCAGGCTTTCAACACATCAGTAACAGATGATTGAACAACACACAACAGTTCTCATGTCTCCTGTCTTTTCTCTTCAATCCTGCAACAAAGTCATCTTTAAAGCCTCACTTTAATATCTCTGCTTAGATTATTTGCCCAAATTATCTTTTTTTAACCTTCTTCTAATCTGAATATTATTAAATACTTTGATGCTAACTTCAACTTATGTTTCCTTTTTAAAGAGGCTCTCATTCAAGACTCCATCTACTCTAAATTCCTATAACTCTTTCATTCTACATCTTTTATATTAGAATGCGATGATATATTTCCAGTGCTGATATAAGTTCTTTATGGGAACAGGTTGTATTTTATGACTGTACTCTTAGAACCCAGGTCTGTACATGACAAATAGATTCAACTCATAAAAATTGCATTAATCTTTCTTTTTCTTTAGTGTCCCCTCACTGATCAGCATAATGACATGTTTTGTTGATTTAATGTAGTAGATACAAAAATGTCCCACCCATGTCCCCATGATCTACTTCTGCAGATGGTTCCCTTACAGGACAGTGACTTTCTGCCTAAGGATGTTCTCTGGCATCAAGCATGCTTAGCATTTCTGCAGGACAGATTGGAAGTTCTGAAGGGTTAATACCTCAGTAGAAATCCTTAGCCAATGAAGGATAGAAGTTAGTGGACAAATACTCCTGCTTCCTCTTACTTTCCTGCTTACCTCTCAGTGGAAAAATTCTAAAGCATGTTTTGTACAATCTCTAAGAGGGTTGCAAATGGAATTTTTCCTATGCTGCCCACAAAAGAAACCTGCTCTTTAGGCACTCTTTACTGCCTGTCTTCCCTTTCTTGTCTCACGTTACTCACTCAGAGCGCTTGCTGGATTCGTTTCCAAAATACTTGCCCACAAATTCTGTGTCAGAATGTGCTTTGTGAGACCTCCAGATAAAGACAATTAATAATGTACTCATTCATACTAATTCTTATTAACCTAGTAAAGCATCTCCACAAGGTTTAACCAACACAGGGAAATTCAAGACTGTGCCTGACCCATAGTAGATATTTAACAAAATGTTAATTGGCTTCGTTCACTTTTTGGTACCACTTTATTCACTTGGATTAAATAAGATATATAGTTGAAGACATTGAAATATTGCTTTTTGAATAGTCATTGCTGTGATCATAAATTAATGGACCTAAATTTATGAATTTTTAAAAAATTTCTCTTGTTACATCCCATATAATATTCTTTCAACTATTGTCAAGTGCTTTCTGTTGGAATATCTTTATAAATGAATTCAAGAATGCAAAACCTAGTGTAACTTTTAGTAGAATTTTAAGAAACTGATGAAAACATTAACAACTTTTATCTCTGGTACACCCTGTACCAGAACCACAGGCTTTTCACTGACGTAATTTTTATCCTTTGGGGAGGAGGAGACAATTTTATGTTCATTCTTGAAAGAAAATGTCAGAAAGGATTTAAATAGTGTACTTTCTGGCTTGTTATTACCAGTTTCCATCACTGGTAATTGCAAAATCCGTGCAGTGAAAACTAAATTATGTGGAAGAGGGATGAAAAAATTCAGCACTATTGCACTTAGTACTATTATTTTTTGAATAATATTTTATTAATTATTCTGATATGTAAAATCTGCAGTGATCGTTACAATAAGCCTATAAAGTAGATGATTTTTTTATGTATCTCCATCTTACAAAAGAAGAAATGCAGCTCAAAATAGCTAAATACTTTGATTAGAGTCTCACAGCTAATAAGAAATGTATCGAAGGTCCAAGGAAAGTCACTCTGAAGTTCTACCATCCTGTCACAGTAAAGACAAAGACAAAGAACTTTGACACATCAGTGAATCTTGAAATCTCATTCAAAAGTCACTCCTTTCTCTTAAAAAGGAAAAAGGAAAGTTAGATCCAGTAGCCTCTCAAGCTCTTTTGGAAAAGAATTGTGGTTCTACAAACCAGCTTATCTATCTGCATGTTACTAATCATAAATCAGATTTTATTGCTCTTACTTTAGTTATCCACTGGTTTGTTTAAAAAGGAACTCAAAGTGGCTCTTCCATCTTTAGGTTGCTTGTTCAATAACCAATTACCCTTGAATGTAAAAGTAAGAAGTCTGGAGACATTAAAAGGTTTTGGATTGGATAGTCATGTGAAATGGTCTTGCCAATTTAGCAGTATTGTACCCACCAGAGCAAAAAGAGATTAAAAAAAGAGAGACCCATTGGTACCCTAATCCAAAAGTATAGTGAATTATTCCCTAAATGGTTGTGCTAAGGTGTAGTAGCAATGGGAATGAAAAATTATAGTAAAGTGTAAGAGAACTGGAAAAGATCAATCAATAGGAGCAGATCTGGATGACTAAATGTTTTAGAAGAAGTCATGAAATAATAAGAAGTTCAAGAGATAAGGAGACTTCACCTTCCTTGGTATTTACAAAGCAAACTATCCTGGCTAACTTTGGGTGTATTTTCTGCACACACAAAGTAGAATAAGATAAAATGTGTCTGATTCTGTTAAATATATACACAATATTCCATTTAGTGGTTTTGTTGGACAGAAATCCAAATTTAGTTTTGTGCCACTAGGGAATAAAAAGAAACAAAAAGGATTACATGCTCTATGGAACTAGGTGCCATCTAGCACACCTTTCCAGATTATCTGAATCTAAAGTGGTTTGTGGGGATCCCTGGGTGGCACAGCGGTTTAGCGCCTGCCTTTGGCCGAGGGTGCGATCCTGGAGACCCGGGATCGAATCCCACGTTGGGCTCCCGGTGCATGGAGCCTGCTTCTCTCTCTGCCTATGTCTCTGCCTCTCTCTCTCTCTCTCTCTCTCTCTCTGTGTGTGACTATCATAAACAAATTTTAAAAAATAAAAAATAAAGTGGTTTGTGCATTTCATCATCTTATTTTTTATTATTTTATAATTCTGTAAGTTGTAGAAAACTCATATTAATAATTTCTGTCCATAGATATGCAAATGATTTTTTCCCCATGGAGGTGTATTAATTCTTCCAACCACTGAAGAAGAAGCCAGTTTTGTTTTTGTTAACAAATCCTTTCAGCATTGCTTCATTGCCTATATGTGTCACCTCTTCCTCTTGTCCTCAAACCAGTTTTCAATACTTTGCTGATTCCCTCATTCATTAACAAGTTAAATAAAATCTCGGAAACATGGTCATTTTGTATTTGTATAAGTCATGATTTTACTGTTAATTTAAAAAGTTCTCTTTATAGCACACCTTATTTTTTAATCCAATGAATTATTTCCTCTTGATCATATCTAAATTGACAGAACAGTGATGGTGAGGGAGAGGAGCTGTGTATGTTGGATAACAACTCAGTGTTGACTTGCTATCCTAGGAAGGATGAATCAAATGGTTTGCACCAAGCAATGGCATACTTGGTTCTTACTTTACCTCAGTAATTACAGTTCAAATAAAGAGAGTTCAATTATTTTGCACTTTGCTTACTTGTATACCCAGAAGAATATCTTGGGGGAATGTAATGCGTTGTATGTATATCAGAGTTGCTGTATGATGCAGAGCTGATTCAGTGAAGAAAAGTGCAATTAAGTGGTTGATTGGCTCTTGATAAAGTCTGTGTAATTTTGGATTAGATCTTGGCCTCAGTCACAAAGCTAAAAGTCTTTAAGATGCTGATTTTATCACAAGACTTTGGGTGCTTCCCTTTCAATTTTACCTCAAGTGGAAGCTTGTTCCTATTTTTTTCTTTTTCAAAATAAGGAGCCAAGATGATTCACTTTACTTTTTACCTTATGTGAGTCATGCTGTGGTGCGTAAGCATCCTTCACCATCTGACACAGCCTCAGCTGCAGGCTGCTGGAGTCCGAACCTAATTAGTGTTGAAGTGCTATTGAAGAAGATATCTTGAAGGTTCTGCATATGTGACTTGAGACTGCCATTTTCTGGTTCTAAAATGATGAGCTCTATGAACTCATCGCATTAAGATATGTGCATCATTAACTAGTTGATGATTGATTTCACGACACTGGACATTAGTGACTTCCTTATAATCCTCAAATTTCATTTGCTTTGTGAAATCCCTCACATATCTTAAGGTGAAAAAGATTTTGACATGATTTTACCAATATTATAGATTAAGCTACACACTCAGTAGTATAAGCTGATTTACTTAAATGATTTTGGGGGGGATGGAGGAGCCCTTCTCTTTTGAGCTCCATCTTCTTTTACCATAAGCAAAGAGATCTCCATTTCTCTCCATGATAGGGAGCATATAGAAGAGAATTCTTGTTTTTCTTTCCATCCCTTGTTTACTAAAATGTTGGAAGAACTAATCTAACTGGTAATGGCTTAGTATCTATTAGATTCTTTCAGCAGTAGGTAACATTGTTGTGTTTTAAAAGTAAGAACTTACCAGTTTCTTGCACTGCCTGTCTTATGCATTGTTATGATAAGCCAAGGCTTCCTCTCCATTTCTCCTCCTGGAGGCAAGCCGAGAGCATCACAAATATGTTCTCTTATATACCTTATTCTGATAGTGACTGGGTTTCTGAGGAAGCTCACAAACAATCCATGTACCCAGCTAGGTAAATATATTTGTTGTAGTCTAATTTGAAAACTCAGCTCTTCCAATATAGATGTCAAAAATAGATTTGTAATAAGTCGTAGCAGGTCTCCACCTTGACCTCAGATCCCAGACATGCTTTTCAATCTGAGTTTTTCAAAAAGCTCTATACTTTAGAAAATTAATGGATTGCTATTTACAAAATCCATACATTGATCTCCATTTGACATCCTGTATCTATCTATACCTTTGTGAAATAACCTAAAGAAAAGAAAGAGTGATAATTGAGAGCAAAACAGAAATATTTGATTTTAATTTTTTTCTATATATATAATAAACTAGTTAGTTTTTCAGAATCAAGTCTCTTGGGTGGTATCACCTCATTTTAACTTTGCAGGTATTGATTAAATACATAGTTACTCATTAACGTTATGGTTTGACATATTTAGTCTATTATACTGGTCTGCAGATTGCTCCAGCTTTTGGGGGTACAAAGGTCTTTTAGATGAGAAACTATGCCTGCATTATTCAATAGTAGAGTGATATGCAAATTTGGAACCTTAAGAAATGCTGACAGATGATAAAATAGTCATTCTAGGCATACCCTACTGGGCAATGCAAGTAACTTTATTTTTATTCATTTTTATTAAAAGTTTTTGTACTGTCTGCAGTTCAAGATGACAAATTGAGCACAAGAATTTCTCATCCCACAAGAGACCTCACTAAGGAGATGATAAAGGAAATTGAAAAGGCGTAACAATGAGGTGAAATAAAAAGGAGCCATTTGTTGTAATAAAAAACTTTATGTGGAAAAAAGGAGTAAGTGATAGATTTCAACAAGTTCCCAGAACATCAAAATCAAACAGGACTGTTGCAGGATGACTCAGTAAAGGAAGTTACAGCTTAAGAAAGATATTGTGGACACTGTGGTAAAATAAGGAGCTGATCACTTGGATAGAAACACAGAGTAACTTGTGATCAGAACTGGCAACTACAGCCCATGGGCCAGATCTAGTCCACCATCTATTTCTGTAAATGAAGTTTTATCTACATATATTCTTTTTTTTTTTTTTTTTAGTATTTTCATGTTATGATGGCACAGGTAAGTACTTATGACCAAGATCATTTGGCCTTCAAAATATTTCCTATCTGGTCTTTTACAGAAAAAGTTTGCTGACCCCTTCTCTAGACTCAAGAATGGAATTTTGCATTGGTAACCAGATTGAGAAATGAGATTTAAAAGTGAGATTAAGTGGAAGTGGTGGAGGGTTAAATGTCTACCTCATTTTCCATCTCTCACCCTTCTTATGTCATGAAAGACTAAAAATCTATCCAGGACTGAGAGAGTGAAAATCAGTTCAAACAGGAAAAGCAAAGAGCACTTTGGCATTATTCAGGCCCTAAAAACAAAACAGATAAAGCCAGCTACAAAGCTAATAGAAAACTTTGTTTTCTTCAAGAAATTACAGCAACTGTAAAATGATGTAACAACTCTCTCTCTCTCTCTCTAACTGAGCACTGCTTTCTTACCAATGATGCTCCTGACCCACTTTGCAATTTTCATTTATTACTGGGGCTACTGACTTGTTAAATCTCCTTCACTTTAACATTACCTGGCCTGGTTAATCCCACTTCTTCCAATCCTGCCCAGAAAGAGCAACCAATCCAGAACTGCTTAGCCTCCCTTAGTCCTCTTCAGAGTCCTTCAGTGAAAAAGCAAACCTTACAAAGGATACTTTCCTCCTCCTTCTCGTCCAGCAGAATTCCTCTGGAGTGCACTCCCTTGTTAAGAATTAACAAATCTTATTTTATCAGACCATAGACTTGTTCTTGATCATCTGTAGCTGATTAGACTTTAATAGCTGTTAAAGTATAATATTCAAAGAAGTAAAACCATGACTCCCATATAAATATAAAATGAACACCCATCAAAGATCTTTAACTCAATTAAGGAAGGAACCAATAAAGTTATAGGGAGGTAATGTAATAAAAATAATATAGCAGAGTAGGAGTGCTAAGTTAGATACAGAGCTAATTAATGTCCAGCCAGGATGTAAACTACAATCTCTAGGATTATCTTTTCTACTTCACAGAAATCATTTGCATCTGTACTAAACAAAAACTTAAAAATAACCTCTGTTCCAAGAATTATAAAAATAACACCGAAAATAAAATATAAATCCTTGGAGTACACTCTTTGGCTTTGTTGAAATTTCAGATAATTCATAATGTAAATCCTAGTGGGCCTAGATTATCTCCCTCTGCCAAGTAAACTATAGGTATCATTTTATTTTTATTTTATTTTTTTAGTGAAGTAGAAAAATTGTCTGGGAGGATGAGGGAAACTATTGTGCTATTCACATGCCAGAGTCAGTTCCAGTCAGACTTTCTGGTACTTAGAAGGCTTCCCCATAACGTCTGGATCTTGCCTGCCAACACTAAAGCAAAATTAACAGATGATGTATTACCCACATATGCAAAGATTCCAATAAGCATCTTCATCTCCTTTCCTAAAGTTAAATAAATTATCAGTCCTCACCAAATATTTCAAGAGAGCCTTCAAAACAAAGAGAAATATAGGTAAAAACAAAAATATATTTTTTCCTTAACCAGGGGAAAATATATAACCTTTAAGAAATAAAATGTGTATTCTCAGAGATTCAAAAAGATTTTTGCACCATAAAGAACCATATACTAAGAAAAAGAGAAGTTTTTTTAAAAAGCTCTTGAACATTTAAAATAATATTACTAAAACAAGATTCAAAAGAAAATTTGAAAAAAAAGATAAGAAATATCCAAGAATGTGGAATAAAACTTCAAAGAATGACTCTAGTTTGTCAACCCCTGTTGCCATAACAGGGGTTATTATTTCATAACAGAGGTTATGAAAAACCTCTGACCAATAATTCAATGCCAATTGGTGATTTGTGGGTCATATCCTTGTAGTGTTTGCACATGGATGTATATTTTGTTGATTCAAATGCCTGCATTGTTGGGGGCACCTGGATGGCTCAATTGGTTAAACATCCGTCCAACTCTTAGTTTTGGCTCAAGTCATGATCTCATGGGTCATAGGATAAAGCCTAGCTTCTGACTGTACTCAGCAGGGGGTCTGCTTGAAGATTTTTTTCTCTCTGCCCCTCCCCCACTCACTCTCTCTCACTCTGTCTCACTAAAATAAATAAATATTTAAAAAATAACCCAAATTCTAGCATTTTTTAAAGATTTATTTATTCATGAGAGACACTCAGAGAGAGAGAGAGACAGAAACATTAGGCAGAGGGAGAAGCAGTCTAGTCTCCCTGTGGGGAGCCGGATGTGGGGCTTTATCCCGGGACCTCATGATCACACCCTGAGCTGATGGCAGACGCTCAACCACTGAGCCACCCAAGCATTCCCCAAATTCTAGCATTGTAATGTATATTTGAAAGTTGTTAAGAAAGTAGATCTTTAATGTTCTTATCACAAGAAAAAAATTATAATAATCAAAAAATTAAAATTAAGTAAAAAGCTAGCATGTCAATAACAAGTGTGAATTACTCCTTGAATAAGTTCTGCACAAGTTGCTCTGTGTGGGGGATGGAGGGGGCATGAATATAAAAAAAAGAATAAAAACTTTAAAACATCAGAAACCTCTAAGTCTCTAAGCATAATTCGTGATCTATATAGCTCAACTCTTAACAGAAATTTCCTTTGCAAACCAAAAAAACTCCACAACTTTAGAAAATTAAAAATATTTCCTACTCTTGCACTAGGTTTTACTGTGACTAGTCTTCTAAACATTTGGAAATACTCACAAGGAGCATGAGACAGTGACAGGAAAGCTCTCTGGCCCTTAGAGTCTCTGACAATGATTAATGATAACTCTTTAAATAAATGGGCGTGGGCTTGTGTATTGCAGGCACTCTATTTGTTGGGCAAATAAGCTATTTTTCTCCTATTGTTGATGTTTCTGAAAAGCCTTACAATAGACTGAGACATGGTGTAAAACTGATCCTAAAAGGTAAAACCCAATGAAATGTCATCATTGCTGGATGAGGCCAAAGGCTCACAAAACTTGGCTAATGGGTAGATATCCAAGGCTTTCTCCACTCCTAGAACTCATACAAAGGACACTTAATTAACATGCCTGAATTATAGATCTCTTAATCACCATGATTCACAGGTTAAATTAAAATTAACAACACTACGCAATTGCTCATCTGTGGAAAGAACACAGCTGTAACCAACAAAAAGGATTAAAAACAGCAAGTCAAAAGAACGGAAATGGATGGCTTGGGGATTTATCACCCATATTTTTGGGTTTTCATCTTCCTGTCTCTAACACCCTTCTTATTTCTTGTCTTTAGTGGCCCATGGATATTTTCCCTCCTTTTCCTAGTACGTCACATCTGCAGCTGTATCTTCCTTTTGAAGAAAGCCACAAAAGGAGGTTCTCAGAACTTGTTAATCACTCTCCTATCAAAGTGAATATGCACTGACCCTCAGCATTTCTCTACCAAAATTGAGCCAAAGAAAGGACTAGCGCCAACATTTATTATTTTTATTTTGTTTCTTGATAGTATGTTTGTTACATTAATTTAAAATATTATTAAATTTGGAAATGAGATAAAAGATGTAGAAAAATTGTCTACAGATGTAGACAAATGTAGAGGACTTAAATTTAAATAGTAATCTAGAGTCTAGTAAATCGGGATGATGACTTTTGGACCATTAAAATCGTGGCACCTAATACATTTGGGTCAGCTTCTTCTATGGGAAACTAATGAAAAAGAATGAACTCTTAACCCAAACAAAGCCACTAGGGAAATTAACAAAAAATTCCGTTGCATAAATAATTTTAGGAGGTTTATGTATTCGCTAAGCCAATTTGTAGAATAGTTCAGAATGCTTGGTTTAAGACAAAATATCTTCTGTGACTGAAATAACAGTATCAGATTCTTCAGTTTGACTGTATTAGTTAAGTGATAAGCACTGTTTGGGAAAGAATTTAATATCTTAGCAAAGAGTTTCTAGTAAAGAAACCTCAGAGTTTCAGGGTTCAGTTTTTCAAATTTGTTTATCACAATTCAGTCTTTGCAGATGATTAATTACTTACTTGTGGGCACCTGGGTGGCCAGTTGGTTAAGCATCTGCCTTTGGCTCAGGCCATGATCCCAGAGTCCTAGGATCCAGTCCCACATCAGACTCCTTGCTTTTCCTCTACTCCTCCTCCTTGCTCATGCTCTCTCTCAAATAAATAATTTTTTAAAATATCTTTTAAAAAATAATACTCAGCTGTTTGTTTTTTGTTTTTCTTTTTACCATCCATCCTGTTCGGGTGCTCACAGCCTCAGAAAAAAACTTTCAATTATTTTAATCCAATCTCTCATTACCCAGGTTCCTTACCATATATATAGTCTCCCAAGCAACACATAAAAGAGCTCACAGTATAAGCTCATGTGATTCCCTTCATCCAAACCAATGGCTTCTTTTTTCTTTCCTGATTAAAATCAAGATTCATAAACCAGAGAATTAAAATAACTAACAAAAATGATAATTTTACATTTTTCTCAATTGTCACATGCTAAAAACAGCAGCTTATCAAACTAAAGCTATCACATATTGCTTTGAATCTATCACTTTGGTTGATTGGGTATTAATTTGGCAGGTAAATCAGAGATATTTTTGCTTCTGTTTTGTGAATTTAAGTGAAAAATAGCATTAATCCATAAAAATTAGACCATATTAAGATCAAATAATTTGCACATTTAGCTATACATTAGATAAATTATAATAAAAGAACAATTGGACTATCCTGTATTTGTTCCCTACTATTAGCAATCATACAAATCACTACTTCTCTTTTTTTTTTTTTGTATATTTTTATTGGAGTTTGATTTGCCAAAATATAGCATAGCACCCAGTTCTCATCCAGTCAAGTGCCCCCCCAGTGCCTGTCACCCAGTCACCCCATCCCCCCCCCCCCCCCCCCGCCCACTTCCCCTTCCACTACCCTTTGTTCATTTCTCAGAGTTAGGAGTCTCTCATGTTTTGTCACCCTCTCTGATTTTCCCGCTCATTTTCTCTCCTTTCCCCTATAATCCCTTTCACTATTTTTTTTAAAGATTTATTTTTTTATTTATGATAGACACAGAGAGAGAGAGGCAGAGACACAGGCAGAGGGAGAAGCAGGCTCCATGCCGGGAGCCTGATGCGGGACTCGATCCCGGGACCCCAGGATGCCACCCTGGGCCAAAGGCAGGCGCCAAACCGCTGAGCCACCCAGGGATCCCCCCTTTCACTATTTTTTATATTTCCCTAATGGCTGATTAATATCTCATTGTATTTATGGACCACATCTTCTTTATCCATTCATCTTTTGATGGACACCAAGGCTCCTTCCACAGTTTGGCTATTGTGGACATTGCTGCTATGAACATCGGGGTGCAGGTGTCCTGCCTTTTCACTGCATCTGCATGTTTGCGGTAAATCCCCAGCAGTGCAATTGCTGGTCACAGGGTAGCTCTATTTTTAACTCTTTGAGGAACTTCCACACAGTTTTCCAGAGTGGCTGCACCAGTTCACATTCCCACCAACAGGGCAAGACGGTTCCCCTTTCTCCACATTTTCTCCAACATTTGCTGTTTCTTGTCTTGTTATTTTTCACCATTCTCACTGGTGTGAGGCAGTATGTCATTGTGGTTGTGCTTTGTATTTCCCTGATGGAAGTGATGCGGAGCATTTTCTCATGTGCTTGTTGGCCATGTGTATGTCTTCTTTGGTGAAATTTCTGTTCATGTCTTTTGCCCATTTCATGATTGGATTGTTTCTTTGCTGTTGAGTTTAATAAGTTCTTTATAGATCTTGGATACTAGCCCTTTATCTGATATGTCATTTGCAAATATCTTCTCCGATTCTGTAGGCTGTATTTTGGTTTTGTTGACTGTTTCTTTTGCTATGCAGAAGCTTTTTATCTTGATGAAGTCCCAATAGTTCATTTTTGCTTTTGTTTCCCTTGCTTTCATAGATGTATCTTGCAGGAAGCTGCTGTGGACAAGTTGAAAAGGGTGTTGCCTGGGTTCTCTTTTAGGATTCTGATGGATTCTTGTCTCACATTTAGATCTTTCATCCATTTTGAGTTTATCTTTGTGTATGGTGTAAGAGAATGGTCTAGGTTCATTCTTCTGCACGTGACTGTCCAATTTTCCCAGAACGATTTATTGAAGAGAGCGTCCTTTTCACCATGGATATTCTTTCCTGCTTTGTCGATTATTAGTTGACCATAATGTTGAGGGCCCATTTCTGGATTCTCTATTCTGTCCCACTGTTCTATGTGTCTGTTTTTGTGCTAGTACCACACTGTCTTGATGACCACAGCTTTGTAGTACAACCTGAAATCTGGCATTGTGATGCCCCCGGCTCTCAATATTCCCCTGGCTATTCAGGGTCTTTTCTGATTCCACCCAAATCTTAAGGTGATTTGTTTCAACTTTCTGAAAGAAAGTCCATGGTATTTTGATAGGGATTGCATTAAATGTGTAAATTGCCCTGGGTAGCATTGACATTTTCACAATATTAATTCTTCCAATCCATGAGCATGGAATATTTTTCCATCTCTTTGTGTCTTAATTTCTTTCAGAAGTGTTCCGTAGTTTTTAGGGTATAGATCCTTTACCTCTTTGGTTACGTTTGTTCCTAGGTATCTTATGCTTTTGGGTGCAGTTATAAATGGGATTGATTCCTTAATTTCTCTTTCTTCAGTCTTATTCAAACCACTAATTCTCAATTAGGTTCCACTCTCAGAAATTCTGCTATAGCTTGGGATGTAGTCTGGGCATCAAGAATTTTTTTTAACTAAGTAGCCTCCATACCCAAAGCAGGGCTTGAACTCAGGACCTTGAGATCAAGTGTTGGATGATCTACGAACTGAGCCAAACAGGTGCCCCTGAGCATCAAAATTTTTATTTATTTTTATTTTTTAAAATATTTTATTTATTTATTCCTGAGAGACACAGAAAGAGAGAGTCAGAGACATAGGTGGAGGGAGAAGCAGGCTCCATGCAGGGAGCTTGATGCAGGACTCAATGCAGTAACTCCAGGATCATGCCCTGAGCTGAAGGCAGATGCTCAACCCGCTGAACCAATCAGGTGTCCTGCATCAAGATTTTAAAAGCCCCCCAGCTGAATCCAATATGAAGCAAAGTTTAAGAACCACTGATATAAATGCTATTTTAAATGAGAATACACTGGGCTTATCTTATAGCAGGTCTGGCTATAGCTAGCATTTCTCCTCATTATTATACAGTAATTTAAACTAGTGCTTTCTATCCTTCTATTATCGTGGTATATATTAAAATTGTGAAATTTGTATGGCTCACTAGGAGTAAATTGAGAAGGCTAAATGTAGCAAAAGCAACAAGCCCAGAAATCTCAGCTGCCCCAGTTGGGGCTAGACTACCCAAAGGTTAAAGGGGGGTCAGCACTGAGGCATTCCAGTAACCCATCCTGTGCAATTCAAAGGCTGAAACACTCTAATTAATTTATTTTTTCATTGACTCTAACATGTAGAGTTAGTGAACATAAAAATATACATATATGTATACATATATATACATATTGAAGGCTATGTATACATAATTGAAAGCTACTTGCTTGGATGTTACGCCCTTTCTTAGAGCCTAGCTGAGTTTGGGGCTCATTCAGAAGCCTCTCGTAGACTGGGTTGAGCCTCTGAATGCATAAATAATGTCAAAGATTCCAGAGACATACCTGACACAAGTTAATCTTTCTCATTCTGAATTCATGGACCAATTGTTTACTTAAATCTAGAATCATGCCCACATAAGTTCCACTCATATTACTATGGGCCTTCTTTCTCAAGGCTAGACAAGGTTAGACTTGTCATCTCCTTTATCTTACCTTAAGCTTTTCTATGAGAAAATATGGAGAACTTAATAACCACCAGCACCTGAACCTAGTAATAATGGATTTAAAAGCTATAAAATCATAGCAGTATAAGAAAGGAACAAAGGTTGATTTTTATTAAAATTACATCTTTTTAATAGGAACAAGAAACATATAGCATATGGGATGGGAATATAAAATAAGACAGAAGAGGCTGATTTTAATTATGCTTAATTACAGAACTGCACACATGTGGGATTATGACAAAGCAGAGCGCATTTGGCTTCAATTATTTTTGCTGAAAATAGGGAGGATGAAATGTATGAAATTAAATCATTAAAGAGGTGTTGTACTGAGGTAAATTTCATATTTTAAAATTTTCAGGTGGAAAAAATGTAAATATGCAATAACAAGGTTCAAAAGTTTTACTAGGAGGTGTCACAATGTGAAGAGCAAAGGCCATCATTTCCTCATTTATTTGAGTACGTTTTAAAGCAGATGCTTTCTTTAGGAATATGTTTCTCATTGTGGGGAACATCCATGCCAACCAGACCTATGAAATTACTTGGGGAATCTTTGGCTCATTTAAAGATTACAAATGCTGTTGTATCTTTCTGGTCAATATGTTTGCCTGCTCTCTGAAATGGCAACTCAGATCTTCACTTTTTTTTTTTTGTTTTTTGCAAATATTGATCTCTTTTGTTCTGGGCAGCTTACTGTGCTTCCTACTTCATAGCAAAATGGAGGAGCTATTGGGATGCCTTCAATGTCTGATAGCAAACCCCCTGACCTATTTGTACCTGGGCCAATTCGTCTGCCATCCAGGGGTGTCTTCCCTCCCTACAGAAGGAAAATAGTTCTTCCCATTATAGACCTCTACTTACCTTCTACTTTGCTACATCTTTTCTTCTTCTACTTGCCTCCTTTGCACACCACTTTCTGGAATGCATTGACATTGTTCTCTTGATGTTTGCAATGTGTAAGCTCTTTCCTGCCTCAGAGCCTTTATAACTGCTCTGCCTTTGCCCAAAATATTCTTCCTCATGCTCCCTTCCTCATTCAGAACTCAGCTTACATGTCAACAATTGAGAGAAGCTTTCTGTGACAGTCATTTTAAAGTATTTCCCCCTAAACTTCCTTATCTAGTGCATCCCATTGATTTTAGTTCCTAAATCACTCTTAACTTTATTTCTCTTTAATTTTAATAGCCATATGCTAGCCAAAGGGGGACAAGTTACTATTCCTTGTTTCCTAAACTACTATAAAATGTCCTTAAATAATTTTTCTTAGCAGGAGTTATATTAAAAATATATTTATATTTAAATATATATATATATATTTATACAATCTTAACTGGACAGGCATCAACTAAAAAGAATAGATGCTGTGCTCTAGTGCAGAGAAAGCATTCTAGAGGCCCATTGTGGCCCCAGGCACTAACCCTTTGGTTGCTTGATTCTGGCATTGGGTCACGACTGCCCAAATGGCAGCAAGGCACTTGGGCATGAGGTAATAACTACTTCTAATAAACATGAAATTATATCAGTTTTTTAAATAATCATTATGGTTGCACTATTGCAAACTGATTGGTGCATACCAGTCAATAACATAGTTACCCAATTCCTCACATATAAACAAAGGGGGTCTTTAATAAATACACACACACATATACTTTAAATTCTGTAGAGCCTGCCCAATATGACCTACAGTTCCTGGATAACCTAGTCCTTTTCTACGTCTTTAATACCATATTGTTCATGATCCCATTGGCTCTTCCTATTAGAGGCAAGCAGGAAACCGAGCTGTAGAATGCTTTCATACTGCAGAGTATGTACGTGACTCCCATAGAATTTTCACTGAAGACCAGATCAAAGGAAAAAACTACAAAGCCAATGAAAAGTCCAGTGGCAGGCAACACAGTCACAAATGAGTGACTATATAGATAAGGTAACCTGAGATGAAATTATGGTTTTATTGATATTAGAAAGACAACTTGGTAAAATATACTTTGTGTATACTTTGGGTATGTATACACACTTCAGTAAAATATAAATACCTTTTGACTTGGTAATTACAATCCTATAAATTCACTTTAATGAAAGAAAAATACACATTTTTGCACAAGGATATTAATTGCAATATCTTTTATGATAAATGTCACAAAGTTTCTATCCATTGATAGATAACTAGTAAATTAGAGTATGGTTCAACACTACAAGATGTAGTAAGCAGCTTTAAAATGAATTTGCATTTTAATATCTCAAGCATTAAAAATGCTTAAGAAGTATGTTTAAAAGCATGGCAAATGTTTATTATATATTATCAAGTGGAAAAATCAAGCTATACAGTAGAATATGTAGTGTGATTCTAATTTATATAGAGATCATGTGATTAAGTTATATGATGAGAACATAATTTTCTTCTTCTGTATGTTTTTCCATATTTTTCAAATGTGTTTCAGAGGGCTGTAATTGCCTTTATAATTAGGGGGAATGCCAATACATTTTATTGAAAAAATAGTAGTATATTATTTTTGAAAGGAGTATACCAACATGCTTTATGGATATTGTTATCTATTGTGAAAAGCAGACCTCTGAATGTCTATAAGGCATGGATAATAAAAGAAATTTTGCTGAATAGAATGAATATTACTTTCTGGGCTTTTTTTCCCCTGTGCTTTATATGATGCTTTAAGATGATGTAGCAGACTTTTTTTCCTAAGACCCAAGAGCAATTTTTCTTGAAGATTATTTATGCAAGTGTCTTTTACATACTAAAAGAGTGAAAGAGTCAAAACTTATAAAACCAGGCAATATGAAGGCAAAAAAGGTTCAAAGAGTCCTGTTCTAATTTTTCAAAAGAGCACTGTGTTCCCTCATAGCTTGTCTCCATTAAAAAGACCTATGTGCATAACTTCTCAAAGACTTTTAACGCTTTGTATAAATTAAAGAGGTTTGAGATGACATCTGAGAATAATGTCAAGCTAAGAAAGCTTCTATTATACACAGGCCAAAAATGTTTCAGCCCACTCCGTAAAATAAAACTGAAGCATTCTGGGTCAAGGAAATTTTAATTCAAATCTTTGTTCATTTATTTTATTTTCAATGTCAATTAACAACATGTTCATTCCAGCTAATAGAGCCCTTAGTAGTGAGCGAATGCATGATGAACACCTCAAAAGCTAATTCAATGTACTGTTTGGCTATTCAAATTGAATAAACTTTTCTGTAAAGTTGCTCCTTATAACCTAAGTGTGTTGTCATGGTCGACAGAAATTACAACTTCGATTTGTAAGTGTCTAAAAAAACTCCTCAGTCATTTATTCCAGTGGAATTACTAATAACCTTCAATATATTTTTGGTTCTTTTTCCTTCATCTCTTTTGCCATCTTTTATTCGTTGTTTCATTTACTTCATTTTTGTCTTGCTACAGGTAACATTTTGTCCTTCAATATGTCCTGCTAGATTATTTTTCTAAAACTCTAGTTTTATCAGATCATTTTTCTTTCTTGTATCTGCAAAGACAATTTGTTGACCAAGAACTCACAGTGACACAATCAGTTTGGCATTAATGTCCTTCCATTAGGCTACACTATCTACCCAGCCTACTCAAACCATCTCCCAACAGGTAATTTTCAACTAGGTTGATTATACTCCTTTTTGCTACATGAATGGTATCCTTTCCCCACCTAAAATAATTCCTTCTGGGCCTTTCCTCCCTTCCTCCTAAACTTAACCAAATTAATACCCTATCTGTTTCAATTCTTTTAAATCCTTTGATAATCACTTTTAGTTTTCTCACTATTCCAACCAGTTGATTTCATAATCTTGCATAGTTATTTGATTATCTTGCCTCTACATGCATAGGCCTTGCTCCAATTATAAGCTTTTTGTATATAGACTTATCTCACCTAACCACTAGAATAAAGTACAACATTTATGAGTTGGGATTTTGGAGAAATAACCTATTTATTCTACCTTTCAATATATGTTTCAGAATATGATTACTAGATTTAGAACTGCCTTATAAAGACACGAATTTGGTCAATTACCCATAAATGTGTGTGAAGGAAGTGGCTTGGAGATAGGAAGAGATATCTGAGCTTATTCATTCCTTAAATCTTCACACACTTCTTGTTTATCATGTACAAGATAGATACTGATAAAATTCAGTGCCAAAAACATTTATAAAACTTAAATCTAATTGAGATAAAAGATAATATACTAGTTATCAGATATATGCTGTAATTTATAAATTTATAATTTAAATCTATAATTTATAAATTTATGTAATTTATAAATTGTTATAAGTTCAATTGACAAGTATAAGCACTATTAATATAATGTTATAATTGGCATTAACAAGATGCTGTAGTGATGGAGAAAAGTGATTGGAGAGAGGAAAGAGTACAATTTAGGTAAGCTATCTGGAATAACCTTGCTAGAGGTGATTTTTACTTGGGACTCAGAAGAGAAGAGCCAGCTATATGAACAGAAGATGTGGGACTTTTCAGGTTCTGGGAATTGTATATGAAAAGGCTTAAAAGTGGGGGCAAAAGAAAAAAAAAAGGTGGTTTTGAAGCATGAAAGAGAACCCACCAAAGTGAGGGCAGAGTAGCATGAAACAAAGATGGAGATGTCCTCAGGATTCTAGGGGACGCAGGGCCTCACAGGCCATGTAAAAATTTATGCATCTGATTTAAACTAAAATATGAGTTGATTTTTCTTTAACGTCAGGTTTAAGGCTATGTAGAAAACAATATCTGATACAAAATAGGGTTTTTGTTTTTGTTTTATAAAACTATATTGTTTGTTGAATCATATCACCTAAAATAATGAAGAATTATAATATGACCTAGGTTAGATACTTTAAACTTTTACGTTGACCATTAGACAATTGTCACTTTTTAAATAGTAATTATCTTATAGCTCTTAGAGATCTTGGTGTTTTGTTTCACTGGTGGTTAAATAACAATGTCTCTAGTTCAGCTTCTTGTTCACTAGTAGTATGTATCTTTTGGTTAAGTCCAAGCAGGACATTCTCAGACATCAATGTAGGATGCTCCACCCTACATCTGGTTATATCCAAACCCAAGACTAGAATTTTCTGATGAATGTGATCTTTCAGGTATGCCTGGGCGGCTCAGTCAAATAAGTGTCAGGCTCTTGATTTCAGCTCAGTTCTTGATCTCAGTGTTGTGGGATTGAGCCCTATGTGGGGTTCTGTACCCCACATGAGCTTTGCCTTCCACAATGAAGACTCTCCTTCTCCCTGTGCCCCCACTCTCTCCCTCACTCTCTAAAATAAATAAATAAATCATTTTTAAAAAGTAATCTTGCAGTGATCTTTGATAATGTCAAATTCAAAAGCATCCTTTTTGCCTGTTTAACTAAGATTAAAACTAATTGTAACCACTTCATTCTGATATTTAATACAGTTATTGTCTTTCTGCACCTGTTACCTTAGACTTCATTTGTCAGCTAATATTTTGCTTAGCATCTCAAGGAATGGCTGAGAGTAAGTTAATTGTGTTTTCTGTGGAGATGAACCTCTGGGAGGAAAGAAAAAGCTTGAATTTATATCCCTTAATCTGTACTACCCTTTCCAATTCATGATACAAAATGACCTAAATCAATCAAATTAGCAGGAAACATGTAGGAGTTTAGCTTACGTGGCCCTTATGTGATTGCCATCGTAAAATCACAAAACACATCCAATTTTAAACTGATCTTGAAGTGATGCGTAGATGTTAAGTAATCCTCTACTTCCTCTCAACGTGTTTCAGTGACAAATTCCATTTTGAACTGTTACATGATTACAAGCCCTGAAATTCAATTTCATGATGAATAATTAAGCACCACTCTTCAGAGTCCCTAGGAGAAATCACATTCTCTGCATCACAAATACTTGGAATAATCGATTGGGAGTCAATTGGCAAAATACTTCAGATTTAATTTGCAGTTCTGAAGGATCCTCCTTCGCTTCAGCTATCAGGGAGTGAGCTGAAGCTTTCTCCCCTTCCTGTATTAATGGAAGAAAAAGCAATATTTTATCTTGTTTTAGTATTGTTTCACACTGCGATGCAGTGTTCCTTACTTGGTTTTATTCATTCAAGAGAAGTCCTATTTATTTAAACATTCTTTTAGAGCCACAGGTGGAAATAATGAAGAACACAATTTAAAAAAATTTGTTCACTGTTTTTTATTCTGGAGTTCAGGGGATAATCAATGTGGGAGTGTTAGAGATACGACCATGGACTTTCCTGAGGGGGGGAAAAAAAAGCAACTAGATACTAACTACTTTGTTTGGATCCGTAGCAAACGGGTTAAATGCTCTGTGTCTCGGTTGCTTTATCTGTAAAATGGATATCATATTTCTTAAAATTATCTGTAAAATTATCTGTAAAATGGATATCATATTTCTTAAAATTTGTTGTGAAGATTAAATGAGATTATAAATAAAAGATCCTTCACATTGTTGTTGGCTGGATTAGACAGTTCTCTCTGGGGATCAAGTCTAGATCATTCCTCATTCACAGACCAGAGAAAGGTTACAAGGATAGTATTCAATATGATTTCCATTAAAAACATTTTTTCACTTGCGTTGAGTATACACAGGACAGGGTGTGTGAGTCAAACATTGTCTTTCCCACAACAGTCCCACATCCTGAGCTCAGTGCAGCCTCTCCAGGCTATGCCACAGATGGTGAGGGTAGATAAAAGCAATTCTTAGCTCACAGGTTGTAAAAACAAAAAACAGATGGTGGACCAAATTTGTTTAGAGGGTGTAGAAGAGCCCAAACTGGGAGGCATGCTACCTGGACTCCAGGTCAACAGTTAGATCCTTGCTATAAATAACTATGTGCCACTCAACGCCAGCTGTGCATATCCTTTGGGCTCATTTTTATTATCTGTAAAATAGAAGGATGAATTTTGATCATGTTTAAGTTTTCTTCTAGCTCTAAATTCTCTGTCTCCAATTCTCAGTGCCTCTAAGAAATCAAAGGCAGAGCCATCTGGCACTCTCCAGCCCTGGTCAGGTGCTCTTCTGGGCTCTGGAGTCTGAGACTTGCAGAGATAAGCGCTCTATTCTATGTAGTAATATAATATTGGCTTGTCTACTTACTATTCCAAGGCTCTTCTAGGGGAATCTGAGCAGGACATTTTCTTCAGTCACTTACCTTTGTAAGCCATGGAATGCTTTTCTCTGTAACTAGAGGGAAAAGTGAGAGGCCATACATGGGCAGCCAGAGACAATAAGCAAACAAACAAGCACGTTTGTAGTTCAGTAAAACATTCCTATGGACACTGGGATTTTTATTTCCTATCGTTTCTGCTTTTCACAAAATATAATTCTTCTTTTGAGTTTTTCTAACCACTTAAGAATGTAGAAATTCTTTAAAAGAAGAGAATTTTGTGGCTTCACTTATCAAAAAGAGGCAATGGCATCTGTAGAAAAATAGGGAATGAAAAATATGATGAGGGAAAGGTAGACATTCTGAGATAAAATGAAAGTTCTAGAGTTAAATAGAACTGGATCCTATTTTTCCCTTTCATTGGCTCTGTGACTTTATTTTTTTAAAAACATTTATCTATTTATTTGGTGGGGGGAGCAGCAGAGGGAGAGGAAGAGAAAATCCTCAAGCAGACTCTCCACTGAGTGTGGAGCCCAGTGCGGGGCCCAATTCCAAGACCCTGAAATCAGGACCTGAGCCAAAATCAAGAGTTGGACACTCAACCAACTGAGCCACCCGGGCACCCAAGATCTGTGGCTTTAAACACAAGGTCGCTGAGCATCTTTCTCCCTCAATTTTCTCATTTGTAAAATGGTAGATAATAATGGTTACCTATTTGGGCTGTCCTAAGGATTAAATGAATTATTCTATATCATGACTCTTTTATACAGAAGGCACTCAATAAATGTCATTGTGACTAATCCTTTAGTTACTGTGTGGTAGGCAGAATGGCCCCATAAAAATGGCCATGTCTTGGTCATAGGAACCTGTGACTAGACAGATTCTAAGGCAAAGGGCAACTACAGCTACAGATGAATGGAGGTTGCTAATCAGCTGACCTTCAGATGGACGAGATTATCTTGAATGATCCAAGTGGGCCAATGTAATCACAAGGGTCCCCATAAGAGGAAGAGGGAGGCAGAAAAAAGTAGAGAGATGGTGGTACAAGGGAAGGAGCCTCAAACTGAGGAATGCCATCAGCCTCTAGATGCTGGAAAAGGTAAAAAACTGTGTTCTTTCCTAGAGCCACCAAAGAGAAATGCAGTCCTACCAATACCCTAATTTTCATCTAGTGAAATTCATTTTACACTTTTGGCTTCCAAAATTGTCAGATAATAAAATGTGTTGTTTTAAGCCACCAAATTTGTAGCAATTTATTAAACAATAGAAAACTAATACTATTATTATTATCCATAAAAATAGGCTAGTTGCTTACCAAAGTATGCCCCTCCCCTTCTTTAATGCAAAGATTTTGCTGGAAATGGCTGCAATGTCAAAAATCCAGAAATAGCAAATTAAAACCATCAATTTAATAAATAGTATTTAGTAAGAGTCTATTGCAAATATAAGAAGAGCTCTATAACTGGAGGCTTTCAAATTCAAAGATATGAAGGTCAGGGGTATGATGTCACAGGGTGGCTTGTAAAACAAAAATGAAGCTGTTAACTTTTACAGTGGAGGTTTCCACACAGCCGGGGATTGGTTAAAAGTAATTATCTCATACCATTTTCTGGAAAATGACTTAATTTTTTTTATGATTGTCAGAAGCATTTATAAGAAATAACCTAACTTTTGCTCATATTTATGAAATAAAATTGATTTAGTTTTGCTTACATGGCTAAACATGGCTTACATGTTTTATGCCTTCTTGGGGAATTCTCAAGCCTGGTCTCCATTTTGCATTTAATTTTAACAATTCCCCACTTTTGGTCTTTTTCTCGGCAAGCTGAGAGCTTGACCAGCTAATACAGCATTCCTCTTAGATACTACTGCTGTTGTAGCCAGCCCGAGAAATCCCATATTTGCTATTTTCACTAGTTGAGTCAGGATGGAGTGTCATGTAGTCAGTGTCACCAACAGTTGCGTTGTCATCATAGACCTAAGAGGTCAGATCATTGAGTTTTTGCACCTGTCCAATCCTAATAGATATCATTTGATGTTTGAGTGTCTGCTGAAAAGCATGTCAAACCCTTGAGGAGATATAATGCACCAGAAATGTTAATATGATCACTAGAAGAAGAAGAACCGCCAAGAACTGAAAAATTTCCTAGGAATCAATATTTAACCAATTAAGTAAATCAGATGTGTTATAATAAGACTCAGGTTTTACCTAAGTCAAATTATCTTCTTTTTTTCTTTTGGATAACGTGTAATTGGGTTTCCACTTTTTTTTCAGAATTATTTGCATAGGTACAACATGATGTATTAGCAATCACATATCCTCATAATTACTTAGGACAAGATGAACATGAGGATGTTTTATTTTAGGAAGTGGTGTCGCAGGTGAGCATCTACCCAAATTAGGTCTCCAAATGATGTGAGCAATCAGGTAACTTAATGAGAGGCATTTCTATGGAAACAAGAAAAACAAAGGTTAATTTTAAACAAAGGTCAAAAGGTTAACAAAGGTTAAAGTTCAAACACTAAGCTCAGTTTCTGGGCTTAGAGAGCAGTCAGTTGAGAAAATTTCTAGATTTGAGTTGGAAGCATCTTCAGATGTTAGAAGAAAGATGGCATTTTCAGTCTGATAGATTTTCCTGTTTGCAGTTTGACTGTCTTTGAAGGTAAATTTGGTGTCCTGGTGAACTCTCTTGAGTGGCCCATACAGTAACAGACATGAAGGTTGTCCATATATGATATGTTGTGGTGGTTTATCTCAAGTTTATAAGTAGATAACAAAAATCTCAAACATCATTAACAGGACTAGAATCTGATAATAGGTATACTACAGTTTTCTATTGAGACACATTTTTTAATAGTCCTCCCATTCTTATCAAAGATATTTACAGTGAAACACATTTGTAAAATAAGGCTCATCTTATTAAGCTTGGCTTGATTATTTATGCAAGTGAAGGAAGAATAGTAATTCTATGCATATTCTCAAATACATTTAGGTCAAAGCTTTGGTCATCTCTAAGTGGTTTTATTGGCTCTGTAAAGTCAACCTTCGTACTTTAAAACTGTTGGGTAATAAGAAATTTCTGATTACATCTTTAAAGTCTCTCTAAACTAAGAAGCCAAACTAAGTTCTGTTACACAAAGAGAACAGATTCTTATTGAACCTAGGTAAGTACATATATTGTCATGAAAACAAGAATATTAAGAATTCCTGAATTCTGGAAGAAGAAAAAGATAAATGTTTCAACTTCTGTTTACAAAGTATATTTTAACAAATTGCTGTAAGTTATAGAAAGCTTTAGAAAGAGGAGAAATGAGGTCCTTTAAATCTGGAAGAGAAAACATTAAAGAACCAGCAATGTTTTAAATGAAGTAATAAATATTATAATTCTTCTCATCAGTTCATTCAGTCTTCTGTAATTCTTCTTTTGCTTCATCTTGGGTTATCAGCCTTATGAGTCAATTGGTTTCATTTAGAATTTCAGAAATTCTTATCTAGTTCAGTTTAATGATCTTAAAGTTATCAGAGATCTATATTCTAAATACTTGTCAGGATCCTTTCCATTAATCTTGAAGATGAAGCATTTTTATATGTAGTTCATTGTAAATGCTTTCAGAGAAGAATTGAGAGTAACATGAGTGTCTATGAGTGACAAAAGACTTAAAAATAGCCCTGATTAAAGATCTGTTGAGAGTTCACACACACACACACACACACACACACATACACAATGATGCAATTGATAGTAAATTTGGTTGTTTTCTGTTCTACAGTATTTCAGAATAATAACTGGAATTATGACTGGTAATATTACATCAGGACATTGGAAGTTGAAGAATTTCACATAATTTTTAAATTATATTAGTAATATGTACCCATCTAAATATAATCTAAGGATTAAACATTACTTTTTATTTGACAATGTTTCCCATGCAGTTCAATGTATCTACTAAGTGTAAATAAATCAATCTCTCTATTTTATAAGGAGAGAAAGCAAATCTTTTGAGATTTTCCAGAGCCCCTCTGGAAAGGTCTAGTTAGTTTGAGGTCAAGGAGATGTCATCCAGAACTTGATTTGGGGAAGGTTGTCAAAAATGTCAAAAGATTGAAGACCTTTGATCAAAAAGAAGCATAAGTCACTGTAAAACAAGACTTAGTTATCCAATCAGTGACAATAAAAAGGTCTCATAGGCAAGTACAGAAACCTTTCACATAGTTGTAAAAAAATCTTAATTCATTTAGTATTAAAAAGATTCCATTTTTCTAAGTAATCAAAGACCTGATAAAGACAATGTGGAGCACAGGAAATATTTTCTAAGGCACAGAATCTTTGTTTCCTGGACAGGTTACCTTAAAAATAAAGAAAAACTTTCTCTAAATTTCTAGTGAGTAGACCAATAATGTAAAAACTGCATGGCTTTAAAAGAAAATTAAATTCTAGTTTTGTATTTGCACATTATTCAGTTCATTTTAAAATGAGCTTGAAAACCCTTATAAAATCTGTTCAATTTAACCAGCTTTGAACTCACAACATAAATTTCTTTTCCACAAACCTGCAACTTTCTGTATTCGTTTAGGGTTTGTCTTATTTTCCTTCTTATTTTAGAATAAGGAGACATTTTATTTTAGAACTTACTCTCTTTTTTCTTAACAAAAATACCTCTTCTCTTCCTTGAATACTCTTCATATAGAAACATAGACATAAACATAAACAGAAACATAGTTTCTTCATATAGAAACTTGTTTTCTTACCATATTTTGCATATAAAGTTGTTTCCCTTCACTCATTGTTTCTAGTAGTTCTATTTTTACGTGTTGATCATAAATTTTAAATATTTGTAATCTTTACTTTCCAGTGAAAACTAGGAAACAGGCAATTATCTGTCTATTATATATTAGCATCTATCTACCACACTCTAGCAGCATATTGTAGATTAGTAAATATATACATAATTAAAATTTTGTTTTAAAGATTTTATTTATTTATTCATGAGGACACAGAAAGAGAGAGGCACAGACACAGGCAGAGGGAGAAGCAGGATCCATGCAGGGAGCCTGATGTGGGACTCTGATCCTGAGTCTCCAGGATCACACCCTGGGCTGCAGGCGGCGCTAAACCTCTGTGCCACCAGGGCTGCCCATCGTTTCCTTTCTCTAAATTTTTTGTTTTTAACAATTATGCTTAGATTAGACGTTAAATAGCTAACCATCTTTTTTTTTTTTTTTTTTTTGCTAACTATCATCTTAAGTTCTTTATCTTGCTGATAAATTTTGAAACAGAGACAGCATGAGCTTATTTGACTAGTAAACCCAGGTAGAAAAGTTGCATGTTTGCACGATATTTAATGTTGACAACTCAGAAATCGTGTCTGCTTTTATTAAATCAACAGACTTAAACTAGGTTTTATTTATTGGCAATTAGCCCAGATCATGTGACCTTGAAAATCATTTGGGTCTGTTTCTATATTTGAGCATTTTAGGAATACTTACATAAGTGATTATTTTCCTTTAAGCCAATTAATAGAACTTTAAAAAATATTACATATATATAATAGACATATGGACAGACACAGAGGTCTTGTAGCTCTCATTTTTAAATTTTAGCTATGCCTCAGGTACAATAATTGTAAAACTCAGCAAAATAGCTGGATTTAAATTGTTTCTGGCAGATGGACTCTGTCAAGGTTACCTGCTCAGAAGGCCAACATTCTTTTTAACTGAAGATTGATTATTTGCATGCTGTAAAAATCCTTTCAGAGCTATTTTTGCAGTTATCTTGTTTTTTAAGAGTGGCTACATAGCAAATAATGTGTTCCATTGTCTGAGAGGTTTGGGATCCTCACTTTTCAAGGGTGCCCTGTAAGTTTGACTATCTTATCTAAGTTAAATGTTTCCCAAAGTAGCTGCTACAATTCCAAATTATCCAAAATTTTACCCATTTTGCTTACATAGCTATGCGGTTTTGTCTGCTCTGGGAATTCTCCAGTCCTGTTTCCTTTTGTCTTTAATACTGCTTAGACCAGAGCTCCATTTTCCAGCTCTTTGCCTCTGGAGAACCATGGCCTGTTTGGTTAAGAAGCTTGTCACTGGGATAAAGCATTTAAGTAGGAGGTGTTCCTTCTTTTTCTGGGGCTAGATGCAAAGGACCCTTAACTATAAAGTATGGAAAGCTTTGATTCCTGGATCACAATCTGGATAAAAAAACTTCTGCTGACCAGGAACAGCTGTAATGGACTGTTATATAAATAAGAAAAAAACTTTGCATAAACTGCTGATGTTTAAGGATTTAGTTGTTAAAGCAGCCACCATTATTTCAGTGGAGGTATTATCTGCCAGTAAATTCCCATTTGTGGTATATCACTGGAAAACTGGCTGGAAACCTCCTTCCCTCTTACAATCTTTTCATCTCTTCAGGAAATTGCGGGGGCTTCTTCAGATCTTTTTGTGAAGTAGCTCTAGTAGTTATCCTTTTAAGCTCCTTTAATCTTCTTACTGCTGCAGTCTCCAAAGACCCCAAAAACCCAGGGAACACCTTTACTAAACTCTGAGACTACCAAATATTTCAGATCTTTGCCTTGGGACCATGGGAAGAGACTGCATTATGGAATTATAGATTGGAGGAGGAAGTGATACTGTTTTTACCTCCTTAATGTTCAGATGCACAAAGTCCCAGGATTAAACATTTACATCAAGCCTGCTTTTCTGGTCTCCTGACACCCAGAGCCATGTCCTCACACTGTGCTGCTGTCTTCATCATTCTGGATGTTTTAGAAAGTGTGTGAATGTCAACATTCATTAATTGACTACACTGTGATTGGGGGGCAGCTCTACAGGAGGTTGTGATTCAAACAATTAATTTAAAACAAAATACTGGGCTCTCAAAGCAAGCAGAGTCAGCGTATAAGGACTTGTGGCTAGCGTGGTCTGTGAAGCTGTAGAACACCATTCTCAGCTTGCTGTCTCCTTTAGAGCCAAAGTATGCTCTTGAAGATAACAATGGGAACTAAAAGAAGATGAGTCCTTTTCCCAACTAAGTGTGGGACATCCTGAATTAAACAAGTTAAATGCATTTGTTATGTTTCACATTATTGGAACTTTGGTTAATGTATTTCAAAGTGAGAACTGCAGTATGCAAGTTTCCCAAATATTTTGATAATGGATTTGCATATATACATGTATATATAAAATATATGAGATTAGCATATCCTAGAAGGGTTTTGAAAATTACGTGGCTCATGATGCTGTTTTTTAGGAGCTAAACTTCTAGCTGGTTTATTATTCACCTTGCTTTTTTTCTCTCTTAATTAAATTATTTCAACTTAATTGCTTATGTATTCTCCAAATGTTGTCAGCGAAAAGGAAAGTAGAAAAACTCAGGACTTCTCCTGGTTTACTGTTTTAGCTTGTCGAGGGTTGCAAAAAATGTTTTAAATTTAAACAGTCATACCCATGTTTTCTTGTATCTGGCATCTCCTTGCACAATCCAGAGACTAAAATGAGAATTCTGGTACTGGGGAAAACTTCTTGGAGAAAAGATATCTAATGAGGAATTGAGTTATGTTTCTGTGGGGTGGTGTTTAAGAGAATTTTTTTCTATTATTTCCTTAATAAATCCTAAATAAGAAATCATTACTCTAGATGTGTGTTAGCTCAGGCAGCTGTAACAAAAATATGGCAGTTTGGGTGGTTATCTTAAACAACATAAATTTACTCTTCACAGCTCCAATGGCTAGGGAGTCCAGCAACAAATGCTGGCAAACTGGAGTTCTAGTTTGCAAATGAAGACCTTTTTGTTGTATTCTCACAAGGCAGAGAGAAAGAGGAAGCAAGCTCTTAGACCCTTATCACCTAATTATCTCTCTAAGTCCCCATCTCCAAATACCATCACACTGGAAATTAGGGTTTCAACATGTAAATTTTGGAGAGACACAAACCTTCAGTCCATAGCAAGGTGAGTTGTACAGGTGCATCTATTTTGGCTTTATGATGATGTGATGATTGATGACTCAGGTTAAGCAGAGACCACCCAAAAAAAAACTCTCATATGGGTACTGCAGTAAAGATGGACAGTATGCCAACATAGACGTCAGGAGCCGGGAGTGCTAGTTTATATTCTATCAGCTGAGCATGCTGAGTGACTCTGGGTCATGGCTTTTCTTTCCATATTGTGGGAATCTGCTTGCTATAGTGATGTAGGAGATTTCTGATCTAAAGATCAATGTTTTTTTTTTTAAAGCTTTGAGAATGAAACTGACATTAACACAAGTATCAGACTCAAAACCTATGATACACCCAGTTTATTGGCAATCACGGCCTTATCATAAAGATGGATTGTTCTACTGAAAATATGAAAGTCCTGAATCATGCCGGTTGTACAGTTGCCAAAAGAACTCTTCAGAAAGAGTAGCCATGGAGACCGCACACCAGATGTCTCAAGGGGTGTATAGAAACATCTAAAAACTAACAATCAAAAGGAGTGCTTAGCAAACACTAGAAAAGGTAAGAGTCTGTGCTTACCTTGTGGGTGAAATAAGAATCTTTTTGGTTGTTATTGCTAGTCTTGACAGTTTAAGCAGATGGCCTAAAGGCAAAAGTCCCAACCTCAGAGCAGGCTCTCTGTGACTAAGTTACAGCTGACATCTGTGGTCTGATCTGTGAGGATCCTGTAATGACCAAGAATCTTTAGTCTGAGTTTAGTGACAGTACCATCTCAGACATCCGTAGTGGCATGAAATGCTCTGCTGCCATCAGTTACGTTATTTGATGGTAAATCTATCTAGTATAACTTTAGAAAGACTGTACAGAGCCTTGCTAATAGTTTCATATGATCAGTATACAAAATATTTTCAAATGAAGCAACTGCTTCAATTGAAGCAACTGCAGATCTAAACCAGAGAGATTTTCACTTTCTATATCCTTCATTCATGATTTCCATTATTGTCCAATCAATCTGATTATATTAAATTTTGTTAAATTGAAAAATCCTAGCACTTATGAAATGATAAATATTTGTTGAACGAATTGTTCATCTATTAGAAACTGAGGCTTCTAATCTCTGGAAAGGAGAGTATTCATATTAAAAATCAATATTGAGGCATGTAGGTGAGTCCGTTGGTTAAGCTTCCAACTCTCATTTTTGACTCTGGTCATGATGTCATCAGGGTCTTGGGATTGAGCCCATGTTGGGCTTAGCACTCAGCATGGAGTCTGCTTCAGAATCTCTCTCTCTCTGCCCCTCCCCCTGCGCCCATGCACACATGCACTTTCTCTCTGATATAAAGGAATACAATCTTTAAAAAAAAAATCAATATTAAAAGCTGTGCTACTCCTTGTCTCAAAATCCCATACTTGCAGTGTGCTCCTCCACTTCTATATAATTCTTCCCTACCATATTCCCTTTCCTTTATTTCCTTCCATTACATTGCTGATTTATTCTGATTTGTTCTGATTCAAGATAAACAATATCTGATTTGTTATGATTCAAGATAAACAATATTTGCTATCTAGTAGCAAGAAGCCAATGTGTAACTTCTGTGTCAAATGACTCCCTTCCAGATATTAAGGGTCCCCATTGCCTATTTGCTAAAATCAAACTGTCCTACTTATATGCATAATCTGACTCCACCCTGTACAAAATCCTCTCAATTCCTCTTTTTCTTCTATCACTAGCCTTGGACCATTCTAACCTTCCTCTTTATCAAATAACAGGTACGTTGGGAACTTTACTGCTAGAGTTCTTCTTCCAGTCTTTCTCCTGGAATCACTTAGGCCTCAGCATAAATATTCTATCCTCTGAGAATATTGCTATCTTTTCTGAGTTCTTATTCCCCTATTATTTTCAAACACTTCTTTCTCTTTGTTTCTTTCAAAGTTCTAAAATTTCAAACTGCAAATAGGTCACAGTTCATAATTTTTTGTTTTGTCTCCTTTGTTCATTTTTTGGCTTCATTTTCCATGTTTGTCTCTTAATATTCTCATATACAGCTACTAGTGTGTGTTTACGTATGTAGCTGATACTCATAATGCTTAATGAATAAGTTAGTAAAGAATGGTTGGATGTTCTATTAATTGTCCTATAAATTTGAATTTATAGTTTCCGGGATATAACAGTTAAGGATTTTAGTTTTATAATGACAATAATTGAGATTTTGATGCTTTGAATCCCTATGTGTTATGATTTACTTTAGCAAATCGTCAGTTAGTTCTCATTTTTCCATTAAGCAAAATGTTACTCTTTATTGATAGGGGACTTGTTTGCATTTAACCAAACACGTTTAGCCATTAGTCAATCATCAGAAGCCTAATCAATAATACTAATACGCAAGAAACTCTAGAGGACTTTCAGAGCCCACAAATTTTCGTTATTATATAACGCTATCTTTTCTTGCCAAATAGTAATTCCAGAACTCAGTGTCATTTTTAAAGACATTTTAAAGGTAGTAGCTTATCTTTATTGCATTAAAGTAGAACGTTGTGAAATAGGACACTGACTCAATCAATATTTTAAATGAATGCACCCAGAATATAAGGATTTCAGTTATATGCCATTATGCTAAACCTGAGTGGATCATAAATTAGTATTTAAACTGTCTTATTAGTACAGTTTAAATACTGATAAGACAGTTTAAAGGTACAACATTAAATTATCATGGATAAAGAATTGGATTCTATTTCTTCAAAGGTTTTTTTCTCATTGCCAGGAACTCTTAATTACTTTGAGCTCTAAAAAATCCCATCTGCATCAACATTTCCCTGATGGCATTCCTATTTTGAACATGTCTTCTGAAATTATTTATTAAAAGATTGTTTTGAGGGAAGTAAAATGCAGTCTCAATCACAGCATTAGTAAACATCTCTTAAGAATGTTTAATCATTTAAGATTTTTTTTTGCAGAAAACAGAGTTTCAAAAGAATGCAATATGATTACTATATATCAGCATAAAAATGGATTCTACAATCATAAAAAGTATCCCTGATCAGGAGATGATCTTACCAACATATTTAGCCTTTTGCTCATTATTTCCAGAATGTGAAATTGTGCTATTACTGGAACCATTCTGGAAAGTATTTTGCAGGGGAAAAGGAAATGGGGTGCTACCAAACTTCTCATAATAATGATTGTGACGATAATAAGAGTCAATAGTTCCTGAGGGCTTGCAGTGTGCTAGACAGTGTGCTAACTAGTTTATATGCTTTGGTTAATTTAATTCATACCACAGTTATGGAGAAACAGTTATCCCAATTTGTGAATGAGAAAACAAAGGCTTTGAGAGGCAAACTCTTCTTGCCTCACCACATCCCCAGCCAGTTGGTGACTGTAGCAGTCTGCAGCTAACCAGAGGAGCTGAAATGGTTGGGAGAAGGAGACGTAACTCAAAGCTCCCTCACTCAGCAGAAAAAGACAGAATCCCTGAGGACAAGTAACAGAAAGGAGAAAGAGCAGCTCCAAAGATAATGTGGTCTTTTAGAAGAAAAAATAAATGAAAATATTGCTTTTTAAAAATTTTTAGAGTTTATTTATTTATTCATGAGACACACAGAGAGAGAGAGAGAGAGAGAGAGAGAGAGAGGCAGAGACACAGGCAGAGGGAGAAGCAGGCTCCACACAGAGAGTCCGACATGGAACTCATCCTAGGTCTCCAGAATCACACCCTGGGCTGAAGGCGGCTCTAAACCGCTGAGCCACCTGGGATGCCGTTTTTTAAAAAATTTATTTACTTTATAGAGAGAGAGCGAGCAAACATGGAGGGGAGGGGCAAGGCAGAGGAAGAGAAACTCCAAGCAGACTCCACTTGGAGCCCAACTCAGGGCTTGATCTCAAGACCTGAGCTGAAACCAAGAGTGGGTTCCTCAACTGACTGTATCACCCAGGTGCCCCAGAAAGCATATTGGTTTAGCAGAGAGATGGCCAAAGAAACCCAGAAAGACAGTGGGCTCTTAAATACTGAGAGAATGTGTCCCACCTACATTGTTTTTATTAGTATGTGGGGAAACAGCAGAGTAGAAATGGGAAAGGCAGGTATGCTTATACCCTGGTTGTATCCTGATATGAGGTGAATTCTGGGAAGGCATCCTTCTTGAAATGGTGAGAGAAAAATGATGGGGGAAGAAGGTGGCTCAAGGGTATAAATAGGAACTGTTTTTGATTTGGTGATTGATCAAAACATAATGGCTAATTTTTACTGCACTATGGATGAAGTTATGTACTAATCATTATAAATTTTGCTGCCAGGACTATTATCATTATTTTATAAAGGAGAAAATAGAAGTGATTTACCTGAGCATCCACAGCTATTCTATGGTAGGACCAACAATCCAACCCTGGGAGGCTGATGTCACAGCAGTACTACCCATCATCGTGTTACAGTCTGCCAGATCATGGGGAGTGAGATTCTGAGAAGAGGCAAAGATAATGTTGCTGTTTTTAAACCTGCATAAATGGCCAGTGTGTTTATTAAACTGGAAAGACCTTTATGTTCATTTTGCTTTGACTTTCATTTCTCAAAATGGGATTGAAGGACCAAAGAGGTAAAGTAACTTGCCTGAGGTCACATACGGAGCTCCTGCTGTGTGATAGAAGGAGAGAGATTCCAACTTCATGAGACCAGCCAGGTCCAAGGCTTAGCTTTACCAGGTACCAGCTGGAAGCCACTTCTTATCCTTGGATCTCAGCTATATCATATGAAGGTAGCAATTCTGACATCTACCTGCTCCAGCAGAATTTAACATGATACTAAGAATATAATCTTCAAGATTCCTCACTACATAATTCCCTTTTAGGGATCCATGCCTAATTTTGTATTCACAATTTTAATTATTTTTTTCCACCAGAAATATATAAGCTTCACAGAAAGGTTGGATCTGTTCTGGATCTCTTATTACTGGGGTAGTTAAGATGGCTTTGTTTATAAACCTGAGCTAAAAATCAAGATGATCTGACATCCAAGCCAGATTTCCTTCCATAGATAACAATGGATGCCTCTTCTCTCCTGTTTCCAAATTTCTGGAGCTCCTCTCACAATCCCTTCCTCTCACCCTACCTATGCCCTTTTCACTAATATCTGAGCACCCCAAACAACACACCTAGATAGTTTTATTGGCTATAAAAATAAACCTTTCCTACCATGAAAATACTGCAGGTGCAATCAAAATCTTCCTTTTCATTATATTTTCTTAATGTTAAATATCTTTTAAAGCCAACATGTGCAAGACAAATGCTGCCAAGTTTTAAATCCCATTTTTACAGCTTAGAAGAGGATATTGATTAAAACAAAGGACTGAGTAAATATGTAAAGGTGTATTTTGCAGCTGCTGGGCTGGCTCCTGACTTCCTGCACAGCCAGGCTCCCACTCTAGTCCTGTTTGGAATCTGAGGATGGAAGTTGTACCCCACGAAGCCTGGCAGACATTACTTGGGGAAGTGAGATCATAGTCACTAAAATTGATTTACTTCACAAATCTCAATTCTGAAAAAAATGTTTAGCTAAGGTTGTTAAAATAAAATATGGAATTATGAGCTATGTTTCAATTTTCATGGTGCTTCAGTTGAATTCAACAGCAGTTAAAATTTTATACCTTAAAAATATTTGCATATTTCACAAGTATAAATTCATCTCTGGATGGCATAAAGCAGACTTTCTAGTTAATGAAGTATTTCAAATGCATTTAGTCATCTCATAAAATAAAGAAAAATCAAATTGTTGAGTTTTAATCATCGTCAAGGATACTTGTCCAATATAGTTTCTTGCAGATGGTTAAAATCCCTTTTCCCGTAATGCCTATTGGCATTACAGCAAGGATAGTCTTAAAGTATGTTAATTATTTATATTAATTATTCAAATATGCTCCTCTCCTAAATAATAATTTGCCAAGTATTAGAGCAGTTACTCTGGATTTTCTGCTGCATATAAATGAGCGCATGAATGATTTAATTCCAACTCATTTAACTTCACTGTGATACTCATAGTGTTGAAAAGTTTAAGGAACAGGGTTTTATTTTGTTTCTTAAATCATGATGTGGAGAAGATGAGTGGGTAAGTAATATAAACATGATGCAGACTTAAAGTAGAGTGCTAGAGGGAATGTGTGTTGTGGTGCTTGCTGTTTTTTGGATGCTCCAGAGAAATCCGCATGTCTTCTGAGATTGTCTTCTTGTCTCTCATCTCTCATCTTCTTAGCTCTGTGGGGTACAGAGGTCAAACTACTCTGTGGCTCCTGATTCTCACATCTCTTCAAGTCCTACTAAAAAACAGGGGACCAAAACAACAACAACAAAAAAAACCCTGTGCCTAGCTGGATAGATTTTTTTTCGTTTCAGCCTCAAGCCATCTGGCTGAAAGTCTGACTAGCATACAAACGAGAAACGTTTTCAAACCAATCAGTCCATAATATACAAATGTGTTCTGGTGTCCAGAGATTTCATTACAAGTTCCCAAAGCAAGGCAGTCATGACTTTCCTGAATCCCCACCCCCAGCAGCCTATGACTTCAATAATGAAGGGTAAGATAGTCTTTCTTCTAATCTAGGCACAGCCAGAGTGCTTCCTGACAAATGTAAATAGATCCTATTACTGTTCCCCTTAAAACTCTACTTTGTGCTTAGAACAGAATTTAACCTCCTTAGCTGTCTCATAAGTTACTTCTCTAATCATGCTCCTCTAGTTCCACCTCATCCCAACTCAGTTCTCTTCCTTGCTCACTTTATTCCCTTTCCTTAGCTGCTACCATTTCTGGGGAGTCCAGCTTTCTCCTTGCCAGAGGTCTTTGCAATTGTACTTCCCTGGGTCTGGAATCCTCTTTCCTGCCTCTGCACAAGTGGGCATGCCTAGCCAGCTTCATAGCTCTTTCTTCCCCATCCAGTTAGTCTCCTTGGCAGCATCCACTTTCCTTCTCCTATGCCCACCTCTGATTTATCACAAATATTCTCTTGTTTTTGTGACTTGTTCGTACTTTATTGTCCATCTCCCGTTGAGGTTCTCTTTAGCACTTTGGCACCTAAAACAGCTCCAGGAACAATATATGTATTCACAAGTTTGTGCTGAATCAATTTAAAGAATATTTACAAATGGAGAGAATAAAGGAAAGAAGAAAGGGCATCAATGAATGACATGGTGAAGATTAGCCTTATCCCAAAAAACTGTAATATGGACACAGCAAAAAGCTCATTAGAAAATCAGAAAATATGCATTACATAATAACATGGAAGTATCCTTTTCTACATTTATGTTATTCTATTCACTTTTTAAAAGCAATCTAAATATTGAGTAAATAAAATGGGTTCTAGGTGGGCTCTCTGCAATGTTTTTCTAAGAAATAATTCATTGTAGAACTTGGCCAAATTGAATCTTAAAATATTATAAACTCATCTCTTTGTTTCTGAACAATACAATTTTGGTCCAAGTTTTAAATATTACATTTATTTCAATTTTTTGGTGATGGATGTTACATGTACTTTTATATTTTCCTAAGTTTTGACTTTTAACAAAGTTCAGTGCCATATTCATGCTCGGAGGAAAAAAAAAAGTTAAGTATCTTTTTGTTTTGTTTTGTTTTGTTTTGTTTTTCAAAATTCATCCTGTCTTCCTTTTAAAAGAACTTGGTCAAATAGGTCTTGTATTACTTATGACATAGGCCAAGGTGTTCCAACAAAGAGATAACACAAATTCAGCTGCTCAAATAAGATAAATGTTTGCTCTTCTCTCATTTCATGGTCCAGAAGTAAGTGGTTCGAGGCTTAAAGGGAAGCTTGGAAAACCTCAATACATCCAAAGCAGCTTCTCCAGTTCTTTTCATCATGAAACCTGAGTCAAAGAAGGATTATATAGATGGAATTAAATAGGCAAGGAAGACTATGTTCAAGTGAACAATGCTGATTGTATATTGAAAAGTTGCTAAGAGTAGATGTTGAAAGTTCTCATCACAAGAAGAAAAATATGTAACTATGAAATGATGGATGTTAACTTGCTGTGATGATCATTTCACGATATACACATATATCAGGTCATTGCACTATACACCTTAAACTTATATGTTCTATGTCAATTATATCTCAATAAACCTGGTGAGAAATGACTATTGCATTAAGAAAGAGAGAGAGATTGAAGGTGAATTTTTAAACACTGGGGTGAGCTATTAGTAAAGTACTGGAGGTTAGAGGTGGGAGTGTTGCTGATCAATGTGATTAGACCATCTGTGTGTGCTAATTGGTGCTTACCCAAGTTAGGCTGCTACCCTCCCACAGAGCCTGGGGAATTGGGAACTATCTTTCTTGATGGTTACATTTCTAAGGGAAAGTCTTTGAGAAAGACATTCCTAGGTAGTAAAGCTGGCAAGAGGCTGGGAGAAGATTTACAATTCAAAAGGGCAGAGAATTTACAAGTTTTTAAAAGTAAATGCTTCATATAGTTTATCTTCTATCACTAGAAGAGCATAAAACTTCCAGCTTTCTAGCCACCTCTTATCCAATCAACATGATGTCATATAATAGATTAATGCAATGTTCTGAGAAACTCAGACAGTCTGAATCTCTTCAGACTGTATTATGACAGAGGGCAGGAGAGCTAACATAGTCCTGAAGCAAAAGCATAAATGAATGTGTTTGTGCCAGTCACATAAATGCAAACTATGTCTGATCCTCTTCTCTGACCAGAATAGGAAAAATGCATTCAATAAATCAATGGCTGCATACCATGAGAACATGAGGCTTTTTATATCTGTTCTAGGGATGATACTACATTGAGCACAACAACTGTACTCAGGGTTTCTACTTGTATGAGCTTGAAGCAATCTGTACTATAGTCATTCTCTAGTATCTGTCCATTTCTGCAGGAGCCAGACTGGCAAACTAAACAAAAATGGTGTAGGAAACACCACTCCAGCATCCTTTAGGGAGTTAATGGTGACATTAATCTCTGCTAATCCCCACCTGAGTATAATATTAAGAAGAAAATGGTTTACAGCAATTACAGGAAAAAGATACAGTAAATTGCTAACTCATTCATCAGAGGAGGAAGTATAATCCATGGAAAAAATACAGGTCAGAAAGACCAAGTCTTGAATGTTTTAGCCACGTGGCCTCATTACTCTCTCCATGACCTGCTATAAATTATTTAGCTTTGGGTCTCAATTCATCTACCTGCCCACAGGCTTAGTAATTGTCTCCAATCAGTGTGAAAGTATGGAAGGCTATTAAATAAACAGATAGAATATAGAAAGTTTCCTTAAGAACGGTAGATATTGGTGCTGTGGAAATATATTGGGTGGGCTACCAAGACCTGAAAAGGAAATGTATGCAATTCAGTAGGAGTGGATAGGACCTATTACTGACATTTTACCTGTGCATTTATGTGAGCTACTAAAATAATGGTATTAAAACCTCCAACCATGTGATTGTGAATATTTACTTTTCTCTGGGCAGCCTATCCAAATTCGCTTTATATATTTTGAGGTTATGCTATTAGATACACACAAATTTAAGATTTTTTCTTATTGAACTAACCTTTTATGATTATGAAATGTCTAAGGTTTTTTTTATTACTCTCTCTTGCTTTTTTAAAAGATTTTATTTATTTATTCATGAGAGATACAGAGAGAGAGGCAGAGATGTAGGTAGAGGGTGAAGCAGGTTCCCCACAAGGAGCCTGATGTGGGACTTGATCCCGGATCCTGGGATCAGGCCCTGAGCTGAAGGCAGATGCTCAACTGCTGAGCCACCCAGGCAACCTCCTCTCTTGCTTTAAAGTGTATTTCATCTGGTATCTATATATCCCCAGACAATCTTGTCTATACCTAGTAAAGTCTTGTCTATTCAGTAATATGTCTTGCCATAAAGTCTAGTTTTCTAATATTATTTTACTATACTAGCTGTCTTGTGGCTAGTGTCTGCATGGTAATTACTGTGATAAGTGCTATGAAAGAAATAAAAAAAAATTTGCAATGAGATAGCAATCAGGTGCAACTTTAGATAGAATGTCAAGGAATACCTCTGTCCAAGGAAGTGAGAGCTAGATATTAAGAAAGTACTAGCCAATCAAAGATCCAGAGAAAGAACATTCCTTATAAAGATACAAAGAAATCCTACATGGCATAAAGCACTAGCTCTAGTCCTGTAATAGGAACAAGGCCTGTTGGTGAAGAGTTGTAAGTGAGCTAAAGGCAGAGTAGCTAGAGAGAAGTTCAGAGCTAGGTAGGAAGTAGATAGTGCAAGACAGTATAAAACAGGACCAACAAACATTTTCTGTAAAGGCTCAGATAGTAAATATATGCTTTGCACTCCAAATGATTTCTGTTGCAGTGACTGAATTTGCCACTGTAGTGCAAAAATAATCCTAGATTATGTGTAATTGACTGAGCATGACTGTATCTCAGTAGAACCATTTACGAAAACAGGCAGTGGACTCAACATGGCCTGCAGGCTGTAGTTTTCTAACCTTTAGTATGAACCATGGTAAGGATTTGGAATAGTCCAAATGCATTGGGACATGTTTAAGGAGGTATCTTTGTTGCTATTACCTTTGTTTTCTTGATTGTTTAGTATGAGAGTCTGGTATACATATTTTCAATTGATAAAATATGATGTTTCTTATTTACAGTCCTACCAGTGTGTCTTGATTAAAGAGTCTTACTTGGTAGCTAGAGACTGGGTAATAGGAGAACAAGTGGAAGCAGAAAAAGCAGATAGGGAATTATTATAGTGCTCACTTAAGGTGTAAGATCACTTAGATTAGAGTAGCTGAGAGTGGACCTAGAAATCCAACATATAAACTGATGAAAGAAGAGAAAGGACTTGATGATGGATTATATTTTGGAGGTGAGGAAAATGCATACATCAAAAATGACTCTTTAGTAGTGGAATTAAATGACATAGAGAAAACTTAAAATTGAGCAAGATAAAAATTTTATCTTACACATGTTTTATGTTTGAGATGCCTATTAGACATCCAGTGGATATGTCAGGTAAACAGTGGATATGGAACTCAGGGAAGAGGTTTCGGTTAGAAATATTAGGCTGATATTCATCTCATTTTCACTTATTTACAGAGACCCCAGTTTTTACATGGTTCTATCTGGTATACCATTTGTAATTAGGCAAAGAGAAAGTTCAGGGGAGAGAAAATAAGAATAACAAGCACAGACACCGACCTGAGGCCCACCAACTTGTAAGGTCAAAAGAAGAAATGTCAGCAAGGGAGACTGAGAAGGAGCAGCCAGGGAAGTAGGAACAGAATCTGGAAAATGCCCCATAAGCTGGAGAAGAGAGTGCTTCCAGAGAAGCCATGTCATATGCAGCTGAAGGACAAATGGTTGAGTAATGCGAGGAGGAAAGCCACTGACAGGGGAAATGGAAGAAACAGAAGCAGATCGGAATAAGTTAATGAGTGAGAGGTGACATTGAAACAGTGTGTATCAACAATTCTCTTGAGATGTTTCACTGTGATGTTCAAAGCTGGAGGATGATGGGGATGTTATACTTAGTTATTTGTTAACATCACAGATACAAAAGCACAGCTTAATGCCGCTAGAAGTCATCTATTAAAGGATGTAATGTGGATGATGCAAAAATAGCCAGGTGCCTGAAGAGGGAGAGAGTATTAAGTAGGTGAAAGTGCAGGGGGCCAAGCAAAACAGAGTGGGAACTGAGTTATCCTGAGTTATCCATTCTCTAAAATCTGGATTTCAGTTCTTAAACTCCCAGCCCTGACAGATGACATTAATTTTGCCATTCACCAACAGGAGGATAAAGCAGCACATATCTAATAAGAAAGTTTTAATTCTGAAAGAAATGAAAATATAGGACCAGGGAGCACAGAATTTGGAATATATTGTGAACTTGGCTCCTGTTAATATCGGCTCCAAGACGAAATAAAGAGTTCAATGTATTCTGGTCAGTAAAGCTAGACAGGGAAGAATTGGTCCACTTTGAGAGGAGAATATAAATGGATTGTCACTAAACAAAATCATATTTCAGTGTGATCTAAGAGAAGAAGAGGAAGAAGAAAGAATTTGAGGTGGGGGGAGGGTGGTGTGTGCAGTGGTTAGAATTCCACTTATACCACTAACACAAGGCACTACCAAGAAAGACTCTTTAACCAAGACACACTGGTAGGGCTATAAATAAAAATGTAAATATTTAAGGAACACATCATATTTATCAATAAACAGATCACGCCCTCAAATTTCTCTAGAGCTCTCCTACCTACTCTAGCTCCCTCCACAGTCCTTGTAACTTTCCATTATCTGACAATGAAGGGGTTAATGCTTAGCACAGAAGAAGATCTGGGATCCCACCTACCTTTACTGTAATGTTTCTTTCCCATATCCTTCTCAAACCACCACTGCAAATTAAGCAGACAAACACTAAGGTAACAAGAAGTAGCTCTCTTTCCTCAATGTCCCGTAACACATCCCCCCTCCTCTACAGAGCTTCTCCCAAGGCCTACTTAATGTCTTGGTTTAAATGCAGGCCGGCACATATCCCTCACGGAGAAACCAGAGTCCAGCAAGCTCAGGGGGTAGTGGCAGTGCATGACAAGGAGGTCTAGCTTAAAATGGAAAAACCGGGAATGTGAAGAAATACAAAGTCATCCAGTGTCGAATGGAGCACAGATGACATGGAAGCTGCCAGGAGCTGATGGCTGGGGCAAGAGCAAGCCAAGAAGGACTGAGACTATTGCAGGTAATTTGGTGCCAGATTGCTTGGTTTAGGATTCTGACTTCTTTGTGTGACCTGGAACAAGTCTTTCAGCTTCTGTGCCTCAGTTTGCTTCTCTGAAAAATGGGAGTAATAATTATGCTCATTAAGAAGATTACAACATACTCAGCAGAGTGCCTGACCACAGTGAATGTTCAATAAAAGTTAGCTGCTATGATTTGGTGAAGAGTGGTATCTTATTTCAGTAAAGGAGAGCCCATGGCTGGTTTCATGGGAAATATGTGTCTTTTAGTGACTAAATATAATTACTTCTGATGTCATCAAAACATAAGAAGTGCACGCTGCAAACTACTGCAAAATGATCCATGACTCTTCAACAGAGAGTGGGAGGCTTGGCTGAGTCACAGGAAATGCAAAAATTAAGGCCTTCTAAAAGAAGTTCATTAACATCCAGCTGGCCCGGTATCATTACAGGACAGTTTGTTTATGGTTTATGACATTGTTTTCATGCTTTATGACACAGTTTGATTGTGCTTTACAGTTTATGACTGTGTGATGCTGTTTGCAAAGCTCTTCGGTAGAATCTCTTTTCATTTTCTATTACAAATCCCTCAGAACAACTTTTATTTGGGATACAGTCCAATCCATAAATAAATTTTGCTGCTTGGAAAATAAAAGTTCATACTATTGATGGTTTAATAGGAATGATATTTTACTATTTGGCACAGATTGATGAACATTGGCTTAGAGAGATAGGCATGGTACACCCTTTCCAATAGCAGTGGATTCTTTTAACTCCCAAGATAATTTGGTAGCAAGAACTGCAATGCTAAAATTTGTTCAGCGCTAGAACAAGAATCTATGAATGGTGACCAAGGCTTTTTAGAAGATGAATGTAAATAGGGGCACTTGGCTGGCTCAGTCAGAGGAGCTTATGACTCTTGATCTCAAGGTCATGAGTTCGAGCCCCAGGTGGGATATAGAGACTATTTAAATTAATAAAAACTTTAAGGGACACCTGAGGGGGCTCAGCAGTTGAGATTCTGCCTTCGGCTCAGGGCGTGATCCCAGGGGTTCGAGATCAAGTCCTGCATCGGGCTCCCTGCTTCTCCCTCTGCCTGTGTCTCTGCATCTCTCATAAATAAATAAAATCTTAAAAAAAACTTTAAAAAGAAAAAGAAAATGAATGTAAATACAGTACGTACAAGTATCCTACAAAAATTAATTCCATAGAAAATCCAAAAGCAAAGCCAGATCAGTTTATTTTTTGACACTAAATAAAAGAGAAATTAACACAATTTTTCCACTTTATCCCATATCTGATTTTTTAGTTTCATTGTAATAAGAAATCGGTTTACTTCTAAAATTTTGATTGATTTATCATAGACACTCACTGAGTTTATATATTTAAAATATAACCTAATGCCTAAAACTTACCCAGTCAATATTTAGGTGAGTTCTCCAAAATTTTCTAGAGAGAAAGGGGAAAGATAAGTATCTATACACAAGCTTCCCTATTCACAAACTGATTTTTATTGTTGTAAGATCGGAGGACCAGCTAATTTGTTGTCAGGGTCTCATCAGCCTGGGCTGGTGTCCTATGATTTCTCTGCCATTACAATCTCCTGAACAGAATGTCAGATAGGCGCTGATAAATAGTCCCATGAAATAGAAGAAAAAGAAAAATCATTCACTACCTCTCAATATTTGTAATCTCTGTAACATATGGCATTTAAAACAAATGAACAAAAGATCATTTTATCTCCATCTTGTATTGTGAACTTATCAACATTGCTTTAAGAAGGAGTAGTCAATATCCTACACTACTGTGAGGATAGTAAAAACATACTGAGAGAGATGACATGCTAAAGCCAGCATATGGATCTTTGTTGAGAATTCAGTGGTGAGGTTATTAGCATTGTACCCATGTGTGAGAGGAAGGGAAAGATTCAACTAAATCCTCTGTTTACAAATCTTAGCTAGAGTACACAGCTAAAATACTTGCTAGAGTATAATGTCTACAAACTACCAGATTTTTAAAAAATTGCCAGAGAAATATTTGGACATTAAAGGAAATTTATAAAATAAAAATATCCATATGTTTATTAGTTTATTTTTTTAATTTTATGTATTTATTCATGAGAGAGAGACAGGGGCACAGGTAGAGAGAGAAGCCAGCTCCATGCAGGGAGCCCGATGTGGGACTCGATCCCAGGACTCCAGGATCACACCCTGGGCATGAAAGGCAGGTGCTCAACCGCTGAGCCACCCAGGCATCCCTAGTTTATTTTTTAAAGTCCACATTGCTTTATATTCTTCATAAGTCTATTTTAACTGTTGCATAATATTCTGTCCAATTAAAATTCTCCATCATCTTTTCTGTATTACTAAATTATAGATTGTTTTCTCTATTTGTGAGGCTAAATAATAAAATGACTTAGAGCATGAAATCTACAGTCTGATGTCTGCTGCACTGTGGCAGTTCACTTAAACACTTTGCACCCCAGTTTCCTCATCTGTACAACAAAGAGCAGGCCTGTAAGGATGAAATGACTACATAAAGCATCTAAAGCATCACTGGCACAGGGTAAATATTACATAAGTATTGGTTGCTATGAGTACTATTGCCCTTTCCCAACATAGAAAATGTTTAACACACATCTCCATATGGAGATGGCCATAAAAATTATGTTTTTAAGAATACCTTTTGAAAATTTTATTTGCTTGATCAAGGGAAGACAAATTTGTGACTTTTGACCTACACATAAACTACTCTCTAAAAATTCCATACTAATTTCCAATTTCATAAAAATATATTAACAATCAGTTTTGAAACAAGTGTCAAAGATGTCTTACCATTTTTAAAAATACTATTCTTAAAAATAAATTTTATTTTTTGTCAAGTATGAGGTTTTTAAAGTATGTTTGCCACGTGATTGTTTTTCTGTATAATCCTGTGTGAAGTCTTTCATAATATTCTAAACAATCACGTAATCAATGCATCCCACTTTTGATAATACAGAAGTAAACCTACAATTCAAGAAATACATCGAAATTGGCAAACTCATTAGGAACAGATTTTTCTTGGTCTCTAGGATAGAATTATAAATTACAAATTTTCAAGGAGCCCATTGAAATTTAGTATGTATACGACTATGTGTGTCTTCCTCTAATTCAGTTAAAATAAAGCCAATGACTTGGTAGGTCATTTAATTCCCTCTACTAAAGAAAAATACCATGATTTGGGAAGAACACAGTATATTCTGTTTATTAGCAGTGTGAACTACTGGTAATATTTTGTGCTGTAAGTTTAAAATCTGTGTCAAACTTTAAGTTAATTTTCATAATAATGACTCACAATGATCATTATGATGGTGATAATGAAACACCTATTAGTTACTGAGCATCAAATATAATGTGAGACATTTCACCAGATAGTTGACATTAATTATTCCTAATCCTCATGAATTCTCCACAAACTATTTGGCAGATAAGGCAATTGAGCATCTGAGGGCAAAATGACTTGCCCAACACTAAATGAAGAGTAACTGTGTATAGAATAATTCTGCACTAGGAGCTGCCATTTTTTAAGGTAACCTCCAAAGATTCATTTCGTATAAAATAACAAAAAATGTGAAATTCTATCTTGCTCTACTGGGAAAGACTGTAGTCCATTTCCTGTCTCTTTAAATACTTAAAGTTATTTATTCAACACAAAATAGAGACATACCTATTTTTTCACCCTGTGAAACAAAATTATCCTTCTTTGGAATTTTGTTTTTTATTTATATTGGATGTGAGCACTAAAAGTAAATTTCCATCACTACCTTATGCTCTGTGTACCTTCAGAAATTTCCCAACTTAATAAGAAGTTGGATAATTTATTTTCTTTCATAGTTTCATCATGGATTCAATACACAGGAAGACTATGTCTCTGAACATCATTATTTACTCTGGGTAAATTAATCTAGGAATTAGTGGCTAGTTTTCCCAGATAAACATCAAGATTCTGAAAATAAACACATTGTCTGTAGAGACACATAAACTGGGAACCTCATACAACCTTAGAGCTAGCCAAGAATCATTTTCTTCATTCATTCACAAACATGTATCAAATGCCCACTATGTGCAAAGCACTGCACTTGGCTTTAAAAAGAAATGAAGATAAATGGGAAATAGACCCACCTTTGATAATACAGGAGTAAACCTACAATTCAAGAAATATGATAAAATTGTGTTATTATGGAAGCATTGAGGAAGGAAACCGAGCCCAGCAGAAACCATAATCTTCTTCCAAGACTTAAGGCACAATCGCGTGTGGAGAGAAAGCTTCTGAGTCACACCTCAAGTTCCAAGACTCCCTCATTTATCCCCAAATGCTGCACAGTGTGTTGTGAAATGGACCACAAAGCTAAACAAGGCACAAACACCCACTGCCTCGCAGCACGTATTCTTGCAGGGAATAGAAACGTGCATACAAGCTTTTGCTACAATGCAGTGAATCTAGTCATACAGGCCTTGGTGATGCCTCTGTTCCTCAGTGTTTAATCACTCACATGCAAGAGTTATTTTTTGCCATGTATCAAGTCGCTAAATATTTTTCTCTACTGCATACCAATTCTTCATGAAGAGCACACCTTTATCTTCCATTATTCAAACTTGTGACAGAAAAGTTGGTTACTATCCCCCACTGACTTGAACCCAACTCTATGGCTCTAAATAAGGAAAACAAAGACTTACAATATAAGATTCTGGGGACTGAAACTAACATCCACACACTGTGATTCTAATGGGAATGATCCTTTCAAATTTGGAGTGTGAATATAGCTGGGACCTCAGTGGAATAGAATAATGTTTTTGTATTTAAATTCTCTGTGCATCCCTAGAGAAAGAAAATATATGCTTTAAGGTACTAGGAGAGGACTTTCTGCCGAAGATGACTTACTTGGTCTCTGTATAATGATCTATTCTCATTGAATCGGTATGTTAACATCAACCAATTTTTTTTGAGCACCTACAATGCATACTGCATTCTTCTCAGCATTTTGAGAAAAATTCAAAATCCAGCTTGCAATCTAATTTGAGAGGTTATAAGTGTGTGTGTGTGTGTGTGTGTGTGTGTGCATATTATATATTTGGAGTTACATATGAAGGTACAGGGTGATCTAAACTCTGATACAATGCATATCTCTATATCTATATCTGAGCAGTATATAGATAAATATATGTGTGAAAGAGAGATAAGCTATATCTACTTTTATATTAAAAATTCTATATAATTTGAATTATACATACCTTTTTAGGAATATATCTGATCCATAAATCAGCAAACCTATACTAAGAATAGTCCTGTACATTTCTATACATGCTTTTCCTCTCCAACATCAATGCTTTATATAGCATCTGACATTTAGGAGGTATTTATTCAATGTTTCAGAATTGATTAGTATTTCTCTGACCAAATATCAGCCAAAAGTGATAACAATAAACAAAGCCAGCTACTCAATTTTTTTCATATTATTGTACAAAAACATTTAGGGGGAAATATGAACATTTTGTAGATTCCTAAATTGCGATTTTCAAAACTGTGCTTAACCTTCACATCCTGGAGTTAACAAGCATTTGGTAGCCAAAGGAAATGTTAGCTCATCTACAGTGGAGCTAAAGCCTTCTTCGTTGCTTTACAAATGGTACAAATTTTACAAAACTGAAAAACAATTGCTTATGTCACTGCTAAAGCCCCAGAGAATATCTCTTCTAATTGACTAATCTTTCTTGCTTTTCTGGGACTATCCAATGAGGCTAATCTCACATGCTTTCCACTGACATAATTTTTCATATTTGTTTTTGGAAATATTGGAAGACTTAAAACCAGCCAGGAAAAAAACTTTTCAGCAGCATTCAGGCATTTTTTTCTTGTAAAATACAAAAAAAAAAAAAAAAAAAAAAAAAAAGAAAGAAAGAAAGAAAAGAAAAAAAAGAAAAAGAAAATCCATTGGAATTTGTATAACCTCAAGACAGATTGAGACCTCTTTTTATAAGCAGCATCCTAATCTGTCCTGAAAATGCTTAGATCTAGCAAGAGTGCTGGCCTGTTATTAGGGCTTACCATTTTTGTTTGTTTTGTTGTTTTCAGATAGTAAAGGAGGAAATAAATCTCTGGTGAGTTAGCATGTTTTCATGGGTGGCTGTCATGCTTCCCTGCACATTGCCTCTGAGCAATCATACTTAATGTCTGGGCAGAGAACCAATGTCTCATGAGCAGCAACCTGTAGGTCTGATTAAAGAATGGTCTGACAGTTCCCATAGAGATTTCTATCCAATTTCCTTCAGCCTCCATGTTGGTGGATTTAGAGGGGGAAAAGCATGATGGCAAAGAAGGAGGCTGTTTGGGGGAACATGGAAAAACACTATAGAATGATGAGTGGTCTAAAAGAAATACCAGGAGGCATTTTTTCTCCAGCATGAAAATAAATGTGAACTTTGAGTTACTGTAACAGGCTGTAGGAGTTTTCCAAATAGAGGAGGCTGTATTTACAAATGAGAACCACAGACTGCTTGATGATTATGAGAACCGGGAATTCAAATGTACTTTGTCACTATTGCCAGTTTCATGAGAGAAAGATGGCCCTGGTGAAGCACAGATGGCATGTTTGAACGAAAAGCTGATTATGCCAAGAGGTTAGTATGCCTGAGAGCAGAGCTTATTGATCTGTGAGTAGGACGCCAGAAAACTAGCGATGAATATTGATCTGTGAGTAGGACGCAAGAGAGCTAGTGATGAAGAAGAATGCGTGACTCTCTAAAGCACCTGAGAGAATCAAAGCAACTTGAAATACAAATCTAATATAGGAATTATTTTTAATTCCCCTTGTCTCTTCTTTTCTCTATCTTAAAATAGCTGGAAGAAAGCCCATCTGTTTAAAATGCAGCACACAAAAATTAAAAACATGGAACATTAGAAACTAGTGTCTACTGGAGAAATATTTGCATGCAGAATTAAGGAAAAAATATGCAAGAAGCACAGGAGTAGCAAGGAAAGGAAATCCAAAAGAAGATTACAGCCAGATTTGCTTCAGGAGCAAAATCAAACTGTGATACACTAAGTGTGGGCTTTCACTGGGCTCACTTCCCTTAAAATGACAGTCTCTATTTTTAGAAGTATTTGGCCCGTTTCAACTCTGTCTTACTCAGTACTTGATGGAAACTCAGAATTACAAAGAATAGAAAGAACTTTTTCTGTAACTCTGCCCCACCTGAATCTCTGATGTTCTCCAGGAAGCAAGTTAAGGCTCTCTGTCAACAAACCTTACTTGGAGGGCATATAAACTTTAATAATATAAAATTAGTGGGTTTTTTTTTTTTAACTGAGCTTCCTAAGGCCATAAATATTTTTAGATTTCTTGTCATTAGTAATTAAATTCACTTCACAATTCTGGATATGTTGTTACATAAGATAAAATATAAGTTCTTGATCACACATACAGTAAAATCAACTGACTAGAAAAATGAATCTGAGAAATTTCATTTAAATATACCTGCAAGGGAAGTTTGTTTATTTAACTTTAAGATGTGAATTGGGATATGTATTTTAAAATATTTCCAGGGGCATCTATCTGGGTGGCACAGTCAGTTAAGCGTCTGGCTCTTGGTTTCAGCTCAGGTTATGAGATCAAGCCAAGCCCCACAGAGCCCTAATGCACAGAGCCTGCTTGAGATTCTCTCTCCCTTTGCCCCTCCCACTCATGCTTTCTCTCTCTCAAATAAATCTGAAAATATTTTCAAAGATTATTTTTCATTCAAATCTCCCTATTTTGTAAACTGTTTCCCTTTTGTTGGCTCACTGAAACAGCAATGTCAAACCATGGAGCTATGATGATGTAAACACCATGGCCATCCAATGGAGAGAGTTGTGCTGAAATATTTCACTATGAAATATTTGTCAATTTCCGTATTTAGCTCTGCCTGTTTTCATTTTATAAATTGTGAGACTATGTTGCTAGCCTTCTTAACACCTTTTTTAGGATCTATATTACAGCATAGCTACATCATTTCCTTTTGGTTAGTAATCGTGTAGTAGATCTTTTTTTCTGTTCTGCTTTTAACTCCTGTGTCTTGATATTTGAAGTATGCCTTTTGTAAGCATCATATCCTTAAGTTTTGTAGCTGTTGTTTTGATTTTGTTATTAATCCAGTCTCTGCCTTTTAATTGGATAATTAATCAATGCCTATAAATTAATGGCTGGCACAGTTGTATTTAACTTTACCATGTTACTGTTTGCCATTTGTTCAGTTGTTTTTCGTTCCTTGTTCCTCTCTTTTGCCTTCTTTTTGGTTAATCAAGTGTTTTTATTTTATTACATTTTCCTCCATTAGCTTGTTGGGTATATATTCTTTTATTACCTTTCAGTGATTACCCTACATATTATCACATATCTTTGACATCTTAGAATATGTTACAAATGAATACTTTTACCATTTCCCAACTAGGATTTGATAATATGTTTATGCTTCCTATCTTTTGTGGCATTGTTTGATTCTACAATTACTTAAACCTGCAAGTTATTATTGCTATTCTTTTCTGTAGTTAATATTCATTTATACTTAATCACATGTTTACCTTTTCTGAACTCTTCACATATGTAAATTTTGTTTCTGTAACTAGATTGCCAGCTCCTATGGAAGGCTTATTTGTTGTTTTCATATCAGTCTCCTCTCTGACAAGTGCTATGAACAATTTAAGTTCCAGTCATATCAAATACTTACTCCCAACTCCTAGTCCATTATGTGTTAACAGGTTGGCTACTACTTTGGCATCTTTGCAGATGTTACTCCTTTTCTGTACAAACCCTGTTTCTGTCTTCCAAATTAGCTCAGTGGTCTCTACCTCAAAGACAAGATCTCCATGCCATGATCAGATCTGGAGTGTATTTCCTTCCTCTCCCTCCTCTGTGACATAAATTTAATTAGCTGTATACATTGAAAGTTTACAAGACTGTTTTTCTACTAGACATTGAATTTTTTGGCATTGGGATAACACTCTTTACCTTTGAATGCTTTGTCCTAAATTCTGTGTTTGGCACATGTTTTAAATATCTTTGGCTACTGTTACAAAGTACCGCAAAGTAGGTGGCTTAAATTACAGAACTTACTGTCTCATGGTTCTGAAAGCCAGAAATCCAAAATCAGTGTTAACAGGGTTTGTTCCTTTGGTGGGCTATGAGAAAAATAACCTGCTGGAGGGCTTTCTCCTTGGCTTGTAGATGATCTCTGTAGGTTCATTCATTCTGTTTCCAAATTTCCCCTGTTTATAAGGAAGCCTATAGTATTATCTAGAGACCAACCTAATCAACTCATTTTAATTTAATTAAGACCTTATCCCCAAGTAAGGCCACCTTCTAAAGTACTGGGAGTTAAGGCTTCAAACATTAATTATGGAGGGATGCAATTCAACCTATAACAGCACATAATAGGTATTTAATTACTACATGTAGAATAATTGATTTGGGGAATGAAGAATTTGTAGCACCTATATGGACACAGAGTTTCTGATTGATCAATTTTTATGTTTGTGGTAAAGGGACTCATCTCTTAGTTTATACTGTACAACTTATATATAAAAGTTCTAGGCAATACATGAAATGACAAAAAGATTAGAAAAACAATATAGATGTTTTGACCTCTGTAGTGATAAAATGATTTTTAAACTTAGTTTGATATATATATATAACAAAAATTTATATGTAACACTTAAATTCATCACACTGAGCTATAGTTAAAAATAATTTTTAATCCCAAAGTATTGTTACTAAATACTTGTTACTAAATACATTCAGAAACAAGTGATTTTTAACATACAAAGGTTTGAATTTAGTCACTAGAGGGAGCTATATGTCATTGTACATAGTAACTTAAGGAGCAGATGTCAATATTTTCAGAATTATCAACATTGATAGAAACTAAATTTACAAAGTGAGAAAATCAGGGATAGAGACATATTAAGAATAAATTAGATTTTAACAAATTTGCCTAATTGACACTCAATAGACATAGTACCCAAGAGTAGCAGAATGCAGTCTTTGCAAATTAGAACAATTACCAAGATAGACCATATTCTAGGCCATTAAAGAAATCTCAGAGAACTTCAGAACAATTTAAGACATGTGAAATATGTCATCTGACTACAATGAATTATATTAATAACAGTAAGTTTCCAGGAAAAAAATCCCTAAGTACTTGGAAACTAAATACCCTTCAGAATAACTCATGGGTTAAAAAAAAAAAATCAAAAAAGAAATTGAAAGATATTCTTAAATAAATGAAAATGAAAACAATAGATATCAAAATTGATGAGGTGCTGATAAAGCAGTACACAAGGTAAATGTATAGAACTAAATGCTTTTATTTAAAAAAGAATGAAGTTCTCAAGTCGATGACCTCTGGATCCACCTAAATCAACTATAAAAAGAGAAGGGCAAATTAAATCCAAAGTAAGCAGGAAAAACAATTATGAAGATCAGAGTGAAATCTAGGAAATAGAAAAAAGAAAAGCAATAAAGAGAATCAATGAAATCTAAAGCTGATTCTTTAAACAGATCAATCAACTTGATAAAACTCTAACCAGACTGACCAGATGATCAGAAAAGAAAAGAAGGAAGACAAAAACAAGCAAGAGGAGGAGTGATGACATTACTACAGACTCTACAGAGCTTCTGTTAAACTACAGCTGAAATGCAGTTTTAATGACCTATGGACTCAGAAAAGAATACCTTTGTGTGGTGACTGGTCTTCCCCACCTTGACCTCTGTAGGCAAGGTTTGAGACTTCGGAGTATCTATAGCATTTCTCTACTTACCCCCTTTACTCTAAATTATCTTTATATGTATGTGATCCCTATCCTAGACAGAGCTTCTGAAGACATTTGCTGAACAAATACTTGAAAGTATGAAAGTATTCTAAATTATATGAGTTCTAACATAGAATAAGAGTGAACATTACCAGAGTCAGCAAATTCACTTTGAGTGACTTCTTGGGGTGACCACCAGGGGCCCCCTCTGGAAGAAAAGACCCATTAGAAATAGCATAAGGGAGCAGCTGGATCTCTTTCTTGCCTGTCACCTCTAATTTGATTTTTCCTAACTATTCATGAGGTTGAGCATCTTTTCATATGTTTTTGGCCACCTGTATTTTTGAGGGATTGAATCCTTATATTTTTTTGCCTGTTTTTATTTTTTGTCATTTTTGCTTCAAAACTTCATAAAAATAAATAATTAGGATTTTAATCCTTTGAGAGTTATATATCTGTTGCAAATATTTTTCTCAAGGTAAAACTTACTTTTTACTATTGCTTATAGTGTCTTTTACTTTTATTTTTATTTATATTTTAGGTCCCCAATATTGTAGGTTTCATTTTTCTGAGTTTTCCACCTAATAAATGAAAAGTTACCCCAAATTTGAAATATACAATCTACTAAGTTTTTTCCTAACATTCTATTGTTTTGTACTTTAGGCTTAAATCCTTAATCCATCTGGAATAAATTTTATATATGATATGTGATGGAATCTACTTTACCTTTCTTCCAGATTAAATGTCATTTTAACTACCATCTTTATTAAGTATAACCATTCTATCTCCTGCAGTATTGGAATGCCAATTTTTCTGTGTAATGTTTCCATATACATTAAAGAATATATTTTAGGATTCTAATCTTCTATCAATATTTTTATTTATCCCCGTACTGATACCATGCTGTTAATTTTATAGTGAATTTTTAATATGTTAATATTTAACAGGTTCCTCACTAATTTTAAATTCATTTTGATGAATATTTTAAATTTCCTGGGTGTATAATTATGTCTTCTGCAAACAAAAGTTTTGCTTCTCTTTTTCTAGTTTTTAAAACTTTTTCCTTATTCCATTTGCCACAATCATCTTTAATATTACATTGAGACATCATTTGGGGTATTCCTGTTTTATTCCTGATTTTAATGGAAATGACTTTATCATCCACTATTTGGTATAATATTTGCTTTTGGCTTTAGCAAATAGCCTTAATAATGTTTAAATATTTCCTTGTCTTCTTTTTAAATTTGAAATATGGATTTTAAAATTTATGAAAAGATATTGAGAAAAGCATAACTATTATAAATACGACAAAATTAACCATGGATGATATTCCATTCTTATTCTAGTCAGGATTTTCACTGGCAATATTTATTAAATTTTATCAAAGCCTTTTTATTATCAACTTACATAAACATGAAATCCCTTTCTATAGTTTGTAGATGTACTTAATTATAATAAGATTACATATTTCTTAATGTCGATTTAAATTTATTTTCTTGGAATGAACCCTATTTGGTTATGTTGGATTAATCTCAACTCATTGCTAAATTTTATGATATGAGAGTTTTTACATATTTATAAATAATTTGATCTATGTTTTCTTTTTCATACTAAATGTAATATTTGTATTAAGTTTATGCTTCACAAGAATTTTATTGTCTAAAATAGTTTAAATGCTCTGAGAAGTGTATTCTCTGTAAAAATTAGTTCAAACTCAGCTACAAAATCAGGCTTATACCTTCTTCAAGTGATGAATTTTCAATTACCTTTGTAGGATCTTTAATAGTGATTGATCCATTTAGATACTTTTTCTTTCCTTGGGTCAATTTTCCATAGTATTTATTTTAGTGAGAAATCATTTTCTCTAGATCCTTAAATTGCTTGCCATATATTCTTTTAAAGTTACACAAAATTGCATAAATAATCTCTCAGTTTAAAAATTACTTCCATATCTGTGATTTTGTTACCTCCAGGTCAATGTCAAAAATTTTTATGCTCTATTTCCTTATCTGATGCCATAGTTTTGTTTTACTGTACCTTCCAAAGTACCAGTTGTTATATTTCTTTATCCTTTCCACATTTTTTTTGTGTGTGTGTTGACTTTTTTTCAACCTGATCTTTAAAATAATTACCTTTAGGTTGACAACAAGACTCTTACTCAAAGGCTAGCTTTTTATACCTAAAATGTTGATACATCACTATCAAAGCAAAGGCTAGAGTCTCACATAGGAATCAACTATTTATTAAATACCTTCTGCATAAACGAACCTACGAGTACTGACCATTCCTAGCCTCCCTGGGAAAACTGAAATATTCCAAAGAGGAAAGCAAATAAGTAGAAGGCACATGTAGTTCTGCAGGTTGTGTGAACTCCCAGTACATTTTTTGTACCTTCCCATAGCATCACTAGATTCCTTCACCCAACTAAAGCTGGAATCAAGGAACATAGACAAAAGCAATCTTTATCTATTACGGTAAAAAGAAACAACACATAAGGACTTTAGGCATGACCAAGGTGAAATACAAATCTCTTATCTCTAAGAATCTTGTCTCTTGTCTCTATGTCTCTTCACATATTTTATGTTTTACTGTTAACAGTATTTTTAAAAAGAATTTATTTTAAACAGTTTCTATTCACATTAAATTTATGACAACCACTGTGGTAGTCTGAAACAAACAACCAAAAAAAAAAAAATCCTTAAAAAGATACTATTCACTTTCTAAGCTTCAGAACCTGTGAATATCACCTCATAGTCAAAAGACTAAATGCCACCATATTTGAAAAATCAGTCTTTGCAGATTTTATGTAGTTAAGTGTTTTGAGATGAGATCCTCTCATCCTCTAAATGCGACTACAATTTTTTTTTTATGAGAGAGAGCAAAGGGAGATGACACACACGTACATGTGGACACACACAATGCGAAGAAAGATTCAGAGATTGAAGTCACGAAGCCACAAGCCAAAGAACACAAAATCATCTCTACAGCCACTAGACGCAGTCAGAAGCAAGGAATAGATTCTCCTGCTGGAGCATAGAAACTTTCATTTCAGACTCTGGCCTTCAGAACTTTGGAAAAATACATTACTGTTTTTTGAAGCCACTAAGTTTGTGGAAACTTGTTACAGCAGCCCTAGGAAATGACTGAAGCTGCTTTATGTCTTAAATTCAATTTTCTAAAATATGTTAAGAAGAAACTTTTAGAGCCTATTACTACATTTTATCATTTAAGGTAATAACTGACATTTTTCAATTCACAAAGATTTATTTGAAATGGCATCTTTCAGCAAGACAAAGGAAGGCCAATGGCAAATTATTAAAAATGATATGATTCATGTTCTAAGCCCCAGAGTAGTTCCTGCTCAATGCATATTGATTATGAACCAACAAAGTCATTTTTTATTGAAACCCATTAATAAATGGGCATACATTTGAGTCTCACTGATTTTAGTTGCATGGAATTTCTTTTAATTTCTTTTATATATCTATAAATTAAGGTAACACTTGATTGGAGAAAAGCCATAATAAACCCAAGTCCCATGGGAGTAAAATTTTACTTAACCATACCTTCTAATTTTTTTTTTAAGATTTGTTATTTGAGAGTGGTAAGGGTAGAGGAAGAGGGAGAGGGAGAATCTCAAGCAAACTCCACATTGAGCACAGAGCCCAGTATGGGGCTTGATCTCATGACCCTGAGATCACAACCTGAGCAGAAACCAAGAGTGAGGCTCTCAATCAACTGCATTACCCATAAACCCCTACACCTTCTAATATTTTATTCAGACTGAAAGTTAAAGTGCATGTATATAATTAAGCAAATCAGATTTCATAAAATAAATACCAAAGAATCATCTTGCTTTAATAATAGTTTGAATAATTACTATCAGATTTTTTTGAAGATTTTATTTATTTATTCATGAGAGACACATAGGGGGAGAGAGAGAGAGAGAGAGAGAGAGAGAGAGAGAGAGTCAGAGACACAGGCAGAGGGAGAAGCAGGCTTCATGCAGGGAGCCCGACTTGGGATTGGATCCTGGGTCTCCAGGATCACACCCTGGGCTGAAGGTGGTGCTAAACCGCTGAGCCACCTGCGCTGCCCTATTATCAGATTTTTATAGACATTATCTCCAATCTTTACAATGGATTTGAAAATTATATTTTAGATATTTCCATTTTAGAAATGAGTAAAGTGAGAATTAGACTGTTACTTGCTGATGGTTATACAGCCAAAAAGATAGAAACTAAAAAGTTCTGACGTTCTAGCCTGTGTTCTTTCCACTATACTGCACTTCCTCTTAACTCTGATACCTGCTACCATGTATTGCTTGAAAAAGGAGAAAGACCTTAAACTAAAGCTTCACTTTCTTTGTTCTTTTCTTCTTCCCCCCCTTCTTCTCTTTTTTCTCTTCTTTCTCCCTCTCTTTCTCATGAAGAGGGTCTTTGAGTTGGCTTGAAGATATAATAAAAATTGTCATTTTTTCTATAACAAAATATGTACAGAGTTACTATATCTGTGTTTACCAGCTTAGTGTTAAAGCTAACATTAGCACCTAATTTTCTTGTGCTTCATGTATTGTGTGCTGCATTGGAAAGTATTCTGTTCTAAAACTCTCATAAATATCACATTGACTCTCAGAAATTTATGCGCATAAACAGACCTGAGTGATCTTTGACAAAGGAGCAAAGGTAATACAATAGAGCAAAGATAGTCTTTTCAACAAATGGTGCTGCAACAAATGGATGTCCCCATGCAAAAAGAAGAATCTAAAAAACAACGTCATACCCTTCACAAAATAGATCACAGATTTATAGTTAAACACAATACTTATAAAACTCTAAGAAGATCACATGGGAGAAAACCTAGACAATCTTGGATTTAGTGATGGCTTTATAGATCCAACACCAAAGGCATGATCCATGTAAGAAATAATTGATAAACTGGACTTCATTAAAATCAAAACTTTTGTTTTTTTCTGCAAAAGACACTATCAAGAGAATTAGAAGACAAGCCACAGATTGGGAGAAAATACTTGCAAAAGATAGATCTGATAGAGGTCTGTTATCCAAATTATATGAGCACTTAAAACTCAATAAGAAAATAACCGTACTTTTGAAAGAGCCAAATACCTTAACAGACAATCATCAAACAAGATATACACATGGAAAATAGGCAAGTAAAATAATAACAACATATATCATCAGAGAAATGCAGATTAGACAATGAAATTCTGCTACACACCAATTAGAATGGCCCACATCTGGAACACTGACAACACCAAATGCTAGCCAGGGATGTGGAGCAGCAGGAACTCTCCTTCATTGCTGGTGGGAATGCAAAATAATACAGCCACTTAGGAAGACAGTTTGGCAGTTTCTTACAAAACTAAACATATTCTCACCATATGATCTAGCACTCGTACTCCTTGGTATTTACCTAAAGGCACTGAAAACTCATGTCCACACAAAAACCTGTGCTCAGATGTTTATAGTAGCTTTATTCATGATTATCAACACTTAGAAGCAGTCAAGACCCTTTAGTAGGTAAATGAGTAAACAAACTGTGGTACAATCAGACAATGCAAATAAATCAGTGCTAAAAAGAATGGGAGCTAACAAGTCATAAAAATACATGGAGGAAACTTAAATGCGTATTGCTAAGTGAAAAAAAATAATTTGAGAAAGCTATATAATGTATGATTCTACGTGTATGACCTGGAATAGACAAAACTATGGAGATAGTAAAAAAATTCAGCAGCTGCCAGGATTTAAGGGAGAGATAGGATAGATAGAGCACAGATTTTTAAGGAAGTAAAACTACCCTGTATCACACTCTAACAATGGATACAGATCATTATACATTTCTTCAAACCCATGGAATATACAACACCAAAAGTGAACTCTAAACTATAGGTTTTGGATGATTATGATGATGTGTAATCTCATCAGTTGTAAAAAATGAATCATGAGTGAGGGACATTAGTAATGGGGGAAACTATGCATGTGTGGGGACAGAAGGTAAATGAAAAAATCTCTGTACCTTCTTAATTTTTGTTGTGAACCTAAAACTTCTCTAAAAAATCTTTTTTAAAAAGATCACATTTACTAGTGTGTCCTGGGTGGCTCAGTCAGTTAGGCATCCAACTTTTGATTTTGACTCAGGTCATGATCCCAGGGTTGTGGAATCAAGTCCCATGTTAGGCGCCGAGTTGGGAATGAAACCTGTTTCTCTCTCTCTCTCTCTCTCTTTTTCTCAAATATCACATTGATTTAGGGTATTTAATCCTCAGCTCTTGGCCCTGTTTTTCACTGTCTGTCTCAGAAACGGTCTAATATCTTTCCAGTTGCCCAAGTTACAAATCTCCAAATCATCTTCAACTTTACTCTGCATTATCCGAGTTCCTTTCATACCACATATAACCAGTCAAATTCTGTCAAATTTTAGGAGTGGGAGTCATAGACCAATTGAAAATCTAATAAAAACTCATAACTGGGGGTGACTGGGTGGCACAGTTGGTTAAGCATCTGACTTGGTTTTGGCTCAGGTTGTGATCTCAGGGTCCTGGGATCAAGCCCCACACTGGGCTCCCCAATGAGTGCAGAGTCTGCTTAAGACTCTCCTTCTCCCTCTGCTCCTCCCCTCCATGCTCTCTCTCTTTCTCTCAAATAAATCTTTTTATAAAAAATGCACTCCCAAAAGACATACAAAAAAAGTACATGCGGTTTCAGGGACTTCACAGATGTCTCAGAACCCATCCTTACACTCTGTCTTATAAATCCTGCCTCTTCTGAGCATTTTCTCCTTAATCTGTCTCAGCTTTGCACCCACACCCTGCATTTGAGTTTTCTTCATCATTCATCTGAATTATATATATAATTAAGTGTCTCAACTGATTCTCTGACCCCTGTCTCTAATCTATTCACTAACCAGATGCCGTGATAAACTTTCTAAAACAGGTATCAGAGTATGCCCGCTCCTCTCAGTGGTGCCTGGAGCCAGCTCATACTGGCAAGCAAGGGCTGATGATAGGCATTTTTTCCCCCAGCTCTGAATTTAGGGATAGCAGGTTGGTACCTTCAAATCAGTATTGTGGGAATATTTACACTATGAAAATTGGTAAACACTACAAATCAGGCTTTTTTATTTAGAGAACAGGTTTAGCAGCATAATACAGCCTGTATTTTTAAATTCTGGTGTTTCCCATTGTCTAAAGGTCAAACTCTTAGCATGTTAGGCTTCTTTAATATGGTCTTCAATGTCCTTTGCAGCTCCCTCTGTTCTCCATGGTCACACCAAGTTACTCATAGCCCCCTGATTATATTAGGTGATTTCCCATGTCTGTAACCCAGAATATACCCATTCCAATACCAAGAGTCCTTCTTCTCAGAAGCATTTTGTTCAAAGTCAATCATAAATATTCCCTTTCTGACCAGTCTTCCCTAATATTCCCACTCACAACCAATCTCTACTCTACTCTAATATCAGTCCTTTACCCCCATTCCATGACATTTAACAATTGTTTAATAGATATTTATTGAGTGCCCTCGAGACAACAGCAATATATTTCCGTCTGTTCTAAATGTAGTATAAGTTCCTTCCAGTCAAAGATTGTATTTATCTTTTTGATTCCCAAGATTGACCCTCCATCCTAAGTATAGAACTTTATCCACTGTAGATGTGATGTGCAATAAATTTGTTGAATTTAATTAAAACCCTTTATGGTTCTAGTACAATTAACATCTCATTTAGTTTGTAATAGGGTTCCAGATAGTGAAGCTAGACCAAAGGCTACATAGGTGTCCATATAACATGAGGCACAGTTGAAAATGGGTATTAACTTTTAACAAAATAGAGGAGAGGCTCTACAGCAGGGCACATTTGTTTTCAAAGCACACAGAAAAGTACTTCTGGGTAATTTATTTCTTGTTCCGAAGGTTAATTTACGACCTTCCTTTATAACATTTAACTATGTGCTGTGAACTCCTGTTGAGGACAGTCATTGGTAAAACTACTCTCAGGAGCCGGTTTGAGAATCTTTGGTTTTGCCTAGCTTTGGTGGATATTAACCAAGCTAGATGTCACATCTTTCCTATGACTCATTCCTCACAGCAGTCAGGAAGAGTGAATATTTCTATTCCTAAATTCCCGAAGAGGAAAGTAAGGCTAAAGAAGACTGTGTGGTTTGTTCACATTTAGCATGAAATGTGCATAGCATATGCACTGACACAAAGCAACCAGACAGCATTTTAATTGCTCATCTAACCTCCGGAAAGAGTCACCATCTGTTGAAATTCTGAAGATTAAAAGATATAAAACCTGACAAAAAACTGAAAGCACATAATAACCACAGAGCCTAGTCACAAATCTTGGAAAACATCCACAGTAAAATGTAATTTATCTACAAATAAGAAAAGAATAATACCCCCAATTAAAAGAGAGTGCCAACAAGCATTCATATGGGGATAGAACACAAAATGAAATAGTGTTATAACCTTTGAAAGGCAGCACACAATGAAAGCCTTGTCATCTGTGGTTAAGGTAATGCTCTTCCCATCTCCCCAGGAATCAAACTTTGTCTCTAAACAACCTGTATTTTTATCACTGAAATTAGTTTCAGTGAAATTATCCAAGGCTATATGGCATTTGACCATTGTCACAGAGACAAGCTCTTCATCTCTGGAAATGCCAAAGTTTACAACAGGTCAGCTATTAATATATATTTTTAAAACCCCATTTTGTAAGTAAAAATTGTAAATGTGAAAACTGAACTTCAGTTCCCATGTGCTTCTCTGTGCACAACAGAGTTCTTAAAGTGTTGAAAGTGAAACAGATGTTAATGTACTGACCTTATCTCAGATTTTTACTCTGCCTCATGAAATCTTAATTGATTATACAGTCGTCAGGTGAAATTTCAACCGAATCCCTGCCTTAACTATAATCCCCACTCAATAGACATTTGTTAATAACAGTGGCTAATACTCATTGCCAGCAGTCTCAACGTTTTATATTATTAATCCCCTTAATCCTCAGCACACCCCTCTGAAATCAGGGCCACCATTAGTATTTTATATTTGAGGAAACTAAGGCATCAAGTTTTGTTTTTGTTTTGTTTAATATGTTCAGTATCATCCAGTAATTGAGAGTTGGAATTTCAGCCTAGTCAGTCTGACTCCAACACCCACCCTTAACCACTATTTTAAACCAAAAAAAAAAAGTTCTGATAAAATTGTAACAATATACAACATTATTTATTAACTTACATGTGATGGAACATTCTAGATGATGCTTATTTCTTTGTCAGCATCTGAATGATGGCATTCCCAATGTTCTCAAAGAAATTAGACATATTAAGTTGTAACTAATAATTATCAAATGCCAACAATGTGCCAGGTACCATGTACTCCTGGAATCTGAAAATTAACCAGGAATAATCTTGCCCTCCAGAATTTTAGAGTTGGAGGAGGGAGATTCATAAACACAGCATAGCGATATGGTTCAGGGCTATGGCATAAGAACCTAAGAGAGGACACCAGGTGCCATGTCATCCCCTTAGGAGGAACTAGGGAAGGAAGTTGAGAGGAGGTGTTGCATGGTTGATACTGTGGTAGACAAAATAATACCCCCAAACATGTCCATGTCATTTCTTATGCATAGAACCTTTGAATATGTTACCTTTCATGGCAAAATGGACTTTGCAGATGTGATTAAATTAAGAACGTTGAGATGGGGAGATTATCCTGAATTATCTAGGTGGGCCCAACCTACACAAAGTTGTTTATAGGAAAGAGGAGGGTAGCAGAGAGAGAGAAGATGTGAAAGTAGAAGCAGAAGTCAGAGTGAAGTGAATTTTGGCTTGAAGATGAAAGAAGGCTGCAGGTGAAGGAATGAGGGCAGCCTCTAGACTCTGGAAAAGGCAAAGGACAGAGCCACCAGAAGGAGCACAGCCCTGCCACCTTGATTTTAGCCCCACAAAACCCATTTCAGACTTCTGAGCTCCACATAATAACTGTGACACATAATTATGTGACACATAACTGTCACATAATAAATATGTGTTGTTTTAAGGCACTAAGTATTTGGTAATTTGTTGCAGCAGCAATAGGAAACTAATACACACTTCGGGTTTCAGTTCTCATCCTCAGTGTCAACTCTGCAGGCTGCTGGGCACTCATACAAATGTTTCCCTCTTATTCTCTTTTATATCACCTGAGGGTTTTTTTTTTTCTGCATGGAATTTAATGACATTTCAACTAGGCAATTATTGTTTCACTTATTTAATGTTTCTTCTCCATTGAGCTGTAAACTCCATGAGAACAGTAATATGTGTTGCCTAGCACAATACATGATACATGTGGATCACTCAGTGATGTTTGATGATGAGGGAAAGAAAATAGGAACGAGCTGAGGCTTGCTATGCCTCACTGTAGGTGAAGATGTGCACAGTGGGCCCATTCAGGAAACAGAAAGTTCTCTAGGTGTCTGGAGCCAGTGGAGAGGGAAGGATGAGAAAATTGGAGAGAGAGGAGTTCTGCTTAGTAGCTTGGACTTCATGACTTCATTCTACAAAGAATGCCATGCCAAGATTTTTTTTTTACTTTATCAGATTGGTTTTCTTAAAAAAAAAATCATTCTCAGAGTATTGCAAAGAATAATTAGAAGGAACAAGACTAGAAGCAGGAAAACAGAAGACTTTTGCATTAGCCCGATAAGGAAATTAGGAGAGTCTGAGTCAAAGTGATGAAGAGATGAAGGGGAGGCAACCAATTTACACAAGAAAAAGGAAGTCACTTTTGTTCTTTTAAAAGGCATACTCTTGGCAAAAATAAAGAACACATGTTAATTGAAGTAAACAATTTTGTTAGTCTTTCAGTTGTTATTTTGGCTCCATAATTTAGATTTTTAGAGAACTTTGAGTCCTCAGAGTTCTAATGACATTTTTACTATAAAGCAGCATTTCCCAAACTTTACTCATAGTTTCTTACTGCAGGTCGATCATCTGCACTATTGTGTATATAGTACTTTTGGTTAAAGCAACATTAAATCAACAGTTTGAAGAAATCAGCCTCACCCTAGGCAAGGTCAATAAAATCACAATTCAGAGTGCCACTTGTATTTTTAAAAAACTTATTAAGATAAATACTTAACTAATAAAGTAAGTGTTAACTGTTTACTACTGAAAATCATTTCACCATGTCGCCACTAATGTAGCCCACTGTCGTTGACATGGAGAATAGCTAATCTATGGGAGCATGCCTCTCAAAAAATGGAACAAAAGGAGTTTGCAAAAGAAAAATGAAACTAAGAGTTAAGAATACATTCATTCAATTCTCACAGCCATCTTTGATTTGGTTCACACTTAATCATTGAACAGTGTCTAGCCTGTTCATCTAAGGAACTAGAGCAATTGCCGGTGCATCTAAAGGGTCTCTTTTCTCACCTCTATGTTCTTCTACCGCACTGGCTTCCAAACTTTGTGCTAAACTTTGGAGTTTTTGCTCCAATGGAAATAGTTTTCTATGACCAGCAAAAATGATAGAGATGCCTACAATTTGTTTCTTAGTTATTAGCCTGTTGGCCAATACAAAACAGGATGTTTTCTCTAAGTAAAATCTGGGTCTTCCACTATCTTCAGGGTTAGTTACATTTTTCAACAACTTTCTAAGAAGATTTTCTCTCCTGGTGTTTTGCTTTGCTTTGTTGTACCATTCTGTGCATTTGGCTACAAGATGGGGAGCTACAAACATCATCCAATCCACTAAAATATTCTGAGCTATAAAGGGTAGAATAATCTATCGCAAAATCAAGGTGAACCATCTTAAATCTGGGTAAGCTAAAATTTAAAACATTTCGTAGACCATATTTCTCAAAATATCCCCTCAGGTCAACATAGTGTGAATTTAGTTTCATGTATTTAAACCACTAGTTTTGGGTATGAAATTGTAAATATGAAGTAATCAAGTGGAGGGCAGCCTGGGTGGCTCAGCAGTTTAGCGCTTGCCTTCAGCCCATATTCTGGAGTCCTGGGATAGAGTCCCAGGTTGGGATCCCTGCATGGAGCCTGCTTCTCCCTCTGTCTGTGTCTCTGCCTCTCTCTCTCTATGTCTCAAATAAATAAATAAATAAAATCTTTAAAAAAGATGAAGTAAACAAGTGGAAAGTTTTGCCTTTGGAATTTCTCCTTTCGGTGTAACTTTATGGCACCGGCATTTACTGCATATGCATGTGATGAATTAATTGAATTAAGTGTCCCTTTAAAAAACCAATGTAGTATAACCAAGTCATACATAATTCAGCCAAATCTCACTGTTTCCTGTTTGTATTATTTGGGGACATGGAATTGAGCAGGTTGCACCTCAATATATCTTCATAGAAAATATTTTAAAAATTGCTAAGCTTCAATAGTGCAAGTAAGGGAGCCATTTAATCTGCTTAAAAGTGAAGAACAGCCACCTACCTCAGGAATTTGAAAAAAAATTCCTTAAAGGCAGTATTTGCATAGAAACAGGGAGTTGTCTAATTAAACTTTTTTTCAGCATCTATGCCTAGCTACTACTTTATTTAATTCCACACAGACATGTTTAAAGTGTAGTAATTATAATTACTTACATACTTATAACAAATTAAAAATACTTATGAATTTAAATATACTTAAAATACTCATAGATGTGCGTGCGTGTGTGTATATAAACTTAAAATATTCTCCTAAGATTGTACCTAAAAATATTTTATGTGTGTTTCTCATAGCTTACCTTTTTACCATGAGGATTAACTTTCTTCTTCCAAGTAATATAAAAGCAGATAAAATATGGATACTATATGAATGTTATTTTGCTGTGTAATACTATAAATACAGTTTTAAACTAGAAAGAGATGTCAGAAATATAATTTAAAGTTAGATACAAAAAGCGAATAGTATGGAATACCTACTATATCAAAATAAAAGTAAGATCTTAATTTATATCTTTACGCATACATTTATCTTATATTTAGAGGTAAAAAAATACTCTTCTTCTCAGTAACTTTAATGGATAAATTCACATAAATATATCTTTAAAACTTTGAAAAATAAGATGTTTTAGAATTATTTTAAATATATGTAATACTTTAATATCTATTAAATATGTTATAAACACACGCATACATACATATATAATTTCCTCTTTTTTTCACATAATGAAAATATACATTACCAACTTATCATTCCTACAATGAAAATCCAGCCCTGTTTAAACTTTGTGAAAGCCTATCTCATGAAACTGATCTTCTTTGATATTTAAGATAGAAATTCTATATTCTCTATACAATCAGTTTAATCTTTTCACTTCTATATTAAGAACAAAAGTATAGTATTCACATAAACAGAATTGTGGTTTATTAGACTCCCACTCCCACCAGTGTTTCTCCTGCTGTTTCTGAACCTTTTACAACTGAAGTATTTATGGCAATCTATACCTAACCAATAATAAAATGTAGGATTTGCTTAGTTTTCCAGAATTCCAGCCAAGCAAACTAGAAATGATGATGGCTTTTAAACTCATGAGGTTAATTAAGATCTATGAGGTTTCTTTAGCAAGTTCTTGTTTAAGATCTGCCTATACTTCTGGGAATTTAAGGTTTTGTTTTGTTTTTGGTTTTGTTTTTTTTTAACATATTTAAAGGCTTAAAGAAAATAGTGATTAAAATAACTCATAATCAAAATACAGAGGAAGGAATATTTAAAATAAAGAGAATAAAGCTAATTTAGCTAATTTAGCATTTGAATAAGCAGAAAAAATTCTCTGACAACTTTTATCCTATGTATTTAAAACTCTCTGATTAAAATAGTAATTTGTAGTCACTAGAGAAAACCTGAAAACTACAACAAATTATGAGAAGGGAAATGACACATGATCACTCCAAACAGAAAATAACTGCTTGTTTTGGTGGATCCCCACCGAAAGGTTCACATACATGTTCTGAGTCATACATGCATACACACACATTTTTTTCTTTTCTGAACCTAGGATTGCAATATATACTACAGACTTTGAAAATGTTACTATGTTTCTAGGCATTCTATTTTTTTTGCTACCTTAATTTTAGTGTTTTAAAAATACAAATAGTATGTCAAAGTGATATATTAAAATTTATTTTCCAGATCTAAATGATTTCCAGTTTTACCCATTTTGATAACGCTACAGCATAATATGTTTGTGAGTTTTTTCCTCTGAATAATTGATTATGTTTAAATCTTTTCTCTTTCAAACAGCACAGCCATCATGGTGGGTCAGTCCGTCCTTGAGTGGCTATGTTGCAAGCCTCTAAGCCAAATGTTCTACATTCACTTTCACCCTTATAATTGAAACTCCACCTTATTGCCAGAGTGATCTTCTTAAAACACCAATATACTGGTGTTTTCTGCCTTATTTAAACTTTTCAGTGGCTGTTTATTGCTTCTGAGATACAATTGCAGTGCTTATGCTAGAAATCTGCCTTCCTGCCTTCCCTTCAAATATCATCTTGAGCTTGGTTCCTCTTCCTTATCAAGTTCATATTGTTCTAGAATTTTTTTTAGGTTTTCCTTGGTGGAAACTGAAACTCATTCCAAAATGCAGCCTTTTCACGTGTCATTCTGTCCATCTAGAACAGTTTTCTCCTTCTTCATATAGTAGACTTTGACATATCCTTCATGTCTTATTCTAAATGCTACTTCCTTAGGGAAAACATCTAATATGCCTTCCCAGCCTGTTGAAATTTTTCATAGCACTTATCAAAATACTAAGAGTATATATATATATATATTAAATTATTTTTCCTTTACAAGCTTTAACTTGTCTTTGCACCTTTCTGCATCTTGCTGTTCTCAGTAACTAAAGCCAAAGGAGAGTCTTCTAAGTCAACTGATACCCATTTTTTTAATGACCATATTGTATGCTATGGTGCAGATGAATCCTAATTTATTCAGCTATTCACCTATTGTTGACCATTAACTCTGTGGTCACTTTTTAGTTACTATACCTAATGCTTCAATAAAATAAAATAAATATATATAATATAAATATAAAATAAATATAACATACTAATACTTTTATTTCCAGAAATTAATTTCCAAGGGTTGCATGCTACTTATAAGAATACAATATATTTCACATTGTAATATGTATGATTGATCAGATGGAGTTCTTAAAAGTTGCAAAATCTTATATTTATACAAGTAATATATGGAATTTAATTTTCCCCATGTGCCCACCAGCAATAGGTATTATAATTTTTTCCAGTCTAATTAGAATAAAGTGATATATCATGGTCATTTTAATTTGCATTTCCCTTATTGTTAATGAACTTGGAAATCTTTCTATGAGTTTATTGGCTATTTGGATTTATCCTCCTGTGTAATTGCCTATCCATATATATTGCCTATTTTCCTTTTCATTTATTTCTGTGAATTTGTGAAAGATTTTTAGTATATTATAGATTTTAGCTCTTTGTGTGCTATATGCATTACAATTTTTTTCCAAATCAAGTATTTATATATAGACATTTTTTGTGGCATTTGTGCCTTAATAAGGTTATACTTTTTAAGCAATCAAAAATGTTTACTTCCTCTTATATGTGTCTTTTTCTCTGTTTTAAGAAAGTGTCCCTACATCTTGGTTTTATATACAGTTTCTAATGTTTCTCATAAGATATTTATTGTTCAATGTTCTTACATTTATGTTTTGTATTTAATGTTAATGTTTGCATATGGCACAAAATGTGGGGTCATTTTATTTCTTCCAAAATGAATAACCAGTTAACTCAGCATGAATTAAGTAATCAATTTTTCTCATTGAACTAAGCTATTATTTTGGTATGTTATAATAGGTATCCTTAACAGATATATTTCTAAATTTCTATATTTTCTACTATTTGTCTATTTGTATGTTGACAATATGTTGATGTGATTACAAAGGATTTATTTTTTTAGCATTATGATCTGTGATAAGGCAGAGCCATACTCTCATTCTAATTAATATATTTTGGGCTTATCTTGACATTTTATGTATTATATATATTTAAATTTATTTTATCCAATATTTTCCCCCTAAAAATAAACTTATTGGGATTCTAATTGGCATTGCATAATACTTACATATTAATTTTTGGAGAACTTTATATTTTTATGATAGTGAGTGAATGATAATTCAAGAACTTTGCAGGTCCCCCAAGTATTTTATTCTGATGAACAAATAAGAGCTTAGTTGGGTTTGGATTTTTGTGTTGTTCTTTTCTCTTAGTAATTTATAGATACTATATCACTGCCTTTCAACTTAGTTGTGAATAAGATATCCAGCATCAATCTGATTTTCTATTCTTTTGTATATTATTTTTTTTCTGCATGGATGCTTGCAAACTTGAAAGTCTTGCCAGAATTTGCCTACGTGAGTATATTTTCTCATTCATCCTGTCTAGAATTTATTAAGTCCTCTCCTCTCAATTGGCAATGCAGATACTTCTTCAGCTCAGGAGAAAATCTTCTATTATTTGCTTGATTATTCCCTCTCTGACATCTGTCCCATTCTCTTCCTGCAATCCCCATTTTTCACTTTTAATTTTCTTGGATCTATCCACTAGCTCCCTTATTTTCCATTTTATACCTTCAATCTATTTATATTTCCCTCTGTGCTTTGGGATAGTTCTTCAATTTGATCTTCAGGCTAATAATTCAGGTTTCAGTGGAAATCATCCTCTCCTTCATTTATATACTGAATTGAATAGTTATGAAAAATCAAGTTTCAGCTCCAAAAAATGCTCTTATTTTTCTCTTCAATTTATTTTTTGTCTCCTTCAGAAGCTTTATTTCACTTGGGATGGATTCCATTTATTCTGATCAATCTTCCTATTTGTGGCTTTTAGTCCCCTTAGATGGGTGGTTTTTTTCCCTTTATCTACTTATGAGGGCTCTGCCAGCACTGAAGTTCCTATGTGAAAGCATTCTCCTAGGTAATGGAAGGCAAAGAGTCCTACTCTCATGTGCTGATGGTATAGACATAGGCAGCCTGCCAACTTGTTGATGAGGCCTCTGCAGGAAGATTCTAAGGACAATGAGAGCCTTCTTAATGAGCATCTATACTTCTCTAAGGGCCAAGGTCTTACCAGGACCCACTACTCTAAGACTTTACACTGAGACTCAGATTATTCTTTAGCTATTCTCCCAGTCTCTAGGGAAGAAATCCCAGAACCAGTTTTCTCCAGCAAGATTCCAGAAAAGCCTAGAGCATTGTTTGTACCCATCTGCCCATAAGTCCTGTAGCCATTTGTATCAATAGAAGCAAATACCATAGATTTAGAAATAGGAGGACGGACAGAGAGTTGTGTTCTGTCCCACTATGTTCCCAGAATCTCTCTCTCAAGTATTTTTTTTAAGATCTTATTTATTTATTACAGACACACAGAGACAGAGAGAGAGAGACAGAGAGGGAGGCAGAGACACAGGCAGAGGGAGAAGCAGGCTCCATGGAGGGAGCTCAACGTGGGACTCGATTCTGGGTCTCCAGGATCATGCCCTGGGCCAAAGGTGGTACTAAACCGCTGAGCCACCTGGGGCTGCCCATTTCTCAAGTATTTTTCAAAGTTTGTCCCTTCCTTCTATTTGTTCTTTCTGCTCCAAGAAGCACAAATCATGCCCATCTTACTCATCATTATATATTCAGGGCCCAGCATAACACCTGCATCAAATAAAATAAGGCCTTAATTTGTAGAATAAATGAATATTTCTGACAGTAATCTTCAAGGAATATTATTCTTTTTAAAAAGATTTTATTTATTTATCCATGAGAGACACACACAGAGAGAGAGAGAGAGAGAGAGGCAGAGACATGACCTGGGCCAAAGGCAGACACTCAACCACTGAGCCACCCAGGCACCCCAAGGAATATTTTTCAATTAACTATTCAGAGCTATGCTCACTTCTTTTCATTATTCTTTTTTAAAAAATGTATTTATTATTTGAGAGAAAGAGAGAGAGAGAGAGAGAGAGAGAGAGAGTGTGTGTGTGTGTGTGTGTGTGTGTTACGGGAGTGAGGAGGGGCAGAGGGAGAGAGAAACTCAAACATACTCAAACATACTGAGCATAGAGCCCCATGAGGGGCTTGATCCCATGACCGTGAGATCATGACCTGAGTTGGATGCTTAACCAACTGCATCACCCAGGCTCCCCTTTTCACTATTCTTTATATTGCATTTATACTTAGATCTTACCAGAGCAGATACTTGCTAAACTTTTATATAGAGGTTTATCAGGATTTTCATCAGGATTTTCCCTTTACCAGACAGTCCAGATCTTTCTTCATCTTAATGACACTTTGACTTCCCTTGGGCCTATCAAAGATGAGTTAGAGCTTCCTTCTTCAGCCACCATATGTTTCCCCTTAGAAAAGGACATGTTTGCATGTATCTCAGGAGCAATCTCAGTTCGGTTTCCCCATAGAAATAAACAGCCTTCAGGAAACCATGTCATTAGAATTAGATGAGCAACATATGACTATGTTTTTAAAAATATAATGAAAAAGCACCCTGGAGAACTTGTTTTCTGTCTTCTTCTTCTTCTTCTTCTTCTTTTTTTTTTTTTTTGACTCAGGGAGCTTGAGAACATTACCTGCTTTGCCAATAAAAAACAGATGCAAATCCAGTGATCAGGTGACACTGTTGCCTTGACAGAGGATAACTATTCTTGTTCAAAACAGACATATCCAAAGGTGAAATGACAATATATGTTCTGAATTTACCAGTAAATTTCCACATACATTAAAGAAGAGAATTTTTATGTTAAAACTTTTCCAACAATACTGTGTTCCTGTCACACACATCTTGTTCAGTTCTTCTACATTGATGGGTTATGAGAAGATTTTACAAATCCCAATGATGAGACCATACCCCATACTTATTAACTAAAAATATCTTGGGGGCACCTGGGTGGCTCAGTTTATTAAGCCCCTGCCTTCAGCTCAGGTCATGATCTCCAGGTCCTTGGATCAAGCCCCACATTGGGCTCTCTGCTAATTGGGAGTCTGCTTCTCCTTCTCCCTTTCCTTCTGTGCTATCTCTCCCTGTCTCCCAAATAAATAGCCTTAAAAAATATCTCTGGAAGTGGAGCCCAAGCATCTGCATTTCTTAAAGCTCCCCAAGTCATTCCAATGTGTGGCCATGTTTGAGAACTAGAACAATAGATACTTGCTACTCCAAGTGTTGTTTGGGGGCTAATATCATTGGCATGACCAGGGAAATTGTGAGAAATATCAAACCTCAGGCATCATCTCCAAACTACTGAGTCAGCACCTGTAATTGTGATTAATATGCACTCTCAAATTTAAGAAGTACAGAGACCACCTGGTTTATCTCACTGTTCTTAACCTTTACAAACAGGCTGGTTCCAAGATTTGATTCATAAGTTGTTAATTCAGTGCTGATTCTGTGTCAAGCATCTTGTTAATAGTACAAGCTACACTGTTTGGATAGGTGTAGATTTTTTTAAGTCACTGGAACAATGTAGAGTAACATACATTTTAAGATATATTAGGTTAACCTCGGTTCCCTTTGGAACATCAAAATTAATGACTAGTGTTGGATGTTGTCCTCAGACAAGCCAACCTCTGAGCAGCCACAAGGACATCATAGACCTCTATGCCCTCTCCTTGGTTGGTTGAAATTTAAGACATCCTATTCCAAATATATCACAAAATATTTGCATAGCCAGACTGCCTAAACTATCCTTTTATATTCTGAGTGCCAAAGGTAGTATTGCCTAAGAAAGCAGTAGTCTGTGCACAAAAACTAAGGTAGTTGGCAAGATTCTTGCACATATGCTAGTAATTTGGGATTGCGTCTGGTAGGTAGCCTTTTGGCTTATTTTGTGAGCAGCTTTTTATTATTTTTTTAAATCAGTTAAATTTACTTATTTTAAAAAACAGATATTTTTGTCTATCTTGATTATCTTTTTCCTTGCTCACTAGCTAAATACACTTAAGATAGAAGCCTGACCTCTAGAACTCCCCATAATCAGCTTCCCTTCTCCCTTTAGGCAAATATTAAGGGATACCATTGTGACTTGGGCTTAATCCCAGTAGGAAAAAGAGAAAAGTGTAACTACCATGTACCTGATAGTAAATTGTTTCTCTGGTGGAAAGTATGCTAAAACAGTCACACAAGAAAAAAAAAAAAAAACTTTCAGTAAAGCTTGCTTCTTCAGTTAATCAACAGATTTTTTTTTTTTAGAATTTTTTTTTAAATTTTTATTTATTTATGATAGTCATCAGAGAGAGAGAGAGAGAGGCAGAGACAGAAGTAGGCTCCATGCACCGGGAGCCCGACATGGGACTCGATCCCGGGTCTCCAGGATCACGCCCTGGGCCAAAGGCAGGCGCCAAACTGCTGTGCCACCCAGGGATCCCAATCAACAGATTTCTTAATGTCTAATCACAACATTCTAAGAAGGTATAACATTGTAGAAAAAATGGCCACCAAAATTGAGGAATTTAACAGTCTGGATGTAATAATTTCTACATCTTATATCAATTCACAATTACTATAGACTATACCTATGTATATACTGTGTGTATATATTTATACACACATATGTACATTGTATATTGTATCCAAATAACATCTGTGTTATTTATCAAGCATTTATAGAAAATATCACATAAATGAATCTATATACTCTCCAGTCTATTGCCAGGATATGGTTCCTAAAATCCCATGATATAGGAGAATCAGTTTCTATATTTGATACTCGAAAAGTTTCAGCTTCAAAAATAAGCAATAAAATTGCTCCTTGCTCCCTATAATGAAATTATAAATATTTGATAAAATATAAATATAAATATTTGACTATAAATATTTGACTAATGCTTATAATATACAAGGTGCTGGAGTACAGTTATGGGCAAACTGGAAAAGTCCTTGCCTTCACAAAGGATATTATATTCTAATTTAAGGAGACTAGACAGATGGATAGAGATTAAAAGATCAGCAATAAAAATCAAGGAAAAATAAAAGTTGTAGCAAAAAAAGATAGTGACTGGTACAAGAATAAGAGAGAGCTCTAGAGCTAAGGCCTGAACAAAAAGGAGTTCCAGCCGAGAGAGAAGACATGTAGCAGGGCTCTGAAATAGAGATGAGATTCTTATGACTCAGAAGCAGACACAGGGTCAGTATGTTTGGAGAGTAAGGTGGGATTTGTCTTCTCAAATGAGTGATTTCATAGGTCACCTCAAAAAAAAAAAAAAAAAAAAAAAACAACCCTGAAAACTCATGCATGGGAAGTTTTTGTGTGTCAGGCCTGGGACGAGCATGATCCTTCTACTCATATTTCATCAGCTAGAACTCCATACCATGGCCATTCCTAACCGCAAGGGAAACTGGAAAATATGGTCTGTGAATTCAGTAAGAAAACAGATTTAGTAATTAGCTGGGTAGCATTAGCTCCAAAAGTCCGACTTCAATTCCTAAGACTCATAGAAGTCCAAGCTACAAGAAGACCTGGTCTTCTCCAGTGCCGGCTGCTCCCAACTCCAAATTCCGTCTGGAATGTTCATCTAATTCCCACAAGTGGAATTTCTTAGTACCCTGTCATGTAGTACTGAAACCACTAAAAGATTCCTACTGATGTAATTCAGTGACTGAATTACAAAGGTACCAGAAACGCTACTTGTCTACTTCCCAATATCTATCCTCCCCTTCACTTGATATTCAGCTTGGAGCATGTTCATATTGACTAAAGAAATTTTACAGGCTCTCATCACTAGTTTAACTAATTTGGGCTGAGGAAACTGAAAGAAAAGAAGGTATATAGAACTTTCAAAGGATCACCAGTGTGGCTAAATGGTTGAGTGTCTGCCTTTGGCTCAGGTCATGATCATGGAGTCCCAGGATCAAGTCCCGCATTAGGCTGTCCACAGGGAGCTTGCTTCTCCCTCTGCCTATGTCTTTGTCTCTCTCTGTCTCTATGAATAAATAAATATAATCTTAAAAAACAACAACAACAAATTTCCAAGAAGTGTCCTTATCCTCCTTCCTGCTGGCTGGAATGCAGAGTGATGGCTGTAGCTGGAACACACATCTTGAACCATAAGCTGTAAAAGGGACTTGGGTCCTTCATGATTTTAGAGCTGCTATTCCAATCCTGAGCTTGCCTACATTATAGTAAGAGAAAAACTAATTTCATTTTTTATTGTTTGAAATTTTGATTCCATTATAGTTACCATACAATGTTATATTAGTTTCAGGTGAATAATAGAGTGATTCAACAATTCAATACACTACTCAGTGCCCATTATGAGAAGTGTACTCCTTAATCCCCATCATCTATTTCCCCCATCCTTCCACTCACCTCCCCTCTGGGAATCATCAGTATGTTCTCTATAGCTAAGAGTCTCTTTCTTGGTTTGTCTCTTTCTCTCTCTTTTCCCCATTGTTTGTTCGTTTTGTTTCTTAAATTTCGCATATGAGTGAAATCTGATGGAATTTGTCTTAATCTGACTTACTTCACTTAACATTATACTTTGTAGTTCCATCCTTGCATTTGTCCTTGCAAATGGCAAGATTTCATTCTTTTTTGTGGCTGAATAATATTCCATTGTATATATATATATATATATATCTTTTCATGTGTCTGTTGGCCATCTGGATGTCTTCTCTGGAGAAATGTCTGTCTAAGTCTTCTGCACATTTTTAATTGGATTATTTGGTTTGGGGGTATTGAGTTGTATCAGTTCTTTATGTGTTTTGGATACTAACACTTTATCAGATAAGTCATTGGCAGATATCTTCTCACATTCCATAAATTGCTTTTTAATTTTGTTGTTTCCTTCAGTGTTCAAAACCTTTTTATCTTGATAAAGTCCCAATAATTTATTTTTGATTTTATTTCTCTTGCCTCAAGAGACATATCTAGAAAAATGTTGCTATGGACAGTGTCAGAGAAATTACTACCTGTGCTCTTTTCTAGGATTTTTATGGTTTCATGTCTCTTTAGGTCCTTAATCCATTTCTAATTTATTTTTGTGTATGGTGACATAAAGTGGTCCAGTTTCATTCTTTTGCATGTGGCTGTACAGTTTTCCCAACACCATTTATTGAACAGACTTTTTTCCCATTGCATATTCTTTCCTTCTTTGTTGATTAATTGACCATATAATTGTAGGTATATTTCTGGGTTTTCTATTCTGTTCCATCGCTCTATGTGTGCCAATACCATGCTGTTTTGATTACTACAGCTTTGTAATATAAATTGAAATCTGGAATTGTGATACTTACAGTTTTGTTTTTCTGTTTCAAGATTTCTTCAGCTAGTTGGAGTCTTGTGGTTCTATACGAATTTTAGGATTGTTTGTTCTACTTCTGTGGAAAAAAAGCTGTTGGTATTTTGATAGGAATTTCATTAAATCTGTAGATGGCTTCAGGTAGTATAGACATTTTAACAATATCTGTTCTTCCAATCCATTTGCATGGAATATATTTCCATTTCTTTATCATCTTTAATTTCTTTCATCAGTGTTTTGTAGTTTTCAGTATACAGGTCCTTCACTCTTTGGTTAAGTTTATTCCTAGGTATTTTATTATTTCTGGTATAATAGTAAATTGGCTTGTTTTCTTAATTTTTCTTTCTCCTGCTTCTTTATTAGTGTATAGAAATGTAACATATTTCTATACATTGATTTTGTATCCTGTGATGTTATTGAATTCATGTATCAGTTCTAGTTGTTTCTGGTGAAGTCTTTAGAGTTTTCTCTATATAGTATCATGTCATCTGCAAATAGTGAAAGTTTTACTTCTTCCTTACCAAGTTATATGCCTTTCATTTCTTTTTGTCATCTGATTGCTGTGGCTAGGATCTCCAGTACTATGTTGAATAAAAGTGGTGAGAGTGGACATCCTTGTCTTGTTCTTGACCTTGGAGGAAAAGCTCTTGGTTTTTCCCTATTGACTATGATGTTGGCTGGATTTTCATACAAATCCGTTATTATGTTGAGCTATTTCCCCTCTACGCATGCTTTGTTGAGGGTTTTTATCATACATGGATGTTGTGCTTTGTCAAATGCCTTTTATGTATCTATTGAAATAATCCTATAGTTTTTATCTTTTATTGACGTGAGGTATCACATTGATTGATTTGTGAATATTAAACCACCCTTGCATCCTAGAATAAATCCCACTTGATTGTGGCAAGTGAATTTTTTAATGTATTGTTGGATTCAGTTTGCTACTATTTCTGAAGATTTTTGAGGATTTTTGTATCTACAAAAATTTTGTATCTATCTGATGTATTTTATTCATCAGATATTGGCCTGTAGTTCTCTTTTCTTGTAGTGACTTTATTTGGTTTTGGTATCAGGGTAATGCTGCACTCATAGAATGAATTTGGAAGTTTTCCTCCCTCTTCAGTTTTTTTTGGAATAGTTAGAGAAGAATAGATATTAACTCTTCTTTAAATGTTAGGTAGAATTTGCCTTTGGAGGCATCTGATCCTATACTTTTGTTCATTGGGAATTTTTTATTCTGTTTCTTTGCTGGTAACCTTCAAATTCTCTATTTCTTCCAGCTTCAGTTTTGGGAGGTTATGTATTTCCACAAATTTATCCATTTCTTCCAAGTTATCCTATTTGTTGGCATATAATTTTTCATAATATTCTCTTACAATTGTATTTGTGTGGTGTCGGTTGTTACTTCTCCACTCTCATTTATGATTTTGAGTCCTCTCTCTCTCTCTCTCTCTCTCTATCTCACTCTCTCATTATGAGTCTGGCTAGAAGTTTATCAATTTTGTTGATCTTTTCAAAGAGCCAACTTCTGGTCTCATTGATCTATTCTGTTTTGTTGTTGTTGTTTGTTTTTAGTCTCTATATCAATTTATTTCTGCTCTAATCTTTATTATTTCCTTCCCTGTGCCAGTGTGGGGATTTGTTTGTTCTTCCTTCTCTAGTTCCTTTAGGTGTAAGATTAAGTTGTTTATGTGAGATTTTTATTGCTTCTTATGGTAGAACTATAGCTATAACCTTCCTTCTTAGAACTGCTTTTGCTACATCTCAAAGATTTTGGACCGTTACATTTTCATTTTCAGTTGTTACCATGTAATTTCTTCTTTAATTTCTTGGATGACTCACTGATTGTTTAGTAGCATGTTATTTAACTTATTTGTGCTTTTTCCAGATTTTTTCTTGTGGTTGATTTTTAGTTTTGTAGCACTGTGGTCAGAAAAGATGCATGGTATGACTTCAATCTTTTTTAATTTGTTGAGACTTGTTTTGTGGCCTAATATGTGATCTATTCTGGAGAATGTCCAGAGAAAAACTACAAAACAACCATAAGACATGTAACAAAATAGCAATAAATACATATCTATCAAAAATTACTCTGAATACATATGAACTAAACATTATGATCAAAAGACATAGAGTGACAGAAAAAAGAAAAAAACAAGACCTATGCTACCTACAAGAGACACATTTCAGACACCTGCAGATTCCAAGTGAGGGGATGGAAAAACATCTATCATGCAAATGAATATCAAAAGAAAGCCAGGGTAGCAATACTTATATTGGACAAAATAGACTTTAAAACAAAGACTGTAGCAAGACCCAAAGAAGGACACTACATAATAATAAAGGGGACAATCCAACAGGAAGATATAACAATTGTAAATATTTATGTGACCACCATGAAAGCACATAAATAAATAAAGCAGTTAACAACAAAGATAAAGGAATTAGGTGATAGTTAATACAATTATAGTACAGGACTTTAACACACCACTTACATCAATGTATAGATCATCCAAACAGAAAATCAACAAGGAAACAATGGCTTTGAATGACACACTGGACCAGATGGATTTATCAGATATATTGAGAACATTCCATCCTAAAATAGCAGAATATCCATTCTTTTTAAGTGCACATGGAGAAAAATTAATTTCTATCATATTTAAGCTATAATTATCTTGGGTTTTCGTCACTTGCTGCCAAAGTAATTATTCCTAATACACTATCTTTGTGCTAAGTTCAATACTAGATGCTTTTCATGCTACATAGCATAATGTATACAGTAACTCAGGAAGTGTGGGTATCATTTTACCCATTTTACAGGTAGCAAAACTGAGGCTCATAGAAATGAAGTGATTGCTTGCAGTTAGAAAGTGGTGAAAATGGCATTCCAAAACAGATCTGTCTATTTTGAAGCAAGTATTTTCATCCAATATACCATATTGTTGCCCATAGAATATAAAAATTAGTCAACCCCCAAGCACTACTTATAGGCATAACAACAACCTTCCTATACCATAACTCACCATTGTTGTTTCTCTGATGTATTCTTTTCTAGGACTTGAATTTGTTCTTGTTCCTGGTCATTAATTCTTGCATTGAGCTCCAGTTCCAGTAAATGGATTTCTGGTTCCTTTTGTAAAGCCTATACCCCCACCTTAGATTCTTTTTTTAAAAGTTTGTTTGTTTGTTTGTTTGTTTGTGAGATAGAGAGTTAAAGAAAATACAAGCAGGAGAGGCAGGGGGAAAGGGAGAAGTAGACTTCCCCACTGAGCAGGAAGCTCAACATGGGTCTCCCTCCCAGGACACTGGAATCATGACGTGAGCTGAAGCAGATACTTAACCAGCTGAGCCACCCAGGCACCCCCCACCTTAGATTCTTCTTATCCCTTTCTCCAACTTACCTTAATCCATGGAGGATCTAACGTCCTAACCTTACATCCTAGTTCTTGTGGCTACATCTCCACTAACTGCAAATTTCTCTGATGTGTACTTGTCAGCCATGGTGTCTTCCTGCTCTCAACCACAGCCCTGATTTGTCCTCATAATCGTAGCGATGGAACATGATAAAATAGGTCACATAGTGTGATTTTAATCTCAGAGTTTGGCATTGGCTTGCTGCAATCAAACATCACCTTGATTCTAACTGCCTTGTGACTTGGATATATCATCTAATCTGCCCAAGCTTCAGTTTCCTTCACACAAAATGGAATAATAATAATAATACCAACAATAATATTAAACCCATAGACTTTTTGTGGGCATTAGGTAATTAGATAACGTGAGCAATGCATGTAGGGCTAATACGTAAAATTACTCAAGAAATGTTAGTTGTAATCATTTTTTCATCATCATTGATTCCAAGATAACTCTGATCTAAATTCAAGTGTCTTCCCTGTTGCTAGGTGATCCTTTAACTTTTCCTTGTTGACTCTCTAGGCTAACAAATTTTTCACAGAGGCTGCTTTAGTCTAGTTATTTGTCTACTTGTTTCTTTCTTCTAGTAGATTGAAAGCCCCTTAAGGGAACATACTGTATTTTATTCATTGTTATTTCCTCTAAAATGCAATGTGTATACAGGTAGATTTGTTGAAATAAAATCATAAAACCAAAATGACTTATTTTAAAGATAGGAAAATGGAAGCTCACTCGGGTAAATAAATATTCTGGCCAAGCCAAAACTGTGTCATGCTGTATCTCTGTGTTTTCCCTTATATTGTTCTTATAACCTGCAATCTTTGAAATCAAGATCAGATATTACTTTCTTTAAATATCTTTCCATTAAGTTAATCATTTTTATCTGCTTCTTTTGAACTTTATTCATAACTACATCATATTTTAATGTATTTTATTTTCACACCCAATTTCATTATTCCTTGTGAAGTCATAGATGTTACAGTGACTTACTCAATTATTTGTGACCCCCACAGCATCCACTGTAGCTCCTAAAACATAGAAAGAGACAGCAAATGTGTATGGGATTTGTCAGAAAGAGTCAATCACATCAATGTTTTTCTAAATACTTTGTGTACAGGTAGTCCCACTGTGCAAAATGCATAGAGATTATAACCAAATTTCACTTGGGAGTCTTAACTCCATGAAAGTTCAACTCTCCCAGATGAATTGATCACATCCAGAGCCTTATAGGGTATTAGCCCACCATCCTCTACCCCAGGAGACAAATGCCACCATCCAGCCTTCCTGTTGCCTTACAATAATTGAATTTCAGTTAACTACTTCATTTCAGTTAACCCCTGCTATCCCAAATTATTCAGTTGAGTTCTGGGAATCTGTGGGCATATTATCAGGCACTCAATTACACAGTCTCAGAAGATTCAAAAACCCAATCAATCAATTCACTGTTTAGACATTTGCACTCAAGAAATTCAAGATTCTGTAGTGCCGTCTTCAATCAAATGCATTGTATTCAGGATCTGTGAAGTGAGTTGGCAAAAAAAGAGAGAAGGAGTCCATTTGAAGAGTAGGAAGATTATAGGAAAAGATACATTCATATTTATTTTGTATCTAATCCTTTAAAATATCTTTTAAAAAATTTTAATGCCAAAATATATCATTGATAAACTATAAATGTGCATATATTGGAGATGAAAGCTCAAACATTTTTACTGATAAAACATACTATCAAAAGTTTTATAAATTACTACATGATCTGTCATTGTATGGAGCTGACTTGGAATAAAAGAAAAAAGCTATTCTTAATGTCTTCTCTGTATATGTTAGTCTTTCTCTTTTCTTTTGCTCTCTTCTACTATCTGACTCTTCGGTTGATTCGGCAATCAATGAAAACATCTTTTAACAGACCCAGAACTTAAAGACTCAGATCTAAAGTTTAATTCAGACATATCTCTATACTGCAAAGTCTGATTTGCTACCAAGCAAATGCATTTTCTGTCTTTTAGTTTGATTGCAGTGCAGAAGGGAAGAGAAGGAAAGGGAAGAAAAGGAAGGAAAGAAGAAAGGAAAGAAAGCAGGCAGGCAGGCAGGCTCACTATGTCATTGATCCTCTTCTTATTGCTGTTCACCACTAGAGACGATGAGAAGTGACTGTCAGCGTAGTTAGGCAGGCTGCCAAGCAGGATCAGAAAAATAATCAATGGCAAGACAAGTACTATAGATTTCCACTCCCCATGATCCTTGTAAAGATGAAACTCAGCAACTCTTCTGTTTCTTGTCATTTGCGAAGACAATTGTAAGGACCGAGAACATAATGATGAAAGAACAAAATGCTAAATGATAGAGTTTTAAGATTTCTAATGTCTCTACTAATTGTAATATATTTTATACAAATTGGTGAATATCAACTGACTCATTACCTTTAGGATGATAGGGGACTATGACCAAGAGGTAGTGAAATAACATGTATGAAGTATAGTAAATGAGTTCTTTTCCTGACACAAATTTTCCATGTATAATTGATAGAATCCAATTCTTAAGTATTGGTTTAATACTAATCATTTAAATTTGAGTCACAACTTTAAAATATATTTAAGACAGAAGATGCTAGAACATACAAAATATATTAATCCCTAGGAGCTAATACTTTTTATTATTATTATTTATTCATGAGAGATAGAGATAGAGAGAGAGAGACAGGCAGAGGGAGAAGCAGGCTCCATGCAGGGAGCCTGATGTGGGACTTGATCCCGGGACTCCAGGATCATACCCTGGACCGAAGGCAGGTGCTAAACTGCTGAGCCACCCAGGGATCCCCCAAGCTAATGCTTTTTGCTCATAATCCCAAGTTAACTACTAAGCTGTCTTAACTTCTATATTGTACTAAATGAATATATGTAGAACAAATGTTTTCAACTTGACAATTACATACATGAGGTTGTCACTCTAGAGCCAGTATTCAACACCTCCCTCAGGAACTGACTCACTATCCAACAGGATGTAGGCAACCCTGGTTGTCCTTTCAAAGCATTGGTGATCATACTTAGAATTTTGAGACCACACACACAAGAGTAAAAGTGAGGATGGCACCAAAGAGGGTGTTAACCACTTTGTTTTTAGAGAGGGATGGTGAAGAACTCTCAATCCCACTTTGAACATAGAGCTAGTGTTCATTTGTTTCCTGGTTAGACTTCTTCACTCTTTTTATATCATCCAGTAGGTGGCCTCCTTATTAACCATGCTTATGAATATTCCCTTCCAGAGCAAAGAATAGCAGGTACCACTGTGGCCAAGACTCGTCGCTGAGTTTAGTAATATAGACTTCAAATTTTAGTTGAGCATTTAAGCATCTGGAAAAAGCCAAGTATTTCTTAGTCTATTTTGTAGCTAGATATGGCAATATAACTAAATTCTGACCTGACTAAATTCTGGCAGAAGTTCTATGTGGCAAATCTGGGGGACTCTCCCAAATAACTCTTGCCTACTTTCTTCTTTATGCTTTCTTCTGTAATACTGTTTGGAATATAAACAAAGACCCCAGTTGAGCTGGACAGAGCCTAGATCTCTGAGGAATTCACAGAGCAAAGCTGCCATGCTAACCATGGTTTACAGACCTCTAGATTTTGAACTGAGAGACAAATAGACTTCTATCCTCTTTAAACCACTGTTTTGTTATTGTTATTGTTTGTTTGATCAATCACAGATGAAGTGAATCCTATCTCATTTACCACACAAGATACAGACTTTATGTTAGACCAGAACTCATTCAGATTTTTGACCAGTACACTGATGATGCTGAAAGCTTTAATTCAAATGCCAGGACCACTCAGAAATCCATTCCCTACATGGAATAAATGGCATGACAATTTTTAAGGGTGATAGTACAACCTTACTTTAAAAGATTTCATTAGCTGGAATTATTCATTGTAAAAAAATAAATATAGTCCATTTAGATATATAACACTCCTAGGGATACACTGACTATTGTAATCTAGACTATTTGTCTAGAATAATATCATCTGACTTTGATCTGATCTATAGAGAATTGTCCTTTTAAAATGATGTATGAGGAGACTTGATTACTAGATGCATTGACATTTTGGGAGGAAACAGTTTGCTGGCTGCCTGGCCTGGAGCAGCTCCTGTTCCTGTCTCCACATGCACTCACCCAGGGCTGCTACAGAAAACTCTCTGCAGAATGCCATAGGCAGAAAATAAACTGATGAAAGGCTAATTGCCACTTGGAGAGGACAATCTGATTGCAATGGCTATTGCATAATATACAGATTCAAGGTGAACAACTTCCAACTTTCCAAGGGGGAAAAAAAGGCTATAAATCCATTTGGGGAGTATGATAAAGTGAAATATTCTGTCTCTATGACATATCTACACTCCAAAAAATCTGAAAGAATTTCAAAGATAAGCTAGCACCCTCCAACCTGTTCTAGAAACATACAAAAAAGAGATAATCTGAATTTCTATTCCCCATGAAACCCTAAACCACTACCAGAATCCTTTTCTTGGCAGAAAATTAGAACCCCTATAGCTCAGAAATGACTGAAGTCATCTGATATGACTCTTTTCTCTTCTCCTCAAATGTTATTTCTTGAGAAGGATTTATGCACTCAAGAGCTCTGTTCCTATGGGAACTTACAGTTGTCCCTGACTTCTCTACAACTTCTCTGTGTCAGTCTATTCCATTTCCTTACGTATTCACATTCTCCCTTTCGACTTCCTTCCTTCCTCAAAACTACAAAGAGCTTCAAATCTACCTCTTCAACTCCTTTTTCTCTCCAAGCTAGCTAGCTTCTTTCTTTTACAACAAAATTTCTCGAAACAAGGTCACTATTTGTTGCCTCAACTTCTCTCTCTCATTCTCTATCTTGCCCTATAATCTGGGCACTATCCCCTTCTTGAATCAATGTCCTTTATTAGGATTCACTAATGTCTTAATTTAAATGGAATTTTCTCAGGACCCATTCTGGTCACCACTGATGTCTCTAACCACCATTGGTTCCTTGCCTCTCCTTAAGCCAATCTCTCCCTTCATCTTGTACTGACCGCTGTAGGATCCCTCATTATTGGACATCCTTAAAATTCTTTCCTCCACTGGCATTCTTTCCATCTGTAGTGGCCTAGTTCTTCTGTAGTTTCTTCTGACTCCACTTTTTTGACATTTTTTTAAACCAACATTTAAATATAATGCTCCCCAAAGCTTATAACTTAGCACATAATGTTTTTCCCTATGATCTATCCCTCAAAAATACCATTTTAATAATTCTCATGATTAACTTCATGGCAATAATTCTCTCTCTCTCTCTCTCTCTCTCTCTCTCTCTCATCTTTTTTTAAAAGATTTTATCCATTTATTCATGACAGACACAGAGAGAGAAGGCAGAGACACAGGCAAAGGGAGAAGCAGGCTCCATGCAGGGAGCCCAACGTGGGACTCGATCCCAGGTTTCCAGGACCACGCCCTGGGCTGAAGGCAGGTGCTAAACTGCTGAGCCACCCGGGCTGCCCACAATAATTCTCAACTAAATTGTCTGAAGCCCTGAAACCTCGTTTAAGCTCCAAACTAGACACCCTGTACATCTTACATGGTTGCAGTATAAAGCATAAAAATTAAAGTATTCCAGACAGAACACATTATTTTTCATCCTCCTTCCTTTTGCATTTTTCTTCCCAAGTAATGACCACTTCATCATTTTGATTTTTAAATTCATCATACAAGTGTTGTTGTCTGCCCCTTTAACTCATGACCTATTCCCAGCCTTGGAACCATTGACTTAATCCTATATAAGCACAAGGAATTCTCACATGCTATTGCAGAGGCAAAGATCAAGTATAAGCTTCTTGAAGATAACTACAAAGTGATGCCAGCTGTTACAACTCTGTCCATGCATTGACTCTTGTGTTCATTTCTTATTTTCATTCTCATGGATTCCAGTTCAAGCCCATAGATCTCTTTCACAGTCTATTGTTCTAGCCTCACAAGAAGTCTCCCTACCTCCACTCTCCTCTGATATTCAAGTAACCCTTTACATTGTTTCCATAGTTACCAATTCTAAAAGAAATCCAATCCAGATATTTGTCTCATTACTTAAGAAAAAGGAAAAAGAAAAAAAGCCCTTGTTGCCTCTTCACTGCACCCAAAACAAAATCCATATTCCTCCTGGAACTTAAATTTAAAGACAATTTACTTGTATGCGCAACAAAGATTACTGAGTACATATGTACCTAAGGTATATCCTAGATGTTGGGGGCACACGTCCATGCCTGTAGTTCTATATTTATTATCACAGGACCAAAAATGATTTTAAATACAGCATATCAAAAAAATTCAGGACATTTACTGACCAATATATTTTTTAAGTCAAGCAGTTAACCGTAATTCAAGAGTAATTCCAGTCTTTACATGCTCTTCTTGAAAAACATTATCAGAAATTCAATTTATATCCTATAGCAAAATGCTATAAAATTTTTCTTCTCATGTCCACTAACATTCCTACCTTCTCTACAAATGCTTTACAGCCTATTTTATTAAATCTTTAAAAATTTGTCCCCCTTATAGCCAGGTTGATTTTCAGTTTTTCTCTGTGTCTTCAAATTTTGCTGTTTTTAACCAATTATAAGAATTTTTTATAATGAAAGCAAACCTAGGAACTGATCCTTGCTGCAGCCTTTCTACTTTTGCCTGTCTCTTCCTTTCGTCACAGTCATTCCCACAAAAACCTCAGGGAAAGGGTTGCCAAAGGAAGAACCCTGCTTGAATTGAAAAAACACTGTGAAGACAACTTGGGAATGTTCACATACTAAAAAACTGAATCCTCAAATAAAAGAAATATGAAGGAATTTCCTTGCTGGAGTTATCAATGCTGGGAGAGTGAAGAAGTCAGTCATATCAGGTAGAGATGGTTCCCCTGAAAAGGATACACCCAAGCTGAACAAGAATGAGTTAATCTCTGGAGAGCAAGGTCAGAGAGCATCATATTTGAGGCAGTTAACAACAGGGTAGACATGGAAGTCAAACAGTGACCTTAGACACAAGACTAAGGATATGGAACCAAGTTCTAGACTTAGAGCCACAGGCTAGCAAAGAAAAGAGAAAGCAGACCATGCCTGAAGGATAAGAATTTGCTAACAAAGACTAACGAAGTAGCCTGTGTGTGTGTGTGTGTGTGTGTGTGTGTGTGTGTCTGTGTCTGGAGGCAAAAGGAGTGAGACAAGGAGTGGTGATCGTTGGGAGCACAGAAAACAAAACTGGAGAGGAGCACATAGAAGCTACATATGCTTGTGGAGTAACCCCAGAGAGCTGAAGATTTTAGTTGTATCAGGTAATTAGGGGGTCCTGTGGTTCTGGCTAATCTCCTGGATCCCAGATAAAGGTAGCTTATAAGTGGAAGCCCTTCTAGGAGTACTGGGATGCCAGTATTATTGGAGTACTTTCTGTTAGAAAAAGGATGGACCCCAAAATTCACTGAAGCTGCAATCTCTTTCTTAATGTTTTCAAATGAAGTTAGCAGTGAGTTCAAAGGACAAGAAGGGGCAGAGAAAACAATAGATTGGTATCTCTTACCTTTCCAGCATTATTTCCCATTGCCTATTCCTATTTTCTTTTAAATTTTTGGTATGTCCCTTAGAGATACAGAATTGTCAGATACATAATCATAAGTCTTTGCTGACAATATATCATTATCATTAGTATAGTGAACCTATACTTTATTATTTTGTGAATTTAATTCTTTATTTTATAATATATAAATATCTTTAAAACCACTAGCCAAATCGATAATCAAGTGTAACCCTTAACATCTACCTATTTTATTCTCCCCCAACTCCTGCCAAGTGGTAAATACTATACTGAATGTTTTTTATTCTGTTGGTTTTTAGTGTATGTGTGTATTTGGCAACATATTGTTTGGTGTTACTTGTTCCTCATTTCTTTAAAAAGGTATGATATTGTGAAAAGGCTTCAGTGGCTTGCTTTTATTATTCAGTATTCAATTAAAAATGTGTCCATCCTATTGTGTTTAGCTCTAGATTGTTTATTTTCATGGCTGTATACAAATTCACTGTATACATGGACTATTCAACTCTCTTGTCAGACCACTCCCTGAACACACAAACGTCCAGCCTCTTTGCTTTGATTATAAAGCTATTCCTGTGTCTTTTCTCCAAGACCACAAGATAACAAAAATGTTGGAGTTAGCAGACAAGGACATTAAAACAGCTATTGAAATATGTTTTAAAATGTAAAATAAAAGCATGAGTGAATTTATGAGAAATCAGAACAGATAAATGAAACTATAAAAGCAAGATGAAATTTTAGAACTAAATAACAAGTCTGAAATGAAAAATTCATCAATGGATATAAGAACAGACTGGCACTGGAAAATAATGGATTTGTGGACAGTTAACAGAAGACAGATAAATAGAAACTATTCAAACTGAAGTACGAGGAGGAAAATGGGACCAAGCCCCGTGACCTGTGGAATATTAATGAATTCCATAATATATATTTATATGTATTAGAAAATTGGAATCGCAGGACAAGAGAATAGAGGACAGAAAAAAAAAAAACGGAAGAAGAAACCATGACCAAATTTGGCAAAAAACATATATTCAGAAGCACACAGATCCAAGAAGCTGAACAAATCCCAAATAGTGTAAACCCCAATGGGTAGAGGCTAATGGGATTAAATAGTTACCCTACAAATGAGCAGTATAAGAGCTCATTATGTGGTCCTCAGAGAGAGATTTCTCCAGTTAAATCACAGCTATTTCATTTACTTGTGTAAACTTGAGCAAGTTACTTAACTTGCAAGTTACTTAGCAAGTTACTTACTCTGCCTCGCTTTCTTCATATGTAAGGACAATAATAGGAACTGTTTTTTAATATTATTGTGAACATTATGTGAATTAATACATAAAAAGTATTCAGAGGTTATCCTTGCACTTTCCTAGCACTCAAAATTCTGATTTTTAAAAAGACTTTATTTATTTATTCATGAGAGACAGAGAGAGAGAAAGAGAGGCAGAAATACAGGCAGAGGGAGAAGCAGGCTCTATGCAAGGACCATGATGTAGGACTCCATCCCAGGACTCCAGGATTACACCCCAAGCGGAAGGCAGGCGCTAAATCGCTAAGCCACCCAGGGATCCCCACAAAATTCTGATTTTAAATAAAAGGGGAAACTTTAGGAAAAGAGAAGGAGGGCATCTGGATCGCTCAGTGGTTGAGCATCTGCCTTTGGCTCAGGTCGTGATCCTGGGATCCTGGGATTGAGTCCCACATCGGGCTCCCTATGGGGAGTCTGCTCTTCCATTGCCTATGTCTCTGCCCCTCTCTCTGTGTCTCTCATGAATAAATAAATAAAATCTTTTTTAAAAAGAAAAATGTTAAAATGTTTTAAAAGAAGGAATACAGAAAAAATAAGTATTTATGAAGATAATGTACAACAATGTTGAATTATATAAAATTTTACCCCTTATAAGTTTCTGTTTATCCATGACTATGCTTCCATACCCTAAAATTCAACAAATCTAAATACTACATACAAATGTGATGAATTTCTAGATGTTCAAACTACCAATGTTATTCATATTATATATGTTAGTCATAACTATACATTTTTTTGCATAGCTTATTTCCCCAAAACATTCATGACATGAAAAATTGGATCTTAATAATATGGGTATTTTTCTTCAATCCATATGTCATTTTAATCTCTGGAGGAAGATTTCTTTATATATAAAAGCATCCAAGTAATAGATTCTCTGTAATTTAACATACACAAAGTATATCATGTATATTTATAGCATATTACATCTTTAATGCAGTCTATATTATTACACACCAGGGAATTATTTTCTCACTATTCTAGTTTAATTTTAGAATAGTCCTTAACTCAAATTATCAATACAATTGCAGATAATCCAAGTTGACTTTGAAGTTAATGGGCCAGTTGCAATCTTCTATTTTTTAATATAATTTATTCATTCATGAGAGACACACACACACACACACAGAGGGGTGGGGCAGAGACACAGGCAAAGGGAGAAGCAGGCTCCATGCAGGGAGCCCAACGTGGGACTGGATCCTGGGTCTCCAGGATCAGGCCCTGGGCTGAAGGGGGCGATAAACCGCTGAGCACCGCCCCCCCCCCCCCAACCCAGCTGTCCACCGGGGCGGCAATATATAAAAATTTATTGATCTAACTAGAAATTAATTTAATTCTATAATAAAGACTCCAGTTACCTTTTCCAAAATCATGATTCAATTAAGAGTTTTATTTATCAAAAAAGTACTCAGACATATAAGGATGACTTTGATTCATTTATTCAATGAATATTTATTAATATTCTGCTTTGTGCTTGAGGTGCACGGTGAACAAAATTCACAAAAACATTCTTTATTCTTTTAAAACTTACATTTTTAATGTTCTCAATTGACAGGTCACTTCTGTGCTCCTAGACAACACAATATGAGAAAGATTTCATAACATTTCATGATTAATTTCTGGAAAAATAATTTTCCTGCCTCCCAACTCCCTAATCGCCCATCTTCCTCATATGCTGCTCTTCCTTCTCCACACACAACTTAATTATAAATGTTCCCCAAAACTCTTAAATCACCATTCTTTTCCTGAATTAATTCTCTAAATTCATTTTTCCCACTCCTCTTTGATTCACTTGGTTCACAGTTTTAGTGATCTTCTCCATCCTGGAAATAGTATGATGGCATGATAGGAATATTGAACTCAGCTGATGGCCAAAAAAATCTGGGAGCTAGTTCTAACTCTTACACTAAATTGCTTTGTGACTTGGGCATGTTATTTAAGCTTTTAAGACTCAATTTCATAATCTGTAAATTGAGAAGTTTGTACCAGATGCTAAGATCCCTTCAAGCAATGAAATGCTGTTATTCTCTGATTCTCAAATATAAATCTTCATTATGAATCTGTCATTCATGGCATATTCCTACAATCCCAGTAGTCCATAGGGTATTTTAATTTAGATACTCCATAACCTAAAATTTATTGCCTAAAAACTCAAATTTAGATAATAAATTAGCTCCTCTCCAAACTTTACTTCCAAATTAATAATGTCTTTCTTGAATACGTATGAATGAACACCAGGCAATAACTGGTTAGTAAGAGAGCACCATCTTAATGTCGTGAGACAAGCTCTAACCCCAAAGAAAGTAGTTCCTCTTTAGCAAAAGAAGTACAACTTGGGGAAATTTCTAGAGTAGAGAGTTTTGCAGGCAACCTTCAAGTCGATTTTTAATTTTTTCCTTTTTAAAGATCATACAGGTTGGTATAACCTTTCCCCCTGTACAAAACATTTTCAGACATTTTCAGGCTGTGAGAGCACTGAGAGAATTTCACAAGAAAGTTGTAGTTTGGACTCCATAACACTCCAGTAAGTAATTACTTTATAAACAGGCAAATGCATGCAGTTTCTGCACACAGTATATTTGCTATTTCCTCCTTATCATTGGTTATGCCTTTTCCCATCTGGAATGGTGTCCCCACTTCCCCCTGCCTCAAGAGAGATAGTATTAAGTTGTAGTTGAGCTTTAAGGATGTAGGCATTATAGTCAGGAAGTGCTTGGTTTATTCCACCTTCACTATCTGCATGGCCTTGAGCATGTTATGTTAACCTCCCAATCTTACTTTTTCCAGTTGAAACACTTAACACTGAGGCTGTACATGGTAACTGATATATAAATTTTCATTGCTGTCATGATCAACATCATAATCCAGTTCTAACTCATTCACTCCGTTCTTTTAAATCCACAATAAATTGGCTTCGCCTCCTCTCCACTCTGACCTGCCTAATCAATATGTCAAAAAAGACTACTCATCCATGTCTAAATCAACCTAAAACTTTGATGATATTTATGAAAATGTATTATATTTTTCCAATCATTTAATTTCTGGATTTGCTTTTGGGAGAGGTGAAGAGTGAACTCCATTTCTGGAAAGGCCCTCTCCCTTTCTCCCCCCTACCTCTTTTTCACTTTGTCGTTCTTAATGCCATTGAAACTGACAGAAGTAAAATAGAGGGTAATGCAAATCATTTTTGTTATCAGGGGACTTGTCCCCTGAGTCCACAAATAGGACAGCGGAGGTTGAAGCAGCAGGAGAGAGCTGGAGAAGAGTGAGCAGTAAAGCAGAGAAGGAGACGCTTCCAGGGTCCTTCTTTCTGTTTGGTATATTTATTTCTAAAGAAAACTAAACAAAGTCCTTAGAACACCTAAGAGCATTTACTTGAAACATTTTTTTTTTTTTTTGGTCACAGATTTATTTTTTATTGAGGTATAATTAACATACAGTGTTATATTAGTTTTAGGTGTTGTAACGATGCGACATTTCTCTACATTACTCAGCACTCAGCATAAGCGTAATCACCATTTGTCACCATACAGAATTATTACAATATTATTTATATTTCCTGTGCTGTACTTTTCATCTCCCCAACATTTTAAAAAATTTTTAAGAGGTTTATTTCTTTACTTTAGAGAGAGAGAGGGAGTGAGAATATTAAGCAGACTCCACATTGAGCATGGAGCCCCATGCAGGACTCGATCCCAGGACCCTGAGATCATGGCCTGAGCAGAAACCAAGAGTCGGAAGCTTAACTGAGCCACCTAAGCACCCCCTTATTTTTCTTTAATAATTAGAAGTTTATACCTCTTATTTTTTTAAGATTTTATTTGTTTCTTTGAGATAGAAAGAGAGAGCATGAGCAGGGGGCAGAGTGAGAGAGAAAAGCAGGCTCTCACTGAGCAGGGAGCCCAACACAGAGCTTGATCCCAGGACCCTGGGATCATGACCTGAGATGAAGCCAGATACTTAACTGACTGAGCCACCCAGGCACCCCAAAGTTCATATCTCTTAATTATTATCTATTTATCATTATCTATTTCAGTCATCCCCCCACACCTCCTCTGGTGACCACCAGTTTGTTCTCTATATTTAAGAATCTATTTTTACGTTTGTTCATTTGTTTTGTTTAATAGATTCCACAAAGAAGTGGAATCATATGGTATTTGTCTTTATTTGACTTATTTCACTTAGTGCAATACCTTCTAGATCCATCCATGCAGTTGCAAATCTCATTCTTTTTATGGCTGAATAAAATTCTATTTTATATATATATAAATTTATAATTATAATTAAAAATAATATAATTATATTTATATATAAATATAATTAAAATTATATAATAATATCATATAATTATATAATAATTATAATATATAATAATATTTAATTATTATAAATATATGTTATAATATATGATGTATAATAATATTTAATTATTATATAATTATAATAATATATAATTGTATAAAATATTATATGATAAATTATATGATTATATTTATATATAAATATATTATATATTTATTATATATTATATTATATAAATATAATTATATGTATAATATATATATTTTTTAATATATATATATATACTTGAAACATTTTTAATGAAACAAAAGAGAAACCCAAGTTTGCAACCAAATGTCAACTAACACTTAACCTTTTATATATGGCTCCCCAAATCTTTGCTTCCAGTTTGATCTACATCAGTAGCAAAATGCCTGTGAAGGTAAAAATAGATTCATCAAGCCACCAAAATACCAGAAATAGATATTTTCTGTTATCTGATATGCAGGGGAAAGAATGGAGACAGAAGACCAAAGCACATTGCTATTATTCTATAGTCCACAATATAACTTTCATCTGGAAATAGTCCTTGACTGTTCACAGTTGCCTCCTACACAAACTTATGAAAAGAAATACTTAAAAAAAAAAACCCTGATTTTTTTTTGTAACTCAAATCCTACACCTGGTAAATAGGATGCCCCCAAACAACTGAAGAGTTGTATCTGACATTCGTCTCATCTTCTTATAACATGTGACAGACTTTCACCATTGTTTAGTGGGGCAGTATCACTTCTAAAGAGGATTGCAGGTAGGCATTGTCTTATAATTGTTAGTTTGCACCAGACTTAATGTAGGCAAGTAAATAAATAGTTATGCTAAAAGATGCCATAACAATGTAAGAGTGTTATATTTCTTACCCTTTAAGTGCTGTAACATTTTCCTTCTTTTCTGAAATAAACACATTTATCCAGCCCCAAAGAAATGCAAACAAAATTAACCTAATACTTCACAAACATTTGCTGTCTATAAATGGAAATAGTCAAACTTACACCCACTTTTTTTACATGCAGTTGCTTTTCTGGCTTTGCACTCAGCAGGGGAGTCTCCTTGAAGGTTCTCTCCTTCCACCATCTCTGTATCTCTCTAAAATAAATAAATAAATCTTTAAAAAGAAATCTCCAAATCTGATTATGGAATTGTTATTTTTTCCTTTTAATTAAATATATACAATTTTAATTATATATTCATTTTGAAGAAACTGAAACTTTTAAAAAAACATTTACCCCCTCCTGTAGCTGCTGTATTATCACATGCATATTTGTTGTACATATTTTGTTGTACACAAAATTTACAAAATATTTCTTTTTTCTTTCTTTCTTTCTTTCTTTCTTTCTTTCTTTCTTTCTTTCTTTCTTTCTTTCTTTCTTTTTAGAGAAGGCAGGGAGGGTAGGAACAAGGGGGAGAGAGAGAATATCAAGCAGATTCCCCATGATAAGGCTAAACCTCCTGACCCTAAGATCACAACCTGAGCTAAAATCAGGAGTGGGACGTTTAAACAACTAAACCACCTACATACCCCACAAGACATTTCAATTAATGTTTTATATGGTCAATATTTATCAGTGTTTATACACAATATACCCTTTTTAAATTTCTAATTTTCTTTCTGAAATTATTTTCCTTCTGATTGAAGATTTCTCTTTAGAATATTGCTTTTTTTAAAATAAGTTTTGTTTTGTTTCTAATGCAGGCTTTCTGGTGACAAATTGGTTGGGTTAGTTCATCTGAAAGCATACGAATTTGACCTTCATTTTTGAGAACTATTTTCATTGGATATGGAATCTTGGGTTGGCAGCTACTTTCATTCAGTACTACAGAGACTTCTGTCACATGTGTCTATCCTCCTACTTAGAAGTACAGGTACTATTTTAAATAGTTGGAAACGTTCTCTGAGGAAACAAAATTTACGTCATTTCTTAAATATAATCCATTCTGGAATATTTATAAAAAGAACATTGCAGAAAGATGGAAAGGTAAATTCAGAAATTCTAAAGTTTTTATGTTCAAGAAACTGTCAGGGAAAAAATCAAATGTCAGCATGTCTGGACTATAAGAAACATGAACAAACATAAAAGAAAAACCTGGATAACTATCTTTGATCCAAATCACATAGGAACTTGCAAGCCAAGATAAAGTATCTGAATTTGAATCTAGTTATAATTGGAAATCTTTAGATTGTTTTGAGCATTGATATAACTTGATCAGAATTATTATTTTTACATCATTTATCTCATTTGCCTTCACAGCCATACCATCTAATTCTCACAAATCCAGAAAATTTCCTATAGAAAGTGCTATCCTTATTTCCATCTTAAAGTTAGGGAAAATAAGGCTAGGAGTCCATCTAATGACTTCTCCAAAGTTACAGAGTCAACAAGTGACACAGCTTAAATATTGACCTATATCTATATCCAAACAGTCTCTGTATTAAATTTTATTTGAAACTTTCTGACTGATCCATAGTACTAACCATCACATACAGTATGTGAAAGTCTTTTTTTTTCCCAAATGGTTATTTCTGAAGGCATTTCTAAGAGTGATAAGCTTGAATAAAGCTCCTTTTCTATTTGAGTTTTTGTACCTTGCTATTATGCATATAAAAAGATTTTTCAAAGAAATGGAATCTAGTCCTACTTTCTTTAGGAAAAAATCTAAAATAGCTTTAAAAAAAAACTTCATTATATCTCAATAACTTTGCCACCTGTTCTCCCAGCTAAGCAGTCTTTTTACAGATTGATCCAAATGTGGTCGGAAAGCAACTTGGAATTACTGAATTGATTTAAAAATTTCCCTAGGAGCTTGCTTTCCAAACCACCTGATTCCCTTTATGTAGCTTTTAAATTTGAAAAAAAGAAAAAACAGACAAAATCTGAAAATGTTTCATCCAATGCTAAAGGTTTAATAATAATCCACTCACCTAAAATATGGCATAAGCAAGCAACAGAAAAAGGAGACACTCACAACTACAATTATCAAGTCAGGTGCCCTGTAGTTGGTTGACAAAAGTTGCTTTTCAGAAAAGGAAAAAAAGAGTTAGGACCACCCACTTCCCCTTCCCACTTGATTCCCAAGTGAGAGGAAGGCCTCCTTCCTTGACTCCAAGAATAGAGGCTGAAATATGTATATGTTAAATACCCCAATTTAATTTGGAAATAAAAAAAGGGAAAAACAAGAAGCAATGACAACCCAGATAAAAATATGTCTTATTTTAAATATATGAAATAAGAAAACATAAAATACACAGAATTTAAAATGCCAAAAAAAGAAAAAGAAAACAACAAGTCTCCCTACTTCCTAGTCTAGACCAAACCTGAGAATTGATTTTTTAATATTATCCCCTTAGGTCTTCTGTAACATAGCCAGTCTAGCTAATTTTTATCCACTCCCCAAGTAACAAATCTAACTGTAACTGATATCATTTACAAGAGAATTTATGGCTTTCTATGAATGCCATATTTATTCTCTTGATCTCAGAAAATGTGTACATTGATGCTATCGTGCCCCAAGTCACAATAAGAATGATTGGAGGCATAGAAATGGAGACAGCACATAACTATTGGCTGCCTGAGAAGAAAATAAACCTCTAATCTGAGATATTTGAAGTGTCCCAGAGAATGAAAGCAAGGCTTCTATTTAGCAATTAATTAAGCTAATTATTAGATATGCAAAACAACATTAGGAAAAGTACCCCCTTCCAAGGTGAAATTGCTAGAGCAAGAGGGAACCGCCCACGTTAGATTTCATATTAAAAGGTCATGAGCTATATAACGGGTAGAAACTACAGGGAGGGAGCTTTTGGCTCCTTAGAAAAATCTTTCATACAGTGCAAAACCATTGAAAGATGCAATAGGTTGCCTCAGAAGATTATGAGTTCTCTGTCGCTCTGAATTGCTACAATTCTATAATAGTACATCCAGTGGGAATATAGCAAGATTTTAAAATACGTGGGTATAAAATGATTCTATCTTGAGAACTGATCAAGAGAAAGGATAAGTGAATAAAGCAAAGAGAAAAGTATTGATGTTTCTTTTGTGGCAATTTAAAACAGGAATGATATATCATTTATCATCTATTAAATTATCAAGATTAAGAACAATGATATCACCCAGCGTAGGCAAGCATGGCTGAGGAAACAAGCATTCTCATACACTGGAATGAGAAAGCAAATCAACACAATCTTTTGGGGGACAATTATCTAAATTTAAAATAATCCTTTTATTAAATAATTTCACATCTAGGAATCTATCATACAGAAATATTTTCAGTACTATTTATGCATATATGTAAAAGTGTTATTTCTGAAAAAAGAAAAAATAGAAAATTAGAAAATATAAGTGGTTTTCACAAGAGGATAAATTAAATGAATTATAGTAGATTGATATTACAGAATATTTTGTAGTCATTAAAAAGAATAAGATGTTTCTCTCTATTCTGACAAGGAACAGTTTCAAAGCTTATGTTGTTCTGGGAAGAAATGAATACCTAGTTTGAATCTATTTTAGTTTTGGTAACAACAACAAAGCTACTGTAAATGGTTGGATTAACACTGAGAATACTTCCTAAAGAATTCATACCACACTCTCAAGAGAGATGAGGAGATTAAGGACAAGATTTTCACTTCTTACTGTGGATACTTCCAAATTGTTTAAATTATTTGTAAGAAACATTTACAACTTTGTAAATGTTGTAACTTTTTTGGAAACCTATCACAATTTAAAATTTTTATCTTTTTTGTAGTACTTCCTAATTGATAATCCCTAAGGGTCCTGCAAACTGTCAGATTAAGGAACTTTATGCATTCTCAAAAAAACTGACATCCCCTTGGACCAAAAAGCAATAATGAGAAGACAATAAAATTAAAAAGTTCTTATAGGAATACACCTTAAGTAGGGTGATTTATTATATTCTATTCCTTTTTTATAGCTTTGAGACATCATTGCTTTATACTTTTAATAAATGCACTCCCAAACATCAAAATGAAGAGAACAGAGAAAAATGGGTTTCATTTTAATCTTAATTGTCACTTATGTGATCAATATAGTGTCAAGTGAGTCTTCCAGAGGAGACCTGGGAGAGAATCCTCCCAAAATAGTAAACATTCCCATGGGGTTCCAGATGCATTTCCATTACTTCGGCTAGTCTCCCTTGTTGCACATCAAAAGCATTTAGGTCAATCATGCCAGCTTCCCTTGGTGACTCACAAGAGATTATATAAATTGTTGGTTATGCTGCAGAACTGTGCAAATGCCTGCTTAAAATAAAATTTATTTAAGGGAATAGGATTTTGGGTTGTTTTTCCAACTTCTTCATAGTTTGAATTTGGCTTTAAAATACATCATGAAAGGAAAAGGAAGGAATACATGATTCTATTGAAGATTAAATAGCAGATTAGATTTCCCTGATTTTCTTACAACTTCAAGTACAATTTGGCATAAATGGGGTTTATTCTCCATGACAGTGTGATGCCACGTTGCGATGATGTCATTCTCTCATTGGTATCAATCTCTCGTTGTTTTCTCTCTGAAGGACTCACAATCAACAATCCCTTGCTCAAAAAAAAAAAAAAAAAAATCCCTTGCTCACCAATTTTTGGTCCAGTAGAACTATCGTACTTCCATATTATAAATGCCACCAATGCAAGCCTTAGTTTCACAATAGAAACAAAATTAGATGCTTTTGCTATCAAATCCCAGAAGAAGGAAGTTTTGCTGAATGATTAACACATGAACTTTCTGAATTAATTATTTCTGATTTTTCTCTGCTCCTGCTCTGGAATCTGACCATATTTCTAGACCAGTTTTTCACATTCTTTTTACCTTTTTGACACAGTAGAGTCAGTAAAACTTCAACATAAAAACCCCTGAGTCAAGGCCATTTCCTTGTAATGAGAAGTCTAACAGTGGGGGCATGTGCAGACTAGAAGCTCACCACAGGTTTCCAGTGTAGACAGTGGAACACTTTAGAGTCTGCTCTGCTCTGATACGGCAGTCTGTTCTGATATTATTGTCTAAGGATTTTGCCTTTTGAATTCTCTCTTTGGGCCGACTCTCCCCTATTCTTAAATCCATCCTACGATCCAGTTTCTATCAATTTCTTTCCCTTATTCAAAAAGTACTCCTTCTCCTAGAGTTTTTGTGAGTTTTCCTTTCTCCTTTCCCTCTTCCTTATTTGAGGCTATAATTAAATTGCTCAGTGCACTGGCCTCATTTCCTGGGGTGGATTTTTCAGACAATTTTCTCTACATTAAGAAAGTTTTTAGCACAGATATTTTCCTGTTCACTGTTTCTGAAACGCCAAGTTCAGCTGATCACTATTTGAAAGCCAATACTCGAGAGACAAGTGTTGGTTGGAAAGGGAAAGTTGCTTTATTCAAGAGGCTGGCAACCTGGGGAGATGGGGGACTGATGTCTAAAGTTCATCTTCCAGGTTCTGAGTTAAGGAGTAGGCTTTTTAAAGGGGAAGTTCAGGGTAGGAAATTATATACATATTGATGAAAGGGGTAGGGAAACTTATTACTCATGAGGAAAAATAGAGCATGTGCAATGAGCAAACATATATATAACATACATCCCATGTGCATTTTGGGGTGGGGATTTAACATCAAAGGAGGCAAAAATTAGCCCCTGACATCAGGAGGTTATCTTAGGATAAGGATAAGGATCTATGGGCATGCTCTGAGAGCTGGTATAAATGGATATGGTCTTGGATTCCTTGTGTTAGGTAAGGAATGCAGAGCCTTGCTTGTTCCTGAGCTATCACCATATCAGCACCATATCAATTGACCTTGAGTCCTGGCTTCTGCAGAGACAGCTAGTGAATTTGTTAGTGGAGTCTGGAAAGATGCAATAGCTGATTAGGGGGAAACAGTTCTCTGGAAGATGAACTTCAAATTTTCTGCTAGTTTCAACCTCATTATCCTTATGGGGCATTGTTTTGATACTGTAGGATTCTATACACTGGAGTATTACATTCTTGGGATGCATGTCAGTCTTGTCTTAAAGTAAAAATGCCTCTCCCGTATCCTATTGATGGGAGAGGCACTTATCCCAATGTCAGATCTATAAATGAGGCAGATAGTGTCATTTTCCCATCAGTTAAACTGCTTATTGGAAATCTACAAATACTGCTTAGCAGCTAGTGGGCGCCTCCTGATGCCAGGAGCGTTCACATATGCTCTCTCACTTAATCCTTCTACAAACTCTCTACATTAATTGCATTCTCTCCAGCATACAGATAATGAAATCCAAGCCCAGAGAGGGCATATAACTTGCCACCTTTACACAGCTAGTAACTAGCAGAGATACGATTCAAGTTCAAGGCTCCTAAATTTAAGTCTAGTACTCATTGTTCTTACCCTGTTTCCCATATTCTGTCAAACATCAGAACATCAAAAGCAGAACAAGGATATAAAAGTAGAAAAAAAATTCAGTTTCTACCTTGAAAAAATTTCAAGCTTTGTGGTTTTATGCTAACCTTAACCCCTTTATTATTTGCCACTTGATGAAGGTATATCTTCTAAATTAGTGAAATTATGCTTAGAGATAAGTATGGAAATAAACTATGGTGCAAGTGTCTTTGTCTTATAAAGAATCAGAACAAATATAATGAAAATTAATAAATCCTGAAGAGAATCTAATGTATATTATTTTTCACTAACCATCTGGGAGGGTATTCAGAATGAAGTTACAGTAGGCAGGAAATTATATACAGCCTCTTTAAAAAGATATTGGGCAGCCCGGGTGGCTCAGCGGTTTAGCACCATTTTCAGCCCAGGGTGTGATCCTGGAGACCCAGGATCGAGTCCCACATCAGACTCCCTGCATGGAGCCTGCTTCTCCCTCTGCCTGTGTCTCTGCTGCATTCTCTCTCTCTCTCTCTGTTTCTCATTAATAAATTAAAATAAAATAAAATAAAATAAAAATCTTTAAAAAAGATATTGTGATTAGTAGATGCAGGTAAGCCTGGTAGGTTTGAGTCCATTTGAAATATTTCAAAACAAACTGTATATTTATGATCTAATAACAACTATAGAGTATGCTGTCATTGCCAGGAGGAGATTTTTAGGAAGAAAAGCATCATCTCATTTATATAAGGATTTATAACAACAGTGGGGAAGGGAAGAAATGCAAGATAAAATTCTCGAGTCAGAATGGGAAGAAATAATATCTCATGGGTGCCCCTGAAAAACTTTGGAAAAGGATGTGTGGTAAAGAAGAAAACATAGCAGTGGTAGTTTGCTTGAAATAAACCGAAGTACATCTTTAATATCTAGCCATATGATGTAGGTCGACTGGTGGTGATCCTAGTATGCTTGTATCAATACCTCATTTCAGAATTGTCACTAATGGATTTTTAGGTGCCCTAACATGGGCTTGCAGGGTTAAGTTTGATCCTTTTAAAGGAGGATAGATACAACCAGAGACCAAATATATAACAAAATGGCTTATCTATTCAGGTGCATGACACCTTTCCATACCTGGAAAGTTTCTGGCATTTGCTATAGAAATATGTGTTTGGTTCTCCCAGTGCTCTCTGGAATGCTGGACATCCCAATATGTAACCCTGGTATTCTGTGAAGTTACACAGCAGATTCTACGAGCAACTTAGATGAATACCTTCTCTATCATCTCCTGTGGAATGTTCACTGCTTTGTCTCTGGTGCACTGAAATGGGGAAAAAGTCGGTAAACCAAGGGGAATAGGGAGGAAGAAATTTGAAATAAGCCTAATCTAAAAGATTTACCATTGACCTAATTGAAATGTAATTGCCAATCATATAATTGGATGCTTTGCTCACATATTTTTAGGTGAAGATTCAGAGGACTACACATATAATCATCACATACATTAAATACAGACATTGAGCTATTAAGCTATTCAAATAGCACAGATAAGGCACTTGGACTTTGGGATTTGATATTGTAATAAGTGGATCTAAGACATATTTGTAGTTGGTTACAATGGAGCTATACACTTATACTCTTCATCTCTGAAAGGGAATTAATAATTATACATACCTCACAGAGTTTGGGGAAGTAACTAAGATTACCTTTCCTTGGAATATGTAAAGTTCTATTGAATTTTAACTACTATTGTCATTGATAGAAAATAAAATAAGGAGATTTTTCAAAACAAATCAAGATTAGAGGGTATAGCACCCAAAAGCATAAGATACCTAGGAATAAACCTAACCAAAGAGGTAAAGGATCTATACCCTAAAAACTATAGAACACTTCTGAAAGAAATTGAGGAGGACACAAAGAGATGGAAAAATATTCCATGCTCATGGATTGGCAGAATTAATATTGTGAAAATGTCAATGTTACCCAGGGCAATTTACACATTTAATGCAATCCCTATCAAAATACCATGGACTTTCTTCAGAGAGTTAGAACAAATTATTTTAAGATTTGTGTGGAATCAGAAAAGACCCCGAATAGCCAGAGGAATTTTAAAAAAGAAAATCATAGCTGGGGGCATCACAATGCCAGATTTCAGGTTGTACTACAAAGCTGTGGTCATCAAGACAGGGTGGTACTGGCACAAAAACAGACACATAGATCAATGGAACAGAATAGAGAACCCAGAAGTGGACCCTCAACTTTATGGTCAACTAATATTCGATAAAGGAGGAAAGACTATCCACTGGAAGAAAGACAGTCTTTTCAATAAATGGTGCTGGGAAAATTGGACATCCACATGCAGAAGAATGAAACTAGACCACTCTCTTTCACCACACACAAAGATAAACTCAAAATGGATGAAAGATCTAAATGTCAGACAAGATTCCATCAAAATCCTAGAGGAGAACACAGGCAACACCCTTTTTGAACTCAGCCACAGTAACTTCTTGCAAGATCCATCCATGAAGGCAAAAGAAACAAAAGCAAAAATAAACTATTGGGACTTCATCAAGATAAGAAGCTTTTGCACAGCAAAGGATACAGTCAACAAAACTAAAAGACAACCTACAGAATGGGAGAAGATATTTGCAAATGACATATCAGATAAAGGGCTAGTTTCCAAGATCTCTAAAGAACTTATTAAACTCAACAGCAAAGAAACAAACAATCCAATCATGAAATGGGCAAAAGACATGAAGAGAAATCTCACAGAGGAAGACACAGACATGGCCAACACGCACATGAGAAAATGCTCTGCATCACTTGCCGTCAGGGAAATACAAATCAAAACCACAATGAGATACCACCTCACACCAGTGAGAATGGGGAAAATTAACAAGGCAGGAAACCACAAATGTTGGAGAGGATGTAGAGAAAGGGGAACCCTCTTACACTGTTGGTGGGAATGTGAACTGGTGCAGCCACTCTGGAAAACTGTGTGGAGGTTCCTCAAAGAGTTAAAAATAGACCTGCCCTATGACCCAGCAATTGCACTGCTGGGGATTTACCCCAAAGATACAGATGCAATGAAGCACCAGGACACCTGCACCCCGATGTTTCTAGCAGCAATGTCCACAATAGCCAAACTGTGGAAGGAGCCTCGGTGTCCATAGAAAGATGAATGGATAAAGAAGATGTGGTCTATGTATACAATGGAATATTCCTCAGCCATTAGAAACGACAAATACCCACCATTTGCTTCAACGTGGATGGAACTGGAGGGTATTATGCTGAGTGAAGTAAGTCAATCGGAGAAAGACAAACATTATATGTCTTCATTCATTTGGGGAATATAAATAATAGTGAAAGGGAATATAAGGGAAGGGAGAAGAAATGTGTGGGAAATATCAGAAAGGGAGACAGAACATGAGAGACTCCTAACTCTGGGAAATGAACTAGGGGTAGTGGAAGGGGAGGAGGGCGGGGGGTGGGGGTGAATGGGTTACGGGCACTGAGGGGGGCACTTGACGGGATGAGCACTGGGTGTTATTCTGTATGTTGGTAAACTGAAAACCAATAAAAATAAATTTATTTAAAAAAAAGGAAAAAAAAGATTAGAGGGTATAATAATAATAAAATGGAAAGTTTGATTATGAATTCTACAAAAATCCCCAATAACTTTCTCATACTTCTACATTATGCTAGTTTATAAACAAGCATGCCCTTTCTTGCCATGAAGACTAGTTAACATTAATTTATAGCTCATACCATACACTTTAATCTCCTTGTTGTTATTTATTGCATATAGTACTTTATGTACTATTAGTAAGTAAAATAAATATGTCCAACATCTAGTAATATTACCTTGCCAAGGGTTGTTTTTTATAAACACATCTCCAGTAGATTTAAGCATATAGCTGTCATGTCTATGATACAAATAGTATCTAAAAATATGCCTTTCAGACCCATGATTGTGCTTCACTGATTACAGCAACCTTTTCTATTTTAGGAAAGGAAAATTCATGCCTAAAGCAAAGGAATCAGGGCCAGAAAAAAAGAACAGGGAATGCACAGTTAAAACTCTAAGGAAGTTCTGTTTTTGCTCCTCTCAATGAATCTGACTTACAAGAGCTATTTCCTCCTGATTTTTTAGAGAAGCAAAGGAGGAATCAACTTGAAAGGATAAAGGCTTAAATAGCTTTTTGCTTTGGGTTCCATAGCTGCTTTTCCCAAAATGTGCTCAAATACAAAATAGTTTCCAGAGCTATGGATGAGAAAACATAGAGGAGGAGGGTCTATTTTCAAATAAAGATCCAACATTCTTCTCAGAGATTAATAGAGCTATTAGCAAATTTGTGTCTCTGCAACATGCTACAAGAAAATTGTTCAACTTTATTGTGCCCAGCATTTGCTAAGTGCATTTGGCCTCAGACTGTTTTTATTACTTAACATTTACTATAATCACATGTGGGGGCTCTCTGAATTACTGAAAACCCATACATGAAATATGAAAAAGAAAGGCCTGGGAAGAAGGAAGGCTGGAAATGCAGCGCGTAGAATTTGATAGGCAGAGCTGCAGAGATCTAGGATCAAAAGACTCAGATTTAAGATATTCCAGTTTTCAGAGTTTTTCTAAACAAAATCTCTCTTTTCAGATGAAAGATTTCTGTCAAGGAGAGACACACATGCTCATGCACACATGTCCATAAACAATCTACTCTAGAAATCACGATCAAAATGATGTTTCAGAACTATGCCCTTGGTTGCTGGCTAGAAGGCTATGCCAAATTTCTATGCAGTCTTTTAAAAACATGACATGTTGGTTTTGCTTCATGTTCAATCATTTACTGATGTTTCACTGACTTACGTAGCCTAGGTGAATAATACCAATATTTTTCCCAATCTTTTTGCCACTTTCCAGCCCAACAAATAATTGAAAATATGCATTATATCAAGTATACTAGTGCATGTTTGGCTACCAGCCCAACTACTGTCTCCTGCCCTCACTACTGAGATAACTGATCCTGTCTTATGCCCCATTTATATTCCTCACCACAGGAGGGATTAAAGAAAATCCTTTCAATACTCAGGCAGGATACTCAGTATGGAATAAAATATGCCAGTGATTCTGCCTAGACAGAATCATGTCCAGCTCTACCAACTGGAATATCACCTTAGTCCTTAAAATCTTAAAATGATTCCTGCCCTAGATCATGGTTCTTGTTACTGTCCCTTGGCCCTGACTTTTATTTCTATGAGCAGATATACCACAGGAACTAGTATCTTTAGAACTACAGTGTTATGTGGGGGCTTATTCACAAAGACTACACGGAAAATTTAAGTTCTGGAGCTGGAGATAGTGTCAGAGCAGGCCTATCTATGAAGCTGGTTGAATTCTTATCCACCGAAATGCTGAGCTAGAATTCCTTAAATCACAACAGAGAAATAGTCTCTGAACCTTGTTTGAAGCTAAGCCCAAGATGGGAATAATTGGGGTATCTGTGAAGATACAGAGTTCAAAGGTAAAAGGCATGTAAATCTCTTCCTTTTTATTTCTCCTATGCTCCTAACCTGAAAACTCTTGGCCCAGCCTACATCTGCAACTCTGGCGTCAAAGTGGAGTGGAAAAGTAAGTAGATGAATTATATCATTCAACTTGCCTAAGCTATCGGATAATAATCAGGGAGCAGTGAAGTTGGGATTTTGTTGTATCTTGGATTTCTGTTATAGTTTTCTACTTTTCATAGACATCTTATTAGATCATATTAGAGCAACCACTGCCATTTACTTCATCAACAATCAGCATTAATTGGTAAATCTTCATATTAATAGTGTGTGGTACTAGCTCTACATGAATCCATTTCAAAGATATAATTCCTGTCCTTGAAATTTACTGTTAATATCCCAAGTTCTTCCAAAAAACTAAAATGGAAAATCTGCTTGGCTATTTGATCTGTTGCCCTTCAATTGAGGCCTTGGCATATGTGTCTGAGCTTATTTTTATTCTAGAATGAGTAAGGATCTACAATCCAATTTCTGTTATTGTCTGTCTTCCACGACAATAAATTAATAGTTTTAAGTTAATTGATCTTCCCATAACCATTAAATTTTACAATGTGTGCACAGAACTTCCTTTGGAACATTCTAATTTTGTCTTTCAACGAATTCTTGTGGTAAGATTCTCGTCTTAAAAACGATTTGTAAATTTATGTATGACAGAAATAAAAATTTTTTGAATTCTTAAGGTATCTGACGAGGACCCTTGATATAAATTACAGGAATAAATGGAGGAAGAAAACAGTAATGCTGGGCATCAATCTGCCAGTTTTTATCTCCTCTTTACTGAATATTACATTATGCCAAGGGTAACACCTTGGCTCCTTCCTGTGAACATGTTCTGTTGAAATGCTACCAAAAAAGAATAATGTTCCAAAGGAGCCCAAAGTTTATGTGAAAACTTTAACCTACTTATAATTTGAGTTTTCACATTTAGTTTGTTCAGGAATAATAACTTCATCATTTTTCAGTAGTTCAATCCCTGTTTGGGTCACACAGTGCTTAGCCCTGGTTTGATAAGCTAGAATTGCAATTTCCTTTCTTCCCTGATAATCACAGGGACTTCCATGGTTCTTTGGAGGTGAATCTTGACCCTGAACACCAGACGAATGACCAGGGAGCTGAACGGTCAGCTGATAACCTGGGTTTGTGGCTTTTACCCTACCATATGGTTCCAAATTTCTTTTGTATCATGTTCTACACATTACCAAGCAAAATACCTTCAAACTTGTTTCTATAGCACTGCCTTCCCACCCGTCAATCGTGTGCCACTGACTGCTGGATTTTCAGATGCAGACAGAATGGTCTCTTCCTTCTCCCGTGGGTAGGGCTTATTTCTCACTTGATTTGCCTCATACAGTCTGAATAGTCTCTAGGTTTTGGCCAAGCTTCCTTTATTCTACCATTTTGCTAAAAAAAAAAAAAAAACAATAACCTTAGTTATAATAATTAATTAAGCAGAGAAGGACAAATGCATATATTTGAGGTTAGCGACGTCATATACTTAGGAACTTTGGAAAAGTATAGAAAAGATCAATATCGCTAATGATTGATTATTTCATTCATCCAATGTATATGTATTAAATAATAATGCTCTACAAGTCAATATGTCAGGCACTAAATATTCAATAGTGAGTAAAACAGGCATACTTTCTACTTCATAGTCTTATGGCCTACTTTAAATCTGCCACATGTCTCCAATAAAGCTGGGTCAACTTGGATAAGTCACTTAATTACTTAAGCCCTCATTTCCTTTTTTAAATCTGGTAAAATAAAGAGGTTAAATTAAATTGTACCAAAGATTGTCTTCAGCGTAATCTTCCAAGACACTTAACTCTCTCACAATCAGAGTAAATGATCTAAACTATAAATCTTTCCATATATATCTTGCCAGGGAGTCAAAAGCAGCCTTGGTTCTTATTAAGCAATCAATCCTTCCTCAAACATGGATGTCAATGAAGAGTCTTCAGTGATAACAAGTAAATCATAGATGGGTAAACCAAAGAAAAGGATATTCTTTCCACTTCATTTGTAAATGTATGTAGAGAAGAGCTTTAGCAAATTAAATAAGAATTTCAGATAAGAACCTTAACAAGTTACCTTTATGTAAGTCATGAAATTACGAGTCAAACAGTGATTGCTTCCAATTTCTTGCTATTTCTCTATATTTTGCCTGTTGAGAATCACATTTTGAAAATAGGGTTATTCTTCCAGTCATTTATTAGGCTTTATGATTGTGTTTTCATCTGTATGGATAGGCCTGCACAACACCGGGCCCTTAAAGATACATTTTTTAAAGCTATTTTCATGGAGACACTTTAGGAGCACCTGTCCCTTATTGATACAGAGTAGCTAAACATTTTTTTCTGTGATCTAGTCTGTAAGAAGCTCCTGCTAAATATCCATATAATATTAGAAAAAATAGACACTTAACAATCAACATAATTACTAATCTTATAGAAATAGATGATCTAGGCAAGATCTACAGATGCTGAAGATGTAAACTGAAGATGACTGCAAATGGCAAAGTTTGAATACTGAAGACAGTAGGGGTGGGGGAGATGATAAATGCAAGGAACTTTCAGATGAATAGTGCTCTGAAGAACCATTCATGTTTTGTTTTGTTTTGCTTTGCTTTGTTTTGTTTTGTTTTCAAGAAAGCCTTAAGACATGGATATTAGTGCTCTCCTAATCTGCATTAGGATCTGGAAAATCAATTATATTTAAATCAGAGCACAGAAAGGGAGATTGACAAGTAATGCATCAGTGACAATATGATCTGATTAGAACCTAGTAGCACACTCCATAGACTGCAGCAGAAAATCAAGGAATACCTGGTGAATCTTAGGAGACCCACAAGTATTGTAGAGAAGTCAGCTTAGCTTTTAAATTGGTGGGTTCAAGGTGCTCGGATGGAAATGTGCAATAAAAGCAGCTGGATTTATAGTGGACTACTGGGGAGAAGTGAGCTGGAAATAAATATTCAAGAGTCATCTATTCAGACAAATTAAAGGCGCTCCTCACATTTCTCTCTTATTAACTACACCTAAAGACTATGGGTTTGACTATGAGATAGATGGATGATTAAAAATAAACAGATAGTGCTCTGTAGGTTTTAGAGAGAATGAGTGGAGTCATTAGAGAAAAGAGTGGCACAAATGCACTTAAGTAAATTGAGGTGGTGTCAAGCACTCTAGATAATGAAGAGGATAGGCTGAAGAGGTGATAGAATGCCAAATGCAACAAAGATGACAAACTTTTTAAAAAATTCTCTCTGGGTATCCTACAGAGAACACTGTCCTCACAAATACAACATTCTAAGATTTTCAAAGTGTGAAATAGGATTAAAAAGGGAGCAAAGGTATAATTTAATTCTTTAGGGGTTCTTACACAATTTCCTTTGAAATTGGGCCTGACCTTTTAAATAAAATTTTAATTATAATTATTTGTGTTATTATCCATATATATCCAGAACATATCCAGATTCTGTGGCCTGAATCCCACAGACTAAAAGCTCTATGAAGTCAGGAAACATGTCCTTATTATCCACCCACCAATGTACACCTAGGGCTAGTCCAGTACATGGAATATAGTGCACAATAAAAACTTGAAACTTCAAGTAAGGGAGGGAGGGAAAAAGAAAAGTTCAGTTTCTTACTGAATTTGGAGGTAAATCTATGTGATAAATTTCCGAACCAATGTACTTTGTGACTTCATTCCCAAGCTTGACTATTTGAAGGTCTCAGGATTCAATTGTTCTAGGTTTGAATTTGGATCTTTCCTACTGAAGATATTTTCAAAGATTAAAAATGTTAATGAGTGAGTTTTGTAGATCTTTCCATTTAAAAAAAATTTCCTGTTCTAACTTTCAATCTTAGAAATATTTTTAATGATGAAACGCAGAAGGTAAAAGGTGACATTATTAATGGCTAATTATTTTTACTCCCACATGGAACATTCTATTCATGGTTTCATTTCATTTGAATAATGTTCTTCAGTGCATTTGCCATAGCAATGCCTTACTTTCATGCAGAAAATATTAACCCACAGTTAGAAATGAAATACATATATAAAAATCACATCAAATATTGTTTCACTTCTCAACGTCATTTTGACAGCAAATCTTAAAATAATTCCAAGACCCGATCTGCTCAGCCAAATTATTATATACAGAGAATCTTTGTTCTGAGGATTTCCTCCCTCTAGTGGTGGGGAAAAAACTTTCTTTTCCAGCCTCATATTTTCTTCTAATAAAACCGTTCCTTTAGGTACAGGCATCTTTCCATTCTTGACCAAATCTGGTTTAGGCATGATATGATATTTACCTAAGTGAGTTTTCCATGCATTTTTTGATATCTCAGTAAATCCCTCATACATAATATACATAAACACTAAAAAAATTCACAGCAAAACAGCTATCTGCCTTGGTTTTTTTCTAACTACCTAATTGATTCTCTTGCACGTACTATATTAAAATCAGCTGCAAATTTTTACTCATTCTCCCCATCGAGAGGTAGGCTTTGTTTCTTTTCTGTTTGAATCCAGCTGGTCCTGTAATTGTTCAATAATAGAGCATGGTAGAAATGACACTGTGCCAGTTCTAAGCCTATCTTTTAAGAGGGTGGCTGATTCTACTTCCTCCTTTTTGGGATGCTTGTTCTGGGACATTTTATCTCGGTATCTATTTACCGTACTATGGGACAGTCAAAATACATTGAAGGTCATACATAAATATTCCAGTTGAAAGCCCCAGGTAAGCACCCATCTGGGAGCTAGCATTAACTTCCAGCCACATGAATAAAAGCCTTAGACGTTGCATCTAATAGACTCAGATGACTGCATTCCCAGCGAATCTCATGTGGAGCAAAAGAACCACCTAGCTGAGCCCAGGCAACCCACAGAATAAAATGGTAGTTATTTTAAGCCACTAAGTTTTGAGCTATATTATGCAGCTATAAATAACGGAGATAATATTGACACTGAAAGACCTCATCTATCTTTGCCTCCCTGTTTCTAGTCCTAGTTTTGCAAATTTCCCATGGTTCTATTTTCTACTCCGATATATCAATTCTGTTAACTCCCACCAGGCTGAGAGCTCCAGAGCAAGGATGATCTGTAATTTTGTCCAAGATCCTAAATTTCTAAGTTAACATTTTCAAAACAAGTAAATATAGTAATTAGCAAAATCTATTCCTTCTGTATTTTTTTAAAGATTTTTTTAATTTATTTTTTGAGACACACAGAGAGAGAGGCAGAGATATAGACAGAGGGAAAAGCAGGCTCCTCATTAATGATCCTGATGCAGGACTCCATCCCAGGACTCAGGGATCACACCCTGAGCCGAAGGCAGATGCTCAACTGCTGAGCCACCCAGGTGTCCCCCTTTTATATTTTGAAACTATCAAGAATGAAATAAGGATGAATTATGAAATGGCTCCTGTTGTGAGCATAGTTAGAGTTGCATTATTAATTACTATGCTTATGCACATCCCCAGTGGAAGGGATCCCACTTTGAAATTTAGCTTTTTCCTTAGTGAAACTGGTCTTTCAAAGGTCTTTTCTCCATTTGTGTATCTCTTGTATATATTTATTTGCAACAGTTCACCACTGCTTGATTATTTTCTGGCTCTTTTTCCTCTTTCCAATACCTAAATGCAACTATCCTCCAGGGTCCTGTCTGAATATCTCTCTTTCTCTAAACATAGACTAAATACCAGCTAAACTGGATCTGTTACTGCTTCTCAAGACAGTCAGGTCTTTATCCAAATTTAGGTATAATGCATACCCTTCTATTTGAAACAAATCTCTGACCTATTGTCTTGAACTTCTTGAAATAAACACAACTCAGTAATAGAAACCCACACAGAGATCCAAAGAGAGGTCACCACAAATATTTATCCTTTATTTTTATCTAAACCTCCTTTAATCAGCTTACTACCATACTCCCTACTTATTTCTCTGGTTCCTTCTTTTATTCTTCTGTCATGACCCTGATTTATCACCTAGCCTTAAAAGAGATGGAATTTGCTATCTCACACTCCCACTGCATACTGTCCAGCTCCTCATGCTCATTTGCTCCTGCCTGCTACCCCACACTTCATAGACCAGCATCATGATCTAGCAGGCAGACCCTGCTCAAGGGATTCCTTTTCTTTTTTTTTTTAATTTTTATTTATTTATGATAGTCACAGAGAGAGAGAGAGAGAGAGAGAGAGAGAGACATAAGCAGAGGGAGAAGCAGGCTCCATGCACCGGGAGCCTGACGTGGGATTCGATCCTGGGTCTCCAGGAAGGCTCCCTGGGCCAAAGGCAGGCGCTAAACCGCTGCGCCACCCAGGGATCCCAAGGGATTCCTTTTCTGTGAAGACCTCCTTGTTAGCACTATTATATATGAACTCTCTTTATTTGAATTCCCATAGCTCTGTGCTTGTATTTTGCAGAACTTACCAATATTTACCTCGCATCGAAGAAGCTCGTGAGTATGACTCACTTCCCCACAAATTTCCAACCTGCTTGATTAAAGGGCAGTATCTGTGACATAAGGACCACATAATAAACACTCACTTTTTCTAAGTAGTGATTATTTAGCCACATTAACCATTTTAATTTTTTGTATGTCAGTATTATGATCATCACTAACCTATATGTATAAAACATTTCACAAAAATCACAATTTAGGCATTACTCTCAAATCATCTTCATCAAGAAATTAGACTACAGGAACTTTTTATACTTAGAAATAACAGAGAATACAGACTTTTATATCATATAATCATGAAAGATTTTATCAGATGAGAAGTAGATTGAGTCTCTGAAACCTAATTATGTGAGCCAAGTCTTCTTTCTGAATTCATTTTCTGTCCACTTGAGTTCTCCTCTTGTTAAGACATTTTTTTCATTTAATATGGATGAGTCATTGCTTTCTCCATCTTGTCCCCCTAATTCATGTCATTTTAAAACCTTCATGAAAGCTTTCAAGGTCACCACCAATCAGACCAATCATCTTGATAAAAATAACATTGCTTCATCATGCCATTTTGGCTTTTAAGTCATTTACTTTATTTGGCATAACCCCAATCCCTTACTTCAGCCACATCCATTGAAATGAAAGCAGAAGTGTTCTTTCTAAAACCTACACTGTTAAAGCATATACCACTTTAAATATGTCACCAAGAATGCAGAATTTTAGAAGACAAAAGAGTTGTCACTGACTTTTTTTTTTCCTCTCCTATTTCATTAGAAGGTGAAACCTCAAGGAATAAAATCTTAAGGGAACTGTGGCATATGCATCATTTGATTACTCAAAGTACCCAGGACCAGGCTTAGTAGAATAAATGAGTCAACAAATGTTTTATATTGTGATTACCTGAGAAGGGTTCAGCAGGGAGCAAAATGAAGAGATCCATTTTGGTGGAGATAGATGATGTTAGAAGCCTATGAGATTTTCAGATATACATATTCAAGTAGAAGTTGGTTATAAGGCTTAGTAATGGGAAAGAAGTTTGGGCTGAACATACCAAGATGAAAGTCATCAATGTAAATGGAGTTTAAAGACTGGGACTAGGTGAACTTATTCAGGAAAAGCCTGTAGCATGAGAAAAGAGATAGTGGAAGAAATAATCTTATTTAGTACATGTCTGAATGCCTCAGTAGGGATAAAAAAAATTGAACTGTGTCTCAATACACCATGTGATTACACAAGACCAAAGAGGTAATTAATGTTATACATAGAGAAGAACGAGATACAAGTATATTCCTAGCTTATAGCTGAAATAGTCTATGGTTCATCTATGCGAACAGAATTGAGTACAGCTAAAGCAGAAGGAGTAAAGGGGTGAGTTTGAAATATTTGTTGAATGAATGAATGATAAAATGTTAAATTTTATTTCTAGAATCCAGAGGCCTACATGATCAAGCCTATTTGTTAAAACTTTCTTCCTTCTCCCTTGGCCACTCTTCTGAGAAAGCCTCTAGACAATTGAATTGGAGAGTCAGTTCCTCCATTTCTCTACCTGTTTTCTCTCTTATCCCACTGCTAACCTTTATGCCAAGGTTCTAATAGATAAAACAAAATAGATATTCCTTTCAAATGTACCTGTTCCATTTCCTATAACACTGTCTATGCAGAATCCCTGCCATTCTGAGCATGATATGAAGTGAGAATCACCCATCTTAATTTTGCTTTCTCCCCTCTGAGCCCAGCTCTGACCCTTACGATTCTAAAGAATAAAAATATTGCCAAAGCTGAAATTTCTTATGTCCCAGCCTAGCAGGCCTTCCTGAGGCTTATTGGCAGTGCTACTCTGATATACGTGAAGGCATTTCATAATCCCTTCAGTCACTTCATTCCCATAAATAAAATATTTTTGATTCTATAGTTTTAGGGTATTTAGTGAGAAGCTGGGGGATATCTGGGGGCAGGAGTTTGGGGAAAGGAGGGTCCAATAAGTCTCTAAAAAGAAACTTTCTCTTCTCTATGAATGTCTTTATTTCTACAGTAGTATTTTTATTCCCCTGTGTGGTGCCTGGTAAGGCTTATAGCAGACACTATGGAATGGATCCCCCCACCTCACCCTTCCATGGTGACAGAGCCTGTTCTAATATTTGCTCTCCACATAACTTTGCACTCATGGAAGGTGTTAGGATTCCCAGCCCAAAGAGTGTGGGTCTTGATTAGTCCTAGCCAATAGAATCATGGCAATTCTATTTCTCTTGCCAATCATTGGCTTAGGAAAAGGCATGAAACCCAGTTCTGGAGAATGAGACAAGAGAGGAAGGCTGGTAAATGAGCTACACTTTTGGAAAAAGGATTTTTGCTTTGAAAGAGAACTAGAAAAGGAAAAAAAAATGTCTCCTGCCTCTGGAAATGGTTTGCTGAGGAGGATTGTTAAAACTGTTGCAGCCATCTTAAAACCAAGAGGTGCTAAAGAAGGGCAAAACTGAATTATTGGAGAGCAAACAGATGGAAGGTGTATGAAGAATTTGCTCTACCTCACAGCTCCTTGTTATATGACATTTTAAATTTGCTTTATTTTTGCAACTTCAAGGTAAGGTTTTTATTACTTGCAGCCAAAATCTTACCAAATGATAAAGGCCCTACTAAAGTGGAGTGAGGGAAAGGACAGACATTGACTTCCAGCTAGCAAAATACCATCCTGCACTTCATTCTGGAAGAAAAAACTTGAGGAAATAGATCAAAGGGAAGGAACTGGGAATCCATGTGTTCCAACTTCTGCTCAGTGTCACATTAAAACAAAACAAAACAACCCCACACACCAGTCTTATGAAAAAATAATCACAAATAAAAGTAATTCCAATATTTCTTTGGCTTCTTAAAAAAAAAAACACCAAAAGATTTGGGGGAAAGATTAGCATGTGTCTAACTTATATAAAAAAGTAAAAGCTTCTCTCTGTTTCTGTGACCTCAACATTATTCATAGAAATGCCAGCAATTCCCCCTGGCCTCTTTTTCTCCCAATTTTACCTCCCAATCTACAGCTCCTCACAGGCACAGATGAATCTCTTTCCAGTGCTTCTTTTTCTTCCCTCTTCTGTCTCTTACCTTCATTCCTTCCTCCTTGCACCAGGACAAGTATATGTTGTCAATTTTAGGGGCAAGTTTCCCATCCTCATTGCTCTGTATCATTGCACGGACTCTGTGGCATAAAATCCCAAAGAATTTACATGGCTCAGAGACTTCTCTTAGGGGTCAGGAGCACAGAACTGGGAATAGTCACACTTCCTATCTTGCTATTTTTTGTTTTCAGAAATTCACAGCTCCAGACTGGGAAACTCTACAGGACAAATGACCTGATTTCTTCCACAAATAAGTTGTGGAGGTTGTGGGGGAACAGAAAAACAAAGATAAATGGGGAACTTATGGCCTCTTTTTTGGCTAGAACCATGAGGGTGCAGAAGAGAAGAAAAAGAAGGCTCCTACTATGCCAGCTACCCTTAAGAAAAAGCGAAGGAATTTCACAGAGTTGAAGATCAAATGTCTGAGAAAAAAAGTTTGCCCAAAAGATGCTTCGAAAGGCAAGGAGGGAGCTTATCTATGAAAAAAGTTGAGCATGGGACACCTGGGTGGCTCAGCGGTTGAGCGTCTGCCTTTGTCCCAGGGTGTGATCAAGTCCCACGTCAGGCTCCCTGCATGGAGCCATCTTCTCTCTCTGCCTGTATCTCTGCCTGTGTGTGTGTGTGTGTCTCATGAATAAATAAATAAAATCTTTTTTTAAAAAAAGCTGAACATCACCACAAGGAATATAGGCAGATGTACAGAACTGTGATTTGGATGGCGAGGATGACGAGAAAAGCAGGCAACTTCTACGTGCCTGCAGAACCCAAACTGGCATTTGTTGTCAGGATCAGAGGTATCCATGATGTGAGCCCAAAGGTTCGAAAGGTGTTGCAGCTTCTTTGCCTTTGCCAGATCTTCAATGGCACCTTTGTTAAGCTCAACAAGGCTCCATGCTAGTTACTTCATGCTAGTTAACATGCTAAGGATTGTGGAACCATATGTAGCATCGGGGGTACCCAAAGCTGAAGTAGGTGAATGAATTGATCTACAAGTATGGTTATGACAAGATCAACAAGAAGCAAATTGTCCTGACACATAACACATTGATTGCCCGAACTCTTGATAAATATGGCATCATCTGCATGGAGGATCTGATTCACGAGATCTATATTGTTGGAAAATGTTTCAAAGAAGCAAACAACTTTTTATGGGCCTTCAAATTATCTTCTCCATGCAGGGGAATGAAGAAAAAGACCACCCATTTTGTAGAAGGTGGAGATGCTGGCAACAGGGAAGACCAGATCAATAGGCTTATTAGAAGGATGAACTAAGGTATCTACATGATTATTTTTGTACTATGGTCAGTTAATAAATGACTACTTTCAAATGGGAAAAAAAAGGGGGGGGGACTTATGGATGGAGAAAGACTAGAGAAATACATCAACCAATCGTAATGCATGAACCTTATCTGGATTTTGATCCCACTACCTTCCAAGAGAACATGCTTATAGTTATGACATCTATGAGATTATTGGAAATTAAAACACCGACTGGATATTTAATAATGCTAAGGAAAGGGCAGCCCAGGTGGCTCAGCGGTTTAGCACCACCTTCAGCACAAGGGCGTGATCCTGGAGACCCAGGATGGAGTCCCATGTCAGGCTCCCTGCGTGGAATCTGCTTCTTCCTCTGCCTGTGTCTCTGCCTCTGTGTGTGTGTGTGTGTGTGTGTGTGTGTGTGTCTCATGAATAAATAAATAAAATCTTTATAAAAAATAATTCTAAGGAAATGTTCATTTTATTTGTAATAATGGAATTTCAGTCATTTTTTTAAGTTGTTAACTTCTAGAGATATGTACTAGAACATTTGCAGATCCACGTACATGGTTAGGTATTTGCTTCAAAATGATATGAGAATGGTGGAAATGGTCATATATTGATCCTTTTTGAAGTTGGGAAATAGGTGCATGAAGGTAAATAATATACATCTTCTGTTTGTGATTAATTTCTTTGTAAAAAAAATAGTAGAGAATCTTTTAAAGAATAGATAGTATACAAACTTGAAAGTGTCACTGGTAGGTGAATTTGGTGAGGGTTGCTTGTCTAGGCCAGAATGATTGAAGAATCATCCTGGAGACTCCATGGTCTCTGGAGCATGTCTCCTGCACATCCATGATCTACTTTGCATATTTCTTGTTAGAACCCGTATTTCAGACCCCCTCTTTGGTGTTTGCAATTGTTTGGACAGGCACCATGACCTTTCCAGATTTGCTCAAAACCCAACCACCCACTTCACATATCCATACAGAAAAAATTTCCTACCTATAACCTTCATTAACATATGTCTTTGGAATAGGATGATGAAACAAGTCCAAGTCTTTTTGATAAGTCTGTGGCAATTTTCTTTTAGTCATTAATGCCATCAGTCATGGGGTAAAAGGAGTCTTTTAAACTTACTGTTTCTGTGTTCTGTAATGTGTATATTCAGGTTTTATATGTCTTCTCAGTATTTAGTCAAGGCTCATCTGTGAAAAGGAAGCCAGAGGCCAAATTATATTTAAACATTTCATTTGAAGTTGTCTCAGAAGATGTAAAATTATTTTTCATTCGGTATGATTCACTCTTTTGTGAAAGACCTTCTGTTCAGATTCTAATGCCTTCAAAATATTCACTCAGTTTTATGAATCTGAATTTGTTAACTTCATTTCTAATGGTTCTGACGCAATTATTTTTCATAACTCATTTGTATGCATATAATACATTGCCAATTTCTAATACTCTGGAACTGATTATGGATTTTTAGTTACTAAAACAAATAACTCTCAAACATTTGCATGTTTCTGTAGAGTTTCTTTTGTACAAATTTCTTTATTTGAAAAAATGTAATTCTTTTTTTTGTTATTCAGCTTTGTAGTTCATCAGAAGTTCAGTTAGCATGTTCAAGTTAAGGAAATGTATTATCTCAAATCCTATCACAAATGAATTACCAAAGAAAATGGACATAAAATATAATGGGAAATGTGGACCAGGGATCAAGAGAGCAGAGGGATCTTATACAGAGGCCATTTGTCTTTTGCTTCCCTAATACCTGACCTCCCTTCTATGTTTCAGAAATTCTCTAAACAGGAGTGTGAAAAGGAACTGGAGTCCTTCTCCTATAAAAGCCAAAAAGACCAGTTCGTTGCTTTCTGAGCCTCTTGTGGAGGCTACTGTTGAGATTGGGAACCAGGCTCAGCCAATCAAATGTATCTGACTCGGATTTGGAGTCTGGAACTAGTGACATCAAGAATCAGGGGAATTATTTCTGCTGTAGACACGACAGCAAAAACATCAGTGTCTGGAAGTACGATTGGCAATATCACCATGGTGATAGCCAGTGCCCAGTGCCAATAACAGTGTGGGTGCAAGCTGCAGCGTTCATGTCTGGTGGCATTATTACTAGTCTTCTCACTGGTCTGCTTCTCAAAACTGGTTTTATTTTTTGATTCTGGCTATGCCATCCCCTTTCATACTTGCCCATTTTCTGACTGCCTCGTTGGGGTTTTTTGGCCAAAATTCTTCAGCAATCTAGTATTTATTCAATAAATTATTTTTCAGTTTAATTCAGCCAATGTCGATTAAGTTAAGTAAGAATCCTGACTTTATAAAAAATGGTACCAGCAGGTTCTATAGCACAGAACTGTCAAAAAATCTGGGAGGTAGGGAACATGCAGTCACTCTTCAGGAACAGAAAAGTGGTCGTCCATCACCTGCCATGACAAAACATCTAATAAAACTATCTCCTGGATTCCCTTGGAATGAAATATCTACCAAAGGCAAGGTTTCAGAAGTGAGTGTCACCAATGGCATATGAGGGGCATGAGGTATTGAATGACTGTAAGGTGAAGTAGATTGTAGGCTGTTAACAACACTTGTCAGCTGAAAAAACAAATGAGATACTCAAACCCCAAGTTCTTGTCTAAAGGCGTGGACATGTGTGTCTCCTCCTGGAATACCACCTTCTCTTCCTCCACCCACCACCATGTAATTTAGAGATAATTCTGCTCAGTTTGCTGGTAACAACTGAAAGTGGGCTGCTGGAGAGTTGTATCCACACTAAGCATCACTTTAAAGGCAATGGATAAGGTAAGTCTTATGAGTAGGCAAAACTTTAGGCAGTAGACATCTTTGCTCTCTTTACCTAAATGGACAATTGTTCCAAAATCAAGAACTACACCATCTTGCGAAGAATTAGTGGTTTGACTTGGTGGTCTTGGGCTTGGGGGCAAAAAAAAAAAAAAAAGGTGAGGATCAGTGACCAATAAGTTTGGGGAAATGTTATGGCCAGATCCAGTGTATGAAGAGTAATGTTTGTCACCAAAGGCTCCAACTCTGGAAAAAGTGTTTCATAATTAGGAGGAAAGATGATTCACTCTGGGTCTTCCCCCAGTCACCCCTGTGCTATTCAGTGGGCTTGTGCACAAAGTGGCCAGAGTAGCTGTGTCAGTTATCTTTTGCTGTTACAAATTGCCCCCAGATTTAGCAGCTTAAAACTAAGGACTGGGAAAAACCCAGAAGAATCATAATATGCACACTTGCTGGGGTACATCAGGGTCCTTACTTCTGGGAATCAAGTCTCTTATTTGGCCAGTAGTTTCCAAGTCCAGCAGCTATTTCAGGTCTAGACAAGTTATCGTAATTTGGGGGGGCCAACCAATCATTCATTTTTTATTTCCTTTAATTGCACAGCTTAAGTAGTACTTTTACTAGCTGTCCATTTATTTGCCCCTAGAGATACCATGTTCTCTCAACCACTTCCATGACTCTCGACAGTCAGGCCCCACTTAGGAGCCCTTCCAAATTTTCCACTTATTAAAATGTATCTGACTTCTAATCATTAAGTGCTGCCATTTAACTCTGCTGTGTTAAGGCCCTTGCCTCTCCACCACAAATTTTGCTATTCAGCCTCCCTCCTCTGACCTTGGCACTCATGCTGGTACCCCTCTCACCAAGACAGTCTGTATTGCTTCAGCGAACAGTATATCCTTTGGGCTCTTTCATGGACGATAGTCCTCTGATGAGACTTTGGCCCTTGCATAATGTATTCATAATAGATTCCCTCTACCACACTCATGTCTCTGAGCTCTCTCATTTCTTCTCACACTATGATTTGGAAATTCTGGCATTCATACCTCATGTGTGCTCAGTGACTAGTAGTTTGTCCTCACCATCTCCCCAAATCCTTGCCAAGGTATTCAATTGTCTATCTCAACAAAGTGATCTCAAATAAATAAATAAATAAATCCTCCATTTCCCAGCCCTTATGTTTTGCCTACACTGATCAAGCACTCCCAAAATCCAAGGCCTCTGTACTCTCCAGGTTCCAAAGGTGCATGTTAGCAGACCCTGCAGCAATTTGGAGATGCAGCCCCTTTCCTTATTGGGCTCGGCAGGTCTCTGCCTGAGTTTATGTTATATAATTCAACCCTTGTTATAACCTGGTGGACAAATGGGAGCTGATGGCAGATCCTGGGGAAATGGAGGACACATGTTTTTGTGGGGAGAGGTTCTGCATCATTTCCAAATGGAGGAAGGATCATAGTCTTTAACAGAAATAAGCTTTTCTTTGAAGGCCCATAGGATGCAAGGAGATCTGGGAATTCAAGATTTCTAGGACATCAATCTCATCCCATGGTTCACAATCTCATCTTGTTTGTTCAACTAGGGCCCTGATCTTGGTGTGGGAGACCTATCCTGGAAGGATGTGGACCTTCTGAAGCCCAACTACTTGTCAGTCAGTCCTGGGCCTGGTGCTTGGTTTCTCTGCCCTTCCGTAGTAGGAGATGAGAGCCTCTGTTATTCTACCAAGAAGTCCCTCTCATTTTCAAACCTAGCTTTTAAGTGACAATTAATCATTCTCAGGCTTTTGTTTTGTTTTTTCTCAGTGTTTTTCTAAAACATTCATCATGTTTAACCAGAGCCACCAGCTCTATCCCTGTCGCTACTATTTTCCCCATACTTATCAGGCACTTCACACATCACACTAGCTAGTGCATCCCCTTCTACCTGTCTTCCATCCTTGTTTTCCACAGATGAAAGTCTTAACAATCACAGTGTTTCATGCTGGGGCTTTTGGCTACCTACCACCAGTAACACGGTGGTCATTGCCTGCCATGCATCTGTGTGATCCTACTCCAAATCCCATCCTTGTATGGGCTCTCTTGGGTCACTCCTACCACCAATTGTCACAGATTGAATTCCTTAATTCTGAGAAGAGATCTGCATACAGGAGGTTTATTAGGAGATGTTCTTTGTCTCAATACCACTGGAAGCGTAAGGGAAGGAAACAAACAGAATTGGGCATATGGAGAAGTAGAATAGCAATGTAGCCTCAAACAAAGCTTCAGTTGATCCTATGGGGAGTCCATCTCCTATGGGGGGATGGAACAACCCTTCACAGTGTCCCAAATTGGAAAAAGACAACTGGCTCACCACAGAAAGCTAACTGTGCCTGGAGGCTGTCTTCAGTTGAAGCCATCTCTAAAGAGGGTTGACAGGTAGAGGTTGTCTGCTAGTCGTGCCACCAGAAGTTAGGTGAATAAGGCCTACTCTTCGTGTCTCATAGAGTACATCAAAACATCCCCTGAAATGTATCTGTTTCACATTGGGAACAGGGAAGAGTATAAATGGAGCCAGGCAATCTCTTAGGGGCACCTCTAGTTCTACTGGGAGTGATGGGAAAAATAGTGGAAGACCAGAGGAAACTCATAAGACAACTATTTCAAAATAATGTTAACTAACGATATGTGAGTTTGCCTGATGATACTATTTACTCAGTTTACTGACAAAGTCTACTGTGCAAAGGTATTTTCATAGGGGAAGCACATGGGAACGGTAATTATCCTGTCCTTAATGTAATCATGGAAGGCTTCACATTTATATTTAGGTATATTTAGGTAAAATAAAATATATTTAGGGGAAAGTATGTGAGACAGGGGTATAGCAGTGGCTGAAGCCACATAAAGAAGTATGCCAGCATGTCATGTTCACTATGCTGCAAAGCATTTGATACTAAAGTGTTTGTTTTGTTTTGTTTTTGTTTTTGTTTTGGATCAGAAACAAAGACTTGGAGGGTAAAGACTACAAATCCTATTTCCTTTGCACTGTGAAAAATCAAGTACCTATACTGTTTAAATCACTGCATATCTTTTGAATATGCTGACAGCAGTCAGTATAAAAGAATGTGATCTCAATGAAAGAATTCTCAATAGACCTTGGATTTGTTTGCTGGTATATTTTCAACCATGACTTCAAATCATTTGTAATCATCTTTTCTTGTTTGTCCATTACTTAGCATATTCAACATCTGACCTGAAAGATCTCAGGAAGAAATAACTACATCATTTTTTGTGTGGTTGACACTGACAGTGGTTCAACTTAAGATATGGCTCTCTCAATGGCCAATGCTGGCATCCTCAAGCCATTATTTCTTTTACTTTTATGTATTGTCTCTTGGAAACAGGGGACAGGATGTTGCACTCTCCCCCCACTAATCATCCTCTCGCAAGCTAATGTGTCTGCTAAGATTCACAGGAGTGCTCAAGCTGCTCACAGTGGTGACGCAATGGCTTTCTGTGAATAACTTCAGACTCCCTGGGAAGGCATTGCATGACCTTACATGCCATCTGCCAAGCCATCTGCATCTTATTCTGGATCCTAAATAAAAGCAATTGTCCCTGTTAACTTATATGTGCCATTCATTCAACAAATATTTATTGAGTGACAGGCTACTCTGCAAGGTGCTATGGGTAAAAATGTGCCACAGAGAAGAACAATATGCAAGCAACCAACTACAAAACCATTTCATAAGCAATATGTGGAAGTATGTGCTAATTCTAAGGAAAGAAGATACACATTAGAAAGAATGTGCATAAAGATTTCCTTAATGTGACAGTGTGTACATGCTAATAAGCACTTAATTTGGTTATGTATAAAAACAGAATCAACAATAGGGATATGGTATTTTAAATTGTTCTTAGGCAATTATACTGCTCATAAAGTGAATGTAGTGCACTGCTTTCAACTTTCAACTTGTGAGTGTTACCTATTATTCATTCTTGACTGAATAGACACCCAGGGAGAAAAAGATAGATGGGCTTGGTAGGGGAGAATGAGGATCTTAAGAGAAGCAATGCTCCTTGTTACACTTGCAGCCACTGATAATACTTCATGTTCCTTCTACTCCTGCATGTTGAGCTATATTTGCATCAGAAAAAGGCTCCTGCAAGTAGGTAAAAATGGGAAGAATTATCTTGGTGCACACCCTCCTAGGCTCATTATGTTTTCAGCTGTAATGTTTATAAGGTCTTATATTTATGGAACACTTACTGTGTGCCAGACATTGGTCTAGATGACAGAGGCAATATTATATAATCCCTCATGGGGACTCAATGGGGTAGCTATTAATATCCCCATGTACATGGTAAACTGAAGTCCAGAGAGATTTAAAAATGTAGCAGTTGAGAGGCCACAGGAAACAGATGATATATTTGAAAAGGACAATTTTCAAAGCTTGGAATGGCTAGGGAAACCCACGAAGGATGGTAAAGTAGAGGGAAAGGATGTACAATAATGGCAATAGGAACCAGCAACAGTGGGAAGTCATGTTTACACCTAGATCCAAAAGGAAAAGGGGAGAGATGGATGTTACTGGAGCCTCATGAAGATGTGAGGAGAGAAAGTCATCCTGTAGGAGATGAATTCCAGATCAGTGCGGCCAGTGGCAGAGCCACAGGGAATGAGGAAGTCTAGTAAGGGAATGAATAGCTTCTGACCTCTCTACTGTTACTGTGTCTCCTCCCACCCTCCAGTCTCCTGGAGGTGCCACCCATTGGCCAGACCCTCCCGGTGACAGAAGGAAAGGGAGCCTAGGGTGTCATACTCTGCAAAGTTCAGCACAGAGAGAGTAAGGAGGGTCGGGAAAGGTAAGGGCAAATAGGGAATTACTAACACAAATAGCTTGCCCAACGTCATACTGTAGTAACAGTAATGCCAGCAGATCATATAAACTGTTACCTTCTGCTTCAAAGATCCTGTAGTTTACACCGTAACAAGTTATTCTGTAACTTACAGTAATAACTATTTCAGAGATTATGCTATAAAAGCAAGAGTTTTAGGGGTGCCTGAGTGGCTCAGCGAGAGGGGTGCCTGCCTTCAGCTCAGGTCATGATCTCAGGATCCTTGGGATCAAGCCCCATGTCTGGCTCTCTGCTCAGAGGGGAGTCTGCTTCTTCCTCTCCCTCTGCCCCTAGCCCTGATCAAGTGCTGGCTCTCTCTCTCTCTCTCAAATAAAAAAATAAAAATAGATCTTTAAAAACAATAATAAAAAATATATCCATCATAAAATCAAAGTATTTTGGTTCATTAACAAAATGATTTCTATTAGAACTATCCAAAGATTAACTTGATAGGTACTGAGAACTCTTTTCAAAAATTTTTTTAAAGATTTTATTTATTTGAGAGAAAGAGTATGAGTGGGGGTAGAGGGAGGGGTGATGAGGGGATGAGAAGTAGACTCCCACTGAGCAGGGAGCCTGATGCAGGACTGGATCCCAGGACCATGGGATCATGACCTGAGCCAAAGGCAGACGCTTAACCAACTGAGCCACTGAGGCACCCCTGTACTAAGATCTCTTAATAAAGGTATTCAAATATAGTAGCCACTCCAAAAACAGTTTATGAATTACCATATTAACGAATGACCATTTATCAGGGATCTTTTAGAAGGAAACTCCTGTACTTGTGATCTTTTCTAATTTAATGAGCTCTGAAATTTCCTTCCAAGATTCTATGATTCCATAAACATCTAATATGTTCCTCAGACTTTTCGGTTACAAATGAAGGTTGTTTTAAGGAATTAGTTGTATAAGATACTCAAGCAATCACACGACTAGAAATGTTCCATTGCCAAGAGGGGAATCATGAAGGATCATGACTTAGGAATGTTTTCAAGTGCTGGCAACAAAAAAAAATTCTGAGCAGAAATATTTAAATAAATAGAAGGAGTGTTTGTTGTTCAGTTGTTGATAGTGCTGATGTCTTTAGAGTTCTCCAGAATCTTTTGCTCATGGCTATACATTAGCTGCTGCAGCTCCACTGTCAGGACAGTGGTTCAATCCTCCTTTATGATTCAATCTTGAAGGAGGGAGTGGCAATGATTGTATCAGGAAAGAAAAGGCTTTTCCGGGAATCTCTGAAGGATTCTACTTCTATTTGATGACAGTCCAGAAGGAAGTTAGGAGAAACAGTTTCATTTTGAAACCTCTCATTTTCATGAGAGGCTGGTCAGCCAACCAAAAGTGTCTGCCGGCAACTTCTTCCTTAGCACTACAGTTATATAAATGGCCCTCTTGCAGCAGATGTTTACATCTACTGATAAAGAAGGAAGATGGCCAGCATCCATCTCACAAGTGCAGGTTCAGGCTCCTGTGGGGTAGGTTGTGTTCCTTAACATTTTCTCTAGAAATGAAAACACAGGGGATGTTAGCCCACAACTATCTGGGTCACCGGTATATTACTGTGACCGGTTAAGTGTGGGAAGTTTTCTCTGAATAGGTTTGGAAGGTGAGCTCAGCACTTAAAATTCAGCCTTACCTCTCTGGTTTTGGACAGCAAAATTAGCCAAACTGGAACCTTTGCTGATTTAGAGGAGAAAACTGAATTATTTTAACATCCAGTCTGATGGGATTTCTGACAGTTTTATCCAACATCTGCTTTCACAGCTGGCAACAGAGAACTTACTGTTTGACAAAGCTACATCACTACTGTGTTAGCATGACCTTCAAAAACTTTTCATATTGAACTAAAGCTGGCAGCCTCTTAAATTCCAAGTGTTGACCCTAGGTATTTTTTTCTACAGCTAAATTAGAATAAGTCCCTATTTCATGTGATATTCCACAAATATTTGAAGTCGTTGTTCATGTTACCTCATTGGCCACCTTGTCTTGTTTTTGTCATTGTTTTCAAGACGTGGCATTTAGTATTGCTTACCCTATTATACTACAGTTTGACAGTGTCCTTCCTATATTAAAAAAACAACAACAATATCCTGATACCTAGGAGAAAGAACACACAATAGATATGATAAGAACATAGGCTGATTTTTTTTTCTTTTTATACTACTATTTTTGTAGCCTAAGATTACATCAATTCTTCCTGTGAACTATTGCTTGGTTAGCATAAGGTCAATTACAGAGCCCTGTGGCCTGACTCCAGGCACCTTCTTCAAGGCTGACTCAATCTCTTAATTATTTCATGCTTGCTATGTTCAAGGTAGGAGGACAATTTTTCCATTCTAAAACTCCTCAATTCAGATAATGATAATCATCTATCCCAGTGCTCTATTTGCTTATATTTATACCATCAAACATCTTGTCATGTTTCTTGTTCAAATCCATTTTATATATGAATACCGCTGTAAGTAGGTATTTGATAAATAAGAGTACAGGGAGGCCTACGTGGCTCAGTGGTTGAGTGTCTGCCTTTGGTTTAGGGTGTGACCCCAGGGTCCTGGAATTGAGTCCTACATTGGCCTCCCCACATTGGCTTCTCCCTCTTATGCTTATGTCTCTGCCTCTCTCTGTGTGTCTCTCAGGAATAAATAAATAAAATCTTTTTAAAAAAAATAATAAATAAATAGGGACACTTGAGTGGCTCAGCTGTTAAGCATCTGCCTTTGGCTCAGGGCATGATCCTGGAGTCCTGGGATCAAGTCCTGCATTGGGCTCCCTGCAGGGAGCATGCTTCTCCTTCTGCCTATGTCTCTGCCTCTCTCTGTATCTCTCATGAATAAATAAATAAAATTATTTTTAAAATAAATAAATAAATAAATAAAGGTAAAAAGTGTAGAAAATTTCAATGAAACTACATAAAGCTCCATTAATCTATAGTAATTCTAGAAGTTTTTTAAGATTGCTGATATGAATCTTGAGATTAAAGATATTATCAAAATGACTACATATTTAAACAACAACAGCAAAAAACCTGGCATCCTTAGCTGGAAAATTTAAAAGGGTTATGTTGGAAATATTCTCTTCCTTTTTCCAAAAAAATCTAGGCAAAGTAAAAAGACTTCACCTCATTCAAATGTAAGTGGTGTGGTATCAATGAGAAATGAAGACAAAAAGGACCTTCCAGGGACTGTAATATGAAAACTTTGTCTTTATTTTTTCTTAAATATTTTATTTACTGATTTACAGAAAGAGAGAGACAGAGAGGGAGTGAGAGGAGAGGGAGAGGGAAAGAGAATCTCAAACAGACTCTGTGCTGAGTGCGGTCTGATGCAGGGCTCGATCTCAGGACCCTGGGATCATGACCTGAGCCGAGAGTCAAGTGCTTAACTGAGACACTCAGGTACCCCAAAAGCTGTATCTTTAAAGACAAAAAAACAACCACTTGAAATTCATGCTATGCAGGGCCTATTAAAGGAAAATAATATGACAGTGAGTAAACAAATTATATGTCAGCATTTTTAGGAAAGAAGTTAAGTCATCCACTCCCATATTGCTTTTCAAGTATACAGGTACAAGGAGCTTGGGAAAATACTGGCAAATGCCCAGGCTATTCTGGAAATTAGGAACAAACTAAATGCAGAAAAATCCATGAGACCAGATGGTAGCTACCTGAAAATTTTAAATTAACCCAAGGAGGAAATAGTTGAAATGTTAGCCAAAATGCAAAGCAAAAAAACAAAACAAAATCCTTTTCTTCATAAATACAATGATGCTAGAGGAGAAGAGTTTGCCAATAAGACCCTCCCCATGGGATGAGAAGAGCCTCCTCAGGAGACTATAGAAAGGATAGCCATTGCACCATTGTCAAAGGTTGAGCCACTACACACAGTAAGCTTCTAACCTAAGTCCATCTTATTTCTGCAGAGGAAATCATGCTGGCCCAAGGAATACATGAGACAGTAAAGAAAAGAAACTCATTCGCTTAGCAAACATTTGCTAAGTCCCTGCTAGCTGTCAGGTGCTAGGCTAGGTGCTACGGAAAAAAGAGACATTTCCAAATATTCCCAAACTCAAGCACCTCAATTTCATATCTGGTGAAAAAAGGGAAACTGACATGGCTGTACTTAAATCCTCCTTGATTTCCTGGACTTGTTTGTATTCCCTGCCATAGCTATGCCTCAGAGAATGGTGGAGTCATGTACTTGTCTTTCACTTAATTAGGGCCAAATTTAAGCCTGTTGAAACTGAACAGGAAGGCATGTATACTCAAGGACTAAAAGCAAAAGCATTAAGAAAAGTTGTAAGTAGGAAGCTTGGTGAGAAGAAAGAAGACCCAACAGGCAGTGAAAGAGTATCCCCAAATGGCAGCAGGCAGCTTGAAGAAATTGTGTGATAGGCCGGACGAGGAAATGAATTACCCTGATACAGAAGAGAGGTGGCTAGGTTGATCTCTTGTAGGTTTCTATCCTCTCTCTGTCAACAGAGGCTAGAGATGTCTCTGAGGTAGAGGAATATTTACCATGGAATGCCAACCACAAAGACTTGGAGAATATTTCAACAGAGAATGCTGATATAGGCAAAACAAGCCAAGGATGTGATAAAGTATAACCCCATTAGCCTATTGAAAAATACATATATTGTAAAATTGAAAATACATTTGTCTCTAAGAACAAGGAACTGGCTATATGCATAGAAAGTGGCACTATTCCAACTGGCCTGCCTTACCTGCTCACTGAGCAGTTGACACACAAACAGAACCTAGCACACAAGAACAGATGAAATGCATATGTGATTTTGTGAGCTAGCTCCTGTCAGACACGTATAAATAATGTTGGCTAAAGGGATCAACTAGGCAGTGATATGATTTCCCCTTTCCGATTCCATTTGATACAAATCCATAAAAATTTTTAAGTGGCCAGGTGTTTTAACCGGTGTTTCTGTTGAAATCAAGAGGAAAAAAATGTAGAGATCTAGAAATTACTTAAAACTGTGATTTGGGGATCCGCTGTGGTGGTGGTGGCAGCAGTAGTGGGGGCAGTGGTGCGTGAGTGTGTAAGAGAGAGAGAGAGAGACAATGAACATATAAAAGGACATTTGACGCAGTGATTTGGATACCATGGACACAAAGATGCTATTGTTTTGATGGTGCATTTCTGAAGCATAAAAATCCAAACATCTTAACACCAACAAAAAAAATATAGCATAACGGTTTATAACAATTTCATTCATTATTTAGCAGGAAACTGTTTATACCTCTTTTTAAAATTTTATTTATTTATTCATTAGAGACACACACATGAGAGAGAGAGAGAGAGAGAGACAGGCAGAGGGAGAAGTAGGTTCCATGCAGGGAGCCTGACACGGGATTCGATCCCGGGTCCACACTCCGGGTGGAAGGCGGCGCTAAGCCACCCAGCCTGAGCCACCCGGCCTGAGCCACCCGGGCTGCCCCTGTTTATGCCTCTTATACAAAGTCTCATACTCATTCTGGCTGCCATAGTCATTAGTATGATCATTACCATCTTTAGTCTAATAAAAGGGAAAGAATGAATAAACTACCACCAAAATTAGATTAGGTCTCCCTGTTATTCACTCTCATGGCATGTTATATTTTTCCTTTTAGTATTTATCACAATTAAACTTAATAACTTTTCATGAAATGTCTATGACTCTTGTATTAACTTCGAAGCTCCAGGATGCTCTAGACTTGTTCACTGCTATATCCCAATACCTAGCACAGTGTTGAGTACATTATGGGTCCTCAAATATTTGTGAATGAATGAATGGCAGGGTAAGTCTCAGGAGTAGGCACATCAGTGATGACGCGAGGGAAGGTCACAAGTGATATACAGCTCAGGAATAAGGTGAGAGTCAAGAATTAGGAATGGAGTTCCAAGACACGATGAGGGATATCTGTAATAAACATGATTGGTAACATAAAAGAAAATGGAACACTTATACATTTATTTTAGTCATTTATTTTTAGAATGAAAGTATATATTAAACCATGCTTTTTATATTTGCAGCCCCAAATTCTAAAGTATATCTTGTATATTCTCCATGTTGAAATATTGGTAGCATTTTCTGGTAGCAGTTACTTGAGAATGTTAACTTTGTGATAACTCACTGAGCTGTTCACTTTTGATGTGTACTTTGCTGCATGTATGTTGTATTTCAATACAATATTTACTGTAAAGGTGTTGATATTTTGACAACACATACCCTTTGTAAAGCTCTGACTTTTAATTCAAATTTAAGATCTCTGAAGATAGACTGTCCATCCTTGAATTGCACAAATTAGATGTGTTCCAATAGTGTTTTCTGTTTCAATATAGTGTTTATTTGGCCCAGAACTTAAGAAAACACTGAACTTCTACTTTATATTTTTTTAAATATTTTATTTATTTATTCATGAGAGACACAGATTGAGAGAGAGATGCAGAGACACAGGCAGAGGGAGAAGCAGGCTCCTTGCAGGGAGCCTGACGAAGGACTCCATTCGGGGTCTCCAGGACCAGGCCCTGGGCTGAAGGGGGCACTAAACTGCTGAGCCTCCTGGTCTGCCCCTGAACTTCTACTTTGAAGATCCCTCTAGCTCCAAAACTCTGAGTAATCTTTCTTCCCAGCTGGCACCCTGGTACGGACAAAGTGAACCATCCAAGGGGCATAGTAAGCATCGTCCCTAGGGCCATAATGCCTTTAGGGGCTCACAAAGAGTTTAATTTATTTTTTAATTTAGAAGGGAAAAAAAGAATTTTTAGGTTGAGAAACTGTTTTAATATATTATACGAACATATTTGTCTTTTGTACCAGCTGAAAAACAGAGTTTTAAATATTTTATGGAGAAAAAGACCCACATAGGGAAAAATGCTGAGCACCTACAAAAGTTATAATGTTGGCCCTGGGACTGAAGTGAAGTAGATAGATCAAATCTATTATCCTAAACAAGGTATGGTTTTGGAGGGATAAAATCCACTTGGTAGGTCTTCTCCAAATTAGTTCACACACCAACCTAGCCTGCAGTAGCAACTTTTTAGTTTATATAACTGTAAATCAGGTTGGTTTTGTTTGTTTGTTTGTTTGTTTGTTTTGTTTTGTTTTGTTTTGTTTTAGAGAGAGAGCTTAGGGGCACAGGGACACAGGGCTTAGGGGCACAGGGACAGGGAGGAGAGAGAGAAAGTCTTAAGCAGGCTCCACACACAGCACAGAGCTGGAAGCAGGACCTCAATCTCATTATCTGAGATCATGTCCTGAGCTGAAATCAGGAGTGGGACGCTTAACCAACTGAGCCACCTAGGCGCCTCAAATCAGGCTTTCTAAATGGAAAATTTCAGTAAAGATTATAATTTCAACTTTGTTAAAATCTTTAAAGCCTTTTTAGAGCTAAAGACAACTTTCTCTGATGTTGCAAGAGTGAAGAATGCTTAAAAATGAATTAACCATAATTCCCTTTTTTATTTGGTTCTCTTATTATTTTTTCTTTTATATATGTCTCAACTATGTGTTTCCTCATTAGTAAAATACAGCATGTGGGGGTTTATATAAATGTGAACTTTACATAGGTGGCAATTTCAGGAAATCCATATTTTAATCTGTGGCTATGATATCTCTGTCTCTGCCTCTCTCTCTTATCCTGTCCTATCCCCACTGGAAGGAAGGTATGGCAACTGTATTATAATAGTTTAAAGAAGAGTAGCAAATACAAAGGATAGACACAGCGTCCAGCAGAATGTCAAACAGAAGTCATAAAGCAGAGGCCTAATTGACAGATGCTCGTCATCAACTATTCATTCAGTGCCCATGCAAGAAATATTATTTTAATGCTTTCTGTATGCCACGAATCGTAATGAAGTCCATAGGAATGGCAAGTGTTCAACATCTAGTTCATTTCCTTCACTAATAACCTGCTCGAAATAGGATGTAGTCAACAGTCCTAGGAGATTCCACTCAATCGAAGGTGGAGACAACTATTTTGAGAAGATGCAGTGTTACTCAGCCACTGGCAAATTAACAAGGCATGCCATCGCTGAGAAAGATTTCCTCACTACGGACAGTTTTAAATAGCCTAAAATAATCATAAACTGCTTTAAGCTAGTAGGCAGTGCCTGAGAGCATTAGAGAATTGGCTGTTTGACTGGTTAACATTACCATAAGGATTTGGAATGAAATAAATGGAAAGTCTAGAACATGATACTATTATAATATGGGCTTCAGTAACTGGCTGATGTTTTCTGATATATAATTACTACAGAAATGGATCTTTTCAAATTAAATTAGAATGATAGAATAAGGCATCTCTTTTCTATGTAATGAAGGCATACTATTCCTGCTCTTGAATGCAGGATACCCATTTTTACCTTAACCTTAATTTGGACTCCCAAATTTACAGTTATGTGCATACTTTTCAGATACTTATAGATGATTTTTTTCAGGCCTGTCAATATCTATCAACTTAGAAGCCCAGAGTAGTCTTTGGTCCCACCAGACCAAACACTGAAGTATACATAAATATCTGGGTCTATTTCACAATTACCATTTACTTTCTCTAAGTTCATTTTAATGATCTTAAACCTGTATTGGTCCTTGGAAATGCTGACTGAGCTTCTCTAGGTTCCCAAAGCATCTTCTGAATTTGGCTGCATATTTTTGCCTAGTGGGACCACTTTGAATTCTGTGAATCCAATTTTAATTAAAATAAATTAGCTTGACTGTGTGCTTTCTGATACTCTTAGTTGCATAGTTTTAATTATTCATATTAAGCAAGGAGCTGAGTCGAGGAAAAGCTGGTAAAGAAGATAAATACTTTTCTTGAACAAAACAGAAGTATCAGGAACAGGGAGAAGTCAGAGGTGGCCAAAACTAAAGATATCCAGTTAATCTGACTCTAGATTAAACAAGCATACCTTTAGGGTTCAATGTTGGATTCCTCTTTGTCCTAAAAAAGTGCTAGAGCAGAATGAGGTTTTCCTCCTGTCTCCAGTCCTACCACATTTAGAAATGTAAGCCAAGGCAGGGGAAGAAAAAGACTCTGTTTTCATATCATGAGAAACCATCTTGAGGCTCAGTGTTGGAAGCATGATTATTTTGATAGTCCTTTGGCAATATTCAATGATCCCTGACCCACCCTAGCTTTTTCATCTGATGTGCCCTGAAACTGAAAGAGCAGAGAAGACACTTCCAGACCCCTTCATATCTTTTCGCCACCTCATCAGTCTGCGCAATTCCTGTACACCCAGTATGGGTTAGTAATGTGGTTTTATCTTTTTAAAGATTTTATTTATTTATTCATGAGAGACATAGAGAGAAAAAGAGAGAGAGAGAGAGAGAGAGAGGCAGAGACATAGGCAGAGGGAGAAGCGGGCTCCCTACAGCGAGCTTCATACAGCGAGCTTCATCCCAGGATCAAGATCTCAGCCACCCAGGTGCCCCTAATAATATGATTCTTGAGGCTGAATTAAAGGTTTGCATGTTCTTCTAGACTTCATGTGTGTGCATAACTTGGAAACAGGCAAAGTGGTTTAATAATCAACCCTACTATAACTCTTTTCCAACTTTAAGGAGGAATGCTAAAGTAAACAAATTTCAATTTATCCTATTTAATCTAAGCAGTCTAAGGAAAATGATAAATAGCTCAATTTTCTTTTCTCCATATATAGTATCGACTCTTTCTGGAAAGACACTACTCCTATGCCAGAGTCCAGTTATTTTAGAGAAAAAAATATAAATACAAGAATTTTAGGGCCTTAAGATACAGGTTCAGAGGAAGCACTAATTCCAGGATAAGGGAAAGGGACACCTTGGAAGCTGCTGGAGATGCAGGGATTCTGAGTTTGAGTTATACTTTTTTGTTGTTGGCTGTAGAGGATTAGAGGTGTTCCCTGGGGTGGATATACCTCTTTTTTAGTGTGTGCTCATAGTAACATGGCAGGAAGAGGAGCTTTGGTTTGAATGTATAACATGGATATTGTACAGGATAACAGGATAACAGGGTATGAGTACCCCGCCCCCCACCACCACCACAAATAAACTGTACCAGGACCCAGAGCAATTGAAATCACAGCTAAAATTTGAAAAAAAAAAAAAAAAAGAAAGAAAGACAAAAAGGAGGAACTGGGTTATCCATCCAACTAACTCTTCCCTTAAGTAGCCAGTTTGGTCTAATATGAAGACTGATGGGTCCTGCTGTTGAAAGCTAAAGCTAAATGAGACTGTAGCCACTACAGGTGTCCTGAGCCTGGCATTATTTCTGATATTAGGATGGTATTTTAAATCTTGATTGAGATTTCTCATCAGGAAAATAAATTTACATTCTTTTCTTTATTTTTTCTAACTGAATTTATATTTTGAATAAATGAGTTATTTACCAGTTTCAATATTCAAAACATACAAAAAGACATGTATTAAAAACTCTCTCAGGATCCCTGGGTGGCTCAGTGGTTTAGCGCCTGCCTTCAGCCCAGGGCATGATCCTGGAGTCCCGGGATCGAGTCCCACATCAGGCTCCCTGCATGGAGCCTGCTTCTCCCTCTGTCTGGGTCTCTGCTTCTCTGTCTCTCTGTATCTCTCATGAATAAATAAATAAAATCTTAAAAAAAAATAAAATAAAAACTCTCTCTTCTCTCCTGTTCCCCAGCTCCCCAGTGCCTTACCTTTGAGGCCACCAGTGTTACCAGTTTCTCCATAGCTCACCAGAGATGTTTTATGCTTACATGAGCAAACATTTATTAGGTTCACCCCTTTCTTGCATAAACAGTCATATACTACACACACAGTTTGACATCTTGCTTTAATATCACATATCTTGAAAATCATTCCATTTCAGTACACAAAAAGCTTCCTCATAATTTTTAAATGACTGCATGTTGCTCCATTGTATGAATGTACCATTCCACATTTCATTTTTCTCATACTAAGTGACACTTAAGTTGTTCTAATCTTTTACTACAACAGCACTAATACTTTAATGAATATTCATCTACACACATCATTTTGGGTGCAAGCATATCCATAAAATAAATTTCTGGAAAGAGAAGTGCTAGGTTATAGTATAAATGCATTCATAATTTTGATAGGTATTGCCAAATTACACTCCATAGAGGTGGTAAAAATTTATGCTCCATCCCTCATTGACAAAGTTATTAACTATTTTGACATTGCCGGTCTTGTATATGAACAATAGCATCTCAATTTGGTTGCATTTTGCATTTGTCTTATCATGAATGAGGCTGAGTATATTTCCATATGTGTAACAATACGTGCATGTCTATTTCTGGGACATATTATGCCATCCACATAAAAAATAGATTTGTGTGTCATTCTCATTCAGGTTATGGGATTACTTTTCTGGTTAATGCAGACAATATAGGAGTCTTATGTAGAATGTTGTTCAAATATAAGGGATCTCTGGTCCCAAAATAACTGCTTAGGGAATAGATTTCACAACTAGAATTGTCTATGAGAGGGAGCATAATCTGAATATAAAATGAAACTTCTACCTTACTCTCACCTCCAAGCAATGGACATAAGGAACTATTGAATAAATGGCTTAAGATCCAGATCCAAATCTTCACCAATCTGAAATGTTGGCAGGTTTGGGTCTGTTCATGAAAATTCCCTTTTGGGACCAGTCTTAATGGACTCAGCCTTTATGGTGCTATCTCCCTAATCATCTGCTTCCCAGCAGATAAGACCCAGGGATAGGGAAAAATGAGTTGAAGAAAATAAAGTTGATCACCCCCTCATTCCAGTTACATATGCTGTCACAACTACCAGGAAGATACTACAAATGAAAGACTTAGACATTTTTTTTTGAAGCCCAAGTGGACATAAAATTTAAGTTTACTTGTTTACTGGATTTATTTAAAAAATATATGATTCATGAAAATAGAAGCAAAGATTTTGGAAAAATAGTATAAATATGAGGTTCCTCACTTATTAAATCAAATCAAGGACCCATGACTTTATGATTCACCAAAAATATTAAATAAAAATGAAAACTTCCTTTGACCAAATAAAAGGCAAGTTCTTGGTTAATTCTGGGAGGGGGGAAGGAATGCTTAAGAGTCTAAGAAAAACTATATTTGGAACTGAACAAGTACAAGAAAAATATAACTTTAAATTACCAAATTATTTGATACCAAGAATTTCTACTTGATAAGAGTTTTACTTTTCCAGTTTGGGTCCCCAATCCTGTTCGTTCTTATGATAAACTAATCTTGATCATGCTGCCATTAGGATTTAATTTATTAAAATTTCTCTGGTCATGGCTATCTACGGGACCTGGAAAGCAAAGCCATTCATCCCTATTTAGAGCATATCTGGAAATCACTCACAAGGCTCTCTGAACAAACTAAAAAAACTTAATTCCCATTACCAGAGACCAACTATAGACAGTCAACATTTAATTGTGGGTCAGACTTTGTCCATGTTCAAGGATGGAGGTTGTTAATTGATTAGAAATAGGTAGCAAAATAATAAAACTTGATTTAACGGACTTACAAAGTAGAAAAAAATTCCAAAATACATTAGTAAGACTTTACCCTGAAGACCTGAAGACTGTGTCTTTAGTTCTGGAGTATGATTTTTTTTTGTTTTTATTCAAATATGACATATCTACAGAAAAATGCACAAATTAGAAGTACATACTTTGATGAGTTACCAAGAATAGAGTACATCTGTGTAACTACCCTCAAGTCAAGAAATAAAATATGACTACTATCGCTGAAGGCCTCATGTCCTTATGCAATGTCTAGCCTCTGCTCCTCTACAAATACAATCAGATTTCTAACACTATAGATTACTTTCACCTGGCTTTGTACATTATAAATGGAATTGTAATCATGTATTCTTTTGTATCTGGCTTATTTTGTTCAGTATTATATTTGTGAGTTTCCTCCATATGGTTTCATGTTCTTATTTATTTTATTTAGGGTAAAAATTTTTTTAGCATCTCAAGTGTGTATAAAGAAGTGAGATCTGCTGAGAATGGTACAACAGCCACTTATAAGTCTTGGTAGGGCCAATACATTTTTGATCTTCCAATAAATACACTGTCTCACTTATCAGCGCTATGTTTACGTATACATAAGTCTCCAGTGACCTGTTTTACTCTTCTGATTGGAAGTAAAAAATCACTGCAGGCTAGATAGAAATATCTGGCTTTGCTCTAGTAGGCCAGACTCTATCTATGGGAAAAGACTTACCAATTCTAATTGCTCAGGAAATGAGTGACAACGTAATTAAAGCACCTAATGTTAATATCAGTAACCCTCAGAGGACCACATCTTCAGTTATAGAGACCTGTAACTTTTATAACTAAAGGAAATGTTGCTTTTGAGACTGAAGTTACAGTATTTGGATAGAAATCACAGAGTTTCACACTTGGAGTATAGCACTTGAACTTAGTGGGCTGAGAAAAAAAATAGGATTTGTTTCAGTTTGTAAATCATCTTAATCTGTATCTTACATTAATATAAAATGGAGAGGACATAAAAATGAATGTTAAATGAACATAACAATGAAACAAATATATTTAACAAATTAGTAGGCAATTTAAAACTTGTGAATGGATGACCCTAAACTGCTAAGGAAAGTGCACTCTTGCCTAGCAACCCTCAGCCTCGCTGTGATTGGGCTGGGTGCCTATTTTTAGTTGTCTCTGCTACTGAGCCAGATGAATGCCACCTCCTTCTTTCACTTTGCTTTGGATAATGGCCAAATACCAGGATTTACTATTCTTTAAATAGATTGCTCCCATCTGTTCACAATCAATAGGAAAAAAATTGAGATGTGGAATATGCCATGGTCTCTTGGCCATTCCTGCCATATCAGACTGAGAGATTTAAGGTATTTGTCATATGGTTCTCTATTTCCTTCTTTTTTGAACACATGGTATTGGTAAAACACCATTAAGATGGTCTATTATAGTAGAAAATAATTTAGATAATCTATAGCAGGGGAAATAAAATAAAAGCATAGGATATTTTTAATGTTTCTGTCTTTCGCAATATCCTAAGAATTTTTGCATGTAACTATTTTGTGCTCTCTCTATTATAGAATAGAAAACTGTCTCTAGTGCCCCAAGTGAGAAAGGAAAAAATGATCACTGGCTATACTATATTCAGCTTTCCCTGTTTTCCTAGGGTAACAAACAATTCCAAAGTATCAGTGGCTTACAGTAACAAAGTTTATTTCTTGCTGCATTATATGTTGCCTGGTGGTCAGCTATGGCTTTGCCCGGTGTCTTTCCTGCTCTAAGTTCTAGGGTAAAGGAGTAGCTTCTACCTAGAACGTGCCATTCTCATGGCAAAGGGAAAGGAACAATGACAGAACTTTAAAATGGTTCTTAAATTTACTTCTCATAATCTTGCATACATCATCTATGCTCATATTCCATTGGCTAACATAAGCCATGACAGGTTTGACAGCCAAGAGGCAGGAAGAATAGTCCCTAAGTGTTGGAGTGGGTGGTGCCCAACAACACCTCAGGGCTAGAAGAGGCAGTGGCAGGCCCTGTAGGGTGGCCGAGGGCAGTGGGGACAGCAGGGCTCAGGTGGAGAGTTTGTACTGGGGAAAGGGGACAGGGGGCAGAGTTCTGGGCTGGAGGGTGGTGCAGGGGCCCAAATGCTGAACCTAGAAGCCCATTCTGAGGGAGGGGCTTGGCACCTCTTCAAGTGAGGAGCTCCTCTGGATGGTCTCCCCACTGCAGCCGGGAAGGCTGAGCTGGCAGGAGCCTGCCATCCCACCTGGGGAGAGTAGCCAGAGGCATCCCTGCTCAGAGCCAGAGGGACTGAGGAGCATGGGGGTGGAGGTCTCCAGAGGCAAGGAAATCCCTGGAGGCCATGGTGGCCAGGTGCTGGCTTCCCACTTGGGGATCAAAGCTGGAGAAGCCCCAGGGCCAGACTGAAGGTGCTGGGGCAGCTGGAGGGGGATGCCCTAACCAGAGAGGACTGCCAATGGGCACCTACGGGTAATTCCAAGGAGCTGGGTACCCCATGCAGGGGTGGACAGCACAGGGGGCCCCCATGACAGGCCAGAGGGTTGGATCAATTGCAGGCTGGGCTCAATAGGCAGAGTGCACAGGTGCTCAGGGGGTGGCGACAGCTGGAGTCATGTGGGCTTCCTCAGGGATGGGGATGCAGGGTGGATGCTCTGCCTATCTGGTTCTGTAGATGCATTTGCCCCGTCTCAGATGAGAACCGCCCTCCAAAGCCAGACAGCCAGGCATTTCCCTCCTGGGCTGATTCCTACAAGAAGGAACACCAAGGAAAAGCCTGGTGGACAAGAGCCAGATGGAAAGAGTCACCAAAATTTGGGGGGCGGGGGGGCCCATTAGACTAAAATCTTTGTCAATCATCTTGAGAATGAGACAGAAAGATAGCTTATCTCAAGAGGGAGATTCTGTGATGGGAAACACCCAGAGCATGTGACGATAAATATTCTATTTTGGTCCACCCTCTCCTTCTGAAACAGCTAGTTGATGAGACAGTGAGGAAGTTTTAACTGAATGCCAACTGAATCTTTAAAACAAGAGAATAAGCTAGCAAGTAGGATCTGAGAAGCTATGAGCAAAGAATTAAATTATTGCTTTTTTTTTCTCAAGACAATAAAAGGACTTAATAAAGTTTTAAAACACATCTGACTGGGAGTTATCTCTTGTATTATTATTATTTTTTAAGATTTTAGTTTACCTTAAGTAATCCCTACACCCCACATGGGGCTCAGACTCAAACCCTGAGATGAAGAGCCACATGCTCTAGTGACTGAGCCAGCCTGGCATCCCAAGAGTTATCTTTCAGTATGCTGACCCTTTCACTTGCTTTCCTGTAGCAATAACTTAGAAATTAACTTGGAGCCTCTCAAGAAACAAATAGCTGCTCCTCCATTTTTCTGAAATCCCTTTATATAATATTTCCCTTGACAGAACAGTCACACACCCACAACTTCTGGACCTTTAGAATTACAATTCCCAGTGGGGGGGAAAAAAAACTGATCTCATGTTCTCTTTCCCCCCTAGTCTCTTGAAAAGGATTCTTTCATACAACTTGGCTTATGTGTCCACTCATAAACCAATCAACTGTGCCCAGGGATGGGGAAGATGTCACAGTCATAAGAACATGTGACTGCCTTTCAACTCAGTGCCTATCACTGGCCTTCCAGCTCCCCTCTTGGCTCTTTTGAAAAGAATTTATTTCAGATGTTCTTTTCTGTTTCTTCCTACATTGTATTGCCTCAAGTGATTAACGACAACATCAGATGTGATTGCTGGAGATCCAGTTCTACTTTCTTAACCAGGGTGTTAGTATGAGGGCATATCCAATCCTCATAATGAACAATTTAAAAAAATCTCAGAACATTTAATATACTGAGAAAATATCAAAACTAAAACAAATGACTCCATATACTCATTTTTATATTTCTCCACTTATTCATTACTCATTCATTTATGCATTCATTCAGCAAGTATTCTTTGAGCACTTTAATATGCCAGACACTGAATTAGGTAAATTTTGATTCCTGTGAACATACAAAAAATGTGACCTCATTTTCATGGTCATTACCACAGATCAATGTATCTCACTCCTTTTGAAATTTGAAGTCCTAATTTTGGAGAAGTGGCTGAGAACATTGTCTAACAACTCACTTGTTTGAGTGAAGTAGTCATTTGGAACAACTTTTTAATACATTATTTTGGAAAAACATATCAAGAGTCAAGAAACTGTTTTATAATTTGACCTAATGATTTGTATTTAAGGGTTTATTCTAAAGGAAAAAAGCTCAAAAGATATTTATTGTACCACTATATTTATTATATGACACTTCAGAAACCACCTGACTGTATAAAAGTAAAGGAATGGCTAAGAAAATTGGGATATTAATTAAATAAAAGATTATGCAATTATTAAAATGATATATGTGAATATGGGTAATGTTTCTGTTAAGTGGCAAAATCATAATTCAAAAAGATCAAATCACTATGTTGAAAATTACTTAAAATTTAATATACAATCCAAACTGAACGGCAAACAAAAATATAAGTAATTATGTTTACCATTAATATATTTGATCACAGTGTGTTTAATCATATTGTTTCCTTAAGTGACATTTTGTGAAGCATCAAGCCAAACAACATGTAGGTTATAAGTATATTAATTTCTTTTGGTTTTGCCCCTTTCTATAAAATGGCAACAATTTTTTTTCTTGGTGGTGATAATGCAATCAGCTATTAGACTGATACGAGCTGCTGTAACAAATTTGTCCCCCAAATTTGTCAAATACAATAGAAGCTCATTTGCTGTTCATGTAACAGCCTGGCTCAAGTGTTGTGATTGGTGGGATTAACTCCACACACAAAGCTATATGGTGCTCAGACTGTTGGCTGACCTGCCCTCTCCAAGAGTTTCAAGATTGTTTTGGTGGTTGCCATCTTAGCCATAAAAAGAAGACTGGGGAGTGAGGGAGACCCATGGAGAAGGTTTTCATTCAGCAAGCTTCACTCATCAATTCTGCCCACATTCCATTGGCTAAAATCCAGGCATTTACACACACCTGACTGCAAAGGAGACTGTGAAACAGATTTGGGTGTGTGCCTAGAAAGAAGAGTAAAGTAATTTTCTTGAGGATTTAGCAATCTTTGCCCAAATTCAAAGCTTCTTTGATTCCAGATAATGGTTCCCTTACACATTTTCTTGATAGTGTGTGTGTGAAATAATTGTTTGTGAGTTGAATTGCAATAAGAACTAGCCATTTTAGAGAACCTACTATGTATCAGGCACTGTTCTGTGTATACATGCGCACACCTGTGTGTTTGTGTGTGTGTGTGTGTGTCCACAAAAACCTGGACACAAATGTTTGTAGCAGCTTTATTCACAATTGCTAAAACTTGGAAGAATTAAGATGCCCTTCAGTAGGTAAATGGATGAACAAACTGCAGAACATTCCTAATGGAATATTCTTTAGCAATACAAAGCACTAAGCTATCAAGCCAGGAAAAGAGATGGAAGAAACTTAAATATACATTGCTAAGTGAGAAAACCAATCTGAAAAGGCTATATGCTATATAATGCCAACTGCATGATATTCTGGAAAGGTCAAAACTATGGAAACAGTAAAAAGATAGCAATTTCCAGGAGTTTGAAGGAAGAAAGGAGGGAAGAATAGGTGTAACACAGGAGATGCTTAGAGCAGCGCAACTATTCTGTATGATACTGTAATAGGAGATAGTTGTCATATATTTGCCGAAACTCATAGTTGACACAACACAGACAATGGACTTTAGTTGATAATAATGTGACGATACTGGCTCATCAATTGTAACAAATGTACCACAGGGATGCAGGAAGTTCATAATAGAGGAAGCTGTGTATGAGAAGGGGAAGGATGGAAAGCCACATGGGAGTTCCCTGTACTTTTTTTATATAAACCTGAAAAGCTCTTAAAAATTGTCTATTAATTTTTAAATATGAAATGACAATAGGTTGACTCTTTTTAGCTCTGAGTCTGTTTATTAAAAAGTCAATTAAATGTTTCCCATTGTCAGGGCACCTGGGTGGTGAGTGTTGGGCTATTGATTTTGGCTCAGGTTGTGATTGCAGGGTCTTGAGATCAAGCCCTGAATTGGACTCTGAACTTAACATGGAGTCTGCTTGTCCCTCTCCCTCTGCTCCTCCCCTAGCTCATGCCCTCTCTCTTTCTCTCTGTCCGTCTCTCACTAGAATGAATGAATGAATAAATAAATAGGGACACCTGGGTGGCTCAGCAGTTGAGTGTCTGCCTTTGGCTCAGGGCATGAGACTGGGTCTGGGGATCAAGTCTCACATTGGGCTCCCTGCATAGAGCACACTTCTCCCTCTGCCTATGTCTCTGCTTCTCTCTCTGTGTCTCTCATGAATAAATAAATATATTTTTTTAATTTTAAAAAATAAAAAAAGAATAAATACATTCTTGAAAAAAGTTTCCCATAATCTATTTATATTTTCTCTAGTGGACAATATTCTCTCCCCAGAATTGGCTGAGCAAATTCCATCAGGGAATGTATAAAGGGGATGTCACTTTGATCACCAGAGCCTAGATAAGGTAACTTCTCTTGAAATTTGAAAAAGTAATCTTAGAAAAATTTAAATATATACTTATTTAGATGGAGCAAACTCAAAATTTAAGTAAAAAATTAAAATTTTCAGGTAACATCAATTATGTATTTACTATCTAGGAAATTAAGAGAAAAGCTCCATTGAATTTAACACAATTATATAAAACTTAAGCAAAATCAAACCTGTTAAATGATTCTGTGGCTATAAACACAACACTAGTATTTGATGAAATATTATCATTGCTGGACCCTTTTTTAAAAGTCATTTTTGGAAAACTCTGCCTTTATTCATGCTAAAATTGGGTCTAAAATAGATCCTCTCATGTTTGCTACTGCTTCTAATAAAAGTGTGGAATTTTTGCTGAGTTAATTAATTAGATCTGGGTGAATTTCTCCAATTTTAGATTTTCTCACTGATGGAAAGTGTAGGAAGGGGACTCATTTCTCTAAATAATGCATTTGGCACCAATATTTTTAATATCTTACAGTGATGTTACTTATAACATCATGTATTTTTAGGGACATCGCCTTGTACTGTTTGAAAGACTGGGTTTCTTTTCAGTTCTAAGCTCATTTACCTGCCTGAAAGAAATTTCAGATTGTGTCCATTCTTGGTGCTACCTCTCTGAATTCCTGCAACATGCCAATCTGTTCCTATATTTTCCTTTGCATTTTTAACATGATCTTTTAGACTCCAAACTCCTCCAGGGCTATTTCTTATATACTTCTACAGCTCAAGTACTAAGTCAGAGTATGTGTTAAAAAAAAAAATATATATATATATATATAGTTGATAATAACAGTACTCAACTTTTTGAACTCTAAAAAATATACTCCCAAAGTGTTTTAAGAGTTGATATTATCATTGAAAAAAATAATTTCTTGACTTACTGAAGAATCCTGGCATCTTTATGGCATTGAGATTTGAGGATACTGGACTCTCTTAAGAACTAGTTCCTTAAGGTTCAATTTAACCAGGTCATAATTGGTCATATTGACATGTAGAATTGAAGGCTCAGAAATAGCAATACAAAATTCTAAGAAATTCCTTAGAATTGATTTCCCAGATTTAAAATACTTTGATCAATTTAATCCATTATCGTGTTGATAATGATATAATAATGAATCACCACTTATTTGCACTTGCTAAGAACCAGACAGTATGCTACTATATTATATTTATTGCATGCTATTACATAACAGTCACTATATAAAGATAACAATTAATTTTCAATGGCTTCCTCTTTTACTTGAATAAGACCCAAACCTCTTGCCATGCACCCTTAGACCCTCCTCAGTGTCATCTCATACCCTCCCTCCCTGCTCTTTGTGTATTAGCTAAGTCACCTTTTTAAAATTTAAATTCAGTTAATTGACATATAATGTATTATTGGTTTCAGTGGTAGAGGTTGGTAATTGATCAGTCTTATACAATACCCAGTGCTCATTGCATCATGCGCCCTCCTTAATGTCCATCACCCAGTTACCCCATCCCAGTACCCACCTCCCCTCCAGCAACCCTCAGTTTGTTCCTTATAGTAAAGAGTCTCTTATGGTTTGTCTCCCTCTCTGATTTCATCTTGTTTTATTCTTCCTCTCTTCTCCTATGATCCTCTGTTTTGTTTCTTAAATTCCATATATGAGTGAGGTCATACAATAATTGTCTTTCTCTGATTGACTCATTTCACTTAGCATAATATCCTCTAGTGTCATCCATGTCATTGCAAATGGCAAGATTTCATTTTTTGATGGCTGAATAGTATTCCACCATATATACCACATCTTCTTTATCCTAAGTCACCTGTTTAAGTGTCTTCAAACGTTGTACTGAGCTCCTTTGCACATGCTGTTCCCTGTGCCTGGAATTCCCATCCTCTACTCTTCAGTAGTTCACTCCTGCTTCTCCTTTTGGTTTAGTGTAGCAGTCACTTCTCCTGAGTGGCCTTCTGTGACACTTTTCTATATCTAAGTTTAGTCCCTCTTTTTATTATCTTTCACAAAGTATCCATTATTGTCCCCTATAATCATTCATCAAAACTGGTGATTATTCATAGTTATATATTGGGATGTAAATCCCTATCTCCTTGACTAAACTGTAAGCTTCAGGAGGGCAGGAGCTACCTCTGATTCATGAAAAACACTTACTAGCATCTATTGAGTGGACAAATTCATATATCAAAGAGGAATTAGAGTTATTTCATTAAACATGATACTTTCTAACTGATAATAATAAATAACTTCATTATAAAATAATTATCCTAAAAATGTTATTTAAAAGCTGTTGTATGTCCAACTACTATAGCTTCTTGCCTGTTATATAACTTAAACAACATCTAAAGCGATCTCTTATTTTGTGGTTAAAGTGGTGGTTATTTTCCCATAGAATTAAAAGCCATCTGTGAAACAATCCTTTGACTTTGTCATGAAGGAAATTGAAGAAAATATTCGGAATATCAAACCTGGAATACTTAAGCTGGAAACAGAAAACAGAAATAGTCTTGTGGGATCATTTTATCATAAGCATCCTTTTGTAGGTGGTTAGCTTTCAGCTAGTTCCAAAAGGCCTTCTCCAAATATTCCTACACTGAGAACTCTAGTCTAACCAAAAAAATTCCACAGCACTCATTTTTGCAATTATTATATATAACTTTGAATTGATATTCTGCTGCTTCATTTCTTACCTAACCAAATACATGAAGTACTTCTTCTAGAAAGTAGAGGCCATTTCTTAAATTTCTTTATACTCCCCCTAGGGCAGTGCAATGCACAAGGATTCTGCATTAAATACTTGCTAAATAAATTAGTTCCTAATTGTTTTATTGCACTGAAGAGTCCAATGCAATGACTAGCAAATAGTTTTGACTGCTATTTTCACTGGAAGTAGGAAACAATTGCAGAAAAGTGTATGGAGTTTGCACAGGAAGAGAGAGTTTTCCATGGAGCTTGATATTCATTGAATACCAATCTTGTGCGAGTTTTTTAATAGATATTTATCTCACTTGATACTCCCAGCAACCTTATGAAATTCGTATGATCATTATAATTCTGCCATAGAAGGAACCAATTCCAAGTTATTTTCGAAGACCAACTAGCTAGTAAGAGTTGTAACTGGAATTCAAGTCCAGACCTGATTCTAAGACTGCTCTGTCTGCTAACCTATCATAGCTTTGAAGATACAAAAAACAGAAATGACTATATCATGGCAGAAAAGAGTAGATGGTTGAAGAGGAAGGAACTTAAAAAGGAGGAAATAAAATCTAAACTTGTAAGTGAAATGGTGATCTAGAGAGACAGAAGCCATGACTTTTCCTCTCATACGTGATGAGCAGATAATACAATAATCTTAAGAACAGAATGATTGCTAAGACTATGTGCCAACTGATGGAACCGGCTGTGAACACCTACACATCAGGAAGAGATTCCCACAGTGAGACTCCAGAGAAGGTAAGGCAGAGAGGAGTGATCCATCAGCGGCATGCCAAGGAACTGGTTGGCAGGCTGGACAGGATGGGCAGTGTTCTCTCCCTCTCAGGCGGCTGTTAACCAAAGGAAGGACTTGACTGAAGACTGGGATGTTAAGGATAAGAGCTGTTTGGGATCTTCTTTTGTTGTTCATATAACATCAATTTACTTGAAGCTTTGTAAATGTACAATTTTATATTTATTAAAATTTTTTTAATGTAGTAGTAAAGCCACAAAAAGATTTTTTTTGTTGTTGTTGTTGTTTTTTTTTAATTTATTCATGATAGTCACAGAGAGAGAGAGAGAGAGAGAGAGAGAGAGAGGCAGAGACACAGGCGGAGGGAGAAGCAGGCTCCATGCACCGGGAGCCTGATGTGGGATTGGATCCCGGGTCTCCAGGATCGCGCCCTGGGCCAAAGGCAGGCGCCAAACCGCTGCGCCACCCAGGGATCCCATCCACAAAAAGATTGTAAGTGCCTATTCTATAATTCAGAATTCTCAGCTCACAGGAGGAAGAGGAAATTATGCTATCACTAGTTGATAGAAATGATTATTTTTGAACTCCCAAGAAGGTATACTAATAAAACTTTCATTCATATTGCATGTCATTACATATGAATAATGAATATATGAATAAATGAAATGTAAAGTAAAATTCCCAAAAAGTGCAACTATCTGGCAGCAGGGCTTATATTTGTAAAGATGCAAAGATCATTTATAGGGAATTCTCAGTAAGAAAAAAATCTAACTCAAAAAGTTATCTGGGTAGGTATTCTTTCTGAGTTTCACTGTGAAAATGCAGATTTTTTTTATTTGACTTGTTTCAAAAATCATTAAAGTTGAAAATATCAATTCACTCTCTACATTCATCATTAGTGGGAATATAAATTAAAGAGCTATCATTTCTGCTCTTTGTATAAACCATTGTGAAACTCTTCCAAATATACTTTAGAGATCATAATTTTACCACAAATATTACCTTCATGATTTCAAATAACTTGCAAATAATTAAGGTATATTGTTTTTAAAATTTATATATATATATATATATATATATACACATACATACTACATATACATCTTTGTTTTTGTTTCAAGTTTTTATTTAAATTCCAGTTAGTTAACATGTAGTGTAATATTGGTTTCAGGAGTAGAATTAGATGTTTTTGAAGCTTTATTTCTCTTTAAATATTTCTTGGCTACTTCAAACTTAAAAATGTGTATAGTTTTACAAGACTTTTTCTGAACTGCTTTAAGCTATTAGAGTGTGACATTTTGATAATGACTTTTTTATATGGAACTTTGAGCTGGCAGTAAACAAGAAAGTGGAGCAGATGAATTTAGAAATTTAGAGCTGCAGAATTTATTTACCTACTGGAGAATCTAAATGTCTGAACCAAAAGAAAACAAGCATGTCACTGTAAGTCCTGCTCTACTGACTCTCCTGAAGGCCTTACAATGGCCTTTTCCCACAATGTGTTCTAAGGAAGAGTACTCCTGTAAGATGCCCATTATTCACACTCTTGTGATAAAAAGAAGCCAGGGGAATGCTGCACATGAGATCTACCCTCTATGAGAGTCCCTATGCACAGTTAGCTTATTAGAGCCTCCAAAATGTGCTGAAGTAAAGAAGCCTCTTTGTCTTGTGATGCCTGGTGTTTCCTAAACTCATTAAACAACAAAACCTTTTCTTTTCCAGATAGAATGTTATAGTTTCCTTCAGACCTCAGAGGCTAGGGAACAAATTTTGTGGAAAATTGTTATACAGTTTTCATATTAGTCAGAGTTGTCCAGAGAAACAGGGAGAGAGAGAGAGAGACAGAGGGAAAGTGGGAGGAAGGAGAGGGAGATGGATGGAAGGGGGGAGAGGGGAGGGAGGAGAGAGGCAGAGAGAATGAGGAAGTAGCTCATACAATTAGGAAGGTTGAGAAGCCTCATGATCTGCCATCTGCAAGCTGGATCCTCAGGGAAGCCATTGGCATAATTCAGTCTGAGTCCAAAAACCTGAGAACCAGAGGAGTCAATGAAATAACTCCTAGTCTGAGAGCAGGAGATGAGATGAGATGAGATATCCCAGCTCAAACATTGAGGCAGGAAGAAAGGGCCAAATTCATCTTCCTTTGCCTTTTGTTCTACTCACCAACATTGGGGTGCAGTCTACTTCATTGAGTCCAACGATCTTAAATGCTAACCTCATCCAGAAACATCTCAGAGACACTCTGAACAATGTTTTATCTACACACACCATGGCTCACTCAAATTGACACATAAAATCAACCATCACAGAGTTTATTTATTTTCTTAAAGATTTATCCATTTATTCATGAGACAGAGAGACACAGAGGCAGAGACAGAAGGGGCTCCTGGGACTCGATCCCAGACCCCGGGATCATGCCCTGAGTGAAAGGGAGATGCTCAACCGCTGAGCCACCCAGGTGTCCCACCTTCACAGAGTTTAATTTGAGGTCTACCACATGAACAACCGAAACAAAGAATCTTAACAAAAGTAATAAAGGGTTAAAACAACAATAACACAAACTTCATTTAAAATCCATTTATGGCTCAAATACTTGCATGATTTTATGTCCAAAACTGTTTAGTTTTTGAAAGAAAACAAGTCCCCTAAATGAGAAAGAATATACAGTTATTCTAATGGGCTTATTTTGACTCATTATTTAAAAACTTCACTGTCATTATTAAGCTATGCTATGGGTTTAATGGGTGCCCCACATATCTTTTCACATAGATATAAATGGATTTCATATTGGGTATTTTCAAATATGCGAAGAGTGACCCATAGAGTAAAGCAGCATTTTCCTTCCAAGTGTCAGTTTTCCCAGATTCTATTTATTCTCATCAAGCTTTTGACAAATTTCCACACGAGTGTGAAAACACACATCACAGCCAGTATCATCTGAGAGGAATGAGCAAGCAAGCACTGCAGCTGTCCAAGGCCTTCATTATTACCAAGCATGATAAAATTTGACCTAACGTTTCATACTCTGTTCCACTCTCCTCTTCCATGATGTCAGTCAGGCTCTGAAATTACAAACAGATGCAGAAAGCGAAATTTTGCTACCAACAGTGAACCTAACAAAAAAGAAAGCCAAGAGAAGATAGGCTACCTTTATTTTTTTTTCAAAGATTTTGTTTATTTATTCATGAGAGACGAGAGAGAGAGAGAGAGAGAGAGAGAGAGAGAGAGAGAGGCAGAGACACAGGCAGAGGGAGAAGCAGGCTCCATGCAGGGAGCCCGATGTGGGACTCGATCCCGGGTCTCCAGGATCACGCCCTGGGCTGAAGGTGGTGCTAAACCGCTGAGCCACTGGGGCTGCCCAATATGCTACCTTTAAGATCATGACCCTAAGGAATGCCTGTTATTGAAAATATTTACAAAAAGGTCAATGATTATTTGTGTTTAAATTTGTATTTTTAAATATTCTTTTAGTTTCTTTTTTTTTTTTTTAGCATTTTTAGATACAGCTCTGCTTTGGCTGTATTATTGTTCTATAAAGACTAAAAGCAGGGGGCACCTGGGTGGCACAGTCAGTTATGCCTCTGACTCTTGGTTTCTGCTCAGGTCGTGATCTCAGGACCCTGGAATTGAGCCCCACATCCAGCTCAGTGCTCAGCTAGGAGTCTGCTTGGGGTTCTCTCTCCTTCTCCCTCTGCCCCTCCCCCCATGCACGTGTGCTCTCTCTCTCTCTCTCTTTCTCAAATAAATGGGTGAATCTTTAAAAGAGAGAGAGATAGAGAAAGCAGAAGGGAGAAAAGAAGAAGGAGAGGTAGAGAAGGGAAAAAGAGGAAGAAAAGCAATGGGGGAGAAGGAAAAGGAGGGAGAGAAATGAAGGTTTCCTTTCCACTAGCAAAGTAACAGTAATAAAAGTAAGTTTTAATGTCTACACACCATGTCCTAAAAAGAAGCAGTCTTTCCTCTAGAGGCTTATCCTTAAAAAGAGGGAACTATCTTTACAGAAACCCCCAGGAGGGATCCCTGGGTGGCGCAGCGGTTTGGCGCCTGCCTTTGGCCCAGGGCGCGATCCTGGAGACCCGGGATCGGGTCACACGTCGGGCTCTCGGTGCATGGAGCCTGCTTCTCCCTCTGCCTGTGTCTCTGCCTCTCTCTCTCTGTGACTATCATAAATAAATAAAAATTAAAAAAAATATTTAAAAATAAGAAACCCCCAGGAAACCTTTCATTACATCTCATTTTTTTTTCAATGAGTTCTCCTGCCTTCTCATGAGGACATTTATTATCATCTCCTTTGTTGCCAAGGAAGCGTTCAACTTCCTTTGTAGTACTTGGACACTTTTGGAGAGATAAAAGTGTTGGAACAGAAATCTAGGCATTATCAGGGAAGAAGGAAGCAGGACAAATCCTGGCAACCAATATTTTCCCCGATGCTAAATTTTTTTTCAAAGAGAAATCTTTATTTTGTAATACTTATGTTTATATCCCTGAGTATTGTTCAATGAGTTAAACAAAGAAGCCATCGGACTGAGGTGGCTCTAATGCAGTGGCAGCCTACGTAAGCAAACCCAAACCTAAGCCTGTAAATGCCTCATGGTTATGAAATCGAAACCAGTCACAAACGGTACACTAACTTTTAAGCTACAACCAATCAAATCATTTCCTTTCTTTGTTCTGGCACCTTCTCTGTCTCTCACTCCTCTCTGTGGAGCACTCCTAACCACTTCTGGCTTGATGCTGCCCAACCGGAATTAAGCTTCGCTCAAATAAACTCTTAAAATTTTTAATATATCTCCGTTTATCTTTTAATAGTATCTATGTCCTTTCCTTATTGATTTTTTAAAAAAGATTTTATTTACTTATTTGAGAGAGAGAGAGCACTAGAGAGACAGAGCAAACATGAGTGGGGGGCAGAGGGAGAGGGAGAAGCAGACGCTCCTCTCCACTGAGCAGGGAGCCCAACATGGGGTTCAAGATCCTGGGGGCTCCTGGGATCCTGATCTGAGCTGAAGGCAGATGCTTAACCTACTGAGCCACTCAGATGCGCCTTCTTAGTGTTTTTTTTAAAGACTCAGTTAGACTCAGCTATGCCAGAGACACCCACCTGACATTTGTTTGCTTTTAAAAAATATATATATACTTGAACCAGAATGTTAAAGAAGGAACAGTGTGGTGCCAGAAAGATGGTGGCAGTGACCAGGGAGAGAGTACAGGGTTGCTTAGTCTGCTGCTCTTCCCCCCATGATCTGGAGTTTCCCCTTGGTAATGGAATACTGTGTGTTCTTGCTACCCCAACATTCAGTCATCCTTCTACTGGTCATATAACCCTCACTTTTCCTCATGAAAAGCATTCTCAGACTATGGTAACTAATGGGTTACCGTCGGCTGACCCATTCTCAGACTCTACGGGGCCCTACATAATATAAATTTGGTCAGTCAAAAAACCACCTTCTGCTAGCCACAGTAATTGGCTTAGGGACAGGACTGAAACCCAAGCTTGGCTAAACAGAACCCCCCAAATCAACTCCAACATCCTTTTCCACCATAGTTGATTACCTGACTACTTATAGCCTAGAACAACCAGCAACCAATATGACCACTATATAGAGTTTCCTGATTATAAAACTAATACTAAAGAAAGTACAGTCATCAGGCTGAGATAGAGAATGCCCAGTGATCCTGATGAGATTGTTTGGATCCAGTGATGCATAAAATTAATGTCCCTCTGGGCTTTACAGTTATATGGCCCAATGTATTGCCTTTCTTAAGCTATAGTTGAGTTTCTGACTCTTATTACAGACTTAACCAGTTCACCTTCCCACTGTTAAACTTTGGAAGTAAAAGTATTATTTCATTAAATAAGTTTCCTTGAGCTTATCCTTTGGCATTTCATTATTTATTTCTTAGCCACTACTGAATCTTTTTGCACAACAAAATACCAATTAATAATGAAAGAAGAAAAAGGCAACACCTCCACAAAAAACTTTCTCATTTCCCCAGCTAGAAATAATCTCCCTTTCCTTTAAATTTCCACAAGATATATTCCTCTAACATTTCTCTTTTTATTTATTTTCTAGCATTTTTTCTCTTTATTCAGTATGTAATGCTTCTTAATACAATCTACATCTGATTCAACTATGCACCCAAACAACACCTAATGCATTTCTTTCATTAAATGCTTACTTAAAATTGAATGGCTAAAAAACCCTCAAAACAAGAAACAAATGCAGTGAGCCACAAACACTATCTTAGATACCACTTTTAAGGCTCTTCTGTCTTTTAAAATTTAAATAAGGTTTATCTTTCATTTTAGGAATGAATAAATTTCAGAAACTTGGTCTCTTTTGAGGAAAAGAGCTAATAAAATCCAACAAGTAAACAAATACTGAGTTATAAAGTACTAACCTTTAATATTATCATCTTACTAACACTTCTTCCCTTCGTTCTGACTCCAAAATAGCTTTTAAATTACTTCCTATGCTCCTTTGGATAGCACAGTCCTGAACCCTGCCAGACATCACTGCCAGGGTAATTTCCAGAGGCCAGAAGAACAAAGCCAATTGTTGTGGGCAAGCACATGGCAAAGTCAGCAGGAGAAAATAGAAGGTAGTGAAGGGCAACTGAAAATTTGGAATTGAGATGGAAAGCACCAAATGAGATCACAGGTAAGTTCTGAAGAGAAATCAATGTCAAAAAATAGGTAGCAGTAAATCACATGTTTGGGAGAGAGCACTTCACAGAATTGTACTAGTTTTAAAAGGCTCTCCTCAGAACTCTTCAGGTTCTGTCTAGTGGTATCTGAGATTAATCCAAAGAGAGGAAAAATATACAGAGAAATCCCAAACCTCTGAATAGAACTCATAAATTAGTTTCTCTTTTACTTTATATTCAAGAAAGCATTTAAAAATTCCAAATATGTACTTTCTATGATACAGTTTTTGTGACTAATGGAGTATCTCTTGTATCCCTCCCAAAAGTCCTAGCTTGATTCTAGTCTCTTCCTCATCTTACTAATGAGGAAACTAAAACAGAGTGGCTGTCATTAACACCATTTGTCTAGGAATGCACCTGGGGATTGGAACCCAAATCTTGATGCTGAAACTGTGTTTGCCAAGAAGAAAGCTTCTTTCAACTCAGAACAATAATGCATAATGCAATATGCATTTAGTATATATTATTTGTGTGTTCCTGAGATCCTGAAAATAGGAAATTTTAAGACTCAATGTCTGCTTCAAAATGGTAACAGTCATAAGAAAAATGTGCAAAAGAAAATGTTAACTTATATAGAGTAAGTTAAATAGGTTTCTCTGTGTTTCATTCCAACCTCTCAATATTAGAAAATTGTAAATAGATATTCCCTTATTCTTTGTCTTCCTCTACATTTTTTCTCTCTGATGGATTAAAAAGACACTGAGGTGACCAGGAAAGCTAGATGAGATTACACTGTAAGGACAAACTAGCTCATTTTTTAAAAAACTTAGATTTCTTTCATTAATGAAGGCATATCTAGAGAAGAAAGAAATGTTTCATAAAAAGTTTCATAAATTGATAACTCCCGGGATAAAATGAGAGAGCTAGTCAGTTGTGTTGTGGTATCACTTTGATTTTTAAACGAGGTAGTATCTCTCAAAAAACTTTTGATAGGGCAGATTTTGTTGAAACAATTTATGAGATTTATACTCTCCAAAACATAATAGCACTGAATTCTGTTGTGTTTCCTATATGTATAGATGTTGAATCATCTCTCTTCCTGTACCTGAGAAGAACTTTTCACACATCTGTCTACCTGACATTTCAAATTTCTAATTTGCTTTGTGAGAAAAACAAAAATTCTCTGACATACCCACTGAGTAATCTGTGTAGGAAGGAAGAAATCTGTCTGCTTTCATTTGGGGGAAAGGACTGAGGATACTGATTAAGGACATATGGAAAAAAAAACACAGATAAAGGAAAGGAAAGTAAAAACATGTAGAAGAAAATTTAAAGACACTGAGAAGGGATGATAAAAAAACTAACACCAACTGATTTATACTTAATATTTGTTATTGGCTCTCTCTGCCTGATTATTTCTCCATATGGCTATCCTTTCTTCCCAGCTGGGTTGTGACTTCCTTTCAACTCCAGCTCCTAGCTGAAGCTTTGCTCAGCACTGACTGCCAACAATCCTTGGCTGTCTACTCATCATAAAGAACAAAATAGAGTGGAGGTTTTCTGTTTTGTTTGTTTGTTTGTTTGTTTGTTTGATTCCAAAGACCAGATCTCTTCCTACCTTCTGTGAAAGCCTTAACTAAAAGAGATTTATCCCACAGGGGAAAGGGAAGAGAGGCAAGTGCTTTGAGGCACTTCTTGGCATTGGTCATTTGAGCAGTAGCAGTGTGGATCAATGAAAGACAGGGCCTTCAGATATTGTACTGTTCATACAACATCCAGTCCTTTGCAGGACTCTGTGACAGAGAGTTCCAGGATTATCTAAGGCTACATTTCCCATCAGCCTGACAGGATGGGGCCTTTGGTTAGATTAGGTAGACTAAAAGGGAAAATCTCTTGCACAGATGTATTTTTGGAATAAAAAAATCATTGTTGCTACATGCTTCAAGTGTTCTGAGCCTTTCATAACATCAAAGGGGAAATACATTTTTATGATAGTTTGTCTCTCTTTTTGATTGCATTGAAAAATACAGAAAAGCATGAAATAAATAAGATATAATTTCACCATCCAAAGATTAATTCTGGTTTATTATTCTTTTTATTCCTTCTGTTATCTATCTAAAAGACTAAAATTTTCTGAGAACTCTTTCATGGAAAATAGGACATTTATATAATTGTAATCACTGGTAATATTTCTACTTCATGTTTTTAAAGTTTTTTTTTAAAATTCCAGTTAGTTAATGTACAGTGTAATATTAGTTTCAGGTACGCAATACAATGATTTAACATTTACATAGAACACTGGTGCTCATATTGTATCTTTCTAGTAAAAAAAAAACATATTCATAATAAACTTTGTAACCATATGTAAGACAACTACCTAGAGTTTCTATATGTCTAGAAAGGTTTAATGCCCACTCCTTCCAACTCAAATTTCATCATTCTTGAAGAATTGTTGTCTACTCATCATACTTTTGATCTACGGCACATCTTCAAATAGATCATTTAGGCTTTGTTAGCAACCAGTTAGTCTTATAGGAAACAGCATCATGGCTTTTAAAAATATGCATAATTGAGGTCATGTAACTTAGGCTTTGTATTCCAGTTCTACCATGAATGATTTTGTGACTTTAGAAAATTTATTTGACATATCTGAGACATAAAAATAACTACCTCCTAAGGTAACTCTAAGGATCAGATAAAATAATTTCCAGTAAGTATCAAACTAGACTGGGGCCTCATAAACTTTCAGTGAATGGTAGCTGGCATTAATATTATTCAAGGATAAACTATTCCAATTACAAACTCTGTTGAAGAGGTAGCTCTAGTCAGCAATATTTGGTCCTATATAACTCATCCTCAAACTTCTTCCACAGCTGATTAGGTCAAGAGTGGATTCTATAACCTAATGGTAGCTAATCCATAAGCTGATATGAAATTAAAAAAAAAAAACAGTGGATCTAACAATGGCAAGCTGGACCAAAATCATACTGTCATTTTGGGGAATTTGACATAGAAAATGTTGTAGATAGAAATATACTATGGAAATGGCTATCTTTTAGGCTAAAAGAAAATGATGTCAAATAGAAAATTAGGCCTCCAGAAAATAGTGGCAAATAGGTAAATGTAAAAGACAGAGGTTTTCCCCCCTCATTTTTCCTTAAAAGGCAATTGACTTTCTTTGTTGAAAGCAAAACAGTAACAGTGTAAGGTGAGGTTTATAACATATGTAGAAGCCAAAGACATTATACAATAACACAACTTAAGTACAGGAGATTGACAAGTAATTTAAGTTACATTGTTCTAAGGTTATTACATTTGTGAAGTGGGAAATATCAGGCAAAAGTGAAAAGTTTGAAATAGGAAGTAGGAAGTGTAAAATATCCAGTAATATAAAATGGTACAATATTGATGCAAATTAGTTTCTGATAGGTTAAGGATGCCCTTTATTATTTAAAATAATCACTTAAAATACAATAAATTAATAAAAGGAGTATAGTGCTATAGCAACCACTTAAAAATAAAGAAATATAATTAAGAAATCAGTAGAGGAAATAAATGTTATATTAGAAAATATTTGGTTAATCCCCAAAAGGACAAGAAAAGGAGCACCAGAGGAACAAAACCACAAAAATCACAAATGGAGGGGATCCCTGGGTGGCTCAGCGGTTTAGCACCTGCCTTCGGCCCAGGGCCGGATCCTGGAGTCCCGGGATCGAGTCCCGCATCGGTTTGCCGGCATGGAGACTGCTTCTCCCTCCTCCTGTGTCTCTGCCTCTCTCTCTCTCTCTCTATGTCTATCATAAATCAATCAATCAATCTTTAAAAAAATCACAAATGGAAAACAAATAAGAAGATGGTGGGCTTGAGCCAAACCATACGAATAATTATATTGAAAAAATATGAAATTTATGCTCAAAATTACAAAAAAGCAAGATTCAATTTCAAGTTGTCTACAAAATATATATATTAAATATAAAGACACACATAGAGTAAAAGCAACAGAAAGAAGAAAGACCTGTTACATAAGCAGTAAAGAAAGGTGGTATTCTTCTATTAATGTTTATATTAAAAATAATAATAGTAATATGCAACAGAGGTAAAGAAAATTATTACTTGATAATGAAAGGGGCAATTTATTAGTAAGACATATCAATCCTAACTGTGTATAGATAAAAATAGAGCATCACAATTGATGAAGCAAAACCCTTCACAACTTGAGAAAGATATCCATAGTATAATAGGAAAATTTAACACTCCATTGTCAGTAATAGTAGACAAAGCATTTGTAAGGATATACAACATCTCATCAATACTATCAACCAACTCCATGTAGTTAGTATTTACAGAACAGTACACCAAAACTCTGCAGAATACACACACTTTTCAGGTATACATTAGACATTCAACACAAGAGTCAACATATTGGTATATATAATGTCTCAAAAAATAAAATAAATTAAATTAGAAATCAGTAACAAGAAGACTCCTAAAAAGGGTACAAATATTTGGAACATGAACAACACACTTCTGAGTAACCAATGGGTCAAAGAAGAAATAGAGAAATTTAAGAATATGTTAAACTCAGTAATAAGGATATCACAACATCAAACCATATGGGATACAGTTAAAGCTGTGCTTTTCAGTTTTGATAGTTTATATGTTTCATGGAATTTATCCATATCTTTCTGTTTGTCTAATTTGTTGGCATGCATTTTTTTGTAATATTCTCTTATAGTTGTTTATATTTCTGTGGTGTTGGTTGTGATCTTTCCTTTTTGTTCATAATTTTATTTATTTGGGTTCTTTCTCTTTTCTTTTTGATAAGTTTGGCTAGAGGCTTATCAATTTTATTAATTTTTTTAAAGAACCAGCTCTTAGCTTCATTGATCTATTCTACTGGGGGGTTTTGTTGTTGTTTGTTTCTATATAATTTCTTCCTGCTCTAGTCTTTATTATTTCCCTTCTTCTCCTGGATTTAGTCTTCATTTGCTGTTCTTTTTCTGGCTCCTTTAGGTGTAAGGTTAGATTGTGTACTTGAGATTTTTCTTGCTTCTTGATGTAGGTTGATATTGACATATCATAATCACCTGAAGTTCATAGTTTACCTTAGAGTTTACTTTTGGTATTGGATATTCTGTGAGTTTAGGCAAATGAATAATGACATATACCATCATCATTTTAATATTATATGGAGTGTTTTCACCACCCTAAAAATCTGTGCTCCGCCTATTCATCCTTACCACACCCCAACCCCAGCAACCACTGATCCTTTTACCACCTTCATAGTTTTGCCCTTTCCAGAATGTCATAGAGGTAGAATCAGACAGTACACAGCCTTCTCAGATTGGCTTCTTTCAACTAGTAATAAGCATTTAAGATTCCTCTGTATCTTTTCATGACTTGATAGTTCATTTGTTTTTAGTGTGAATACTATTCTATTTTTCTGGATGTACCATATTCTATCTATTTACCTACTAAAAGACATCTTGGCTGCTTCCAAGCTTTGGCGATCATGAATAAAGCTGCTATAAACATTTGTGTTCATGTTTTTGTGTGGACATGTTTTTCAACCCCTTTGGGTAAATACCAAGGAGCATAATTGCAGGATCAGATGGTAAGAATATGTTAAGTTTTGTAAGAAACTGCCAAACTGTTTTTCAAAAGTAGTTGTACCATTTTGCATTCCCACTAGCAATGGAGCAAGAGTTCCTGCTGCTCCACATCCTCATCAGCATTTGGTGTTGTCAGTATTCCAAATTGTGGCCATTCTCATAGGTGTAAAGTAGTACCTCGTTGTTTTAACTTGCATTTCCCAGATGACATATGGTGTGGGGCACCTTTTCATATGCCTACTTGCCATGTGTGTATAATTTCTTTGATGATGTGTCTGTTAAGGTCTTTGGCCCATTTTTAAACCTGTTTTTTGTTGTTGTTGTTGTTGTTGTTGTTGAGTTTAAAGAGTTTCTTTGTAGAATTTGGATAACAGACCTTTATCAGATGTGTCTTTTGCAAATATTTTTTCATCTTTTGCTTGTCTTCTCATTTATTATCTTTTGAAATAGAAGTTTTTAATTTTAATGAAGTCAAGCTTATAAATTATTTCTTTTATCGTTTATGTTTTTCCTGAAAGCTGAATGGGTCAAAATGCTACTGATTCTTAGGAAAGATCAAGTTCAGGTGGTAAGCCTTCTAAACCCATGGTCAATCCTCATCCTTGTTTCTCTGAATTAAAGAATATCATCAGGAGCGACCAGATCCTTCTCCCTCAAATCTGAAAAGATGTTCTGGTCAGTGAAGATGATGTCAAGTGTCATGTTTTGTCTCCTTGTTTATTCAACCTATGTTTATCAGTAGCTGCTTTGTGCCTGGACAGTTTGAGCGCTGGGGATGTTATCTGAAACAATATATAGCGCCATTCTTCAATTTGGGCATCAGATGAAAAAATATGAAACTGCAACCATTAAGTATTACAAAAAAGGTATGATAGAATATGACAAGATGAGAGTGCTTGGGAAGAGTGCCCAGTCCAACTTTAAGTGATGGAAATGGGGTGTCAGTGAAGTGGCATCTAGGCTGATAGTAGAATTATGGCAGGAGGCAGGTAGGTAAAGCAAATTCATCTGGCCTGCAATAGCAAAGTGCAGCACGTAGATTCTTGGTTTCCTAAATAGATATTTATCTTTTGGCATAATATATTGGTTATTTAGAAAGAGGTCTCTGCTCATTCCAATATTTTATTCTAGAAGTTTAAAGCAATACAACTTAGTTTTCAGTAAAAAGACAAATTCTTTACTAATTCTTAGTTGGATAAGCAACAAATATTACACATTCCCCCCCTTTTTAAACAAAATATGATATGAAATCATTTCTTAGTGATGTTTCGTTTTTGTTTACTCCTTTCTTTTGTTTCCTTGACCTCTTGTCTTATTAAATATGCACCATTTTCATATTTCACAAAATGTTTGCTCAATATTTAATGGTAAAAGCAAACAACAAACACACATTAGAATATCATAATTGCCCTATAATTGCCCTATGTGACCAATATTTTCCTAACATTTATTAAAGCAAGTAATTATTCTGTTCTTTTCCATAAATGAAAGTTTTTTCAAATACAAATTACCAAGAGTTGAGGAAATTTATAATGTTTATTACCTATTCCAAACCATGCTTTTTCCATCAAATGATTTCACATTAAATCTTGTTTTAGCAGAATTCAAAACCTTTCTGAATTATAATGCCAAGCACTAAAACCCTCATCTCTACTGGAAGAAGATAGCTGTAATAAAAGTCACCATTCTTTAGAAAAGGGAGCATAGTAAAGAACACACCTAAAGAATACTTATTTATTTTAGTGCCAAGATTGTGCTGAGAATATGGTGGTGAATAATGCAGACAGTCCCTGATGTCATGGAAAGTGCATTCTAATCAAAAGGAGCGATATTAAATAAATAATTGAATAATAAGTATATATATGCGGGGATCCCTGGCTGGCTCAGCGGTTTGGCGCCTGCCTTTGGCCCAGGGCGCGATCCTGGAGTCCCGCAATGGAGTCCCGCGTCGGGCTCCCAGCGTGGAGCCTGCTTCTCCCGCTGCCTGTGTCTCTGCCTCTCTCTCTCTCTCTCTCTCTGTGTCTATCATGAATAAATAAATAAATCTTTTTAAAAAAGTATATATATGCATATATTCTTACATATACAGAATTTTTACCTGTGTCTTCCTGTCAACTGTCTTAACAAGGCATCTAGTATACCTACTATCACCAGATCATATTAGGACAATGAGATCTGTAAAGTTGTTTGTCATAAAACCTGGGGGATGGTGACATAATCAAGGTGCCTCTGGATTATACTATGACCTAGAACCAGAAAGTTGATTTTGCCCTTAGACAAGACAGTAAATTGTAATGCTTTTTTTCTATCAGGTAAAGGTGAAATCAAATACCTTCTGGAGTTCTGTGTTTATGGATACAATGAAAAACATATCTGGCCAATAAATAGCTGTGTACCTGGTGTCAGGGGCTATCTTGAGTTGCTCCAGTAATGAGGTCATCTTTCAAAAATCAACTGCAATTTGTGTAAACACCTAGCTAAGCTTTTGAGAATCTTCTGTCTTCCTGCAGAATTCATATAGCTTATGCAAAAATTAAACAAGTGAGTTACATGGAAGATATGATTTCAGGCACTACCGTTGTATATTTCAAAGATTTGGTGGTGATACTTTTATTCCCTAGGAATGTGATTTTACTTTGGCTTACTTTGGCTTCACTTTACTGGGGACTTAAGGACTAGGTTTTGGAGGAGGTTTGTTTTGAGGGGGTGTCTTTCTACCTTGAAAGCATTATGAAAATGTCAAGGAGTTAATTAACAGTTGTTGTGTATACCAACTCTTCACTCAGGGATGGGAAAATTAAGCACAGAATTGGTTTGCAGAACCACGGAGGCCCCCGTGACACTAATGCAGCACAGAAATGTTATTTATCACTCCTCAGTCGACCACAGCGGCACTCTGAATCAGAATTAGAAGGTAACAATTCCCAGAAAAGTCTGGGTACTTCCCAATGTCCAATATACAGTCACTCTGATAAATAACAACAGGTCCTTTGGGGACAGAATAGGAGAAAAAAAATCAAGTATCTATTAGCAATGTAAGGTTCCTCTCTGAATGTACACAGGCTCTAGTGTTAGTTTAGGCCTGGAAATCAGGTGAGGTTCCATGACTTTCTTTGTGATAGCTTAAGTCAGAACTATTTTAATCACAATGAAAGCTACCCTGGTTGTATATTGTAATTGACTAAGTAGGACCTTAGTCACTCAGGTAGTGCAATCCTAAGGAACCCACAATTTTTAGTCACTTCCAAGGATCTCCGTGGGTCACACTTTCTATAACCATTTCAGCCTCATCATCCATTATGATAATCACTCACTTTGTGCTAGTTAAGTTGTTACCTGGCCTCTTTCACCCTGACAATTCTTTATTTCCATTAAATCTTAGAAACCATTTCAATGTCAGAATCTCCGACCTTCAATCCTGGGCAAAGAGGAGAGTCAACATAGCATTTAGTGTTTTGGTGAAAGAAGAGTCTTCTGGGTCTTCTCAGGGACCAATAGTTTGGGAATAGTTGAGCCAATCATCTTGGACAATGCCACTCCAATAGCCCTATTTTCATAACCTCTCAGATTCCTTTTGTATTTCACCTAGGAATTTCTAGCATTTCGACTTCACTCCATTTAGACCATTTCACCATTAAGACCAAGATTTAGTTAACCAAGTGAGCAAGCTATTAAAATCTTCCTTAAGTTTTTAAGCTAGTACATCAAATACACTTTCCAATAAGCACTACCACATTGATAAATTATGTCCCTCTTTCTTCCTGGTCTAGCATTTTCACAACACACACACACACACACACACACACACACACACACACACCACTGGTTCTTGCTCATTTAATTTTAAAACAGCCAAATATTGTATACTTGAAGCATTTAGAATTCCTATATGGGTTGACTTTGTAACTGTCCCCCTTCTTTACCTTCTTCCTCAGCATGCTAGGATTTCACTCATGCTATAGGTTTAGACTAAGGGAAGTTGGTAGAGGTGGAAGAAAGAATAGTTATTTTTCAAGGCAAATAACTCAGACAAGGTAACTATAGGTAAGACAATCAAAGGAAGGCATTTCTGCAGACATGTAAGGTTTGGAGTTTTGGGCTCAGGAAATACAGAATGATTCTTCCAAATGTCAATATGTATTAGTCACCATTTTAATTCTTGGGTCACACACTCTCCCAATCAGTCCCTTTGTTTTCGGGCCATGAATTCACACTACATTGTAACTCAGGATTCATAGGATTAAATTCTATGTATGATTGTTTTAATATAGAGGCCCAGCAAGCTAAATATAAGAGATGAGTGGTTTGTTAAAGCCATTATAGAAAATGGTTCACTTGGACTATCCTTTGAGCTAAGATTTTAAATCTTTAGATATGTAATTTTCTTCATTATGCTCTTACAAGAGTTATACATGGTCAGTCCAGATTCTTTACATTTCCCACTCCCATCATACTGTGTCATGGCAACAGCCACGTGGATCACTGATGCTGCACTTTCATTGGGCACTTCATTTCGGTTAACCACAGGTCATAATCTAAATAACCCCAGGTTGTAATGTAATATTTGCCCAGTGACTATTATGGACTTCTAGTACCTCACACCTTTCCAACCAAACCAGGTCAGCTAACAGATCCCAGATATACTTTCTTAATGGTGCAAGCACATGTGGCACCAAATGCTGCCTAATCCATGGCTCAGCAGCAGATAGAAGAAACTATTATCATTATACTGTGGAAAAGAAATTATTCAGAGAGCTGGTACTTACAAAAATCATTAGAATAGTTAGAAGAGCATGCTATATACTGAGTCTTCAAAAACCACTTTCAGAACTCTCCCAAAATAGCCCACAGGAGAGCAGTTGCCTCTGCTACAAGGGAGGTGGGGTTTTACATAGATGTTGTGTCTTCAGCTCAAGCATCACACCACTGTAGCCATGCCTGGGGTACTATCAGATCACTATCTGGTGTCCCAGGATCAGGAAGACATTGACACATCTGCAATTACTGTTCCAGTAAGTTTCAAATTCAGCACGTCTCTCCCATGTACTCAGTTCCAATTTCAAAAGTCTAACAGGAGCTTCTGATTGGTGGAGCCTAAGTTATGTTAGGATTCCAGGTACAAGGATATTTGGGAAGAGTAGATTTTCAGCCTTTCAACTTCTGCTTATAGTTAAAACCTCTAGAAAAAAATCTAAACATATGATGAGCTGGCCATTTGGAACAATATCTGTCAGGTTGGGCAAATCACCTAGTGTAGTGCCTGGCATCACTTCTTTATGCCATTTCTGTCCATTCAGACTTGGTTAAATTCCCTGGTCATATACTTCTTGAATTCCTACAAGTTTTAAAGTCTTACCTCATTTGTAACTATATAATAAAAGCTCCACAAAAGCAGGAATTAGTATATATTTTTGTAATACGTTGCAAGAGCCTCGTATGGCCACTGGCTTATTACACATGTACAGTAAGTGATTATGAATTAAACGGAATTGATGGATGGTTTGTCTCATTCTCAGGTTATATTCCAATAGCATGTCATGGTGTCTTAAAGGAGTGAAACAATAAATGTCCATGTTTCCTATTTTCATAATATCTCATTAAACTAATGAGGTACATGGCTAAGAAAATTTATTTTTAAAATAAATCTAGTTTCTTGCTAGCTATTTAAGCTGAAATGTCAAAATGAGATCTCTAAAATGGAGTTTTGTGACATTTCATGTGTAATACATGTAAATAACCTAAAGCCTAGTCCTTGACTGTCCTAACTTCCCAGATTTCCATCCAATTTTATTAGTGGTGATAATTTTATTAGAATAATAAGCTCTTAGATCAAATTTGCCATGGTTTCAATTCCAGTCTTGTTTTTGCAGGTTGAGTTGATGTAATTAGCACTGACATGATATGGTACTATGGCCAATATGAAGGGAAGGCTGAAAGGAATGACATCCAAAGGTTTATTTTATTTTACTTTTTTGAATCCACACAATAGAGTGGTTAAAAGCCTCAGTTTGAATGCTGGGTCTATCATTTATTATATTCAAATTACTATGTTTCACCAAATCTAAACTATAATTGATATCACTAAGAAAGAATAGAAGAATTTCAGCCTCGTTAAGTTTAAAATGTGGGCCATTTTATCTTAGAATCGGTGAAATATAATACTCACTCCCTTGGCTTTTAGCTTTTCCTCTGTGTTCTCACCAACTAGACAACTGCCTGGCTAACAACTACTTACTTTTCCACCTCCTCTCCCATTCCCTGGAAATGGCTGGACTAGCAAATGTGGGACCCAGGGCATATCTTTCTGCTAGATGACTTTGCCTACTCCTCAAAGTTAGCTGGTCTTGGATGGACACCTAATCCAAGTTGGTGGGATGATGGTTTTCCCCCAGAAATCTTTTTTTTTAACCAAAAGTAGCTTTATTTTCTATATTTTAAAATGTATTTTTAAATTTTTGAAAAAAAATAAAATAAAATTTTGGAATAATTTTAGGTTGATGGAAAAATTGTGCAGATAGTACAGATTGACCCTGAGCAGCCATCACCCAGTTTCTTCTATGGTTAATGCCTCACATTTGTCAAAACTAAGAAATTAACATTAGTACATTATTGTTGCCTAAACTCAAGATTTTACTAATTTTTTTTCATCAATGTTCTCTCTCTGTTTCAGGATCCAATCCAGGGTGCAGCACTATTTTGTGTCTCCCTGGTCCTCTGGTCGTTGACAGCTTAGTCTTTTCCTGTTTTTTATAACCATCAGTTTTGAGGTATACCGGTTGGGTGTTTTGTAGTGTCTCTCAACTTGGGTTTGTCTTCTGTTTTCTCATGATTGGACTACAATTGTAGTTTTTTGGAAATAATTCCACAGAGATAAGGTGCTGTGATCATATCATATGAAGAGGTAAAGATATTCACATGACATCACTGATGAAGTTCACTTACATCACTTGCTTAAATTGATACTTGTCAGGATCCTCTATCACAAAGTTGTTCTTTTTTCCTTTCCCATGGTCTTTCCTTTGAAAGCAAGTCACTAAGTTCTCTGGGCATTTTAAAGTGAAAACAAATGGAATAGATTCAGTCTTTATGTAATGAGGGGTTGGAAATCCTTGGACTATGCGGTTGTAGAGGAAGACTGTCTGCGAGCTAGGAAAATAAAGCTGACAGTAGAGAGAGATGTTGATGAAAAGTGGGCAGAATCATGACAGGATTTCTTCCGTCTGAGGATCAGAGATGTCCCTGCCTTCTAAAGGTTATATTTTGCATCAGTAGTGTGCCAGAAAATCTCCCTTTTATCTTAACAAGCTTAGACTGGATTTCTTTATGTACAACCGAAAAGATGCTAAGTAGCATACCGCCTCAACGGATTGCTGTAAGAATTGAATGATAAGTAGTGTGCAAAATGAGTCTCTATCCAGAATGAGACACATTAAGGTACCTGATAACACTTGAGAATCCGAGATCAGACATTAAAAACATATGTTATTAGAGCACTGGACTCAATGAGAAGTGAAGAGCTGCAGCTGCATCAAGACCTTGCAGCTTGTTCAATAACTAAGTGATGTTTGTGTTAGATTTACAGGCAAGTAAAGAGAAGCCTGATATTTGAAGTACATAATTACTCACATTCTTCTTCCCTGAGGAAAGGGCTATCAGAGCTAAAGTCTTTTAGTCAAGAAGCATCTTTGATTCACAAATACTATGAACATTTTTAACTCCCCATGACTATTTCCTAGAGCAATTTTTGCCTTGAAGTGCAGAGAGAGGGGGAAAATGAACATTTATATCTTTAGTACATACATATTAGTTGATCTGTTATGACATTTATCTATAAAATGAGAAAATAATTTGAGCATTAGTGACTTTGAATTACTCTCATTTAATTCTCCATTATTAAAAATTATTTTTTTACAATGGGAAAGTAGCTATCAAGAAGATAGCTTTTAATAGCTCTTCAAGGAAGACATCTTCATATTTCCTTTCTCTTAAAGAACCCAGTTATGAATTACTTTACATTCTTAATTTAGTTCTGATTTTCTAAAAGTTTTCAGTATGAAAGAAGTATAATGGAGAGATAGCCCAGTGCCCCCACAGTCTAAAATGTGTTTTCTCTATGTAATAGGAGCAGAATATGCTCAGTGGTCAGCGCTAGTATCTGGAAAAATCGGGGATACTTGGTGATGTGGCATAGATCTTATTGAAGGAATTCCAAGTTAGAGAAATTTGGTAAGAAAAAGTAAAGGGGGGGGGGAGGGGCTATTAAAGAGCTGTCCTCAGACCAAATGGTGACATAGGCAGTCTGTATCTCATGCCATCCCACCTCGAGCATCAGCCCTGGCCAGCTTTTTTTCACTTCCTGAAACCAGAGGACTTAATGCTGGCCCCATGGGTCTTCTTGTTTCGGATCTAAATACTCACCTTCCCTTATAACCTATTAATGCTTCAGCAAGCACCTACTGAACACTGAAAACAACGCAAATGCATGCATACATACATAAATCTGCCAAATTCCTAATCCTCCACGAAATTCTGGTTCAGCGGGGGAGGAAAAGAAGGCATGTAGATAAGTAAAACAAATGGGGGAGTGGTATAAAAGAAGCACAAAGAACTTCAGGGTAAAATAAAAGAAGAAGAACTAGGAAAAGAGAGGAGGACTAATCAGAGGTGTGGATTAAGGTATGCTGACAAATGCTGAGTTCCTAGAAGACCATGTGCAAAAAGTTGATGAGGAAGAGCTTAAGGACAGATCCCGGATTTGAGGATTTTAATAGAACTATAAAATGAGCTTTACATGAAGTGATTCATGGATCACCTTCATTTATGCATAAACAAATATTAAAAAGATTTAACAAGTGAATTGCACGGATTTGGGGATAAGTAAAGAGAAAAGGGGTGACAATCCATTTATTTAAATAATTCTAACAGTATTATGAAAGACATAATACACTTATTATAGGAAGAACAGCATTTCCCCCTATATGTTCAGACTGGAAGCAGAAGAGAAAAGGCACACTGTTACCAAACGGTTTACATAATGATCAGGTATGTTAAATCAAAAAAGAAAGAATGGGCTTTAAGAATATGGAAAATGTTGGGATGCCTGGGTGGCTCAGTGGTTGAGTGTCTGCCTTTGGTCCCAGGGTCCTGGGATTGAGTCTTACATTGGGCTCCTTCCTGGGGAAACTGCTTCTCCCTCTGCCTCTCTCTTTGTGTCTCTCACGAATAAATAAATTCCTTAAAAAAAAAAAAAGAATATGGAAAATGTTAAGTCAAAAATCATACACCTGAAACTAATAGAACAGTGTATATCAATTATACTTCAATTAAAAAGAAGTATATGGAAAATATCCTTTTCCTATAGAGACAGTTTGTGGACTGGAGGCCTCCACTGACTGGGGGGCTCACTTGAAAACTTTAATGACTGGCAGTACTTTGGAAACAACCAGGGTCCCGAAATAAAGATAAAAAGGAAACAAAAAGCAGACTAACTGCTACCCTTAGGCAGGCAAATCAAAGCATCTGAACCTAAAAGGAGATAGGAAAAATCACTTCAAAGCTTTATTATTCTTTTGCTCATTTCTGAATAACTCAAACCAACGGATATCCCACCAGGAGCTTGCTGTCCTTTTTTGCCTATGAAGAAACACAGCTATGGTAGATACCTGTTATATCTATCTTGCAAGCACACCCAGCCCCATCTTCTACTGACTGGATACCTTCTTTTTGAGAGGTTTCTTCCCCCAGAGGATGTACAAGGTTATGTGTGCAACCTAGGGCATCCAGCCAGGGCCCTCTGTCAAAGATTGATCTGCTTATCAGAGCACAAACTTTGCTTTCTTTGTAAGATCGAAAACTTTGTCATCTGTGTTGGGCTGGAACTGCACTATGGACACAGCCTGATGGAGAATGAAACCAGCAGAGAACATAACCCTGACAGCAAGTGAGAGAGAGAGGAACGTATTCTTGCTGATACTGTTAAGCCATGGTTTAGTCCTGTAATTCTGAGTTACATGGTCCAATGCATTTCATTTGTTTGCCTAAGTTAGCATTGAGTTTCTGTTATTTGCTATTATGAGTCCTGTATACAATGTTTTTGAATTACATATTTAGGTAGAAAATCAAAGTCTAAACTTTCAAACCATAATCTGTCCAGTTATGATTATGTGTAGTGTGTATGCTGTAGCATAAAGATGTGCAATCATAACCACCGTAAGTTAATTATTGAGAAAAAAAGGAGAACTGGGGTAAAGATACATTTTTCTTTTTTATCTTCTTTCACTGCCTACAGAAAGGAATGGGTGAGTTATATTGATGTCCTAAGAAAATTCCATTTTCATCTTCCCATTGAATCACTCATGGAAAATTAGGAAAATGGTATTGTCATTTCAAAGTGACTCTAGTCCTGGAGATGCCATCTATTGGAGACATGCTTTAAAGGAAGAATAATTCAAGGAGCTAAAAACTAGCAAGTAAAAGATTAAACATTAATTGATCATCTATTTTGGGCTGGACATGACACTAAATTTTAAGTGAGGGGGGGAAAGAGGAAACCAGGAGGGAAGAGAACTTTTCCTCAAATAGCTCTATACCACTACAGTTCTGTGAAAAGCACACAAGTTACTTTGGGGGTGGGGTGGGGTGGGTAGCAAAACCTCACTAATTTCTAACAACAGCAAAAAAAAGTAGCCTTAGCAAAGAAGTTGAACTGTGAGATATTATAAAATGCATTCTGAGTGAAAGCATTACTCTTACAAGATTCTCAGCAAATTCTCTGAATAAATAAATAAAAATGAAACATGTCACTTTCCACAGAATACATGGAAATCTAAACTATGAATGCCCAGAAAGAAATCAGGCAAATAAATAATTAATTAATTTAAAAAAGGTAAAATAAAACTTCCAATCAGCATTTTAAAATTATTAGCACTCCATAGAGAATAATTCTTAAATTTCCCGAGTCTTTATCTCGGGTAAAGCTATTGATTTAGGGGGACAGCTTATGCAGAAATCATGGGAGTTTCTAGTTTGGCTGACTCTGGGACCAACTTTACATTATTACTTCGGGTAAAAGATAAGCCTCTCCGAACGTCAACGTTTTTATTTGCCAAACTGGGATAATAATGGTTCCCTTATGAGGTCGCTGTGAGGGGGTGAATGAAAAAAGGCGGGGATTTGACTCAGGTTAAGGGCAGAAAAAGAAATGTCAAAAGTAGACTATCAGGAATGAAGGTAAACTACACCGAAAATTAGCAGCGGGGAAATAATTCGCAGGTGCGGTGGCTTTGAGAGTTCACGAGGCTGAAAGTGCTGGATGCTCAGGAGGCCAAGGAAGACTCGTCCCGGCCCGGCCGGGGGTTGGCGGCGGGACCGCCCGGGCCGCGCAGGTCACGGGGCCGCCGCCTTCGGTTCGGGCAGCGGCATCTCCCCGTCTGCAGGCTGCGCCCTTTGCTGTGTGCGCCTTGAAGCCGAGATGCGGGAGGAAGGATGGAGGTAGAAGGGGGAGGAAAGAAATCTCGGCTCGGATGAGGAGCGCAACAGAGCCGGCAGGGCCAGGATGGGTGTCCGCGGGGATGCGGAATCCCGCAGGGCGAGGGGTCACGAACCCCGGAAAAGTTCTGAGACGCTGGCCGTCCGCTTTCCCCTTCTAACAAACCCGAGCATCCATATATACGTGTATATCTGTATATGTTCATTCATTTATTCATTTACTTTATTTCTCCCCCCGAAGTCGGGAGCAACTGAGCTGGGGAGGAGCTTTTGGTCCACTTTCTGTGTCTCCGGCGGGACCCGCTGCGGCGGCTGCGAGGGCTGCGTTTCCCCGAGCGCCTGCAGGGCCCGGCCCGCCGCGGGCAGGGCTCGGGGCTCCGGGCGGCGGGCGGCGGGCGGCGGGCGGCGGGCGGCGCGGGGAGGGGCGCTTCAGGCCGGGGCCGGCGCCGGCGCCGCGGGAGCTATTTTTGGCGGCGCGTCGTCCGCCTCCTTCCCCGGCCGCCCACGTGGTAGCCGCCGGCTCGCAGCCGCCGCTCGGCGCGCCCTTCCGCCACCCCCGGCGCTGCGGCGGTTGGTCGCGTCCGCGCAGGCAGGTCCGGACACTGAGCATGTGTGGAGGCGCTCGGCGGCCTCGGCGGCGGCGCGGGCAGAGCCGGGCTGCGTCGGGCTGAGCCGGTTCCCCGCGCGGCCGCAGGAGCGCAGCGCCCGCGCCGCCCGGCCCCGCCGAGAGGGGCGCCCTCGCCGCCGCGGGCCCCTCCCGCCGACCCGCGAGTAAGTTTGCGAGGCGGCTGGGCCGAGGGGCGGGGGGAGGACGGCGGGCGACGGGAGGCCCCGCAGGCCGGCCGCGGGCTGGGGCGGCTGCGGGGGCTGCGGGGGCTGCGGGGGCTGCGGGGGCTGCGGGGGCTGCGGGCGCGGAGACCGCAGGGGAGGGCGGGGGTCCGGCGGGCCCGGCGGCGGCGGCGGCGGCGGCGTGGGGGCGCCGGGGCGCGGGGGTGAGAGCGGGGCGCGAGGAAAGCGGACTGGAGCGGGAGCGAAGGACCGGGGGCGGGGACCGTAGGTCCGGAGAAACGAGCGGACCCGGAGCACTGGGGGAACTAGTGCGAGGTTAGGGCGAGGCCGAGCTGGCGAGCGGCGCCTTGGAATCAAGGGCTTTGGCGGGAGGCTGCGGGGCCGCACGTTGGGCGAGATGCGGACAGTGGCCCGCAGGGTGCCCCTGGAGAGTCGCTGGGGGGGGTGGGGGGGCAGTGCGGAGCTCGAGCGCAGGACTCGGCCGCCGCTGGGGCCAGGAGGCTCGGGGAGGCTCGGGGAGGCGCGGGGAGGCGCGGGGAGGCGCGGAAGCTGCTGCCTTGGGGGCCGTCCCTGGGGCTCGCTTGCTCCCCGCGCTCCTCCTCCTCCTCCTCCTCCCTGGTTGGGTCGCAGCGGGCGAGCTCGCGGGAGATCCGCAGCGACGAGGCATCCGGGAGCGGGGGCGTCCACCTGGGGACCTCCCGGCGCCCTCGGGTGCAGCCTGCGGTAGGAATGTGCTCGCTGCCGGCGCGGGGCGTGCGGTCACTCCCGGGCCGTGGCGCCCGCGGCTGGCGAGTCCCGCACAGTCTGCAGCGAGCGACCCGGCTGTGTGCGTGTTGCCGGCCCAGGGTCGCGTCTGCTGCTGCGATCTGTCCCCGTGACGAGGGGATCCCGGATCCACGGGCTGCACGGGGACGGGATTAAGGGAAACGTGTTTTCCTACGCCTCTTCTGTCTCCTTTCCCCAGGGTCACACTCTTTGCTCGTCCAGTGATGCTCCTTCCTAAGCTCCTCCCGGTCCCCCGCACACCCCGAGCCTGGCTCCAGGGAGGCGGCGGGAGGGAATCCCCGGGTTCCTTACCTGGGGCGCCACTGCGGGGTCCGCAGCTCCTCTGCTGCCCCCGCAGGTGACGCGGTGATGTCGCCCCGCGGACTCCGAAGCGTCCTGGCTCCAAAAGGCCAGGGGGGCCGAGAAGCCCGGCAGTGACCAGCACTCCTGGGTTTCCGAGAGCAGTTGCCTTTCCTGAGTTCCCCACACGTAAATGTAACTTAAAAAGACCAGATTGAAAGAATAAACAAGCATCTAATGTAAAAAGCCTTATGCAAAAACGCCTCTTTGACTCGGGAAGATTTCACCCACCATCCGCAAGAAGGGAAGAAGCGTCTACAGCATACGGGGTCGGAAACGGGTTGGGGGGGGGGGGGGGCGGTGAATCGGTTACCGTGTCTGCGCCTTCTCAGACTCCACCAGCTTTCTGTGTTTCGTCCTCGGTGCCATATTTTTAGAGAGACTTTACCAGATAGGGGGAAACGAGGATGAAGGTGACTCTGGAAACCTGTGCCACTGTGGAGGACTCCGAAAGAGGAAGAGTGAGAACTGTACCTACTGTATGTGGATACCTAAGAAGGCTGGGCTCTGAGGTTGTTGTGCAACCACCAGACATAGTTCCCACATCCAATTTGCAGGGGGAGACTCCGATGAAGGGAAGTGAGAGCTCTAAAAAAGTGATGAGGATCATGCTATGGGTTGCCTTACAGCGTGATCACTGACCTGTGGAAGGATACAGCAGAAAGGACAGCAAGCTTCATGGCCAGGGCACATCTTATTCCATGTGACAGTGGCTTTCTCACTTTCTAGTACAGTAACTATTGAGATTCACCTTTTGAAATATGTCCATGATTCTGAACATCTGAAAGGTGGAGAGTTTGAATAAAGACTTAAAGCTGTCAGTCTCTGCTTCTATTACTAATGGGGTTCCCCCCCCCCCATTGATTATTGTGAGAACATGTGGTAAAGGTAAAATAAATTATTTTTAGCCATCAATTCTGTTCTCCCTGGAGTGCCGTTCAGATAAAACATAACCTTATATATCTGCCTGTTTCTGTGTTTGGGGGTCAGGAAGGAGGGATTATTGGGCAAATTGATTCGGGTGTCCAAAAAAACGAATTTAGGCACCAGAAGATCTTATGAGCATGTGGAGATGAAGTCTTCATTTATAGAATGTTAAATTTAATGTGAAATGAGAAAACCCTTCCCTGTCTACCCTTCATCTCTTACATTGGAAATACAGAGGATTGTACCCTTGGGTTGGTTCTTAGTCCTCAGAAGCATATTTTGACAATAATTTTCCTGGATGATTGTTTCCTAAGCCCAGGTATGTTTTAAGAAATAGTCAGTGGAGTCTTTGTGGCTCTAACCTAAAGGCATTAAAAGAAAGTGGTGTGGGCTGCCTGGGTGGCTCAGCGGTTTAGCGCCGCCTTCAGTCCAGGGCCTGATCCTGGAGACCCGAGATCAAGTCCCATGTCAGGCTCCCTGCATGGAGCCTGCTTCTCCCTCTGCCTGTGTCTCTGCCTCTCTCTCTCTCTCTCTCTGTCTCTCATGAATTAAAAAAAAAAAAAAAAAAAAAAAAAAAAAAAGTGGTGATAGGCTTGATGAGGTAGAGGTATGAGAGAAATGGTAATCAACATGGATGAGAAATCACCTGTTACCTCAAGGTATCTTATTGATAGGCTTAGAATAGTGGTTTTCAACCTGGATTATTTTGCCCCTTATCCCCCAGGGAAACATCTGGACATTTTGGGGTTGTCACAACTCGGGGGAGGAGGTGTTCTGGCATCTCACGGGCAGAGGCCAGGGTTATTGCTAATAATCTACAATACACTGGGGAGTCCCCACCGTAAGGAATTATCCAACCCCAGTGTTAGTAGTGCTGAAGTTGAAAAACCTGATCTTAAATATGACGTGATTAGAATTAAAAGCAACTGTTAAGATGCTTTCACATATTCCTATTGGAATTTATCTTGAAAATTAAAAGTAGTTAATACTAAGAGGGTTTCTTTCCAAAATAGCTCCATGTTCAAAAACATGTGTTTTAAGGAGATTAAAGAGGTTTCCTTTTAGAGGAACTTCTTTTCAGCCTTAGAAACAACTCCTAACGTGTATCGAGAATGTCTACAATGGCAGGTTATATGGTATGCATAGGAAGTGAGTAAACATTTTTGATGAAAACAAGTTACAAAACTATTCAGCCATGGTATTTTTCATTGAACTTGTTTGGTAATTGCTCTTTAACATACGTAATTAAAATTTTAAATTATAATTAAAGGTTGCAACTTGTAATTTCTTCATGTAGTGAGGGATTGAACAGAATCAGAGAAAACAATGCTAGATGAATTTTTGTTAGAAGCCTCATAAAATATTCCATAGTTAATCCATAGTATTTGTAGATATCTACACAAGAAGGTAAGAATCTCGTATAGTTTTTATGTATTTAGTTACAATTTTAAATCGACAGCGTGGCATCTATTAAAAAACAAACCTTTCTAGCCTAAAGTGCGATACTCTGCCTAAAGAGAAGGAACAATAGCTTACACTAAATGTAATAAGATCAAGGAATGGTTCTAATATCGCTTGTTTGCACGAACTCAGAACACTTACTAGATAAGAGCTTTGTCATTATCACATGGAAGCCCAGAGAAACTAAAGAGATTTGGTCACTATTTTCACTGCCCCCCACCCCACCCCCGCCATGGTTTGGTGATCAGTTGGTCGGTTTCAGAATCCATTCTGCAGAGATCATCATTAGAGCTGCTTACTTCCCTTCTTGTTCTAATAACCATTCCCTTCACTCTTGGCTATTGTCGTTCATCAGTCCCACGGGAGTTTCTATAGCAGAAGAGACTTCATACTCCTGCTAAGTCTCTGGGGCACCCAGTAATCCTTCCTTTTCTCCTGTGTGTACAAACACAAACAGCTCTTTCCTTCTTCCATGTGGAACAGAGATTGGTGTTTCTCTTGGAAAAGGGCAGTGGGAGAGCCCTTGTTTTCCACAAAGGCAACCTCAGTGTCTCTGGTTGCATGTTTAAATTGCTTTTTCGGTTGTTTGCTCAATTGCTGTTAGTAAGGCTTCCTCCTTCCCAGGGGAATGGTGAAAGAACCAAGGAAAATAGAACTTCAGTGTGAGCAACACTGGTGTTGGTAGAGTGTACCTATCATTGGACTACATAAAAGCTCACAGACACGATTTGAACCAACGAGAATCATATATTACAAATTCAACAAGCATTTGTAAATTCAACAGTAGCAAGTTCTGTTGTAGGTGCTGGGACTATTGCTTTTTTCAAGGTCAGGCTGCCTTGTGTATTGCAACCAGTTTCAAAACAAAGTTCATAAAAAACAAAACAAAACAAAACAAAACAAAACAAAACAAAGTTCATTCAGAGAATATACATATATAATATATGCACCTCAAAAACTATCTGTAAAGAAGAAACACAGGGTGGTTATTCATTTCCAAGAAATTTGGAGCAATTATGGAGACAAAGCCTAATGCTTGAAAATATTTCTGATCACAGTTGGTGAAATGTAGAAGGCAAAAGGAACATTTAGAGGGGAAACTTAGGTGGATCTCTGTGTAGACTTGACAGAGAGGGCTTGAGCAGTTTGAGGGGAAAGGTCAGTTCTTGTCTTCCTTTTCCTTTCTTTAGGAAGTGGTTATTGATTTTGTTTGACATCTGAACAAGGAGAAATGGTTTCCTTCCCCACAGTTACTTGTTGAATGGATGTATGCCCTTTTATACTGCTGATAGTCATAGTGGTAGGAAGCAGTAGGACTCTGGTATCATGGTTAGAATGAAGCAGAATTTGAAATCGTCAAAATCTTTGAATACATACCTCCAAAGACTGAGCATGCCTTGTCACTGTTTTGAGGTGACTAATAGATTAAAGAACTGAGTATTTTTGTTCTACGTACTAGGTGATATGTATGCTTTATTTGGGGGAAAAGGAAATAATGTGGCAGTTCCATTACTTATAAACAAACTTGCTGGTCATCATGGCCATGTCATTTATTGTCCCAGCTGGAAGTAGAGTAGTATGAGGGGAGAGAATTTTATCAAACCCTGTATGTTGCCCCTGCTGAACTCAAGAACAACAGGAAAGGCAGGATTTTGGAATTTATTGCTATGGCAAAGGCAAAGAGAGTTTATGCTTTTTATTTCATTATTATTAAGGATGAGTGATAGCAGTGCATGAAATAAGCAACCTGCTTGTGGAAGGCTTTATTTTTGTTTATAGACGCTTATTCATCTTAAGAAACAAATAGCCCAGAACATCTCCTGAGGCTTTCAGCCTTCATTATAAATAGCATGTCTCTTCTATCTCTGGAATATTTATTATGTGATGTCATTTAGAATCAGAATACTGGGCTAAGTTGATACTGATACAGTCCTTCCTAATTTTGTGACTTAGAGTTGTTTCTGTCCTCTTGAGGAAGGTGAAAGAGACGTGCAGTTTGTCACTGAGAGCATAGTCACGAGTGCTGACAGCAGCACACAAGGACATGATGCTGCTTGACATTGGTCTGGAACCCTACTGACCAAAACAGAGATCTTAGTCTTCTGGATTGTGAAGCCTAATTTTAACAGTTTGGGTTGGAGCCACTGTTATGACCAGGCTTGAGAATTAGTTGATATATTTGAAAACCACCAACTGATGAACAGGATTGCTAACCACCCGTTACAAGAAAAGAGCTACAGCAGTTTAGGATCAAGAGCTTTGCAGCCAAATCTGGCCCTTCAACTTAGTAATTGTATGACTTTAGATGAATTGTTTTTAACTTTACGGAGCTCCATTTCTTCATTTTTGAAATGGTGGTATTTTTTTTCCCTGTAGAATTCATGATAGGATTAGAAGAAATATTTTTAAAATGGGGATGCTTCTTAAGTAGGGATAGTGGTGGTGTTTATACATCCTTCTAGTACTAGATTTTAAATGGCAGCTGTCCTGGAAGGGGGGGATCTATGTGCATATGGAGTCAGAAAGGTCATTGGTGAGCAAAGGGAGATGGAAAAGGGCCATGAGGTCGATCATAGATTAGGAAGGGATGTTAGAGATGAAGTCGCCTGATGTCTTTTTTTTAACTAATGAGGTCTTGGGGATTCAGGATTATGAAGTGATTTGCCCAATCAAGTTCAGTAGTCACTGCATCATTTCAGCTGAGACTACATTTTTTTAAAAGTTTCTATTCAAACCTTCACCTTAATAAGCACATTTAAATTTTTTTGGTTAAATCCATGTTTCTTCTATTTATTTAAAAATGCTTATTTATTTGAAAAGCCTCTCTTTTCAGTTGTTATACTCCAAGTTTTCTGTAGGAAAAAGAGTCATTGGAGCTCTAATTAAAATTGTGTAGTTCAACTTAGCTGTTCACCTAAATAATCAAATTGGTCAAGTACATCTTTATTTATTTATTTTTTTTCCCAGTTGAGATGAACACAAGTAGAGTTTTAGATGAAGGTAGCTAAGAACCAAAAATACCACTATGGATAATATTCTTCAACTGGGTTATATTTATTAATGGTCAGAAAATGGAAGATGGACTCTTCTTGTGGTTCTGATGCTAAAGATTATCAGATCTTTGTTTTAAGACCATTGTTTTAAGTCAGTTCAGTGCTGTTGCCACTGTGATGTCTTGAAAAGAATTTCACATTCAATAAAAACATAAAACCTAAAAGCATTAGAGGTACTTTGCAGGTTGTAAGTTATATGATCTCTGCTGTCTTATTTTTAACTTATGGTAAGGATATATAATCAATTTGCAGTAATGAAAGACTTAAAAGTGGAAACCAGGACAGCTGGCAACTTTAGACAGACAGCAAACCGGGACAGAACCTTACCTCTAGAATAAGACAAACTTAAATTCAAATCTCTATTTTTTAGTTAGTGGCTTTGAAAACTTAGGAAAATTATTTGGCTTTCTAGTTTCTCCTATCTTTTAAGAATCATACCTATCAGATACCAGATTATGAGTATGATTTATGTTATTATTAAGTGAGACAAGCAAATAAAGATCTTATGGCACCATTTATCTTTAACTGCTTACTCTACCATATTTCAGCTATGCCTTTGAAAGTGATCATTTTTATGTGAATCAGTTCAGATTCTTTATTGTCAAGAATCAGAAAACCTGATTTCAAGTGGCTTGAGGGAAAAAAAAAAAAGCCTTCATAACTGTGTAACTAAGTAGAGGAGGGGACTGTGTTTCCTCGGAGGACCTGATCCAGGGTTCATACCATGTGACAAGTTCCTTGTTTTCTCATTGCAGTTTCTTGCTCCCCTTCCTGAGTGTTGGCTCCATTTCTGACAAGCTGCCTCCTTGTGGTTCTAAGATAGCTGCTGGAAGCTTGAGGGCTTCATACTCCCAGGTTCAAATCTAGTGAAGGGGAGAGTCTTTGCATAGCTCTTGCAGAGGAAAGAAGCTGCTCTTTTCAGAAATCCTAAGAAACATACCCTCATATCTTGCTGGCTCCAATCCGATAAAGAGCCTTTTCTACCAATCACAGTGGCCGGAAGGATGGTATGGGCTGGTTGGGAAGTATGTTTTCCTATAGAAAGGTGGGAGTTTGTTTTGGGGAGGAGGATTCTGTATTAGGCAGATAAACAAGAAGGGGCCACTACAGCACTGGCATTATTATTGAGCCCTAAAGAAAAATGTTAGAGTCATGATTTTATTTCATCTAAGTCATGATTAAAGTCTAGAGAATTCTTCCCTCTCCACTGTTGAGTAGATTTAGATCTTCGTGATTAAAAGAAACCAATGTACGTTAGCTCTCATCCTTCAAAATACATCATTAGACTGAATGGGTAGACACTAAGATTCATGTTTTGTTACAAATAAATGATTACTAAAGAAACAATATGTTTCCTTACATTAGACACTTGGTCATAGGATCACTGTTTTCTTAAAGTTTCAGGAGTAACTGCCATTATGTAAGTTACTATTATTTCACATTATTACCTGTCTGATGACTTATCCCTTGGATCATGGGTGACCTTGCTGGCCCTGGCCCTACATACACAGACCAAACTGTATTGGGTGTGAAGGCTAGGATTTATGCTACAAACAATTCTTAATGTCTATAAATTTCTACACATAGGCAGTTAGCAAAATATTCCAGAAAGGATAATTTATTAAATCTTTATTTAACAATTCTACAATCCTTATTGGGGTCGTGGCCACAGAAGTCTTTTAAATGCAGTTGTTTTCTAAGATTAAAATGTGGTCTTATATTGAGAATTAATATACTGATAGACTAAAGATTCCTTCTCATCTATGCTTAAATCTTTATGTAAATCACAGTGACAGGATATCACAAGCACATATCACAGTTTAGCAGAATGTTAACAGCCATGATAAATAGCTTTGAGTAAAAATATTTTATTCTGTTTTCATTCATCTAGGTGGTTTAGTAATATAAACATCCATAAACATAGCAAATCCATAATAGATAGTTGTACCTTGACACATTTTGACTTAATCATTTAGACTTTTGTGGGAGGGAACTGAATGAAACTGAAATTTCAGTGGGCCCTGCTAATAGTTAGAAGTCCAAATAAGAGAAACAGTAAAAGAAAACAACAAAATCCGGAGTTTCAATTTTCTAATTTATCAGAGTTCCTTAACTGAATTATATAGAACTAACTCTGGTTAATCTAAGCAGAAAGGAATTCATTGGGTTGTTATGGAAGAGTTCATGGAACTGCAGGAAATGCTGACAAACAAGACCTAGGAGAGGATATCCCACTACTGGGATGAATCAACTCTAGCTCTTTAACATCTTTTTGTCACAATGGTCACGACTCAAAGTTCCCAGCAGGGGAGAGAGAGAGAGGGTTTATTCTGGGAAATAACAGGACATCTTGACTGAGAGTCCACTGACAACTGTGTTCAGTGAGCCCAAAGAATTACCCCAAGACATGATCGATGATCTCCTGCTACCGGAAAGATGGAAATAGATGATGCTGGGCAGACACACTAATGTCCATTACACAGATTCATGATGGAAAAACTTGGTACAGCGGTGATGAATTACTAGAAAGGATAAAAAAAAAGTGGGTGGGGGGAAACCCCTGAGTGTATTATCTAAGCAGTATCTATGTGGAAGACAAAATTCTGTGTGGGTTTCCTAAGTCTGCTATAACAAGTTTCCCCAAGCTGGGTAGCTTAAAATAATAGAAACTTACTCTCTCACAGTTCTGGAAGATAGAAGTCAGAAATCAAAGTGTTGGTAGGGCTGTCTTCTCTCTGAAGAGTTGAAGGGGAGACTCTGTACCATGCCTCTCTTTTAGCTTCTGGTGCTTTTGGTAATCCTTGATGTTCCTTGGTTGATGGATATAGATATCTATCACTCCAGTCTCTGTCTTCCTCACCACATGGTGTCCATTCTCCCCACTGTCTGACTCTGGCTCTTGTTTTCTAATAAGGACACAGGTCACATTGGATTAAGGGCCCATGCTATTCTAGCATGACCTCATCTTAACATAAACAATTATGTCTTTTAAGACTCTACTTCCAAATAAGATAACATTCTTAGATTCCCAGGATGGATGTAAAATTTGGGGAGAACACTATCCAACTTAGTACAAGTGTGATGTGGATAAAACAACAATGCATATAGCTAGGTCGAAGGAGTAGGTGGCGTAATATCCTGTGTTACAAAACAATATCAGAAGTTTTAGGTGCTCTTTTTTAGATAATCCTGTGTCCACTAGAAAACTGGTAGAAAAACAATTTGTTTTTTTTAGGAACAGTTTTTTTGAATTACAGACCATAAAGTTGGCAAAGAGGAGTTTGAGATAAATATAATATGAGCCTCCAGATATTAAAAGGAAGAAAGATGTTTTCTTTGCTCATTTACAGAGAATTAGGACCTATGGCTGGAAGTTTCAGAGAAGCCCATTTTCTCTCATTGTAAGCAGAAACATTCTTAAATTAGTGTGGTTCAGGAGGGGAATGAGCTACCTGGAGAGTTTGTGAGGGCCACAACTCTGGAAGCACTCGGCATAAGCTGGATGGGTATTTGTCATAGATGATGTAGAAGAGATTTCTAAATGTGAAGGGAGCTTAGACTAGATGACTGCCCATGGTTCCATGTTGGAGATTCTCTTCTAGGAATACAAAGGACTCTGGTGGTCCTCCAAACATTTATTGAACATTGTGTATGGTATTCTATATTGGTAGAAATAGAAGTTAAAATGGCATGCATAGTCTCTAGTTTTGCATAGATACACATTTCGGAAGTATACTCTGACACTGATAAAGAACAATTGAGGATCCTACATACTATCTGGCATAAAACATAAGATCAATAACTTTGTTGAATGAATTTATTGTTTAATCAGAGTCTGCTTTACAAATGTATGTTCATTGTTTACCTGAGTACTTACCTGATTGGTATCAGCCGTGCCATATCCACTCCTACTATCTTTTATAGCCTTCTGGTTTTCTAGGATTATCTTGTTCATATATCATCACTATCTCTGTTTCATTTTACCTTTTTAAAAATAGGGTTGGAAGTGGGGAGTAATTTTTCTCCTTAATCTCTTTCCTCCTCTAGGCTGGCTTTGCCGGCAGAACTACCCTTGAATCTCTACAGTTAATGTATTAATGTGAAGACTGGGGGTGGGGGGGGGGACTTTGGCTAATGCAGTGTTTCTAAAGGTATGGGATCAATGACTGGTTTTGTGCAGGATGACTTTGGGTGGTATATGGATATGTATTGAATTGAATTGAAAGGATTTTGAATCTGTTCCCTTTCAGCATTTCTCATTAAGGCAAGGAGAAAGTTTCAGTTTGGTGCTAGTTTGTAATATCTCTCTAATACACATATATCTCCCTTTTTAATGAAGAGAAGGCTTCAGATGTAAAGCTTTTAGAAGTCCAATAACACTGTTTTGTTTCATTCTCTTTATTTTTATTTTATCTTCTATTTATACTAAGTTGTAGTCTCCATATAGAGTAATGACACAAGCTGCCTTTAAAAATTCAGGTAGCTCAAATTTTAAAAAAAGGTATGCTGTTAAACCGGAGGTGGATGGTAGTGATGGTTGTGCAACAGTGTAAATGTCCTTAATGCCTTAAGATGATAAATTTTACGTTATGTATGTTTCACCACAACAAAGAATAATAGTAAAAAAATTAAAATGTGAAGAAGAGGAAGAAAGTTTTTAAAATCTTAAGTGAATTCTTAAAAGTCAAGTGAAGCCAACCATATAGTTGACAATAAATGGGAGTATGGACACAAGGAGAATACACACTCACAAGTTGTTCCCCATGGGCCTCTGCTCAGCATTCACCAGAAAGTCTGGGGGAGGGGAATTGGCCAAAGAGAGACACCCCCCCCCCCCTTGGTTTGTCACATGTGCAGGTGGTAAGAGGCTTCCAGGGACGGGCACACAATCTTACCAACAACCCCAGATTCTTCTCTCATATATGAAACCTTAAGCCACTCACTGGGGGAGGGAAAGAAACCCCACTGGGCCCAGAGTCCCATATGGATACAAGGTAGAGAGCTGCAGCAGATAAGGAGCATATATTGGCTGACACATGAGGAAGGAAGGACAGAAATGTTGAGGAAAAGTCAACCCAAGGCCTGAGTTTATGGGGCCTAAGACTGAGAATAGATCCAAAGAATGCAAACATCTATAGCTGCTGTATTCATAATTGCCAGATATTGGAAACAACCCAGATGTTTTTCAGTTGGCAGTGGGTAAGCAAATTGTGGTAGTATTCCACAGAATAGAATTCTACTTGACAATAAAAAATAAAGTGAAAGTTACTTGACCTCACCACTGTGCCAGTAATTACTGACAGTAACCATTAGAGCAGGAGCCATGAATGTTTCATGGAAAACATGGCACTTGAGAAAATGCAGACATTCAGAAATAGATAAAGAGAATTATGGAGAAAGCAGAAGTTGCCTAGAGGGGTTGATAATAAGAGAGACCTGAAGGTCCTCATTTTCTCAGCAAGAAAAATATCCTACATAGTATCTGCTTGTCCTTTTTCATTATGATGCATAAAATACTACTGTTTTATAAACTATTCTATTTTTAAAGCCCAAAGGCATCTATAAATACATATAGAGGTTTTCCACTCCCTTAAAGTTATATCAAGTTGACCAAGTTTCTTCCAGGCTAAAGGATCTTTAGAATTCATGTAATAATCTTCAAAACCAGAGGTTTTTAACCTGTAATTTGTAGGCATGGATAGAACTCAGTATGCCGAATACAAAAAAAAAAAATGACATCTTTATTGTTAATAACATCCAATTAAAATTTAGCTTTGTCCTTAATTGTGGCACAGGTCACAAATCATAGAAACTTTGGCAGTACCTGTGACTTTATTGCCAATGGAAGTCACAGATAATATCACATTACATCACAATTTATGTGGTGTATTTAAGTAGGCTCCATGCCTGGTGTGGACCCCAGTGTGAGGCTTGAACTCATGACCTTGAGATCAAGACCTGAGCTGAGATCAAGAGCTGGGCACCTAACCAACTGAGCCACCCAGGCGCCCCTACAGATATTTTTTTAAAATTTGTTCATGCTCATTCCCACTTCAAAAGTGTGGTTATTACTAGACTGGCTATTAAATCTTTGTATTTAAGGTATTAGTAAAGAAACATGTTTACCATGTCACAAATTCATCCTTTTAAAATTTGGCAACTGTATTTCATTGTATGTTGTTTCCTTTTCTGTATATCGTGTTCTTCAGAGAGGTCAGAGGCTTTAACAGACTCCCAGAAGGATTCATAGCACCTAAAAAAAAGGTGAAACCTTTCTTGGTATCTCAGTAGTAAGTTCCATTCAGTGCACATGGCTTGGTCCAGAAAGCCTGAGCTGTTGAGTGAGTTCTAATTTACCAGACCTGTGCTTGATCTGCTAGTCAGCTGTGCCTTCCTGTAGGAAACATTGGTTCTAGTAAGTTTCATGCCACTTGGTAAGTGCAAAGGGTACATTTCTGAGAATTTATAGATTCTCTATGTAGATTTTCTAAATATCTCAAGATAGCTTATTTCATTTTGACAACCCTGACAGGAAGTTTTGCCTCTTCTGAGGAAAAATCTGCTTTTGTTTAACTTCTGTCATTGACCTAAGTCTAGTCTGTATAACCTTACAATAATCAAGGAATTTCCTGAAGTCTCTAAAATACTTTTACTGTGACCTTTCTGTTGTGTCCCAGGAATGCAGATCACAGTGAAATCTGCCAAATCAAAATACATTAAACAGAAATATACTTACAGGGATTACAGGGAAACATAAGCCTTAGACTTCATGGAACATTTTTCTTTTCTTTTTTTTTAATAGAACATTTTTCTAGCAAATATTTGGGATCCTAGTATGTGCCAGGCACTCAGCTCAACATTGGGAATATAATAAGGGGCAAAGCAGAAGTGGTCCCTGCCTTCATGGGTGTTGGAGGGAAAGGCATTAGTTATAGTGCCAGGAAGGTGTTCTGAAGACCATTCTTGAGAAGGGAAGGGCTCCTAGGTTGAGAGTTGCATGGGGCTGGAGTTGGGGACAGGACTAGAGAGGTGTTCCTAGCAGAGGAGACAGCTTGGCACATATGAGGAAATGAAAGACGATCATTGTGCCTGGGAGAAGGGCAAGGGTGGGATGAAGTAGAGGTGGAAAGATAAAACAGCATCAGACAATGAAGGATCTTCTTGGCCAGACTGAGAAGTTTTGTTTTTGAAGCAGGGGGTGACATCATCTACTATCCTTTATCAATATAGAATAACTGTATTTCTTTTCCAAGAGAACAGATAACATTAAACAAAAGCAGGATGCCTAGAAATTTAAAAAGTCTGCTATTTAAACACAGTGGACATGACACATGTATCAAAATACATATACATTATTACAAATATTCCTTCAACTCTGGGTAGCAAGCTTTTGGGTTCAGTTCCAGGATTAAATTACTTGTTTCTTTGAGGTTCTGCACTCAGGGAATTCTAAACCACTTGCTTTTGCATGTGTCTTTGAAGACTTCTTCATAAGGTTTCCATTATAAAAGCTATTAACATTGTTTTCAATCTTTTTGAAAAAAGAGTCTATTAAAATCATTGAGATATTTGCTTGCTATTATAATTATGATTGTATACCTGTTTATTTGGACCTCATTATAAAGGGCTAAAGTTACTATCACTGTAATTGAACTGGCTTGCAAGAGAGCCCTTTGCAGGGATGGTAATCTGTAGTACCTTTAAATTTATAGAAAATTTTTGGATTTCCCATTTGATTAACAAATGTGGGCCATAGTAGTATTGAACACTGATGTCTATATGATCCTCAGCCAATATTTTGGATTAAAAATTCTTGGAAAAAAATTCTTGGAAACTTTATATCATTTGAGTAGGAATATAAAATATACTTTTCATTTCATGTGTGTACTTTTCAAAATGGCAAAATCTTGTCTGCAAAGTAATTGAGCAGCTCTGCCTCATTATTGTGTTAGCTACCATTGGGAATGAATTAGTTACCAGCTCATTGTATTATTTTCATTGATAGTTGGACTTTGTTTCTGGATACTGAGGCATTGGACATGAACAAGAGGAACATTCTTCCCTTTCAAGGCGTCAACCCAGGGTCTGAGTGCCTCCCGTGGTGCAATTTCTGAAATGTTTCTCGTGAAGCTAAGGCAGTGTGTTCTGAAACACAGTTTCCATCTACCTGTTATCTACCTGGCATGTTATTACTACCTACGTTCTTTTTACCTAGTATGCAGAAGACATAAAAGGGTACTTAGTGATTCAACTTATAAGGAATTTTGAAAGGTCTTTGAGACAAGGACATTCAGAAGACATGATTAGAGAAGTTGCAGAGAATTCTTTTTCTTTGTATTTGGCATCTTAACACATGCCAAAGAGCCTCAGAGCCTAACCATAGCATTGTGGGGCATTGTTCTCTGTTTCAGGTGGTATTTGTTTGTTTTTGAGAATGTGCTTCTAGGAATATGTATATGTCTTTTGTCTGAGCAGCATTCCTCTGTGGACTGTCCCCCCCACTAGAATCAATCAGTTCCATGGTTGAACATGGGGCTAGACCTGCCTCCTTTGCTCTTTTTCCTCGAGGGGTGAGTATATGACCTAGTCAGCCAAAGTATCCCCAGTTCCAGCCAGAGTGGTTTGTTCAGGAATAGGCATATGATCTCAGCCAGCAAGATGGAGAGAGTACTTCCTGGGATTTTCTCAGAACACCAAAACAATGCTCTCTTTCCCATGGGGGGTTCCAAAGCTGTTAGGATTTGTATCTACAGCTGCTGATGGATTTTTGTTACCAAATGGAGAAAGTCTGCCTGAAAATGAAGTTATTCCAAGGAAGATAGAAACAAAAGATGAAAAGGCACGTTTCAGCCCATTGATCCCACAGCGCTAAATAGTGGTTTCTGAATATTTCAGTTGCACAGACCCATTATTTTCCACTTCTGCTTAAGCTATTTTGAGTTAGGTTTTTGTTTCTTTCAACCCAAAGAATTAAAACATTTATGCTGCCAATAAACTGCCCCCAAATTCAGGTGACAGCAGGAAGGGAGAGGCCCAAAGATGTCATCTGGTATGAGTGTGAAAGATTTGAACATCTCTGCTTCCCTGAGCCAGAAAGTTTGCAAGAGAAACCAAAGAATGTGCTAACTTTTCACTCCTGTTGCCATTTGCTTTAAATAGCACTGCATCTTTTAAACTACATTCTGAAAGTAGTAGCATCCTACTTTTTCTCATGTACGAGAGACTTGCTGTTGCCGTGTATTACCAAAACAAACATAAATGGTAGCGAGTAGATTCCTAGTTACAGCCTCTCCATTTGAAACCCATGGATACATTTATTTGTTACACTTTCAGTTTTAGCATGAGGCCTTCTAGGGTCTATTGTTCAACAAATAAGATATTACAACCCCAGTAATGGTCTCTCACATGAATAACAAGATTAGAGAGACAAGCAGTAAAAATAATAAAAGACAAATTATCCTCTATTTCCAGTAACTCAGCAATGAAAGACATTTATGTTCTCATGTGGACGTTAAATAGCTAGAAAATATGAGTCAGTCATTTTGGATGCAAAATTGTACCACAGCTTCATTCCGTTTGGTACCCTAGGTATCAGTTTCTTACAGGCATTTCCTTTTAAAGGCAGGGAAGAAAAGATACAGTGTGGTAATGGAAACGAGTATGTCAAGTGTCCTGTGAACCTAAAGTGGAAAGCAGAGGAACTGTAATGACATTTCTGATATGAGTTTATGCTAGTGGCTTATTTTGTCATAATTCTTTATGAAGAGAGAGACACAAAACATCTATAAATTAGGATTGCGTGTGGCTAAAGGAAAAGCTAGGGGAATCAGAGGCATTATTTAGATTCACTTTGTCTTACATCAGTGCTTGTCTCATGGATAATAATTTCTGCTAAGGAGGGTTATAAGATAAGCCCTTTAGCTAAAAATAGAACCTGGCTAGTAAGCTTTAAGAAGAGGTGCTCTGCAAGTCATAATTCAGTGATTAGAAAACATTGTATTCCAGGGTATGGCCTGAATGGTTTCCGAGTACATTATGAAGCAATTTGGTTCACTCATTTGCATTTAGAGCCGGGGAACACAATAAACAGCGATTTTCTACAAGGTATCCTAAATATACTGAAGCGTTTGTTATCCCTAGTCCTCATGTAATAGGAAAGTAGGTTTTTCCCTCCCAGGTAATATAATGGGGAAAACATCACATTTTCAAAAGAAATATGCTGCAGAAGGGGAGGTAGCATGAGGATAATGAACTCTGCTGTGCTGTGTTTAATGAACTGATGGCTTAGTAAACTATTACCTTGGAGACCAAAACACCAAAAAACAAAACAAACAGTTTTCACCTTTTATCCATAGGAGGCTGTTAGTAAACAAAGATGAGTATTCACGTTTAAATTTGGGGTTTACTTCCAAGTATTTGGTTTGCTATCAGTTATTGTTTCTACAAACATATATAGCTGAAAAAAACAGAGCCCTCCTGGACTGTTCCAGCTAGATAGGACACTTCTGGTCTCACACACAGTTAAGTGCCTGAAAAACACATTTCTGTGCAGTGGTTTCCTGTGCATTTGCATCTTTCTACTAGAAGGAGTAAGGTCTGAAGCATGTCAGGTGGTGGTGGCCATGCCCACACAGAATGCAAAGGCTGATTGCTGGGACCCATAGCTGCAGCCAAGGGACAGTGGGACATGCAAACAGATGGGGTTCCTGGGCAATGAGAATTCAGAAGTGGCAAGCAAAATATATTGGAAGATGTGGGAGCTTCCTTAAGTTTTGTGAAATTAAGAAGAGAGAGAGCTAGGTCTACAGAAGTCCAAGTGGTGATTCTGAATTTGGGAACCCTGCACTTGATACAGTTGCTGACAGGAAGTGCAGACCCTGATGTGAAGAAAGTATTGTTCCAATGTAGAACAGCATGAGTCACAGGGGAGCAACATCGGGGCGAGAGAAGTACAGGGAAGGTCCAGAACTTTCCCATAGCCTGACGTGGAGGAGTGTCTGATTGGAATTGATAAAGGAACACCCCCTCCACACATACGTATTTGTGTAATATATTTCAGCTAACTGTATAATAAACTGATTGTAGTTTTTATTCCATAAAATTTCAAGAATTCCCAACTTACTGTATTTTTCGACTATCTTCCCTAAGCTGTACCTTTCATCCTCATGATTTACTCATTCCATAACTGGAAGACAACTCATTTATTCTTTCATTTTTTCATTCAGTACATAAACTGAATGTTTACTCTTTGCAAAACATTGAAAAAATAAGTGACTGATAAATCTAAATAAATCCCTACTTTCACAGACTTTGCATTCTAGTGTGTGGAGACAAGCAGCAGTTAAGCACATGTATAAATGTTTTGAAGAAAAGATATTTCGATGATGTGAATAATGTGACAGAGCTTGATAAGCCTGGAGGTTGAGAAACTATATTAGTGTGTAGATAAAGAAGAGAAGGGAGCTGAGGGTTGGCTTGAGGATAGAGTAATATTTAGAGAATGAGAAGGGAGGGAGGCAATGCAAGGGGCCTGTGAAGCAGCAGCCAGTGAAGTAGCAGGACAGCTAAGACACATTTAAGAGAATGTTTAAGTCATTTGTTAAACCTATGGATGACCTAATCCAATTGATGATTTTGGAAGTTTCATCCTGGCCGCCAAGGAGGCAAGACTATCACAGGTCAGGGTAGAAGCAGAGAAACCAGGTAGTGGCAGGTCACAGGAATTGATGTGAGAAATAAGAATTGTTTGCAGTATGATTTTAATGGAAGAGGTGATCTGAGAGGCTGCATTTGGGATAAGCACAAAGTGTGGAAGAAGGTAGCCCATGAAAAATGGTAGTGGACATAGCCCTTTCTGATGGATTAGATGTTGGATATGAGGGAAAGAGAACAGTCATACTTCAGTGAAGTTTCATTTAGACCAGTGCTCCTCAAAAGTACTGGTCTGTAGCCTTTGCCACTGGTCTGTGACAGCAGAAGGAGATTGTGCCAAAATGTAAATAGGCTGACTTTCCTTTTATAGCAAGATTTTCTCAATGAAGGATGCAGTACATTGATTTACATTCTAGCACAAGCTCCTCATTTTGCTGTAGACCAGAATGATTTTCCAGAGCAGACTCATCTGTGGACCTCACTTTAAGGAGTATTGTTTTAGATGAAGTCATTAGTGAAAGCCATATTTTTTATCAGGTTCCCTGGCTTATCCAGGTATGGCATATTCTTGAATAATTGGTGATTTTACAGTTTTAGAGGTGTGCTATGTTGCCAAATCAATGGAACTGCACACTGATAAGTTATAAAATAATACCTCGTGGAACAGAACCTTAAAGTTATGATTTCTGGATTTTCAAACACTTTGTTGATTTTGTTTTGTTTTGATTAGTAGGCACATGTAAAAGAAAGCTTAGGAAAACATTAAAAAAAAACCAAATTAACTCATGTTTATGAGGTAGAGTCACAGGTCAACTCCAGCTAAACTTTGTTCTTTAAAATGTAGCTTATGCACCACCATTTAGAAAGCCTTCCACATCCTCCAACCATTCTGATCTAAGTGTTTCACCTTTATCAGAGCACTGTTTTAAATCAATGATGGTTGATTTACTTTTCCCTGCCTCCCCCCAAACTACTTGTAAGCAAGTAGAAGGAAGACTGTGTATTACAACTCCAGTGTCCAATAGAACGTCTAGAACATTGTAGATAATCCTATTAAACTCTAGAAAAGGCGAGGAGTATGACCATGATTTCAAAGAACAAAAGTATAACTATATGCTGCTAGGCATAATGGTTAGCATTTAAGTTTAGGGTAACTACTATAGAAAAGATTTCTTTAGGTTAACCAAAATCTGAAGTAAATGACCTCAGTTATATCCTCAAGTATTAAAGAGAAGTTTTATTTTTTTATTTTATTTTCTAATGTTTTATTTATTTATTCATGAGAGACACAGAGAGAGAGGCAGAGACACAGGCAGAGGGAGCAGCAGGCTCCACGCAGGGAGGAGCCTGACGTGGGACTCAATCCCAGGCCCCCAGGATCAGGCCCTGGGCTGAAGGCAGCGCTAAACCACTGAGCCACCTGGGCTGCCCTAAAGAAAAGTTTTAAATATTTAAATGAATATTACACGTTGGAATTCTCAGTCTTATCTCTTAAAAGAGAGCAACTAGCATGAGTGATATTTCAGAATTAAAGGACACTAGTTCATATATATTACAATAACCCCACTATAGAGGGAAAGACTCATTGTACCACAAACAACATTACCATAAGATTTGAGTTGGTGGGATCTAGCAGTTTCTCTTCCCTTCTGTAGCATCTGCTAGATTTCAGTTGTGGTATTTCGCCAGATCTCCAGAAAATCTTAGGATCTGATTACAGTTTGCAAGCAAATCAGTTACCATCCAGTTATTCCAGATTTCTTAACCATTTAGAATATTTGGAGCAGAACTGTTTTTCAATTGTTTTCATCCAACAAATATTTTTGAATATCTACCATGTCAAAAAGTACCAGGTAACATTAAAGTACTGATGTTGGGGAATAGAATGATAAATCAGACATGTGTCTTGTCTTTAAGGAGAAAAGAATAAAATATCACCAGTCTCTTTGTTATACATACCTCCAGATGTTATAGGTTAACGAAACTGGACCTTTTCCTCTGGAGAGTGAGTCACGCCTTCTTGGTGGAGATCTCACAACCTGAAAGCCTTCTAGTTTGACCCTGTCTGCTGCTCCCAGTGATTGCTCCCTGAGGTGACAGTTTCCATCATTTCTCGCAACTGTTGTTCCCTTAGGTGTATCACTCATCAGGGAAGATCCCAGCCATGGCAGCAATTTCCAAAGCCACTGTTGTTCACAGTCTCCTGTTGGTTGATCCAGTCTGCAGTTCTTATGGGGACTGATGAGTTCATCATCAGTTTGTATTGTACCAATTCCTTTCATTGCTTTATTTTGCCTTGAGACAATCAGAGGTTTTATCAACTTTCATTTGGCTAAGTGTGCTCATACCTAAGGATATCCTTCCTATTGCCGTTCTTAAAAACAGGTATAAAAAGGCTTTAATGATTGCCCCTAGGTCTTTTATATAATGATGATGTCGACGATGATAATAATAATAATGATATCAATAATATTTGTTGAGGACTAAAAATAGGTGAGTCTCTGCCCTAGGTGGTTTGCAGATCTTTTCTCTTTTATTATGCCTTATAACAACTCTGGAAACAAAGTACCATTATTATGTCCATTTTACAGATGAGTAACCAAGGAAAAGAGAACTTGACCATTACTGTCTTCAGTACCTACCATCAAAGAAGAAAGCACTTATTAAATGAGTCTCCTATAGAGCTCTTGTTCTCCTATTAGCTTTCTGTGATTGACTAAACCATAGTGATGGATCTGGGTTGAATTGATGAGTAGTGGTAGACTAAATAGAATTTCTGGCTGTTATTCTCTCCATGGACAAGCAGTAAATGTATGTCTCTGTGGTCCCTGAGATTGGGTCAAAAGCCAGGTCAGATTAAGAGGGGAAAGGTAGCGATGCCTCACTGGCTCAGTGGTTTGGGCATCTGCCTTTGGCTTGGGTCGTGATCCTGGGGTCCTGGGATCGAGTTCTGCATCAGGCTCCCCTCAAGGAGCCTGATTCACCCTCTGCCTATGTCTCGGCCTCTCACTTTGTGTCTCTCATGAATAAATAATTTTTTTTTTTTAAAGAGGGGAAAGCTAATGCTGGGACAAGAATAATCTCAGATTTAGGAACCTGGTTCCTGGCCAATACCAGTACAAGTGTTCCTAAGTTTTGGCTTCTAATTTCTATTATTTATTTTGACCTAAACTTGTAGAAGTTGCTATGTTATCGCTGGTTTACTCTGAAAAAATTGCTCTTCACTTACCAGACAAGCCCAAGCACACCCTTGCTGTGTGATGATAGCTCCATTCATTGTCAGAACCACTAATATTTAGAGGCACTATGACTAAAATTGCTGCCTACTTCATGTGCATTATCTCATTAAATGCTCATGCAGACCTTACAAGGTTGGTCTCACCGTATTATCAGTATCTGTGTGGATGGTGACTACATTACTCATTCCTGTACTGTCAACATAAAATGACTTGAGCCCCATGATTGGGAATATATTAGACAAATAGATTCTAAGATTTTATTTTGTTTTGTCTTAGATTAATGTATTATTTTGTCTTTGATTAGATAATTTTTAAGGGAGGCATACTACCACTTATAAATTATTTGTGTACTGGACACTGTTCTAACCATTTGCATGTAAGTTCTCATTTTTACTAATCTTATGATTCAGTGTAAATATTCATTGAGACTTTTTCATCACACTTAAGGATATCTTTACCTAAGAACACCTTGGGAAAGGAGTAGGGAAAATCCGCAGGATGAAGGGAGTAAACAAAAACTGATGAGAATACTTAGTGAATACAGAGCAGATGCTTAACATAAAGAACAGATTTTTGATGGCAAGCTTTTGCCCTGGCAGATACATAAAATTTATCATTGTGGGAGGTAGTGATCCAGCTATGGACCAAGTTTAAACCTTGAAAAAATATTGCAAAAATTTTTTGGTAGATAGGTAACAAAATCTTTTTCTTATCTGCTCTTCAGCCTGTTTAATTTGATGCTACTCATTCGTGAATATCAAGTTGGGATTAGAGGAAAATAAATCCTTTTAATTGGAATCTGTCATAGTGCATACAGTCTCTGTTTCTATAATACCTTCTTTATGGAGTATTTTTTATAGATAAATATAATAGAGGAGAATGGGATGGAAAATGATGCAAAGGTGGGTAATCAGAGCCAGAACTCTACAGAGATGGAATATGCACATAGCTGATTTAATATGGAGTGTCAAATGGTATTTATATTTATTTTATATACAGGGGGTCATTCTGAGCAAGAAAACAGAACAAAAGCAGTTGTTTAGTGGCAGACAAACAAGAATCTTACAAGTCTGTTGACATGGACACTCATTTCCTTCCCCCTCTAGTGACCAGAAACCTCAAAAACAGGACATGAGAAAGCATGTATATATATATATACATATATATATATATATGTATATATATATATGTGTGTGTGTGTTTTATGTATTCATGTGTTTATACATGATGCACTGGTTATGTAATGACACATAGAAATGCACATGTAATGAGTTGGGACAAACTAGGAATTGTGTCTTAGTGATAAACTTCCAAATCTTAGTCGTTTAGACCATCAAAGTTTATTTCTTACTCACTCTACATGTCCATTGTAAGTCAGCTATAGCTCTCCTTCATATCATTTTACTCTGGACCCAGGCTGACAGTGTAGCCTAAATCTGGAATATTGTGTGCTCAAAGCAGAGAGAAAAAATGAACATCACAGACCTTATAATTGATCCAAGAACTTCTGCCTAGGTATCAGTTCTTCCCACATGTCACTGGTCAAAGCAAGTCATGCTCAAGCCAGATGTTAGCATGGAATGAGTATATATGCAGCAATGTTTTTGAACAATAATGCAAGCGATGTGGTATAGTAGCCCATGGTACTGATATGCATTACTAATGCTGTCTTTTGCAGGGAGAGTATTAGTATTCAGTGAATGCATTATAGTTTTCAGAATGTAATTGTACCCGCAGGAACTGGCCCAACTATTCCTAGGTGTTCTTTCCAGGTGGTTGAGGAGATAGTGATAGATAAGAACAAGTCATTGTTCATGGCTTCAACCTCATTTATTGTCATGTTCTCCCCCATCTCTCCATGTCTCTCTCACATTTCCATTCATTCTATTAATGACATTGGGTCACTGTTTCTATATTATGATGTTCACTCCCTGTAGTTTTCAGTCAAATATCTACTGAGAATCTCCTCCATGCCATATGTGCTTGATGACCCTCTGATCTCATTCAGAGACACTTCTTAGTGATTTAAGGCCCAGAGGAAACATTTTATTTCATTTTTTAAAAAGTATTAATTAAGTACTATACTGGATGAATGAAACTAGATCACAGTTTTGTGAAAGAGACCGATATGTTGGAGGAAAGTTTACAGAGTCATGAAAAGCTCATGAAAAGAAAGGCAGATTCTCTTGAGAAGGATGAATAGGATTTTATTAAAGTCAGGGAAGAAGTGAGGTAAAAGCCTTGGGGCATAGAATTTGGGGAAATCATATTTAGAGATAAGACTGGTTATATAGGTTAAAAGAAATTATGGGTTATTTGATAGAATTAGTCAGACCTATCCAAAAAGATCAGCCTTCCTGAGCTGCTGAGTATTCTGACCCCTGACATAGAGCCTGATCTCATCTTTTAAACTCACCCTTTCAATTGAACAATGTCCCAGACTGAGCTTGATGATTTCCTTTCACCCATTTCCTTTAATTTGGGCCCCTGATCTTTTCTGTTTTCCATGTCTAAGATTTATATTTAAGTCTCTTTGTTTTATGGTTTATTCCGTTTGGATAGAGTAGTAAATAACCTGAAAGATTTATTATTTAGATTTCTACTCTAAATTAATTTCATATGTGTATTTCCATATTCCTGTTAAACATATAGAATTTTCCATTATACATAGATCCTTCTGTTAATGTATTTGGAGGAATGAATTAATGAGTCATTTGCAGCATAAAATGCACTGTGAATCATTGTTTTTTTGATGTTCTACAAATATTCTACCCAAGGCATGCAATGACTCATCTGTGGCATAAGGACTGTGCTGTACAGACATTTCACAGACAGATCAAAATGTAACCTGCAATGAAAACCATCATTACTTCCATTATTCTTTCATGAAAGCCAGTGGTACAGATATTGAAAAAGAACTTCTTCTGCATTACCGTTTTGAAGAGGTTCAATTGACTTGAGTTTGGGAACATTATGTATCAATGCCTTATCTTCCACTAGGGAAAAAGAATTCCTTCACACAGCTGCCTTCCAGGCTGTCCCTTTAGAACCCCTCTTGGATAATTTCTGTTGGGACAGTTTTATTCTTTTTCCTCACCCTTCTTTTTCTTCTTTATATCTGGGTTAGAAAATGGATAATTGGGTTTAGAAGTGAAATATTCCAAAATTGTTCAAACCCTTATGTTGTAAAATGTGGCAGTTTTCGGTCCTAAAATAGGAAGTGATTAAAAACCCAAGTCATATAAAGGCGTGGATAGAAAGCTGGGTTTCTTGACTTTCCACATAGTGCTTGTAACTGTAAAATCTCCCCAAAGAAAGAATAGTGGTTACCTGGAGTCAAATGGTTTGAGGAAGGGTTGTTTATTATTGATAGGGTATTGTTTATAAATTTTGCAATTAGTGTATATTTCAGGTACTTATTTTGCTACTAAGAGAGCTGAGTCATCTAATTTAAGATTTGAGGTGTCTTCATGTGATACTTGTAGAATATGCTATTTAAATATTTATAGTAGGGGAGCCTGGGTTGAGCATCCAGTTCTTGGTTTCAGCTCAGGTTGTGATCTCATGGTCGTGAAATCAAGCCCCACATCAGGCTCTACACTCAGTGTGGAGTCTGCTTGGGATTCTCTTTCCTTCTCTCTCTGCCCATCCTGCTTATGCATTCTCTCTCTCTCTCTCTAAAATATATAAAGCTTAAAAAAATAAACATTTTTTGTACTGATTTATTTTTTATATTTCAATGGGTTGATTTCAGTGCTCAATCAATAGGAAAATAAAAATGTAGTCAGGCTTTGAAACTTACAATGCATGGGAACTCAGTCAAGTTTTGAATTCAAGGTTTAAACCCATTTGACTATTGTAATGCAATTCTATAGAGGAACAAAGGGTTTTGCATTGAAGAAATCAAGGTCCAAATCCCTCTTGTAATGTTCATTACTGAATTTCATCAGATGAAGATACCATTAATTGTAAATCATATTCCAGTTTCAGGGGTGCATCAAAGTAGAACAAACCCATCTTAAAGTCTAAAGGATCCAGAATCTGTGTTTTTGGGGGTAAGTTAAGAAATCACCTCTTTGAACTTCAAATCTCCTTATCTGTTAAAAGGTGAATGAAAAAAAAAAAGGTGAATGAATAAAAGTAACTTCCTCAGAAAGCTTTAAAGACTTGAAAAATATTCTAAGAAAAAATATTCTAAGAGTTATATGAAAATATATAAAAATACTGACCCTATTTAAGGACTCAGTAAACGCCTCAGTTATTTAACATACCTTGTTTATGTTTTAAGTAAAAATACTTCAACTTAGGAATCAGAAATAAGAATGTAATTTTGGTCATACTTTCCTTCAAAGAGAGGACAAAGGCCTCTATCACATGAAAGAATTAAAAGCAAAGTAGATAAAAATAAATTTTGTTGAATTACTAATAATAGAGTTAAGAAATAACAAAGACCTACTTATATATGGCATGATGGAGGTCATATGGAAGTATTGGCATAATAATTTTATAAAGAGTTCATGGCTATCTGCAACTTTTCTCAATTTTTATTGTCAGCCTTCTTTTACCTGAGTTCTAGAATCATTCTTTGGTCAGAAGAACTTCCTACTATATTTGGATTCAGCAGTTTGTTTTTCCATAATACTAGGTGTAATATATTCATAGTAAAGGATGGATTTTTTAAAAACATTGATAATCATTTAGTAATTACAACCTAAGTATGGCAGTAAAGTCATGAGGGAGAAAGAAGCTATGGATTGAATACTTTGAGAGAAGGGGGAAAAAAGAATGCACACCTGTCTTTTTTAAATTACATAAATGAAAAGGAAAGCTCTGAGTAAGTTAGTCTAATTTTAATTTTGTATGTTGATATGGCTGAGTTTGTCTTTGTTTTTAATGTACACATTTCACATTTATGTGAAATAAATATATTTTATATAAAAATAAATTTAAAATAAAATAATTTAAAAACAAATTTTATTGGATGCTTACTCAGCCATAAACTTGGAAATTTATGTATATTACTTGGTTTAATCACTCAAGTAAACCTATCAAATAGATTAAACACCAGGATTCACAGTCACTGTAGGCGTTTTTAGGATTTATGTTTCACATGCTCAAAAACACAAGTGTCTATTGAATAAACATTTACCTATTTGGGGATAAAATATTTATAATACAGAAACTTGTTTTAATTAAAATTTTAACAAAGTATTTTAAAATTTGTGTGATTTCCCTTCTAATACCTGTCAGGTAAATGTACTTGAGTATTTGGTTCACTTTCCAAAATTCTAATATCTGTTAGTGGCTTAACACTAGCATACATTTCACTTATCTTTGTAAGGTAACTTAAATAAAATTACATTACTTCTCTTTTTTTAGCTGTGCAAATTATTATTTATAAGTAGTAAAAAAATTTCTATTTGAAAATGCTTTATGTTTCACTAAATAAAATTGTTTGGCTCCATCAGTATATATTATTTGTAATTACTTCTTCAAAAAAACAGATTCAATCGTCTTTCTACTAGTGATTGCAATTCTGATTAAATTTGAGTTGTTTTAAATCAAATCCTCGCTAATTTAGTTTGTTACTATGCCATAATTTAATCTCTTTCTAATCTCTGAATAACTGATTTGCTAGCCCAGAATCTTGCCTTATCACCTATATTCCTAAATATTTCATTTATTTCTTTTAAAAGGCAAACAACTGGGCTCTTTCTATTCCATATTAAATTCTATGTGTTTTTTGTTTGAAGACACATTTTTCTTAGATAAGTGTTCTGAATTTGATTTTTCCTGATGTCTAAAATCTAAGCCTGGGATTACGCCTAATTAGTAAAGTGTCAGAACCAACCTATCAGTCTCAAAAATGTTGGCTTGATCATTGTGCATTTAATTTGAATAAAGTTAAATCTATAGCTTTTAAAGCCTATTAGAGGGAGAGGGAGAGCGAGAGAGGGAGAGAGAATCTTTTTATTTTTTATTTTTTTTATTTTTATTTATTTATGATAGTCACAGAGAGAGAGAGAGAGGCAGAGACACAGGCGGAGGGAGAAGCAGGCTCCATGCACCGAGAGCCCGACGTGGGATTCGATCCCGGGTCTCCAGGATCGCGCCCTGGGCCAAAGGCAGGCGCCAAACCGCTGCGCCACCCAGGGATCCCAGGGAGAGAGAATCTTAAGCAGGCTCAGAGCACGATCTCATCTCAGGACCCTGAGATCATGACCTGAGCCGAAATCAAGAGTTAGACACTTAACTTGACTGAGCCACGTAGGTGTCCTGAAATTATTTTCATAATACATTTTGTTTAGCCCAATGTGCCAAAAAAAAAAAAAATCATTTCAATTTTTTTAATCATTTCAATTTGTAAAGAATATAAAAAAGTATCAGTAAGCTATTTAGCATTTTTTATGCTACGTTTTCAAAATCTGTATTTTACACTTAGAGTGCATTTCAATTAAAGGAAAAATATTCAGCTCCTCCTTTGCAGTAGTCTCTTTCAAAGTACTTGGTAGCACATGTGGCTAGTGGCTACTGTATGGACAGCTCAGGTTTTTATTTGGGGGAAAAACTCTTGACAGGTGATACCTTTGACTCAAAGGAACTATAGTTTCACTGTTAATTAGGGTCAGTTGTCTGGAATGAACACAAGGTAATTCACAAAAGCTAATAGTCCTGCTAATATACAGATATAAGCCTATATGCCCTGTTTAAGTTTTTTTTTTTTTTTTTCATTTGTTTGCTTTTTTGTTTTGGACTGAGATAAAAGTATAATAATCTTTACCATAATTACTTCTCTTTTACTACATGTCATTTTAAGTAATACAAAATTTTATAAGGAAAAGAACAAAACTAGATTTAGAAATTTTGTGCTTTTTCCTTCCAAATGGGAAGAAATTTCTAGTTAGGCTAAGATAAAACTGTTTATAGAAAAAAAAATCGTATTAAAGTTGAAGATGTTAATTGTTTTCTTTCCCATGCAGTCACTTTTTTTTTTTTAAAGATTTATTTATTTATTTATTCATGATAGACATAGAGAGAGAGAGGCAGAGACACAGGCAGAGGGAGAAGCAGGCTCCACGCCGGGAGCCCAATCCGGGACTCGATCCTCGGACTCTAGGATCATGCTCTGGGCCAAAGGCAGGCACCAAACCGCTGAGCCACCCAGGGATACCCTATGCAGTCACTTTACCAATTAATTGTATTTTAATCATCTTTCTTCTATGTTTATTCCCTTTTTCTGGTACTAAAATTTGTGTTATGTTAATAATTTTCCATAATCTTCAAAATATATTTTACAAAAAGATAACCAAAAGAGTTGATATATATTTCCAGTTTAAGATTCATCATGTGTGAAAGTACATGCTTTCAATGTTACTTCAAAGAGTCAGATTTAGCAAATATGTTTTTAAGTGTTAACAGCTCTGGCGAAGGAAAATGCTCCAATTAAATAAATTTAAATTAGTGTAGGAGACTTAAATAATTTTTCATGACTTTGCTAATAGTTCTTTTTTCACTATAATAAAAATTCTTTGATTTATTTGTATTAACTTGAGACAGATTAAAATAATATTTAACTATTTGTTTAGTTGTGTGGATCATAGTTTCCAGAATCCATTTTTACCTTCAAACATCCCCCAGCCACTCATCTATGATTTTCTGCTATGACTGGCTCATGTTTTTTTTCATCAGCCAGTGTGCCTCTTGGTCTTTCTAGGTCCAATATCTATTCTTAGCAGAGTCTGGTCTAAGATTCATTCTCTGTCCCCCCCCCCCCTTTTTTTTTTCAATCAATACTGTATAATGATGTCCGTTGGACCTTCCTTCTGTTCCCACCTGTAATTGGGATAGAAAGGTTTTGATTTGCTTTTTCTAACACAAAGCTACCAGTTGTATTCTAGAGCAAAAGCTAGAGGACTCTTAGCTAATCTATTTAAATACCTCAGGAGAGGTATGCAAGAGATTATCCAATGGGCTTAGATTTTTAGGAAGCAAAATGGGTGACTTTTTACTTTTTAGGCCACTTTCATTATGCATTTTTCTCCATACCTTCAAAGCTCTCTTTTTTTTTCCCCATTAGAATGCAGTATGAATCAGATTCTCTAGATTCTGAAGAACTGTTGATGCAGTTATACAGTTAGTTTAAAAATTTCCTTGTACTAAGATGTTTTTCCTTTGGTGATATCAAAGGAGTAATTTTCTTGATGGCTCTTAAATTGCAATATTAGCCATAAGTGTTCAGATTTAATCTTCAAGTGAGATTCAATAGTTTTGAATTCACAAAGCATGATGTATAAATCCTTAAAGTTAATTTTCTTTCATTCTTACTATTAATAAGTTGGGATTTAAAGCTGTGGGAATCTTTTATCACTTGGTCTCATTTATCACATACCTAGCCTGTAACTAATTCAAGGTATTTATTCAAAACAAGTGGAAAGATTTATTTTACATACAAAATAAACTAAAAAAATAACATGTTATAAACATGGACATGTTTATAGTAGCTTAAATATAATAGGTAAAATCTGGAAAAAACAACAGAATGAACAAACAAATGATATATTTAATGCAGTAGAATACTACTCAATGTAGAAAAATCAAGTTCTGCTATACACATAAACATGGATATCTCTAACAACTTTATGTTAAGTGAAGAATAGTACATATTGTATGATTCCACTTTTATGAATTTTCTAGAATGGGCAGATTTGATCTGGGTGATAGCGAATCAGAAGAGGGGCTGTCTTTGGGGATGAGAATTGACTATACAATAGGGGGAAGTAGAACTCTCTAGGAAAATGGAGATGTTCTGTATCTTGATTAAGGTATTTTTTTTTAAAGATCCTTTCTTTTTTTTTAAACACTTTATTTATTTATTAATGAGAGACAGAGAGAGAGAGAGAGAGAGAGAGAGTCAGAGACATAGACAGAAGGAGAAGCAGGCTCTATGCAGGGAGCCTGACATGGGACTTGATCCTGGGTCTCCAGGATCACACCCTGGGATGAAGGTGGCACTAAACCACTGAGCCACCTGGGCTGCCCAATGTATTGGTTATAGTGCTATGCACATTTGCTAACACTTGGACAATTACATACTTAGCATGTGTGCATTTAGTCTGTGTAGATTTTACGCTGCTTTTCAAAGTAGAATGTAGATGTTTATGAGTTTGCAATAATAATTAAAAAAGAAAAGTTAGGTGGTCAAAGAAGAGACAGGTAAAAAGGAATGTGAAGATGGAGAGAGTTGTAGAAACATGCATAGACTCATCTTACATAGCAGGTTGAGGAGGTACTGACTCTGAATTTATAAAAATAGCATGATTGTCAAAAATTATGGAGGGGAAGAATAAATAACCTAAGTCACCAAGAAATCAGGGTTTGATTTGGAATTGGGGACCATCAAGAGGCCTAATATAAGAACTGGTAGCAGAGGTTGCTTCTTGGGCATAGTCCTGGGGAAGAAGGTGTAAGTACGCTGGAATGTTGCTTTTCAGCACAAGCTTATCCATCACTCAAATATGTTATTGTATACAAATAGCACTTTGATGGAAATAAAATTTAAAAAATATCAGTTTCCCCCATTGTCCTTCAATAAAAATCACACTTATCTTTCATGGTTTGGCATCAACTGACCTCTCTAGCCCCATCATTTGTCACCCTTCTCTCATCCTTACATTCCTCATTCATCCATAATCTTCTGGTTTCCGTTTAATTCTGGGCTTTGCACATGCTATTCCCTCAGTGTCAAGCACTTTTTCCACAATCTTTATGCTTAAACTTCTTAGCTATCATCCTTGCTTACTCCAGGGTTGGTTTTTTTTTTTTTTTTTTTTGTCCTGTTCTGTCTTCTTATCTGTATGTATCTCCCACAAGAATGTAAGCTTCTCTCACAGGAATGTAAAAATGGAATGGCAGGAACCATATGTGTCCTTTTGAAGTTTGCATCCTCAGCAGGTAGCACAGTGGTGTGGGGGTATGGTTGATTCCCAGGGATACATTTTAAATGAATGAAAAAGTTTGAATTGTTAAAAATAGTGGCATGAATTTAAGAAATGATTTAAATGATGACCTCTGAATGTCTTCCTGTAGTCTGTTGACAGCTTTCAAGATGCTAGGCCAATGAGTACAAATTCTTAGAGTGAGATTTCTGAGCATATAGAATAAAGGCAGTGATTATTGGAGTCCACTTTCTGAAAATGAGTAGTGTCTACTCAGTAACAGGTAAGTAATCCAACGCAGACCTAGAAGAATCAGCTGTGTAGCATCATATTAGCATCTTCCTACCTGTTAATTGCTTTTTAGTTAGGTCAGAATCTAAGGAAAGAAGCTACACGTGAATACGTACTCAACAAGTAGCTTTTATATAATCTTCTATTGATTAATGCCTAAAGGAGCCTTCTTTTTTTCATTTTTATTTAAATTCCAGTTAGTTAACACACTGTAATATTAGTTTCAGGTGTACAGTATAGTGATTCAACACTTCAGTACAACACCCTGTGCTCATCACAACAAGCACTGTTTTTAATTCCCATCACCTGTTTAACCCATCCCCCCATCCACCTCCCCTCTGGTAGTTCTTTATAATTGAGAGTCAGCTTCTGGGTTTGCTTCTTCTTTTTTTTTTTTCCTTTACTCATTTGTTTCTTAAATTCCACATATGAGTGAAATCATATGGTATTTTTCTTTCTGTGACTGACTGACTTTGCTTAGCATAATACTCTTTAGCTCCATCTATGTCATTGCAAATGGCAAGATTTCATTTTTTTTATTGCTGAGTAATATTCCATTGCACATATATACTAAATTTTCAATTCTTTTTGTGTGTGTGTGTGTGTGTGTGTGTACCTAGGTACAGTTAGGGTTGGCTAGGGTTAGTACCAGCATGAGGGCATGTACCTAGTTAGCTGCAGTTTAGTAATCTCTCCAGAGGGTTAGGTTTAAAGTTAGTGTTAAGTTGAGGGTTAGGATTAGAGTTAGGGTATATGCCTGGCATCCTGCAGTTCAGAGACTTCTCCAGAGAATAAAACCCCAGACTCCTGCTGAGGTGAGAATAGACATAGAAGCAGTCCAGAGAGTTGAGGCAAGGAAGGGATTTAGGACTCTAAATACTCTTAAATATTCAATAGTCCTTTTGTTTTTTTATCTCTACCTTCACATCTATTTTCACAAATATTACCATTTCTTAAATATTTGAGATCTTCTCCAGAAGAACTAGGCTGATTCTCAACTTTTCTTATCATGTGTTCAGGAACCCACTTTCTCACATCTAAGATTAGGGTTAGGGGGACAGTATGTACCTGGTAACCTGCAGTTCAGAGACCTCTCCAGAGGTTGAGGGTTAGGAAAGGTTTAGTGTTAAGTGTTAGTGGTAGGCTTAGGGTTAAAGCTATGGTTAGACTTATGGCAAGGTTGTGTGCATGGTGTCTTGCAGTTCAGAGACCTCTCCAGAGAATGAAATTCTAGAGTTCTGGTGGCTGGAGAATAGATAAGAGAGGTGAGGCAAATGAGATTGGGGGCTCTAAATACTCTTTAAATAGATATTCAATTGTTCTATCTATATCTTTACATTCATGCTTATTTTCGGAAACATTACTGGTTCTTTAATATTTTGGGTCTTCTCCAGACTCACTAAGCTGCTTTTCATTTTTTCTTATTGTGTGTTCAAGAATCCATGTTCTCAGATCTAGGGTTAGGGTTAGTGTTAGAGTGAGGATATGTGCCTGGTATCCATCCTGCAGTTCAGAGACTTTTCTGGAGTATTGGGATTAGAGTTAGGGGGTAGGGGTAGACCATGGGTTACAGTGAGATTATGTGCCTGGTATCCTGTAAAAGATCCTTTTTAAATAATGTTAGAATGCATTTGGAAACTCTACGGTAAAATACTATAGACTAAAACATCTACACAAAATAAGATTTAAAGGTAGCTAAATGTGTATATTGACATGGGAAAATACTCAGTAGTTACCTGCTTATAATCCTCATTCTTATCGTTTACAAATTATTGACAAAGAAGAAAACATATTTCTCTATTTGATACTATATATGATTTCAGTTATACTACTCTGAAAGCTTTAGTTAAAACTCTCATGACAGAATTATAGGATGTGAAAGAAATTTTCTCATTCAATAAAGGAATGCAAATTTTTGTTTCTGTTATAAAACCTATTAATCTATTTGTAAATTTGTAAATATAACTATTTTGTGGGATATATAAATGTACTCATGAAATCCCTGATTTTTCTATATTTTCTTAAAGCTTACTGGGTTTGTGGGACGCCTGGGTGGCCCCATGGTTAAGCATCTGCCTTCAGCTCAGGTGGTGATCCCAGGATCCTGGGATCGAGTCCCACATCGGGTTCCCTGCATGGAGCCTGTTTCTCCCTCTGCCTGTGTCTCTGCCTCTTTCTGTGTGTCTTTCCTGAATATAAAAACACAACAAAACAAAACAAAAAAAAACAAAAAACCTTACTGGGTTTGTCATCAAGAAAGTCAGCATACTTAAATGACGTGCAAGCTCCGAAACCAAATTCTTCAAAATTTAGAATGTATACTTTTCTGAAAGCTACTGAGTCATTGAAATATGTAGCTCTGTTTTTTATTCGGAGTAATACTCATGAAAATGATCTGCCTACAACTTGCAGATCTGTAAGAAGTTGAAATTCTTATATTGAGCAAAACATTTTCAGAAAAATAAAATCAATTCTGTGGCAATCATAGCAAAATTATCTTTCTGCATCCTACACCCAAATTTTAAATACATTTTGGACACGTGTGTATTTGTATTTATGTATGTAGATGCATATGTATGTTAACATGTTTGCATAGCCAGTAAAGTAGGTAAAGTAGCAGGAACATACCCCAGGATACATGAGATAATTGTATCCTTTCTTGATGGACCCATTGCAAGTCTCATTTGTTTAGCTTTTATATTCATCAGATTTTAAAACCATGTCTGAACTGTATTAATATGAAAAGTTAGTTCTGAAGACTTTAATGTCAGAGTAATAGTGAAGAAAGTGAATTTCCTGTTCTTCTGGAAGTAAATATTTTTAATTTTTCTCCCATTGTATTCATATGTGGATGAAATTTTCTCATGTTTTATTAAATATAATATTTTTAGCACTTTTTTGGGATAGCCAATTAAATTAGGTTTGATATTTTAAATTACATTTTTTTAAACAAAATTGATATGTATGTCTAGTGTAAAAGTCAGTAGTTTCACAGGGTTTGTAACAAAATGGGACAGTACTCTGTCCTTTTCACCTCCCTATTCTTTACTTTTTAGGGCAGCTACTTTTCACACTTTCAGCTGCTGCTTTTTCGGGTTTACCTCTGTATTTCTGAATATCCTAATTTTTTTTCATATTTCTGTTTTGTGTAATGTCTTCAGATTTCCTACTATAAAAGATGGCGATAATTTTTAAAATGTCATTTCCTCCATTTTTTTCAATTAATTATTCACTTTTCAGTGAAATCAATATTTAGTAATAAAATTATGACCATGAATATGTTGTTCATTGTTGATTACATTTCTTTAATAATGTTCTGTTTCTTCCTGGAGTCAGTAATTGATGCATTTTTTCTATTCTGTCTTGTCATTTTCAGTCATTCTGAACTCTCCATCAGAAGGGCAAACTTCTCAATAATGTCATAAAAATCCACTATTCTGTCATTTTTTGTTTTTGTTTTCTTAGAGATGTTCTTCATACAGCTGTGTTATACAGTCACCTCACTTTGAGGTCTTTTATAATTTGATTCAACTCTATAGGAAACTGAACAAGTCTCTTGCTGGGTGAAGGAATTGTAATCATCTGGTTGCTCAGGGTGGAGGATTGGATCCAAGGGCCTCTATGCTTTTAGGTGTTCAATCAACCATCTTTCTTAGCCTCTCACCTTATGCTGATCTGGATTAGTTCTGTAATTCTGCTGCACAGCTGTCATACCTAATTTCCCTTCGTCATCATCCCAGAATTCCCTCTGCTTCTCTATTGTGTATTTCCTTCCCTCCGATCTCATGTCTCCCCCTTTCTTTGCCTTTTTCTCTCATTTTAGGCAGGCACATCCTTTTACAACTTACAGAGAAAGATAACATAATTGGAGGTACATTTTTGAAATATAATATATAACATAGGCCAAAAATGTCTATTCGAATTTCACATTTGATTGAAGTCTGAATGAGTATATAAATATAGGTTAGAAATACTCTCCCCACCCCCATATTTTAAAGGTATTTTTCCATTTTCTTTTAGCACTCAGGTGCTGTTGAGAAGTATGATGCTATCCTGCTACCTAATATCTTGGCTTTGGACTGCTTTTCAGTTTGTCAGTTTCCTTTTACTAGGGGTTTAGAGATTTCTCTTTATCCCCAGTGTTCTGAAATTTTACACTGATGTGCTTTAGTTTGGATGATTTTGTTTTGGATAGTTTTTTATTCATTATATGAAATACTTAGTAGATCCTTTGTATCTGATGACTCATGTTATAGTGTATTTTTTTGAAACATTTCCTTTGATAATTCTCTTGGTTTTCAGTTTTGCATTTCTGGAGCTCCTATAATATAAGATACTAGAACAACTTGGTAGGTCTTCTAATTTTCTTATTCCTCTCTAATTTCCACTTTTTTCTTATTCTTGTTCTACTTTGAGAGATTTCTTCAATTTTATCTTCCATTCTTTTACTGGATGTATTATTTCTGTTCTTATTGTTAATTAGTTTCCACAAACATTTTGTATAATATCCTGTACTTGTTTCATGTTTATATGTCTTATTGATTATAGTTTTCTAAACTTTTCTTCTGTTCTCTACATTTTTTTCTTTCTTGTTTCCTTCATCTATGTCTTGATTGTATATTTATATTTTCAAATAAGGCACTTAAAATCCTATTGTATACCTGTTATTAGTAGAACTTATTGAGTCATAAACTTCACTGTTCACTTATTCATTTTTAACCATTTTATTTGGTGTATATATATATATATATACACACCAAACTGTATGTCTCCATCTATATATCTGCATCTATAGTTTATATACCAAACGACTATTAACTGTAAGCATTTTATTTTGTTTGCCAATTTGGTCACAGAGGAATAATCTCAGGTCCTTCCTCATAGGCTGCCTTCATTATTAGAACTAAGTAGCACAGGGTGGTTGGAGTATGTGATGGGGCAGGGGGATTACTTTTAGTACATAGACATTCACTAGACATTTATGTATTCCCTTTTTTTATGACACTCTAGCAGTTACCTCACTTTGAGGTCTTTTATAATTTGATTCAACTCTATAGGAAACTGAACAAGTCTCTTGCTGGGTGAAGGAATTGTAATCATCTGGTTGCTCAGGGTGGAGGATTGGATCCAAGGGCCTCTATGCTTTTAGGTGTTCAATCAACCATCTTTCTTAGCCTCACCTTTGCTACTACCCTCAGAAATGTAAGATGCATCTTTTTCTGATTTCTGTCAGCTAACTTGTTTGTTTCTTATCTGTTACTCCTTCTTACCTCTTCTTGGTATTGAACTTTCACCTTTCTCTGCTCTAAGCCACTTATTTCCCATTATTCTACTTTCTAGCATTCTGGATTTATGCTGTATCTTACCTCCTCCACTCCACTCTCTGCCATTATCTCCCTTTCTATTGTTATTATACTTCTGGGTTTATTTCTTTTAAAATCCCTTTGTTATTACTTGTGTCTACTTAAGGGGTAGAGGCTAACTTTTTAAAAGATTTTAAGAGATTTAAAAGATTGGATTTCATATCATTTGGATGTACTCTTGAACTAAGTCTGTCTTGAATATATATTCCTTCTCTACCCTCTTTTGCTTTCCATGTAGTCATTAGCAATCATAAGGTTACCAAACTCTGCCCTTGGTGCATGAAGTTTAAACAGCTGAACTCAGTGTTAGCTCAGCTTAAGTCCAGCTTCAATTTCAAGGGTCCTTGAAGGAGGACGGGTCCTTTGGTGTGAGAAGGAAGAAGGCATAGAAAGAACATTTTGGAGTAGTGCAGGATGTGTCTTCCAAGTAGACCTGGTAAAGCAAATATTCTTTTTCCTATCTGGTGTTCCTTTCTGTAATAACAGAAAGCATTCCAAAGCAAAGAGTGTTGGTGATTAATGAGAGCTAAATGGTAGATGCCCTCCTAACTGCATACATTCATTCATCTACTACTTATTAAGCATCTAATGTAATCCAGGCACTATTCCAGGCCTTGGGGATACACTAGAAAATAAAACAGACAAAAATCCATGCCCTTATGGAACTTATTGTGTACTACTTGTAACTCTTCATACAGTGAACCCTTGACATTTGAGAGAACTGCCCAACTTCTTTGAAAGTCTCTACTCAGTGCTTACCACTAGAATATATATATGCCTCACTTATTATAACAACTCAGGAGCTACAAAACTCTGTGGATTGGTTGTTGGGTATGCTTATCCATTGTTATGCAGCAAATCACCCCAGAACTTAATTTAAGTATTCATTACTATGTAACAAACTACCCCACAATTTAATGGCTAAAACATACAATAAATATTTATCATTTCACAGTTTCTGCTGCTCAGAGCTTTAGAAGCAGCTTAGCTGGGTGCTCTGACTAGAGGTTTCTTATGAGATTGAATCAGCTTGCCAGATAGGGCTGCAGTCATCTGAAGGCTTGATGTGGGGTGGCTTCCAAGCTGTTTCATTCACAAGGTGCTAGTTGTTGGCAAGAGGCCTTAGTTCTTCCCCATCTGGGCCTTTCCATGTTTGACTGTCCTCACAACATGGTACCTGACTTCTGTTAGAGTGAGCAAGCCAAGAAGACAAGGCACAAGCTACAGTATCATCCAGACCTAGCCTCAGATGCCATACATACTTCATTTCCACAGAATTCTATTAGAGCAGCCAGCTCTATTCATTGTAGGAGAGGATGCATGGGAGTATGAATTCAGGAGGCAAGAATCACTGCAGGTAATACTGGAAGTTGGCTACCACACTGGATATTTATCTAGGTTCCTCATTTATTATGTTACTCTGTGTCTTTGTCTGTTAGGACTACTATAACATACACTGAGTTTCTTATAAGAAACAGGTGAATTTCTCACAGTTCTGGAAACTCAGAAGTCCAGGATCAGGCACCAGGAGATTTGGAGTCTGGTTAAGGGACCATTTCTGCTTCTTAGACAGCCATCTTCTTGCTGTGTTTTCATACAGCAGAAGGGACAAGGGAACCCTCTTGGGTGTCTTTAATAAAAGCACTAATAAGATCCTTTTTTTAAGAGCTTTAGTGACCTACTCACCTTCTAAAGGCCCCACCTTTAAATACCATCACACTGGGAATTACATTTCAACATGAATTTTGGGGGGGGGGGGTCACAAACATTCCATCTATAGTATTCTCAAGCTTGAGTGACTTAGATTGGTGCGCTTCAGTGAACTAAGCTTTATGGCGTTACTTACGAACAGTCAAAATAAGAAATGTTAGTCTCTTGAAAGCTATTTAAAAGACTTAATTTAACCCAGTGACCTGTATGTATAGTTTGTTATATAACATGAAGTCATTTATTAGCTAATGACTCTATAAATGAGTTGAACTTAAAATTCCCCCTCAAAAGTTAATAGAGGGTACCTACATTGGCATATGTCTGTGTTTCATCTGTGTAAGGCAAATAATAAGATGACATCAAAGAGAGACATGTGTTTGGATGAGACATTCCTTTGAGCTGCCTAGGATGTACTTTGGAGGTATTTTCTAACTTAAAAAAGTGGTCATTAGAAACATGTGATCATGAGGAACATCAGAGACCACTAATCAAAGTGGAAAGTAAGGAAGGAATGGAGAATCTTGAAAAAAAATTTTTTTCATTTGTATTTTTTATCCTATTCCAAGTAGTCATAATGTGTGTAAAATATCATTTCAGAATGATAGAATATTGGCCTCTCCCTTGTTGAGAAATAGTTGCTGTTATCATGACTGCTTTCAAGATTGGTTAAGATTTACTATTAGAATAATGCTGTTAGAGCTATAGTTTCATTTTTGGAACTTTTTAAATTCCCTATGCACATACTTTTTTTAATGAGAAAGTTGTAATTTTAAATCCATTGGAAACCAATATAATTGGGGTACAGCATATTCTATCTTGCAGTAGATTTTAGAAACATGCAAATGAGGAACACTATTTGCCATGGTTATTTGATTTTCATTTGTGTGTTTTGAATTTAATGAGTCTTTCCTAAATTGGTGACCAGTAACCTGACACCTGTTGTACCACTGAATAATTTTTTTTCTTCCTTTTAACAAGCACAGTTACCAATTTTGAGATACATGTTGCTGTTTTGTGATGAGGAAGATTCCCTAGTCCAATGTGGTTTTTGTTTTTTTGTTTTTCCTCTTGCTAGGACAAAATGAATTCTTCCAGCCATATTATAGCCTAAAGATACATTATTTCTGTAGCAGGAATCCATTGCCTCTCTCTCTCTCTCTCTCTCTCTCTCTCTCTCTCTCTATATATATATATATATATATATATATATATATCATAACAGCTTTTAATGGAACTAAAACAGTTCATGTAGGTAGGAAGTGTAAGACTCCCTGCCATATGCTGTTCTCATCTTGTAGCCCTCAGCACTAAATTAGTTGAAATTTTAATATGTACCTCCATGCCTTTGTAGCATAATTTTTCTGAAAACTGAAGAGGAGATCCATAATGCCATTACTTTTACTAGAGATTAAAGAAGAGACTTTTTTTTAAATGCACCTTTTGGATGGGGTTTAAAGAGGACTTTGAATCCTGGACTATGTTTCCATAGAACTTATTTTATTTTATTTTTAAATTTTTATTTATTTATGATAGTCACAGAGAGAGAAAGAGAGAGAGAGAGGCAGAGACATAGGCAGAGGGAGAAGCAGGCTCCCTGCACTGGGAGCCCGATGTGGGACTCGATCCCGGGTCTCCAGGATCGCGCCCTGGGCCAAAGGGAGGCGCCAAACTGCTGCACCACCCAGGGATCTCTAGAACTTATTTTAATAGGTGTTACATGAAGAAAAAGAAATTTGTGATGATGCAAATTCAGGAAATTATAAATCTATAAATAAAGTTAAATAGGCTTCCTTATTGTAGATGGTCACAGAGCACATGATCATGGTGTATCACTATTTTATATGAATCTAAAATTGTAGGGAGATCAGTGTCTGTGGAACAAGTTCTGGGAACACCCTTCTAGGTATTTCTCATTTGTTGCAAACTGAAGTGTTACCATGGTTCTTGATGTTAGATCAAGCTGCGATGTCAAAAAGGTGCATATTATAGACCATCATGCAGTTTTCACCAGTGCTTCTCTAATTCCAAAGGAAAGGCAATGTTTGATATGCTAATTAGTGGTAGAGCTCGATATTACATCCATGAGTCTAAAACTAGTTTTAATTACTTCAATGTATAAGGCACAGTGAGTGCATTTTGCTCACTGCCCAAGCTGAAGTTAAATGCATTGAAATTTCTAGTTCCCTTTCGTATGCTCTATACCACAGTAACATTTAAACTATCTATGGAATGAATCAACTAGGCTTGCTCTGTGCTAGGCAGTGAACTAAGAGCTTTAGAACATGAACTCATAAAAGTTAATGACACTGTGGCCTAAAGAAGCTCAGTAGCTGGTTCAGTGTCCCTTAGAACCTAGTGAAGCAGGGACTCAAACCCAGTCTAGCCTGGCTTCACGCAAGCTCCTAACCACATCCTGGCAAGTGTAGCCAGGAATAGAATACAAGTAATCAGTTGTTAAGTCTCATTAAAGAAAGAATATCCTGACTTTTGAGAAAATAATGGGGTCTTAACTGAATTTTTAAGAAGTTTATGTTAATTAGAATGTAACAATAGAGTCATTCAGAATTATCTCTGGGGAAAGACATTGGTCTTAGTATTAGTGATGAGAGAGTAAATATTCCTGAAGAATTCATTTGAAGTAATATAAAAGATACATTTCTAAACAAATTGCTTTAAGCATATGAAAGTATATTTTAGCAGAGATTTTGTTAGTGTTTTGTAAACCTGTCAACTTGACATTTCTTGGAGAGGCATTATAATGAAGAAGGTATTAGACTTTTTGAATAGCCATTCTGCCACTTACTAGTATCTTATTTTGGTCAAGCATTTCTTCTGTGTTGTTTTGTTTTTACCCTTTTGTAGTCTGAGTTTCCTTTAGTGTAAAATGAGAAAAGTTAGAATATATTTCATAGGATTGCAGTAAATGTTAAAAGAAAGAATTTATATAAAACACATAGCACAGAGGCAAATAGCCAATAGCACATAAATGGTATTTCTTTTTCCATTTTCCCCATTTTAAACTATTTAAAATTTTTGTTATTGAAAGTAATTTATTCGAGATATATATATATATATATATATATATATATATATATATATATATATATATATTTAAACACAAATAAAATATCTGGGACCCTCTACAACTGGATGGCATCTTTTTTGACAAAGTAATTGATAGTTGGAGATCTTTAAAAGTGGCTAAACATTTCCTTAAAAATAATTTTTTTCTTGATTCTAAGACCAACATTTTTATTCATTTAACATTTCAGAAATGTTCAGAAAACCTGTTCACTAATTCACAAGTGAGACTTATATCAGTGGCAACTTACAATCAAAGAAATGCAGTAGAAAACATAATGTGGGGACACCTGGGTAGTTCAGCGGTTGAGCAGCTGCCTTGGGCTCAGGTTGTGATCCCGGGGTTCGGGATCGAGTCCTGCATTGGGCTTCCTTTGAGGAGCCTGTTTCTCCTCTGCCTATGTCTCTGCCTCTCTCTCTCTCCCCGTCTTTCATGAATGAATAAATAAATCTTAAAAAAAAAAGGAAACATAATGTGTAAGGTAGCAGAAAGTGTTGTTATTTATTACATATGCAACTGTTATTTTCCCCTTTCACTGAAAGTGATCTGAAGTTCAGAAAGCCCACATGGCAATGTGTGGAGAAAGGGCTTCAGATTCCATTTGTCAGATTCCATCTGAATCTCTACTTATATGTAATACTACTACCTCTTAATTCCACAAAGAATAAATCCAGATGAACAAAATTAGAAACAAGAGGCCTATAGAATAGATCAGAAAACCTTTTTTTTGGCATGCATGTTATTTCTAAACCTTGACGTAAACAAAAGAATCATGAAATATACTTCCCCGAAGCCTTGATAAATGGATAATCTGTAAAACCGTTTACAGAGGCAGTTGGTTTGTGTGATTTTGCAGTAGTTTTTGTGAAATAAAAATCTGTAGTAAATCCACAGTAGGTTCATATCATTGAAGTGGCTCAACAAGTTTTGCAAAAAAGGGTGTAAAGGAAAATCTGAATGTTGGAGAAACATAGGCACCCATATCAGATGATTAAATCCTAATGCAAATGTATCCATTGCTTTGGTTATATAAGGGTACATATGTAAAATACAGGAGTCAAAGCTCTTTTTCCCTGTATATTTTCGGGTATAGACATACATGCTAATAAAAATAGCAAGGGAGTAGTTTAGCCTCCCAGGATGGGATCTCTGAAGAATAACGATATACATTCTGCCTCGAAGGCTGTAATCAATCTTTATTGAAAAGAATCTAGACTGAAAACATGGAGGGCTTTTTAGACAATCCTCCCTCATTACATTGCACATTTATCTCCCATCTTCTTACCTCTCTTGGTCACTGAGGGTTATAACCATTCACTTACAGTGATGTGTTTTGTTTTGTTTTTACAAAGGAAGATAAATGAACCTACAATATTTAACCGCATCCTTGTTTTTTAATTTGGATCCCTATAAAGATTCCATGTTTAACTTCTCCCTTCAAAACTTCAATAAAACATTATGTTAGGAAAGGCTGGTGGCTTAATATATTTTTTTTCTTTGAAAAGACACTATAATATGTTTAACTCCATTTTATGATGAAGTTTGCAACAGACTGATATTTTTTATAATGAAGTTTGCGTAAACATGACTTTTGTATGCTTGTGTGTGTATATAAAGTTTTGTCAAGTGAACATTCTAAGTTTAAGGTCTGATTTTAAATATTGATCATATTACTACATTTTGCATAAAGTGTAACCTTAATGTGTATATTCCTTTAGCTCATGCCCCCAGATGACTTTCTAGCTAGGACACCGTTGGAGTAAGAAAGTTAAAAAATGAGAGCTCCTCTCCCATTACACAGCACAGTGCTTCTGGATATTTCCTATTTTGAGCAGCTGTAGGATCTAACTGACACAGCAGGATGCCTTCAGAATATCTTTATGAGGAGAATTCTGTCTCATGCTTTTTCTCCCTTTTTGCATCTTTTCTACATTCCCCCCACAAAAAGAATCTTTTTTGCATTCAGCCACAATAAAGCTCATCAAAATTCTAATTTTCCTTCTACCCATAAAAGAGGACGCAAAGGAAAGACTAATAAAATAAACCTGTTATGTAAAGAATAATGTTATTATAATAATGATTCTGTTATTAAACTCCAGTCCCTTTTACATAAATTTTATAAATATTGAGTTTATGTGGGGCTTATACACATATGCATCTTTTTTTAAAAGATTTTATTTATTTTTTTAATCATGAATGACACACAGAAAGAAAGAGAGAGAGGCAGAGACACAGGCAGAGGGAGAAGCAGGCTCCATGCAGAAGCCCGACGTGAGACTCAATACCAGGATTCCAGGATCATGCCCTGGGCCGAAGGCAGGCACTAAACCCCTGAGCCACCCAGGGATCCCCTACACATATGCATCTTAAACAGAAATCCAACCTTGGTAATCAGGGTACAAAATTTATAAATTTGAAAATACCATTTTATCTGAGTGTAACTTTGCTGAGTGTAAGCACTCTCACAAAATGAAAAGTCTAAAGTAATTGGTTCAGATTTCTTCTGTGTCCCCACCCTAGAACTGATTAACTGTAAAATCTAACTAAAAGCAAAGGTGTTTTTTTAGAAGTTTGTTATATACTGTTTGTTGCATTTATTACTTGTTTTTTTTTAATTTTTTAAATTTTTTTTATTTATATATTTTTTTATATATTATATTTATATTTTATTTATATATATATATATATATAAATTTTTTAAATTTATTTATGATAGTCACAGAGAGAGAGAGAGAGGCAGAGACATAGGCAGAGGGAGAAGCAGGCTCCATGCACCGGGAGCCCCATGTGGGATTCGATCCCGGGTCTCCAGGATCGTGCCCTGGGCAAAGGGAGGCGCCAAACTGCTGCGCCACCCAGGGATCCCTCTGGCCTGTAATTCTATTCAAAGTTTAAAAAAAAAAATAAAAAAAAAATAAATATATATTATATTTATTTTTTTTATTTTTATTTTTTTATATATTATATTTATATTTTATTTATATATATATATATATATAAATTTTTTAAATTTATTTATGATAGTCACAGAGAGAGAGAGAGAGGCAGAGACATAGGCAGAGGGAGAAGCAGGCTCCATGCACCGGGAGCCCCATGTGGGATTCGATCCCGGGTCTCCAGGATCGTGCCCTGGGCCAAAGGGAGGCGCCAAACTGCTGCGCCACCCAGGGATCCCTCTGGCCTGTAATTCTATTCAAAGTTTCTTCCTTGCTCAGAAATCTTGGACAATTCTCAGAGCCTCCAGAAAGTTTTAGTTTTTTGTGGGGTATCCAAGGTCTTAAAAAAAAAGTATCTTGCTAACTTCTTTTCACACCTTTTCACCCTGCTTCTTGTGCTTGCCAGGTTCTCTGCCTTTCCTCAAAGTGATACAGACTTTTGGTATTCTTGAAATGCCCCATCATCACGTTCCTGCCTGGCAAATTCAGAGATTTTTCTCAAAGCTCAGCTAGATTTTCCCTTCTGGTGAAGACTTCTTATATCCTTTTTTTCTGAGTCCTGGCCAGATTACTTCCTCCTCTGCCTACCTTCACTCCTTTATTCATATCACAAGTATGGCTATAATAGGATACTTGCTTTTCTGCTAGTTTCTTAGTCTTTTGGAGAGCAGGTACAAAATATTAAATTTTTTTCCCTGCTAGAGCCTGGCAGTGAAAGAGGTAAATAAATGAATTGAATCATAGATCTATCTGTAGTCAGTAAGCCATTTTAAGAAATGAGGGAGAAAATATCCACAGGATATTTTTATAAGAGTATATTAATCTTAGTATCTAAGTGGTTTGACTATTTGACTTGGGAATATATATAGCCTATATATTCCCAAGATAATTTATGTTGCTCCCATATTTTACCTTAGCCTTCATACCAACCAGTGGGCTTCCTAAAGATTACTTATGAGAGTAATTTAACCAGATAAAATATATCATACCATTTTTAAAAAACTAATTGTTTTACAGGTGCTTATTTTCATGAGATCTTCCAGCAGAAGTAATTTAGGGCTGGTGTCTATTGAAAAGCCTTCTGTTTAGCTGATGGCATTGAAGTGGAGCCAGAGAAGAAAGCAAAGAAGAGGCTCACTACCCTTTGCCAAGCAGCCAGAAGGACAAGCTGAAAAGTGACTTTCTTTTGACTAAAGAAAATCACATACTATTAATGGCAGCACATTTTCTGACTGGTGATTGGCTGATTGGCCAACTTTATATCTAGAAGGAACGTGATTTAATAGAAGAGGAGCAGCCTTTCAGAGAATTAAACTTTTTGTCTGGGTTTGGACTGAAGAAACAAGGCCTATCTTGCCTATCTTGAAGCAGGGCAATTAGAGCTCTTTTGGTTTGTAAGAGAAAAATCAAACTCCCAGGGAATTTTAAAAGGCCTCTTTCTTGTGAAATATGACAGTTTGCAGAAGCCTTTTCTTCTTCCATTTACCCTTTCAATGAAGAAACTTATCTTCCTGACAAAAATTGCATTAAGAAGCAGCTGCAGCCATTTCCCCTTAGGCAGCATTCTGGGCAGTATTTGCTAGAAGAACTCCTTGAAGATAAATGGGCTGCTCACTGGGCCCAGGCAGGAGAAATAAAGAGGATCCTTTATGTTTTAGACTCTGGCTTGTTAGCTCAGGTGAAAAGTCAACAAAACCTTTCGATTAGGAATAGTTGCTGATCAGCAGTATTTCTTGTCCTCCCTAACATTCAGTTTCGAAGGGGGAGGTGTGGTCCTGTGGTCGCTGTCTGCTCTCTGTTCTTTTCTGTTTCTAAGTCGATGCAGTTTGAGAGGTGTCCTTTGTGGTCTGGAGTGAGGCTGAGAGACTGAGTGAAGTGACACTCTATAAATCTTTCCCTCTTTTCAGGTAATACTTCCTTTCAGGCTGTAGGTTTTAGAGCAGTAGTAACTATTACTGAAATGTAAAGATGCAGCCATGTCACACATCATGTCAAGTCCTCTGTCGGAGGTTGTACTTGGGTGCTAAGCTCTCTCTTCATAATATCCTGAGATTCTCCTCTTCATTGTACTCTGCCCCCTATCCCCATAGACATTTTCTTTTTTCTCACCTCATTTTTTTTTGCTCACCTCTGTTTTCAGCATCTCCTTGTCATAGATTTAGGTTTCTCCCAATATTTGTGTCTATCTCTTACCTCTTAACCCACAAAGACAAGATAGCAGAAATTATTTTTAGAAAGGGAGAATAGGAAATCATTAAGAAAACGTATATTTAACAGTTCAGTCTTCCATCATTCCATTGCCTTATCCACAATGATACTAACTGAATATGACTTCCGTTTTAGGACTTAGGGCAAAATAGGTAGTGTGTTTTTAGCTAAGAATTACTGAGTGCATATTTCTTTTCACAAGCAATTTTTTGGTGATAAATATAAAATCACCCTGTGCTTGTAATGCTCATTCTTTCTCTATGTTGTCTCTTTCTTTTTCTCTGTCATTCCTGACAGCAGTTATTTACTAGCTTCCAGCTTTGACAGCTAGAAGTTTTGATTCATATGCGTAAGACTTAGTATCACAAATCTGTGGTACTTCATGTGACAAGAACAAAATTTCTTCAAATCTGGGATTCGTTTTCCCTCTACAAATTATATGTTGAAAACAATAATTTATAGCTAAGATGGACTTTGCATCACAGCTGACAAAAACAGAGCTTTGTGAAAAATTTCATTTGTTGGTAGAAGGATGGAAGGCTTTAAATACATTTTTATCATATTAAATGTTTTGAAATGACAATTCATATTTCTAAGAAAAAATATAATGGATTTGAGAGTCTGATTTTTTTTAAGCATATTATCTTGCTTTGCTACTACAGTTAATGAAATGGTCTTTATTGTCTGAAGGATCTTCAGCCAGTGGGCATGTTATTGGCAACAGTGTGTGGTTCAAGGTATAACAGGAACAGGTAAGATGCAGGAGTTCAGTGGTAGATGTTGAGGTTGTTGGTGGTGGTGGTGAAAGGCACAGATGGACCAGGCACCTCTAGGTGTTACTAAACACAAAGAATCTTCACACCAATTTCTAAATGGTGTTAAAGACTATTTCGAAAGGATATTAGGTGAGCAGTGAGAAGAGTGAGGAAGCAGAAGAAAAAGAGTGTAGCCTTTCTACATTCAGTCTTTCCCACTAACCAAAGGCACTGACTCCAGATTCTACCCCAAACTTCACTTCAACTAATGTTTGAAATTGCTTTTAGCTCTCTTGAAAAGGTGCTTTTTTCTAGAATGATGATTTATGCTACGGTTCTGAAATAGATACCCCATTAATTGGGAACTACCAAATATCTGCTGTGTTTGAATCACTTGGTCTACACTTTTGGTTGAGAGGACTCCAGATTACTCCTTGGGAAACAAATTCATTATAATACCTCTTTATACAGTCTTGTTTACCTTTATTGCTCAGTTAAATAAAAACTGAGCAATCACAAAACATTGTTATCTGAAGGAACAGTATGAGATGCGGAGGAAAGAACAAAAAGGCTGAGAGCCAGTTTCCTAAACTGTAGTTCTACCATCCCCATCCTTACTGAGAACAGTGTTGCTTTCATTTGTTTTGCATATTGAGTTTCAATGTAATATATTATTTGAAAAGAAGGTTCTATGCAAAAACTAACAAAAAACCTTTAGAAATCACTGCTAATACATGTGCTGCATCCTGGGTTTGTCCTTGGATAAGGTAGTAATTCCTTTCTGTTTTTTCTAAAACCTAGTGCCCTATATTGACTTCAGCTACCCTTTGCACCAGAGACTGAGCTCATATCTGTTGAGTACTCACTATAGACCAGACACTGAGTGTTTCAGTTGTGTATTATCTCATTTTTTACTTTGACCATGGGTAGGCAACCTTTTTTTTTTTAATTTTATATAAAGGGCCATGTAGTGAATATTTTAGGCTGTGGGGTTACTGTTAAAATTATTCATCTCTGCTGATATACTGCAGAAGCAATCATAAGACAATGTGTATTGTATTTAAATGAAACTCACAATATAAAGTAAAAGAATTAGAAAGATCCACATCCTTTAGTTTCAAATTTTGTATTTTTTCCCATAATTCCCACTAATAGTGTGGCCTCCTAAAGTATCCAAGAAATTTTGTAGGTTAAAAAAATGCATTTGCCACCTCTAAGTGAGTAACAGACCCTTTAAGAAATGAATAAAAGTAATAAAAGACAAAAGAGGAAGACATTGTGGAGAGTATTTTTCTTTTTCCTTTTTTTTTAAGATTTTATTTATTTATTCATGAGAGACACACACACACACACACACACACAGAGAGAGAGAGAGAGAGAGGCAGAGACACAGGCAGAGGGAGAAGCAGGGTCCATGCGGGGACCCCGATGTGGGACTCGATCCCAGGACTCCAGGATCACACCCTGGGCCGAAGGCAGGCGCTAAACCGCTGAACCACTCTGGGTTTTTTTCATAGAAATCTCCCCCCCCTCCCCGCCAAAATGGAACAGTAACTTGCCTTAATATTGTTCTGTTAACTCTTCATGTATTGTCATGTAACACATCCTGCTCACAATTATACTATTTTCTCTGAATCTACAGAATTTCCCTTTAGAAATAATCTGCATGTGATTTATTTGCATATTTTTGTTAGAGAGGACCTGCTACTTGCTATTGCTAGACAATATAGTATATGGGTTAAGAGCTTTAGGGCTAGAATCAGACTGGTTTTCACCCCTCAGCTTTGCCATTCACCTTTATCAAATAACTTCTCTCTCTCTCAGTGTCCTCAGCTCTACAGTGGGGGTAATAATAACATCTGTGACATACAGTAGCTGTGAAGATTATATGAGCTAGTACTTGACAGCAGTCCCCATATGTATGCTGATTACTCTTGTAGATGCTCCATAGATGTCATCCATTATCACTGTGTTATTAATACACATCAACTCTTAAATCAACCTGAAATTTGCCATCACATTTATTTTCCTTGATTTATATTTTTCACTTAGATCTGAATGTTTTAGGAAGATGACCATATAGAGAAAAGTCTTAGTATGTATTTTACATTTACATTTCTAGTCAAATATGCAGATTATTTTTATTTTAAAATTCTCTTTATAAAAATAATTATGCCATTTTTATTGTTTGCTACAAGATAAAATTCTCTTCAGAGGTGAAAACATTTGTGTTATGAGAAGCTGTAAAAGAATGAATTTAGTGATGTAATCTCTCACAACTTATTTTATTGGTTATAAAATAAAAATAGAAAGAAGACATATGTACAGCATCAAGATGACTGGTCTTTTAGACCCTGAGACACCAAATATATAAAGTTAGTTGCTTTGGCATCTTTGGAATTATAATAGGTTTGGTGAATGTTTTTATTGTAACTGCTGATAATTATAATACTTGGTAAGAATGTGCCATCTTTAATCATACATTTTGTCATAAGCTTAGTTTATCCGTATATATCTCACTCCATCTCTCACTCTTCCAAGAAGCATTTGAGACTTAGGGGAACTAGTTTTACTAATGGATGAAAGCTCTAGTGTGTTGAGTGGAAAATGGCAAGTACCATTGGATGAGGAACTGGAGTACTTCCTTCGAAAAGATGTAACCCTATTACTAACAATTAACCTAGTAGCGAAGCCTGGGTAGTTTTGTTGGAATCAATAGCCTGGTGTCTTTACTTTCAGATCTTCTTGGTTAATATCTGATTTCCAGGGAGAAGAAGAACTTTAAGACTGTTTGCCTTAATAATATGTAAGAAATGGGTCTATATGCCTTGGTTCTCCTCTGTTACATAAAAGGCACCATTGTAATTCTTGCATCTACGGACTCAGTGCGTCACATCTACATAAAGGGAGAATTCAGGGTCGGGCAAGTGATAACCATGGTATCTGATAAGAAACAGCAGTGCCCACCAAAACTGGCAGAACACAACAGTGGCAACAGCCAGGGGAACCAGCAAGTCTAAGTCAAAGTGAAAATGAAACCCAGTGGGAATGCTGTGGGTGGGTACTTGCAAATCATGTGGGTAACTGGGAGTGGTATCCAGGATGTGCTAGTATCTGATGGGGACTTACCCACTAGAGGGGGCTATGGCAGAAGAAGAAAGAGAAAGCAGAGTCCTTATGGTAGCAACCAGATAGTAGCTACATCCAAGCAACAGGCATACTCTTGGGTATCCCACAAATACTTGGGGAGTGCTTTACTGCCAGAAAAAAGGAGAGGACTTTTCTGGCTACTGGAGTCACTCATGCATTTTCCAGCAAAGTGTTTTCTTATATTCTGAGAAATAACAAACAGTTCTGAAATATATTTGTGCTGTTTGAAGAGGATCAGATTTTTTTTTTAAAGAATTTACTAATTTATTCATGAGAGGCACAGAGAGGTAGAGACATAGGCAGAGGGAGAAGGATCCCTGAGGGGAGCCTGATGTGGCACTCCATCCCTGAACTCCAGGATCATGCCCTGAGCAGAAAGCAGAGCTTAACCACCGATCCACCCAGGTGTCCCAAGAGGATCAGATTTTCTATATGAGTCTCCACAGTGGAGAAGTAGAAAATGCTGGTACAGTTAAAACCTAGATGGAGGGGATCCCTGGGTGGCTCAGTGGTTGGGCACCTGCCTTCGGCCCAGGGTGTGATCCTGGAGACCCGGGATCGAGTCCCACGTCAGGCTCCCTGCGTGGAGCCTGCTTCTCCCTCTGCCTCTCTCTGTCTCTGTCTCTCATGAATAAATAAATAAAATCTTTAAGAAAAAAAAAAAAAACCTAGATCGAAACTAGGAGACCTGAGTCTGTCACCAGTCTTCTCATTAAAGTGTTCTATGTCTTTGACCAAATCACTTACCATCTCTGAATTCCCATTTCCTCAGTGAGCTAAATTGTCTTTAGGATCCTTTCAGCAGTAAAAATGTGTTGTTAATATTTTTATGATGACAAAGGTGCCCAAGATATAATTAAATTAATAGCAAATGCTAAGATGAAAACATAGATAATCGAGGGGCATCTGAGTGTCTCAGTCAGTTAAGCATGGGCCTTTGGCTCAGGTCCTGAACCCAGGGTCCTGGGATCGAGCCCAAATCAGGCTCCCAGCTTAGCAAGGAGTCTGGTTCTTCCTCTCCCTCTGCCATTCTCCCTTACTCGTGCATGTGTGAGGATGATTGCTCTCTCTCAAATAAATAATTTTAAAAAAAAGAGAGAGAGAGAGAGAGATAGTGACAGGCAAGAGTGAGTACCAGTGAATACTAGAGTGTATTTCTGTTACCTTCTGGGCCTGGGTATATTCTTTGGGCCCAAATTGCATATGGTTTTCCTTTTATATATTCCAGTTTTACTCATTCAATTATGTTTTGCTGATTACAAGTGTTGTTAGAAACTAGTGGGCTCTATATGGCACATATTTTCATTTATCATTGTCAAATTCAACCTTTTCAATTATTCATTCAATACATATCAAATACCTTATTGGATATATCATTTGCAAGTATCTTCTCCCATTTGTTTTCACTGAATTTTCATTTTTTTTGACTTTTCATTTCATTGATTTCCTTCACTCACAAAGCTTTTTAGTCTCATGTAGTCCCAATTGTTTATTTTTGCTTTTCTTTTCTTTACCTGAGGAGATATACTCAAAAACAGTTGCTAAAGCTGATGTGCAAGAGTTTATTGCATGTGTTTTCTTTCTCTTAGGAGTTTTATGGCTTCACATCTTATATTTAAGTTATTAATCTATTAATCTTTAATCTGTAATCATTGCAAGTTTATTTCTGTGATTGACGTAAGAATATATCCAATAAGGAGTTAATATCCTTTATATATATATATATACATTATTTATTATTTATTTATTTATTTATTATTTATTATTATTTATTATTATATATCTATATCTATATATATATATATAAAGAACTCCTACAACTCCACACCAAAAGCTGTAAATAATCCAACTAAAAATGGGTAGAAGAACTGAACAGACATTTTTTCTGAAGAAGATATACATGGCCAACAGCCACATGATAAGATGCTCAGTATCACTAATCATCAGGGAAATCCATATCAAAACCACAATAAGATATGAACTCATATCAGTCAGAATGGCTAGTATCAAAAAGACAAAAATGACAAGTGTTGGTGAGGATGTGGAGAAAAGGGAACCTTCGTGCACTGTTAGGAATGTAAATTGGTGCTACTGCTATGAAAAATAGTCTGCAGGTTCCTCAAAAAATTAAAAATAGAAATGCCGTGCAATCCAGTAATTCCACTACTGGGTATTTACACAAAGAAAATGAAAATACTACTTGAGAAAGATTTATGTACTCCTATGTTCATTGCAGCATTATTTGCAATAGCCAAGGTATGGAAGCAACATCTATGTCCATCGGTAGATGAACGGATAAAGATGTGGCAAATAGAATATACTCAGCTATAAAAAAGGTAGAAATAAAAAAAAAAGATAGAAATCTTGCCATTTGCAATAACATGGATGGACCTAGAGGATATTATGCTAAGAGAAATAAATCACAGGAAGACAAAACCATATGTTTTCACTTATATGTGGTATCTAAAAAACAAAACAAATGAACCAAAAGACAAAACAGACCCCAAACAGAGACTCATAAATACAGAGAACAGGCTGTTGCTTGCAGGAGGAGGAAAAGTTGGGGAGATGGACAAAATAGGTGGAGGGGATAAGAGGTACAGACTCTTATTTATAAAATAAATCACAGGGCGGAAAAGTACAGCATAGGGAATATAGTCAGTAACATTATAGTAATGGTATATGATGACAGTAACAGTGCTTATCATGCTAAGTATTGTGTATTGTATAGAATTATCAAATAACTATCTTATGCAAGTGAAACTATATGTATGCCAACTATTCTTCAGTAATACATTTAACATTAAAAATATATTAGATACCTGCAATGTACTTCTTCAGTTAAGACAAAACAGATACAAATGCTTGCCCATTTTTGTGGGATAGGGAATAGAGAATTTTAAAAAATAATAAAAATTAAAGAGGAGGAAGGGACATAGACAAAAACATAATAAAAATTAAATCATATAGTTTTCTAAACAGTGAGAAAAAGAATAAAATGGCATAGAGCAGGGGAGGAGACCTGAGAGGTTCTGTGGGGGAATTTGAAATAGAATGGTCAAGGTAGGCCTTCTTGAGAAATTGCACTCTAGCAAAATCCTGAAGGAATTTGTGCAGGAAGTGAGGCATGTGATTATCAAGCCAAAGAACATTCCCAGCAGAGGGAACAGCCCACTGCAAGGTTGGAGCATGCCTAGAACTTTTGAAGAGCATTAAGAAGGCCAATTGGGCTGGAGCAGAGAGAGCAGAGAATAGTAATAGGGAAGAGTCAGAAAGGTAGTGAGCAAGAGTTGAGGGGCGTCATGAAAGTTTTCCAGGACTTTGTAGAGGTTGGCACCTTTCTATTAAATTTTTTGCTTAGAACTTTCTACTTTATAAAATAATGCATAATTTATAAAGGGAGCTGATTTATGATAAACAATTAATACTTTCTCTATGAGAGAAATCATTAAATCATTTTAATTTTTAGAAAAATTCACAACCATAGATACTCATTTTAATTTCTCATCTATGATGTGAATATTTACCTATAATTTCAATAATTAAGTGTCCTTTATAAAAGTTTTCTCCTATATCTACTCACCATTTGATTCTTTTATATTTTGCCACATTCACTTTGAATGCAGAACCTACGTGATCAACTCATTGCTCTCTCTGATTTTATTATATATTTAATTCATTCACATTTGAACTACTTTGTGGAGAATAAAAATATGGAGCAATTTTATGTCCTCCTAAAAATTTAGCTTGAACCAGAAAGAGGTTACTTCTTGCTCCTGCTGTTTGATTTCATTTTAATTTCAAAACTAATTTCATGCTTTTAAATGTTAAATAACTATAAGGATTTTCAACTTTCTGTCTTTAATTCTAGCATTATCTATTATCTACCATGCTAATTTTCTTTCTGATTAATTGGGAGTACAATAGACACTAGCACAGAAATAGCAGAGGTCAGAATGCTTACCAGATGAGGTTCTGATACAATGCATAATTCATGAAATATATTCACTCATGTTTTCCATTGTCCTTAACTGAAAATGTACCTCGCTAAATGCAGCTTTCCACGATGTTTTAAGTCTTGTTGAAGTCCTCAGATTCCTACTGTTTTTCTGCTTTTGAAAAAAAAAAAATCTCTTTTGGGCTGTCATTGGTTTCTTTCCTTCTTTTTTAACAAATGTCTCCTCAAAAAAGAATTCTATTTGGCTTTGTACTTCAAGATTCTCTAAAAGTTGGTTACTCAGTGCCAAAGGAATTATGTATACCAGCTCATAATTCAAGTTAATCTATTGATAAGCAAAACATAAATTTATTTCATTATATAATGTACCTATTTTTAACCAGTATTCTATTATTTTGTGTTCTCAAAGAGAAGAAACTAATTTATTGTTGGTCTTGCATTGGTAATCAGAACCCTCTCTGCTGCAAGTGGCAGAAATTCAATTCGAATTAGCTGAATTGAAAAAGGGATGGGAAGTCTATCAAGAGTGTGGGTTGATTCAAATACAGTGGATGCAGTGGGTCTTGGGATTTTGGATGTCTGTGTGTCTCTCTTGTTTTTACTAACTTCTTATTTTGGCATCGTTTTGGGGTAACACATGGCAGGAAAGATGGCTGGCTGTCAGTGCCAGGCTTACATGGCCTCAGAGCTAACAATACCAGAGAAAAGACCAAGAGTTTCTCTCCCCTAATGTTTAAAATTTCTTCAGAAGGGTTACACTTGGCCCTTCTTGCCTGTGTGTATATGGATAAATGTACATCCAGAGGGATGAGAAACTCTGACCAAGACAGCCTGAATACCTATCTGTGGTGGGAAAGGTGACATGGCATGAACAGAGGATGAGAGGTTCTTAAACCAAAGAAGGAAAACAGACAATAACAATAACAAATTCCCTTTGTTTCATTCAGTTCCTTATGATGCCAAGCATCCAGTCAGCAGGTACAAATAGCAAGTTTCTGTATACCAGTTCCTCAGGTTAGTTACTTCTATTTTAGAACATCTTTAAAGTGTTAGTGTCTATTTTTAAAGAACTACAGACAGCTCGGATATAAGTATTCTCAAAAAATAGGAGCAAGTTTTCCCTCCATTCCAATGACTATCTCCTCAGGCCACTATGCTGCGTATTTAGAAATCCTGGAGAAATACAAACAACCTACAGCAAAGTGTGTATTGTGTTTGTGTTCTCTCAGGTGGCATTCTTTATGGTGCAAGTGCTCAGGAGTCAGGACACAGGTTGTACTTGAAAGCTGGTCGTCTTTGGTTGCTATGTGAATCAGAAGACAGTGCCCTGATAAGAGTATTTGGGGACCCTTTCAAATCTGGGAGCTGTAAGATGCAGTGATGATTGTAGCTTAGCTTCATTGGTTCCAACAACAAAGAAGAGTATTTATGACATTGATTATGCCTGTTTCATTATATCCAGTAAAATTCTCCTTTAGATCTAAAAAATCCCATGTCAAAAACTAAAAATAAATTTAATAAGCAACGAAGATTTAACTATACTCTTAGATGTCTCAGGAAGGCCATGGCAGAGCATAAGCCCAACTGTGCTGGACGCTGATGGCGGGTGGGGAAGGGAGGGGGAATACATTAAAATTCAATGTCAGTCAGCCTCCTTTCTGAGATTCATATATTGAAAGGGTGACAGTTTTGTTTTAGAGCCAAGAATAAAAGACAAAAAATAAAGAAAGTAATAGGAAAAAAGAATACCCCTGAACAGCAATAGCACCATAACAAAATTCCTTTTAGACCAGGACATTTTATGAATTTGAGAGATTATCAAAAGCATATTTCTTGGGCTCTCTGCTCAGTGGGGAACCTGCTTCTCTCTCTCTCCCTCTCTCTCTCGCTCTCTAATAAATAAAATCTTTTTTTTTAAAAGAGCATATTTATTTTTCCATAGCCATTATTTAGAAACTTAAATATCTATAAATGAATTAATACTCTGATAGGGCCATTCCTCCTTTTCATTTCTACTGCCACAAATCCACAGCTCTATTATCTCCAGCTTGGATTACCACTTTGGCCTTCTACTTATCTGCCAGTTCTGTGGTTCTGTCTCCTCTAATCCATGCTTAACTTTGGGGTCCTGCTAATTGTGCTACTTCTCTGTGAGATACTCAACAATGATCCTTTCTCACGTATGAGGGAAATGCAAATCCTTGTTTTTGTACACAGACCCTTGATAGGCATAGGATCTGGAATCTGGGAGCTGAGATCAAAACATGGTTCTCCTATTTATTAGTTGGGCAGCATGGGTAACAGTGTTCATACCTTCCATATAGTTCAGCTTCCCCATCTACGATGGGGTGATCAAAATAGCATCTGCCTTACAGACTAGTTTTATAAGGACTAAATGAGAAAAATGTATGTGATTATTTATGATAGCACCTGCCATATAGTTAATTCATCACCAATGTTGCCTGTGCTGTGACTTCTGTCTCCCTTCCTAGCCTCATCCTTGGTGGGCCATTCCCCCAACTACCCTATGATCTAGCCACAGCAAAGTTCATGGTTTCTGAATTGTCATTCTGTTTTACATTTCTTGACCTTCATACATAACAGTTCCTGTATTTCTCTCACTAGACTGAATGGTTTAAGCTTAGTAATTCTATCTTACTTGCATTTGCAGTTCTTCCCACAATGCCAGGCACTTAATTGAAGACTTGTAAGAAATCATATTGAATGAGGACAATTGTTCATCCCCCAAATAGAATTGGTTTCTTCTTGTTGCAGAAGTCCTTTGGGCTAAAAACTGTGACTTTTTCACAGTTCTATAATTTTCTTGGACCAACCTGTCTCAATTGAAGCTCAATTTAACATTAGATACAAAAAAAAAAAAAAAAAAAAAGAAAACATGCTCCTTTGTGGTGTCAAGAAGAAAGATAAAAATCATCTAATGGGTAGAAGTTTTTCTGGGCATGTTTTGTTTTCTGGGTGAATGTGGTTTATTACTACTGGGTGTTAGGAACTCCTCCTTGATTATGGCTTGTCTTCTCAAGACTGTACTTTTCCTGCACTGGAAAGAACGAGCATTATTTAATATAAGCGCAGGTCAGTGCTACCAAATTCATTGGTCTGTGTCATCAAGGCATGGAGAGCTGGTAACACTCTCATTTTGGTCAATTTTGAAACATTCAACCAAGATGATTTGACTATAGCAAAATATGTCAGAAGCATCTCTTCTACAAAAATGTGTAGCTTGGCAACTTTTGCTAAGGGCTCAGAAATAATAATTCTTCTCTGACCTCCACATGATAGTTTTTTTTTTTTTTTAATTAATTTTTATTGGTGTTCAATTTACCAACATACAGAAAAACACCCAGTGCTCATCCCGTCAAGTGTCCACCTCAGTGCCCGTCACCCATTCCCCTCCAACACCCGCCCTCCTCCCCCTCCACCACCCCTAGTTCGTTTCCCCGAGTTAGGAGTCTTTATGTTCTGTCTCCCTTCCTGATATTTCCCAACATTTCTTCTCCCTTCCTTTATATTCCCTTTCACTATTATTCATATTCCCCAAATGAATGAGAACATACACTGTTTGTCCTTCTCCGACTGACTTATTTCACTCAGCATAATACCCTCCAGTTCCATCCACGTTGAAGCAAATGGTGGGTATTTGTCGTTTCTAATTGCTGAGTAATATTCCATTGTATACATAAACCACATCTTCTTTATCCATTCATCTTTTGATGGACACCGAGGCTCCTTCCACAGTTTGGCTATTGTGGCCATTGCTGATAGAAACATCGGGGTGCAGGTGTCCCGACGTTTCATTGCATCTGAATCTTTGGGGTAAATCCCCAACAGTGCAATTGCTGGGTCGTAGGGCAGGTCTATTTTTAACTCTTTGAGGAACCTCCAAACAGTTTTCCAGAGTGGCTGTACCAGTTCACATTCCCACCAACAGTGTAAGAGGGTTCCCTTTTCTCCGCATCCTCTCCAACATTTGTTGTTTCCTGCCTTGTTAATTTTCCCCATTCTCACTGGTGTGAGGTGGTATCTCATTGTGGTTTTGATTTGTATTTCCCTGATGGCAAGTGATGCAGAGCATTTTCTCATGTGCTTGTTGGCCATGTCCATGTCTTCCTCTGTGAGATTTCTCTTCATGTCTTTTGCCCATTTCATGATTGGATTGTTTGTTTCTTTGGTGTTGAGTTTAATAAGTTCTTTATAGATTTTGGAAACTAGCCCTTTATCTGATATGTCATTTGCAAATATCTTCTCCCATTCTGTAGGTTGTCTTTTAGTTTTGTTGACTGTATCCTTTGCTGTGCAAAAGCTTCTTATCTTGATGAAGTCCCAATAGTTCATTTTTGCTTTTGTTTCTTTTGCCTTTGTGGATGTATCTTGCAAGAAATTACTGTGGCCAAGTTCAAAAAGGGTGTTGCCTGTGTTCTCCTCTAGGATTTTGATGGACTCTTGTCTCACATTTAGATCTCTCATCCATTTTGAGTTTATCTTTGTGTATGGTGAAAGAGAGTGGTCCAGTTTCATTCTTCTGCATGTGGATGTCCAATTTTCCCAGCACCATTTATTGAAGAGACTGTCTTTCTTCCAATGGATAGTCTTTCCTCCTTTATCGAATATTAGATGACCATACATTTCAGGGTCCATTTCTGGGTTCTCTATTCTGTTCCATTGATCTATGTGTCTGTTTTTGTGCCAGTACCACACTGTCTTGATGACCACAGCTTTGTAGTACAACCTGAAATCTGGCATTGTGATGCCCCCAGCTATGGTTTTCTTTTTTAAAATTCCCCTGGCTATACGGGGTCTTTTCTGATTCCACACAAATCTTAAAATAATTTGTTCTAACTCTCTGAAGAAAGTCCATGGTATTTTGATAGGGATTGCATTAAACGTATAAATTGCCCTGGGTAACATTGACATTTTTACAATATTAATTCTGCCAATCCATGAGCATGGAATATTTTTCCATCTCTTTGTGTCTTCCTCAATTTCTTTCAGAAGTGTTCTATAGCTTTTAGGGTATAGATCTTTTACCTCTTTGGTTAGGTTTATTCCTAGGTATCTTATGCTTTTGGGTGCAATTGTAAATGGGATTGACTCCTTAATTTCTCTTTCTTCAGTCTCATTGTTAGTGTATAGAAATGCCATTGATTTCTGGGCATTGATTTTGTATCCTGCCACGCTACCAAATTGCTGTATGAGTTCTAGCAATCTTGGGGTGGAGGCTTTTGGGTTTTCTATGTAGAGTATCATGTCATCGGCGAAGAGGGAGAGTTTGACTTCTTCTTTGCCAATTTGAATGCCTTTAATGTCTTTTTGTTGTCTGATTGCTGAGGCGAGGACTTCCAGAACTATGTTGAACAGCAGTGGTGAGAGTGGACATCCCTGTCTTGTTCCTGATCTTAGGGGAAAGGCTCCCAGTGCTTCCCCATTGAGAATGATATTTGCTGTGGGCTTTTCGTAGATGGCTTTTAAGATGTCGAGGAAAGTTCCCTCTATCCCAACACTCTGAAGGGTTTTGATCAGGAATGGATGCTGTATTTTGTCAAATGCTTTCTCTGCATCTAATGAGAGGATCATATGGTTCTTGGTTTTTCTCTTGCTGATATGATGAATCACATTGATGGTTTTACGAGTGTTGAACCAGCCTTGTGTCCCAGGGATAAATCCTACTTGGTCATGGTGAATAATTTTCTTAATGTGTTGTTGGATCCTATTGGCTAGTATCTTGTTGAGAATTTTTGCATCCATGTTCATCAGGGATATTGGTCTGTAATTCTCCTTTTTGGTGGGGTCTTTGTCTGGTTTCGGAATTAAGGTGATGCTGGCCTCGTAGAACGAATTTGGAAGTACTCCATCTCTTTCTATCTTTCCAAACAGCTTTAGTAGAATAGGTATGATTTCTTCTTTAAACGTTTGATAGAATTCCCCTGGGAAGCCATCTGGCCCTGGACTCTTGTGTCTTGGGAGGTTTTTGATGACTGCTTCAATTTCCTCCCTGGTTATTGGCCTGTTCAGGTTTTCCATTTCTTCCTGCTCCAGTTTTGGTAGTTTGTGGCTTTCCAGGAATGCGTCCATTTCTTCTAGATTTCCTAATTTATTGGCGTACAGCTGTTCATAATATGTTTTTAAAATCGTTTGTATTTCCTTGGTGTTGGTAGTGATCTCTCCTTTCTCATTCATGATTTTATTAATTTGAGTCTTCTCTCTCTTCTTTTTAATAAGGTTGGCTAATGGTTTATCTATCTTATTAATTCTTTCAAAGAACCAACTCCTGGTTCTGTTGATCTGTTCCACAGTTCTTTTGGTCTCGATATCATTGAGTTCTGCTCGAATTTTAATTAATTGTCTTCTTCTGCTGGGGGTGGGGTCTATTTGTTGCTTTTTCTCTAGTTCCTTTATGTGTAAGGTGAGCTTTTGAATTTGGGATCTTTCCAGTTTTTGAATGGATGCTTGTATTGCGATGTATTTCCCCCTCAGGACTGCTTTTGCTGCATCCCAAAGATTTTGAACGGTTGTATCTTCATTCTCATTAGTTTCCATGAATCTTTTTAATTCTTCCTTAATTTCCTGGTTGACCTTTTCATCTTTTAGCAGGATGGTCCTTAACCTCCATGTGTTTGTGGTCCTTCCAAACTTCTTGTTGTGATTAAGTTCTAATTTCAAGGCATTATGGTCTGAGAATATACAGGGGACTATCCCGATCTTTTGGTATCGGTTCAGACCCGATTTGTGACCCAGTATGTGGTCTATTCTGGAGAAAGTTCCATGTGCACTTGAGAAGAATGTGTATTCAGTTGAGTTTGGATGTAAAGTTCTGTAGATATCTGTGAAATCCATCTGGTCCAGTGTATCATTTAAAGCTCTCGTTTCTTTGGAGATGTTGTGCTTAGAAGACCTATCCAGGGTAGAAAGAGCTAGATTGAAGTCACCAAGTATAAGTGTATTATTATCAAGGTATTTCTTCAGTTTGGTTATTAATTGGTTTAAATATTTGGCAGCTCCCACATTCGGGGCATATATATTGAGGATTGTTAAGTCCTCTTGTTGGATAGATCCTTTGAGTATGAGATAGTGTCCCTCTTCATCTCTCACTATAGTCTTTGGGGTAAATTTTAATTTATCTGATATAAGGATGGCAACCCCTGCTTTCTTTTGAGGACCATTTGAATGGTAAATGGTTCTCCAACCTCTTATTTTCAGGTTGTAGGTGTCCTTCTGTCTAAAATGAGTCTCTTGTAGACAGCAAATAGATGGGTCCTGCTTTTTTATCCAGTCTGAAACCCTGCGCCTTTTGATGGGGTCATTAAGCCCGTTCACGTTCAGAGTTACTACTGATAGATATGAGTTTAGTGTCATCATATCTATTCAGTCCTTGTTTTTGTGGATTGTTCCACTGACCTTCTTCTTAAAGGGGAATTTTAAGAGTCCCCCTTAAAATTTCTTGCAGAGCTGGTTTGGAGGTTACATATTCTTTCAGTTGCTGTCTGTCTTGGAAGCTCTTTATCTCTCCTTCCATTTTGAATGAAAGCCTTGCTGGATAAAGTATTCTTGGTTGCATGTTCTTTTCATTTAGGACCCTGAATATATCCTGCCAGCCCTTTCTGGCCTGCCAGGTCTCTGTGGAGAGGTCTGCTGTTACCCTAATATTCCTCCCCATAAAAGTCAGGGACTTTTTTTCTCTTGCTGCTTTAAGGATCTTCTCCTTATCTTTGGAATTTGCAAGCTTCACTATTAAATGTCGAGGTGTTGAACGGTTTTTGTTGATTTTAGGGGGGGATCTCTCTATTTCCTGGATCTGAATGCCTGTTTCCCTTCCCAGATTAGGAAAGTTTTCAGCTAGGATTTGTTCAAATACATATTCTGGCCCTCTGTCCCTTTCGGCGCCCTCAGGAACCCCAATTAAACGTAGGTTTTTCTTCCTCAGGCTGTCATTTATTTCCCTTAATCTATCCTCATGGTCTTTTAATTGCTTGTCTCTTTTTTCCTCAGTTTCCCTCTTTGCCATAAACTTGTCTTCTATGTCACTCACTCGTTCTTCCACCTCGTTAACCCTCGTCGTTAGGACTTCTAGCTTGGATTGCATCTCATTTAATTGATTTTTAATTTCTGTCTGATTGGATCTAAATTCTGCAGTCATGAAGTCTCTTGAGTCCTTTATGGTTTTTTCTAGAGCCACCAGTAGCTGTAAAATAGTGCTTCTGAATTGGCTTTCTGACATTGAATTGTAATCCATATTTTGTAATTCTGTGGGAGAGTGGGCTGTTTCTGATTCTTTTTTTTTTTGAGGTGAGGTTTTCCTTCTAGTCATTTTGCTCAGTGCAGAGTGGCCAAAAACAAGTTGTATTGGGAAAAGGAGAAAAAGAGAGAGAAGGAAAGAAAAGAGAAAAAGAAAAAAGAGAAAGAAGAAAAAAAAGGGGGAAAAAGAGAAGAAAAAGAAAGAAAAAGAAAGAAAGGAGATAAAAGAAAAAAAAGGGGGGGTGGGGCGGGGTAAGCAATCAGAAATCAAGAAGAAAGAAAGAAAAAAAAAGCACAAAACAAAACAAACAAATAAAAAAAAACACAAAAAAAAACATAAAAACAAAAACAAAAAAAACCAAAAGCAAAAACCACGGGGGAGTATCTTCCGATTCTGTGTACTTTAAGTCCCTTGACTTCCCTTGGAACTGGTCCGTGTCGCTGGTCTTCTGGGGGAGGGGCCTGCTGTGCTGATTCTCAGGTGTTAGCACTTGGGGGAGCTGCTCTGCCCCTGCCTGGTGCAGGGCTCAGTGGGGGGTGTTTACCCCGTGAGGCCCCGGGAGGAAGCCACAGTGGCGGGGGCAGCTCTGGGACCCTGGGGTCAGCTCCCGCAGTAGCTCCGGGGCTCTCCGTCTGCAGGGCCTGGGGGCTCCCAGGCGGGGCCGCTGATCTGCTCAGTTCCAGGCAGGAGCGTCCTTGCTGTCCTGGGCCCTCCCGGCCTCTGCCTGTCCCGGGGGGAGGCCGGATCCTGGGCTGTGTCCCGGCGCCCTGTGCTCCGGGGCCTGCGCTGTTGGATTCGCGCTCCCACCCCGCAGCCCCCTCCGCGGAGCCGCCGCCCCAGACCCTCCGAGCTGTTCCCGGAGCCGCGCCGCCCCCTCCGCGGAGCTTCTTCCTCCGCCCGAGCCGCCGCCGCTGAGCTGTTCCCGGAGCCGCGCAGCCCCCTCCGCGGAGCCGCCGCCCGAGCCCCTCCGAGCTGCTCCGGGTCCCGCCGAGCGCTGCAGCCCTTAGGGAGCTCGGCGCACTCTCCGGGGCGCAGTTCCTCTGTTACTGTTCCAGGGAGCCCGAGGGCATCCCCGCCTTTCTGGGGATCCTGCTCCAATTCCCCGGGAGCCCCTTTCCGCGGGGAAGGTCGGTGCAGCTCCTGCTCCTCCGGGACGGGGCTCTCCTGTCCTGGGGACACTCGCCCCGGCCTCAGCCCGGCTCCTCGCGGGGCCCCTCCCCCTTGGAGGCCTTTTGTGTCTTTATTTCTTTTTCCCCGTCTTCCTACCTTGATAGAAGCGCGAACTCTTCTCACTGCAGCGTTCCAGCTGGTCTCTCTGTAAATCTCAGGCCGAATTCGTAGATTTTCAGGATGATTGGATGGTTTTCTAGGTAATTTGTTGAGGACAAGTGACCTGGAGACCCTACTCCTCCGCCATCTTGCCCCTCCCCCCTCCACATGATAGTTTTGATGAAGGGTGACCAGTTGGTTTGAAAAAAAAAATGGTAGTTAAATATGAAGTGGTAAGAGGAACTAAGTTTCATTGTAAATATCATTTAGACTTGGGAGTTATTCTGTTTGCTTATTGTAGTGATTCAGTGTTGGTGAGTTGCCCAGAATCACTTCAGTAGAATAAATGACTATCTTGTTCAAGACCTGCTTGTTACTTGTTTGTGTATGAACTACTACTCCAGTACTATTTGCCCTACTTTATAAATATTTAAGTTTACTTTATCTTCAGTCCTCAAGTAAACAGACATCTCATTCGATGACAAAAAAATAGTAATGCATTCTAATTGTCTAACATCAACAAAACATTTCAAAATTAACTTTATGCAAATATGATTGGATATTTTCCATTAGTTGACTGAAATGAAATGTTTGAAAAATTGCTTCAAATGTTTTTCCCAATTAAAATTATTATTACCATAGATTAATTTTTCACTATACACTTAAACAAATACATTTTAATTTCTTTGCAAACTCAATTCAATTGCAGTGTTCTCAGAGGCCTCTAAGGAATTATAAAATTACTTTAAACAAGTCTTTTATTAGTTTTTAATAAAAATATAACAAATGATGGCTTTGAAATTATTTGTGTTGAACTACAGAAGAAAATGCCATAAATCTCATTTTGACAAACTTTCTATTCTTTGTAATTTATAAAGGGAAACGCTGCATAAAATATCTTCAAGCATACTTTTTGGCACCATTTGTTACATTTATTTCTTAGAAGGGAGAGGATGTGTATGTATGTGTATTCACTTTCCTTTCTCCTTACTCCCGACACACTTTTTTTTTCCTGTAAAATAAGTGAGAATATATATTGGATTTGAGAATTTATAAAATCAAGTCATGTGTTAAGGAATTAGGAGGCAAAGCTGAGAAGGGTTCAAGGTAAAATTTAGGATAACATAAATTAACAGCTTCAAAATTTGAGCTGTGCATATATTGTTTTAAGAATCTGTTCTTGCCATATTTCTTCTAGTTGGATCCTCTTCTAGTTGGATCTTCACTTTTAAAAATACTATGGAAGAAAAGCTGGCACTTAAAATCTTGTCATGTATACTTAAGAAACTTACAATGTTTATTTATTGTATGAATTAGATTTTTACTGATACCTAAGTAATTTGTTGGTAGGAAACTGAATGCATTTATAGTATAAAGGTTGATTGTAGGAAAATCTAAAAAGCATAAAATGGGGTTTTGGGCACTTCTGCCTTATCATTGAAACTCAAGCCTACCAAGTATGTCTGTAAATGGCAACACATTAAACGTTTTCCTTGGGCAGCCCAGGTGGCTCAGCGGTTTAGCGCCTCCTTCCGCCAACTTTGCCCAGGGTGTGTTCCTGGAGACCCGGGATCCAGTCCCACATGGGCTCCCTCCAGGGTGCCTGCTTCTCTCTCTCTGTATCTCACGAGTGAATAAATAAAATCTTTTTTTTTTTAATAAATAAAATCTTTAAAAAAAAATAAACCTTTTCCTTTAAAAAATATTTGTCATAAAATTCACCCCTTTGAAGTAAACAATTCAGTAGTTTTTAATATACTCAAAAAACTGTGCAACCATAACCACTGTGTAATTCCAAAACATTTCCACCACCCCAGAAAAGAAATTCCATGCCCATTAGCTGTGAATTCCCACTCTTCCCTTTCCCAGTCCCAGGTAACCATAATCCATTTCCTGTTTCTGTAGATTTGCCTATTCTGGATTTTTCATATAAATGGAATCATATAATATGTGACCCTTTTTGTTCACATTCTTAGCATAATATTTTCAGGGTTCATCCATGCTGTAGCATGTATCATTACTTCATTCCTTTTTATGGTTGGGCAGTGTTCCTTCATGTGGGTATATTATATCTTGTTTACTCACTCATCAGTTGATGAATATTTGAGTGGTTTTGACTTTTTGGCTATTATGAAAATGCCATACGAACATTCATGTAAGATTTTTATGTGGATATATGTTGTCCATATTCTTGTATATAGATGCCCAGGAGTGGAATTGCTAAGTCACATAGTAGTACTTTGTTTAAACTTTGGAGTAACTGTCAAACTGTTTCCACAGCACCTTTCACATTTTTACCATCAATATAATGACAGCTCCAGTTTCCAAACATTATAGCCAGTATTTTAATTCATTAATTGCCCATATTTTAATTGGGTTCTTTTTATTATTGACTAGGGAGAGTTACTTATGGGTTGTGACTATTAGAGCCTCAGCAGGTACATGATTAGCAATTTTTTTTTTACACTCTGTTCATTGTCTTTTTGCTTTCTTTAGTGTCCTTTGACAGGCAAAACTTTTAAATTTTTTTTAAGATATTTTATTTGAGAGAGAGAGAATGAGCATGGGGGGCGGGTGATGGTGTGGAAAAGGGAGACAGAGGGAGAAGCAGACTCCCAGCTGACTCGGAGCTCGTCTCAGGATCCTGAGATCATGACCTGAGCTGAAAGCAGATGTGTAAATGACTGAGCCACCCAGATGCCCCTACAGACAAAAGTTTTTTTTTATTTTGAATTCCAATTTATCTATTTTTTTATTACTTGTGCTTTAGGTGTCATATCTTAAAAAATGTTGCTTTATACCTTTCTTGAAACATACCCACGTTTCCTGCTTCATCTCATGTCTATCCTAAACACACACACAGATGCATAGATCACACATACCCACTTACATTTTAGCTACCCTTACTCTAACCATTTAAATACACCATTTAAACCTAACCACTTACATTTTAGCTATCTCTGTTCCAGAGCATTTAAACTCTGAGGCCTTCGCATATATTTCCTCCCTCTCTCAGAATGCCTTAATTGGCATTTTTAAAAAACTTTGACATTACCTAGGCTCAGACCTACCTTCCCTTGCCTAGTTCAGTGGCTTTGTGTCTTCTACTTTCCTCTTCTAATCTCCAGGCATACTATAATGATGTAATATTTTAAACATTCATTTACATTTTTGTCACTCACCTGGCACCTTGAGCTCCTTGAGATCAGATTCTTTCCTTGATTTCTGTATATCCTGAACTGAGCAGTAGTATGTGGTAAATGCCCTCAAATACTTGAATGAATGCCTACAGTTATCCTGATGCCTACAGTCAGCCTTCTTGGCTGAGTCGTACTCAGACTATTTTCCATGGGAGGGCATGACAATTTGGATCTTCCTTCTGTCAGCCCATCATACCCTTCTGGTTGCAATCACTATAGTACACCACTCACTGAAGTAAAAATCAGATAAAGTTATTTGAGCTAAGTGATTCCTGGATTGTTCTATTCCTAATCTGAGTGAATACTAATTCTCTGGGACAAGAATTAGAACTAGGTTTGAGGTCTTTGATTTTCCTCTAAAAGAGTGAGGTTTTACCTAAATGAAATGGACTCAGAAGATATAAATACAAAAAGTTGACTTTAATACCAATTTAATTTTCCTTAGACCCATTGAGAAGAAGGGAGGCAAGGAAATCTAGCCAAAAAGCAGATTAAAGGATTACAGTTTATCCAGGTAAGGCAAGATACATACTGACAGTATAGAAGAGGAATAGACATTGTCTAGCATTTCATGGATTACAAAGGACACTGAGTCTTTTGTTGTGTGCTTTAAGGAAGAGTAGCAGTTTTACTGCAAGTAGCCAGTGGTTCCAGTGCCAGAGCTGGAGACTTGGATGTGTCCCATTAGGGTACTCTGGATAATGGTCTTATGAGTTACTTTCTTGGCAGCAATGTACCAGACTTTAGTCATTAAGGGCTTGGTTTTCTTAGGCATAACCAGCCCACCAATCCCGTTGTAATATACTGCTTCCTCACATTCATATTCTAAATGTAGATTTATGCCTAAATTCAGAGGGATGCATTGTAATCTGATTGTTTTCAGTAGCTGTAATTAATTTAGGGCAGAATTTTTTGCCTTACCCCATAAAAGTCTCATTACTGCATCTAGGGAGGGATAGTGGCAAGCTTCAGTACATTGACTTCAACTTTCTCTTCTGAAAGTATATTATTTTTGGTAAATTACTTCAGCCATTTTTAGGAGATGAATACCAAATTAGAGTATTTTTGGCACTGTGGCAGGTTGACAGAACTTCCTGTTACTTCATATTATAGATGCTGGACAAGAATGACTCCTTAATGACCTGGAAATGTTGCCATAAACCAGTGGCTCATGCTAGCAAGAGTCATTTTAGGCACTGAGCTTAATTCAAATGTTAAGCAAATGTCTATAACATGATGATAGGATATTATAAACCCTTCATAAATAAAACTGTATTTGTATTTTGCAAATATGTTTAAACTTAATGTCAAGCAGCACTGCTTAGAAAATATTCCAATTGGCAGTATGTTTGTAAAGCATGACTTGAAATATTAAGTTTGTAATTAACATAGAAGTACAAAGAATTCATGAATATTCTCACTTGCAGATGAGATTTTAATTGTGCTTTTTAAAGGCCAAATATCTTTATCATATCACATATTTAATGAATAGAAACAGTTTTGAAGACATTATTATCATGATAAGTTTATAGTCTGCACATGATATTTGCTTATTTACTAAGGCAACTGAAAGTAAGAGCTTATGTAAAATGTGGCAATATTGTAAACTGAGAAATACAGAGGGAGGGAGAGAAGAAAAGTCAGTTAAATGAAGAAAAATTAACATTTCTTTCTCTAAATTATTTAATGTATATTTCAGCTATATATGTCAACATTTGTGGCAACTGGTTTATGAGTAAAATCAGAGACTTTTTTTTTTTCAGAGACTTTTCTAAATGTAGATTATCATTGAAACAAAGGACATCCCTAATAGAGTAATATAAATTTGACTTACAGTTTTTTTCTAAAAATGGAGGGGTATATTTGTTTGTGTGTATGTGTTTGTGTGTGTGTAAAGAAAGGGAGAGAGAACAGGAGACAGAAACAGAGAGCTACAGAGTATACCATTTACTAATAAAGCATGTTTTGTCTAAATAATTATATATCTGACAGATGTATTGTTGCTAATAACTAGAATGCAATAAAGTTCACCTAATGTTAATTTAATGGGACATAATTTCACATTTAAGGATTCATAATTTATAACTTTTTAAAGAGGATTATGGCAAAATTCTAGAATCTTGAGTTTATGAAGAACTTTAATGGTATGCTATAATATAGCATAGCATACAGTATACCAATAACAATATACAGAAATAATAAATATTATTGGAATAGTGTTTGATATTTTATTAAATACTTCATTACAGTGTCACAGGCAGATGATATAGTTCAGCTTCTTTGTTTTACAGATAGAGACTGAGATGGCCATGCCTTAAATGACTAGCTTAGGATCACAAGAGGTTTTTGACACCACCCTGAGGTAGAACTCAAGTCTCTAAGCTTTATGATGTTGTGCACATAGGACACTGTCATTATGGAACAACCTCATAGATGTTTATTATCTCGCTTTAAAAATTATTTAAACATTGTCAAAATCTCTTATATAAAGTCCTAATTGTCTCAGATTTAAACATAAATGTTCTTGAAGTCTTGTCTTTTCTTTCAAGTTAGGAAGGACAAAACAAGATATCCCTCCTAAGAAAGGAAATGGAATTATAAAGTTTTAGCTAGAAATTTAGTTAATCAAAAAATCAAATTAAAAAAATTGTATGTAAGGAAGATCAACTCATAATAGCTATCTCAAAAACTTAAAGCTTATTTGGCTTCTTACAGATTTGGGAACAAACCCAGACCTCTTCAGTAGGAAATCTTCAGTTTTACTTTTAAGTAGTTATGTCCGAAATGCTTTTTTCAACTATTCGTAACTTATGAACTGTGATTATATCCTAAACTGTCCATACTTTATAACTTACAATTCTATAAAATATATTTTATGATCCTTGAAATCTATACAACAGTTTACTCTTTGGAAAGGAAATAGGTACTTGCCTGTTAACCAGATTCTCTCTGTCTCTTTCTCTGTCTTTTCCTTTTTTAAATTCCTATCTGGTCTTGATCTCATTCCTTAGCAGAGGGGGTTGTGAAGACTCTCTGTCCTCTCAAGTTACTCTCATCTGTTAAAAGAAGGAATTTACGCATAGCACCTAAATAAACAAAAGTGATTTATTTTTCAGTTTTCTGTTTGTTAAAGCTGTTTCTCTTCTTACAGAGAGATTCTCATTTAGGTATTCATGTTTGTCTTTCAGGAATAATTACATTTTCTTTTTCCACAATGAGAAATTCGCTTGCAGTATTACCATTTGAGAGTTACTCCTGCACTGCCCGCATTCAGCCATAGGCACAGAGTAATTGAACAAAAGTGCAGGTAAAACAGATAACCAGGAATGTCCTAGAAAATGGCATATACTTTTAGATATACATACTTAATAAGTCCTACTGGCCCTTTTGCTGTACCTAGGACATGCCCAGTTAATTTTTGTCTCAGATTCTTTCTGCACTGTGCTCTGATAAAAAAAAAAAATCCTTCTTTGCTAAATATAATATGTGATGAGTCAAAGTTATCAGTAAAACTCAAAAGAAGCTACTACATATTTCCCCATTTTATAGATAATTAAAGTGAGGGAGCAAGCTTAGCTTTGGGAGGATTAAGTGAGGTAAAGTTCTAAGAACAAAGTCTAAAATAGAATAAACAAATAAATACTAGCTTTTATAATCCGATACGTAAATAACATTGGCTTTTATATGTTCCTTCTCCCTGAGTGAGTTTACAAGGGACAATTTTCAAAGCTAATGGAAGAACTTTTATAAGCCTACAACCAAAAACTCTTATGTAGACAAACCTTAAAACCATCAGTCAGAATGTTTTAACTGTTTTCACTGAATCCTTTCAGCCTTGCCTGATTTTTTTTGTATTGTAGCAATTAGCAGCAGTTAACTGATATGTTGTGATTGGAGCAGCTGTCAGAAAAGGAAAAGGAAAAAAAAGTTCCTGATTTAAATGGATCATAATAATTGCCACTGCAAGTCACCAGGAAGCACTTAAATTATCTTTATTTCCTTCCATTTAATAAAGCAAAGGTATATGCAATGATATGCTTTAGAAGTTTTACCTGAGCTGCTTTATCCTTTACTTATATTTTTGATAAAACTTTAAAAAAATCTTTCAAAACTCAGACTAATAAACAGTAAATAATTAACCAATAAATAGGAAGGAAATGAAATTATTCCCTTTTATATTTTCTGCCCAAATATCACCTCCTTATATAGGCCTTCCCAGACTACCATATCTAAAATAGTAGCCCCATCACCCATTAATCCCTTACCTTGCTTTATTTTTCTTCTGGCATTTATTCTTTCTTTAAAAAAATTAAGATTTACTTATTTATATTAGAGAGCCAGAAGGAGAGGAGAGAAGGAGAGAGAATCTCAAGCAGATTCCACACTGAGTGTAGTAGAGCCCAAGGTGGGGTTCAATCTCATGACCCTGAGATCAAGACCTGAGCCAAACCAAGAGTCAGACAATCGTCTGGGCCACCCAGGTGCCCCTTCCTAGCATTTATTCTTTATTAACATTGTATAACCCTTTATTATTTTGTTAATTTTATGTTTTTATATCCTTAGGATCTGAGCCACGTGAGGATAGATTTTTCCTTGTTTTTTACTATGTTACTGGGATAGAACAATGCTTCCCATTTAATAGGCATTTAAATATGGGTCAAATGAATCAGTGAATCAATGAATGAAGAGTATGAAGGCACTAAAGAACACAGCTAGATTAAATTGCTATAAAATTGTTCTACCTGCTACAATTTTAGAAATCTCAAACTTTTTCTCCTAAAGCCTCTGTTTTATTTAACATTTACTGATATTTGCAAAACATTTAGAGCACATCTTACTGTAATCTCAAAGATACATTGGATAAACTTTCATTATTCATACTGCAGAAATAAGCAAATATAAACACAGTGGATAAAGATATTAAGTGACATATAAGGTTAGACAGTTTATGTGACTGGAGAGCATTGAATATATTTTAACTGCTGCTACTAAAAGTTCTGTTGTATATATTCTGTAAAAGAAAAAGGGGACATGGATTCTAATATTTTTGTGTCGTCTCTGTGTGTCTAATCTCTTCTATAACTACCACCTTTACTTAAAATTGTTTGGGGACTAAAGTCACTATTTTCTGTGTAGATGCTATAGTATGTCTACTACAACAACAAATAGCATAAATATAGTACTTAAATTCAGCTTAATGGGATTTGATTGATATTAAGAAATAAAAGACATTTAAAATAGCACCTCCTTTTCAAATTTATTTTTATTTATTTTTTTATTTGAGAATACTTGCCACACAATGTTATATTAGTTTCAAGTTTATAACATAGTGATTTGTCAACTCTATACATTCTGCTATGCTCACAAATATAGCTACTGTCACCATACAATTATACTATAATACCATTGATGATAGCCCCTATAAATGCTTTTAAAATAGTACATCCTTTTAGAAATACCTACATAATTTTTCCTTATTTATTTGATCAGCCAATCTACCTGTATACCTATCTATCAACAAATAATATTAAAAGACAGCTAAATGAACTTGGATTTATATCAGGGAAACCAAGATAAATAAGATAGCTTCATTTCTCTAAAGGAACTTCAACCTAATGGGGGAATATAGGAACATCAAATGTGTGTGTGTGTGTGTGTGTGTGTGTGTGAAATACACACATATATATTTAGTATTTGCCTCTGGTTCCCATCTGCTTCCATTCCGCCCATGGCCTCTTCTATACTCTGAAAGCCTAATGCCACCTGATTGCTAACCAAATGAAGTTGCCTTCTACTTCTCCAAGGAATCAGAAGCTATGAATTCTCTTAGTCATTATTTGTATGGTTTCCCATTTTTACCCTTAAAAATGTTCCTCTATCAGGACTCTTGGGTGGCATAGTCAGTTGAGTGACTGATTCTTGGTTTCTACTCAGGTCGTTATCTCAGGGTCATGAGATAAAGCCCCACATCTGTCTCCACACTCAGTGCAGAGTCTGCTTAAGATTCTCTCTCTGTCACCCTTTGCCCCTCGCCCCCTTACCAAGTCTCTCTCAAATAAATAATAAAACTTTTTAAAAAATGTTCCTTTATCTATACCCCAACTTCACCTCCTTTTGTTAAGCCTCAGAGATTTTCTTTCTTTTTTCTGTACCAACTTCATCTTTCCATGTGTTCTTGACCTGATATCTTCAAAATTTTTCTTTGTTGCTTCCTTATCCATTTTTATATATTGTGTTAGCTTTTTCCTCTGTGCTAGCTCTTTCTCCACAGTATGTACCCCTCATCCCGATTGTTTTCCCTAGTTCATCTGTATGCTGGATCCAGCCACACCAGCATGCCTTCTGAGACCAACTATGAGCCCCTCTTCCCACCCCTACTTTCATTTATGCCTTGTTGGTAGATTGAAATCACCTCTATAGTGTAATGGTTCACATGAGAGAAATCGGAAAATACTACAAACTGGATTTTCTCTCCACCCTTTAGTGCTGGTTTTCAAACATTTATAGGCAAACCATCACTGTGTCCCTCCTTTTCATTTAAACCAAGTTCTTAAAAAGAATAGTTCTAAATCTGTCTGCTTCTTCAATTCACATCAATTCTGTGAAATTAGACATCTGTTCCAGCCTGCATTGGAATTGTTATAGCAAAGGGGAGAAGTGCTCTTTATTACCTGACCTCCAAACCACATTTCATGCTGTTGATGTCTTGCTTTCTGAAAACCTCTTTGTCTTGCTCTGTGACGGAGTGTCTCCTGGGTTCTCCTCCCCTTTGACCATTTATCCTCTGCGTTTCTCACTGGATTCTCTTTCTTTGCCCCTAGTTATTTATGTCCTCATGATTCTGGGCATGGTCCTCTTCTACACACTGTGTTGGCTAACTCACCAATGCCCAAAGCTTCAATCATTCCATTTATTATTGCCTAACATAAAGCTCCAGGTCAGACTTTTTGCTTGAGTGTCTGATTGGTTTGTCCAATCGCCTTCTTAATATCACAGACACCTGACACTCAACATGTTAAAACCTTAATTTATTTTCCCCCTTACATGTTACTCCACCTTCTATATTTCCTATCCAGATCAATGGCCTCACTATCCATCAAGTCAGCAAAGTGAAAAGCCTGGGAGTCATCCTAAACTCCACTTTTCTTCATTCTTTAAGTCCAGTCAAGCACTGAATATCCTTCTCTCTTGTTCTACCACACCATCTTCATCCCAGCTACCTTGCTCTTAGGTCCTCATCAGTTCTTTTTTAGATTGTTATGATTTTCTCCTGATTTGTCTTCCTGCCCTTCTGTCAGACTCCTTAGCCAGCTCTCACCAGTGCTGGTAGAATGATAATTGTACTTCCTTCCTTCCTTAAACTCCTTCAGTGTCTTTTTATAGCCTCTAGGATAATTTCTTTATTATGAAATACCCTTTCAATTACAAGTAAGAGGAGACTCTGCCCTAATTGCTTAAGGAAAATGGAACTGATGACAACTGAAGATTCCAGGGAATTGATCTGGATTGAATTATGTCAACAGGAATTGGTTTCTTTTCCTACTTCAGTTCTGCCTGCTATCGTGTTGGCTCCAGGCTCAGGTTAAAATATGATAGCAAGATGGTGGCTGCCACTGCTTTACAGCTTTTCAGCTTGAAGGTACAGCAGGGAAAAACAAACAAACAAAAAAAAAAAACAAAGAAAAACCAAGAAACTCCAAACCTTCCCATCAGGAGACTCATAGTATCTCTTTGTTAACTGGGCTGTGTGCCTATTCATGGACCATTCAGCATTGCTGGTATATTGTAACATGCTGATTGGCCTGCATCCAAACCACCTGAGACTTAGGCTAGGGAGGGTATATCTGTAGGTGGAAATTCAAACTATTGCCAGAAGAAAGAGCAGGGAACATTGGAGAAGCTCATAACAAAAGCATCTAGTATTTATTGAGTTCTTTACGTTTCAGGCACTGCTTTAGTTTTTTCATGTATTAAAAACGGTAAGGTAACTTACTTAATCTTTCTAACAACCTCATAAAGAAGCGAAGAAATGATGCACAGAGAGGTTAGGTAGTTCGTCTAAGATAGACACAGCAAATAACCACTGTCAGTTGTAAAACTCAAGTTCTCATTCTTACCCAGGAAACTTCTGAGAATGTTTTTAAGTCAAATAGCCATAGTTTAAAAATTAACTTACATGTTTAAAATGAGTGTGTTCCATTGTCAAATAACTAAAAACTCACTGGAGGTTTCCAATATATTTTGTTCCACACAGCATTAGGCAACTGTAAGAGAGGATTGGAAATGTCCCCAGCGGCTGGGTATCAGAAAGTTGGTCAGTCAAGGTTGGGGTGAAGATAAATGCAGCCCGCAACTGTCTGTAGCAGACACTCTTCCCACCACTGTTGCTCTGCCCCGATCCCCCGGAGGTCAGAGTGCGTTGACAGCCGGCTCCCAATTTTTTAAACTTCTCCTGGGGTGCAAAGAGGATGCCATAGCATTCTGGCCTTTCTCCCAGTGGAAGCTGTGAACAGGAAGATTTGGTCAGCTAATGCATGAAAGGTAGAATCCTACATATACCGTGTTAAGGATCAACAACCACTTTTTTGCCTGGCCAGATTTACCTAAGTGTGCGCGAGGCCCTTCACGACCTCTAGCCCTTGGTCTCCTTTCACTCTCACCTCTCACTATGAGCGCCTCACCTTCCTGCTCTGCTTTACCATCCAGTACGTCATTCCCTCACATGGCACGCTGTTTGTGCTCTTCCACACCTCTTGTGCATCCTAGCAATTGCTACACCCACTGAGCCTTTCAGAAGTTGTGGCAAGTGTCAGCTTCTCCATGAATGCTTTCCTGAAATCAGCCACCTTGGGAACAAATATCTAGGTCTTTCTGTGTGCCTCAACCATGTTATAAGAATATTTGCCGTGATTTCTGCGACTTGTACTGTATTCCTATCTTTGTGTCTGTCTACTTCTGCAGTGCTGCAGAATCCTTAAGAGCTGGGAGGACATGTTACTAATTCTTATATCCCCTCATACTGCCTGACACATAATAGGGACTCAATAAATGTGTGTAAATAAATGAAATGAGAAATATGCAGAAACAACGGTAAGGTATCTTAACTGGTGACAATTAATTCTTACTAGCACTAGGAGGAACAAGGAGCTGGGAAATGTTTCTCATTCAAAGGTTCTATGTTAGAGACCAGTTAACACATGTATTTCTGCAATACAGATAGCCCTCACTATCTGAGCTCTTGCTATCAAAATATTTGCTGTAATACTACGCAGGAATTTTCACCCCAAATTTACTATCCAAATAGAAATTCCACCACATGAAAGTGGATGGAGCTGGATAGTATTATGCTGAGCAAAATAAAACAATTAGAGAAAGACAATTATATGGTTTCACTCATGTGTGGAATATGAGAAACAGTGCAGAGGATCATAGGGTAAGGGAGGGAAAATGGAATGGGAAGTCATCAGAGAGGGAGAAAAAAACGTGAGAAACTCTCAACTCTAGGAAGCAAATTAAGGTTGCAGGAGGGGGTTGGAGGGATGGGTAACTGGGTGATGGGCATTGAGGAGGGCATGTGATGTGATGAGCACTGGGTGTTATATGCAACTGATAAATTATTGAACACTACATCTGAAATTAATGATGTACTACATGTTGGCTAATTGAATTTAAATTAAAAAAAATTCTACCATAACGTACGGTATAAGCACAACAATGGAAATGTTTAAGTTGTACGTGAGTCCAGGTAGGAGGATGCAGCGTATTCTTCCATCATAGCTTGCTAGTCCTCTCCAGGATCATGTCCGTGTTTTCTAAGGAAATGGACAAGCTTATGAAGAAAGTTGGTGAGCACAAGAGGCCTAGAAAATCCCGTGCATTAAAAGGAATATTGGAGGTATAAAATATATTGAGTGAGGTGAACACATAAAAGACATAAGCTTGGTCATGCATATACCTCCATCTATAATGTGTAGGCTTTCTTTATACTTGTGAGAAAATTCAAAACAATATTGTGGTTTTGGAAAGCTTCACTGAAGTACTCAAGGATAGTATGGTCTATTTGAAAAGCTAGAAAAGTATCTCATGCAGGGAATAGATAATCATAAACTTGAAACCATGTAGATGCTACTGAGGTACTACATACCTTTGAAGATCTGAAGAAGAAGATGAAAGAGTTTGATCATTTGGTAAAGAAGTCAAGCTTCAACTTCAAGTCTGGAATGGTATAGAAGATTTAAAAACTATGTAAGACAGCAGCATTTGAAGATTGTAGAGGAAGCAGCTTCTTGGTAGTGAACTTACAGTGGTGTTTATTAGTGAATTACAGAAAACTGTTGACAGAGGTGGCTAACACATTTGCATTAATACCAATTCCCTTGATAAAATTTGGCTTTTTAAAAATGAATACCATCTTATCAGAGTATATATTAAAAAAAAAAAAAAAGAGCCAGGGCGTTACACATCCAAGGTAGGCTGACACAATTTTTAAGTGAAAATTTAAATTTGATGTTACACTAAAACCTATTTGTATAACTCTAAGCACCCAGGGTCCTTACTAATGTTGAAGAATAAATTACATATATTTTTGAAATCATAGCACTTTGGTTGACAAAGCAGGCATTCAGTCTGCAAGGAGACATAATTTCTAACAGTTCATTTCTTTGGAGTGTGGAGTCTTATAAGAACATAGCGTTGAGATTTGAGTTAATTTTTATTTAATAAAATTAAGAGCTAATGAAGAAATTGTTGAGTAGGCACTGTGAAAAAAGATAGTTTGGATGATAAGCTAAGAAAAGGCTTTTTGTTTGTTTTTCATCTCAGCATGGATATTTGAACTATTTTTTAATACCTAATTCTTTTTTGCCAATGGTGACATAATCCCTCTGCAGAGCAGGCTATGTGCCTTCACAAACTGTGACTTCTTTGAATCTTCAATGATACTCTGATGGTTAGAGGCATTTTCTGTTTAGCTCAAAAATGTGGAAGTTCCTTCCGGTTTCGGTTTTAATTAAGCATGTCTGTCCCTGCAAAATGAAAGTCAAAAGCTCTTTAGGAAAAGTCAGTTAGTTCTTCTCCAAGCTCATTGAAAGGACTTGTTTAAGAGAAATGAATGGATTTTGATCATGTTGAGTCTTTTTAAATAATGCCCAAAAGAAGAAAATACTTCCCTAACCAAAGAGTGACATGCACATTTTTTTGTATCTATATCTGTATCTGTGAAAAATGTATTACTCCAGGATGCTATATTCCATAAGAAAAGGTATTGCCTACATGTCGGGGCTGACTAGTGTTTATCAACAGGACATTCCTTTTAAATTTCTTCTCTTGGAAATAGGTTGTTTTTTTCTTATTGTTTGAGTGTCTCTTATGCAGTTGCCTTCATTGTTAAACAAAAGAAAAGCTAATTATTTGTATGACTACAAAAATATAGCAGTTTAATTAAAATTAACAGATATTTATTGGTTCTTCTAGATAATAAACTACACTATGTAGTAGAGGGATAAAGAAAGATATAAGATATAATTATTGCTTTGAGAATTAGTAGGACCGAGATAAGTGAATAAATAATACTGGATTTCTTTTGCTTTTGTAGTTATTCTAAAGTATTATCTACAAATAAATACATTTTAAATAAATATTACTAATGTCTCTTTTTTTATATGTCCATTTAACACAAAGGTGCTCCATTACCCCTATGGCCAGAAACTTCAAATTCCATGTTTCTTAAATAAATATTTTTTAAACTACTAAAATAATTTAATATAATACTAACCTACCTTTAGCAGATAAGGCATAATAATAGTGAAATATGATAAATATTGCTATAGAAATATATATATATATAAGAAACATATAAATATGAAGGGGAGACACTTCTACCAAATTTTATTATTTTAAAATTATTTTAAAATTATTTTTTAAAGATTTTATTAATTTAGTCATGAAAGACACAGAGAGGCAGAGACATAGGCACAGGGAGAAGCAGGTTCCCTGTGGGGAGCCCGATGTGGGACTCCATCCCAGGACCCTGCGATCACACCCTGAACCAAAGCCAGATGCTCAAACATTGAGCCACCCAGGTGCTCCTACCAAATTTTAAATTACAGGGAACATTGATATTTAAGCTGGACCCTTTAGGACAAGTATGGTTTCTGGACAGGTAAGGGACAGACATTGCTGAAAGTGGGAACGTAAGGACCAGTGTGTTCATTCTGAGCAGACAGGCATGGAAGTGGTTAGTTTATCTGAGGAGGAAGCAGGCATACCTGTGGCCAGGCCTTAAGAGGCAGGACGGGAGGGATAACTTGAGATGAGGATCAACAAGGTGACCCGGCTGAACTGTGAAGGGCCTTGAAGCAGTGCCTGAAAAGCCTTCAGGAAAGCAACAGCAGTTAAGTATATATTACGTTCCTAAAACGAACTGTGTCTGTGGCTGGCTTTCCTCACTTCTCCCAGGTTACTTCTGAATGTGTGAGTGGCTTATGTTCTGAGAGTACAGAAAGATTCATTAAGTGTACCTAAGATATTTTTTACTTGAAACATTTATTTAGGGGAGAAAAACCAATCTGCTGCTCTGCTTCTTTCTGTTTCTAATTAAACCTAGTTTTGGCAATCCTTTCTGCTGGGCTTTCCACATGGGACTGAACCTTTAGTGACTCATCAAAATTTGTTGTAAATTCTAAAACACTAGGCAGTTTAGATGTATCATACTTTTTAAAAGCCTCATTTATTTAGTGCTACCCTTGAGCACAATAATGTATACCTGAAAAACTTGAGTTTTGTACTGAGAATTCAATTTAATATGTTTGACTAGTTCCATGGTACAGAGTGCTATGCTAGGCCTTCAGTGGAGGGTGGAAACAAACTCACTGAACAGTAGTAATCTAACCTAAATGTAGACAAGCCAGAAAATACAGGATAGACCATATGGAAAAGGATCCCAAATATAAAATTTACATGGAATAACTATTTACTTAGAATGACTATTTCTAAACAAGGAGTTTGCATAAATAAGTGCTTTGCCTTAATAAAATTAATTTGTGATAAAGATTAGGGGTCAGAGACAAATTTTAAGGCCAACACAACAATTTCCAGCTAGTGATTTGTAAACTGTGTACCAGAGGACACTAGTGTTCAGCTGAGTAGGAGTGCTTATTTTCCAAACATCAACATGCTGCTTATTAAACACTAAAGATTTAATTTAAAAAAAAATTTTTTTTTTAGAAAGAAAGAAAGTACATGTGAGCATGGGCAAGACCTGGAGGATGGGGAGCCTAGGGACAGAGGGAGGGAGAGAGAGAATCTTAAGCAGGCTCCACTCTCAGCATAGAGCCCATTGTCACCAAGCTCCTTGGGGTTCAATCTCACAGTCCATGACCTGAGCCTAAATCAAGAGTTGAATGCTTAGCTGACTGGGCCGCTCACGCACCCCCAAATACTAAAGATTTTAAACTACCCCCAAGGCTCACAGCATAGGGAATATAGTCAGTGATGCTGTAAAACCATTGCATGGTGACAGCTGGTAAATACACTGGTGATACACATAAGGTAAAATAATAGAGTTTTTGAATCACTGTGCTGTATACCTGAAACTAATATAACATGGTGTATCAACTATATTTCAATGAAAAAAAAAAAAACAAACAACTCATTCATAGGAAAAAAAAATAACTGAAGAACCTTTTAAAACTCTTTTGAGGGACACCTGGGTGGCTCAGTGGTTGAGTGTCTGCCTTTGGCTAAGGGTGTGGTCCTGGGATCCCAGGATGGAGTCCCGCATTGGGCCCCCTGCAGGGAGCTTGCTTCTCCCTCTGCCTGTGTCTCAGCCTCTCTCTCTGTGTTTCTCATGAATAAATAAAATCTTAAAAAAAAACAACAACACACAACTCTTTTCGATTAGGATGTCAGTTATTGGTCCACTCTTAAGGTTTTAAAATATGCTTTCATTAATTAATTATTTTTAGGTGCTTCAAAAATCTGGGGAAAAAAGCTGTTTAAGACCAAAGACAGTAAGGGCTTGAACATGGGTGGTGGTAGTAGGGATAAAAAGGAGACAATGGCTTAAAGAGATATTATGGAGCAGTAAAACAAAACAAAAAACTAAAACAACATTTGGCAACTTTAATAATAATTATGAATGATGATTCTGGAATTCAGGAAAAAAGATGAGGTACATAGAAATTGTGAATTTTCTACTAGGAAAGTCACATTAGAACTTTGGAGAACATCCACATCAAGGGAATCAGAGAATTATGATGGATCAGTGAAGAACAGAGAGGATGAGGGGAGCATGATTGCTTTAGCATCCTGGAAGTCAAAGAAGGAGCATCCAGAACAAGTGAACAGAGAGAGTGGAGTCTGACAGAGGCTATTGGAATTAGTAGTTACATATGGGCCAGTTGACTGGTGATAAGAATATTGGAATAAAAACTAGAAAGCAAAAGTGGGTGGTAAAGAGGGGAAGTCGGTGGATATGGAGGAATGGTTTGTGGAGTTGGTCAGAGAAGGGAAGAAATAAGAGAAAGGACTAGTTTGAAGTCATAGCTGAGGCAAGGAAAGATTATGTAGTATCAGGGACATGGAGGAAGAAGGCCGGGAAGAGGAAGAGATGAAAGATAGCGGCCACAGAGAAGCTTATGATTGCATTACAGTCAAGTGACATTGAGATCAAAGCACAAAAGCACAAGTGGAAGAGGTATCTTTGTAGTTCATATAAAAATAAAATGATTTTATTCTCAGAAAATTATAACATCTGGGACAATCATTTGGAAGAAAATTATCCCAAACTACTTCAAGGTGATCTTGGTTTAGTGTGATAATTTATTTAAGAATTACTGTAAGGTCCATAACCCTTTATTTCTCTGGCTGTGGTAAATACTTTTTGTAATTTGAACATAAGGGATATTTCTGAAGTAGGTACTTAGGATAATCATAAATATAGCCAAGTCTCTGTAATAAATGTTTTTAGACCAATTACTGACATGCTCAATTGAATACTAATACATCGCATGAAATAGCTTTAATATAAGTAAAATGACAGCTGCTCTGCAGTAAAAGGACACATAAAGCTTTGCATTAGCCTGTCTCCAGGGTTACCATCTGTGCTAATCTGAAATTTTAATATGTGTGATTTCTCAGCCCTCTACAAAGACTATATTTTCAGGCTAAGTATCAATAGCATATAAAAAAAGCAACTTGGAAGGAACTTATGCTATTTGGACTATGTCCATGCTGACCTTAACCACTCAGTTCTAGAAAAATACATGTCTGTATCCTGATAGAAAGTTTGTGTGATGATTGTTGACATGGCTAGAATATCAGGACTGTTTGACCTATTTTGCATATCCAAAGAAAGATGTTAGTTTACATATTTTACTACTAAATTATATTTTGGACAAAATTGAGTAGCAAAACATTTGAAAACTGGAATGGCTTCTACCATGTCTCCATAACTAATATTCCATAATTAATATACAATTTTCAAAAATATTAAAAATTATTTTTAAAAAGTACAACATTTAGAAGTTTGGAACCCATAAATATGATCAAAAATTAAAGAAATAGTATTTTTATATTTTAAAAGGAAAAGAGATACTGCTTTTAGTTCATCAATCTATAGAATTTTACATTTCTTGATTTCAGATATTCCTTTTTTTTTCCTCAAACATTGATTGAGTACCTTCTTTGTCTCAGATATCATGCTAGGCCTTGGGTTTGCTAGATTTTTATTGAGTTTTTTCTCTCTGTCATCAAGGAACTTGCAATCTAGAGGGGAATACAGACCCACGTTAAAGAATTAAACTATTATTTTTAAATATCTTCATGCATTCAGAGTTATGAGAGAGCATAGAGGGTTATACCTACCAAGGATTAGGAAAGTTTGGATAAAATTCTGTCAATGCTGAGTTGTAATGATTTGGACGTTAGCCCAGCAGAGGGGAAAAGGGATATGTGTATAACATGCAATGGGAGTAGCATGCGAGGGGCCTGTAAGCTACAGACACCGGTGGATTCAGGAAACTGCAGATCCATTTAGCTGAAATAGAGTGGCTGGTCCGGGAGGTGGTTGGGAAAGAGTTGTAGGGCTTCAGTGAGAGAGAAAGGTGGGAAGGATAGCAAGTGTTAAGTCATCTCAAATCTTATAAACTGTCTCAAGGAATTGGGGCTTTAAAGTGAGGGCAAATAGAGCAATTAATGGATACTGGGGCAAATTTATTATCACAGTCTCCTCCTCCTTCTTCCTCATTATTGTCATCATCATTGGCATTACCATTTTTTTAACTCTTCCTATGTGCCAGGCAATATTCCTTTCCTGCATTTTTTTTTTTTTTACTTTTCACTGTGACCTTCCTTATAAGTACTATTAACATTTTTATTTTACAAATAAAGAAACAAGCAAGGGAATGTACTTCGTTTTCTTGAGGCCAGAAGTTAGCAAGAAGCAAAACAGGAAGTCACACCCAGGTTTTCCTGACGTCATCATCCCTGCCTCTAATCTGACACTCTCATCATGAAAATGACTACATCCCACAAGGAGCCCTCAGCCTGTAGTGTGCTGCAAAAAAATGTTTTAGATGAGCATTAAACTAGAAAGCAGGGCTACTTATAAGGTCATTTTTATGCAGGCATGAGTAGATGGTGGACACCATTGGTACAAATGGAGGAAAGTGGTCATATTCTAAAGACATCACAGAGGTAGAATCAACCAGGCTTAGTGCCTAATTGGATGTGTGGAAGAGTATTTCTGGCTTGGACCATTAATACACTTCAGGAAGTGTACTTATAAAATCTGCCTCGTTTATTGGTACCCTAAAGAACAGTAATGCCAAAACAATTAAGCTTATGCATTGCTGATAGGAATATAAATTGGTACACCTTCTATGAAAGGCAACCTACTAGTTTCTTTAAAATTAAAAATATTCATAGATTTGACCTAGAAATTTTACTTTGAGACCTTTATCTACAAACATGCATTTACATTGTACCACGTATATAAGGATATACACTGCAGCGTTGCAGATAATTGCAAATGTAGATGCTTTGCAGTTTGAACATAGAAAACAATTTCTGACCTTTTAAACTTAAAATTTATTGAAACAAGTAAAAATAATAGACATTGAAAAATTATGTATACATTCTTATGATCAATATATTTTAATTACTAAATTAGGTATGTTAGTTCAGAAAGAGCATATCAGAGACACCTAAAACTGAGGCAAGAATTCATAGGGCCTGTGAGGCTTGTATTGATCCTTGAAGAAGTTAGATACTTGAAATTAGAGAAGAAAAAAGATATCAGGCCACAGAGAAGCATCAGAACTTCGTAGTATAGTCAGGGCATAGGAATGAGCATTTGAGCAAGCAAACAAACTCAACCAGAGTAGGGCTGCTAGGTTGGGAAATATTGAGGATTAGTTCATAGGGAAACCAGAAAGCAAAGCAGAGGCCTTTGACCTGATAATAAAAAGGAAGCCACTCCGTGAAATTCAAAATGTTCTAGTGTTTCTTGATTATTCATTTTTCTAGCATTTATTTTGAATCTTTAACATAAAAACTTTTTCTGTATTTAATGCATTTTATTCTTCACCTTATGCCCATTATCTCTTATAATACCCTTGGTGGAATTAAACAAAACCCAATGGACCATTGGTCTTAACCCAGTTTGAAATTATTCTGTAATGTTTAGTATTACCTGTAGACTCTAAGCTCTTTTCTCTAGGCAAAGCAAGAGCACTTCACTTATGTATACCCAATAGTGCTTATGGTCAGAACCTTTAAGCATTTTCATTCTTCTTCCAAGTAATTTTTCCTATAGATTTATTGTTTTAAGTATGGAGTATATCAAAACATACCTTTATTGTATGGCAGGTCACTTAAACTGAACTTCATGGAATTTCAACATCTTAAAGATACAAGTCATCTGTGTATTCATGGGACTTGGTTATGAAAATTCTTCTTTTACTTAAATCACTTTACAGAAGTTCTTTCATGTTATATAATTAAATGGCAAGGTGATTACAATAAAATGAGCATATTAGAATGTAGTATTCCTTTCAGCTCAATTTGAAGCCCCAAATCTTATTCATGTATAAAATGATAAAAATTACTATTTTGGTAAAATATAATCTCAGTAATCCATTGTTGTGTTCAAGGGTTATTCACATTTTTTAACTTTTTTTTTTTTTTTTTAAGTAGGGTTCCCATCTGTTATGGAGCCTAGCATGGAGCCCAGCACAGGGTTTGAACTCACAACCCTGAGATCAAGACCTGAGTTGAGATCAAGATTTGAATACTTAACTGACTGAGCCACTCAGGTGCCCCAGGTTATTCACATTTTTAATGAATATGTCAAGTGAGAGATCTTGTATTAAATTCACATACTGTTTTCTTTAACTTTGTGCTAAAAGAGTGACCTCAAGAGAACAGTTGTGCCCATGCTTATTACTTACAATCCTGGCTGGGCATTCAGGCAAAATAAAATCAGTCCATATGTTTTAAAAAGTTTTCCCTAATGTGAAAATACACTCTCTTTCTTTATGACAATGAGGCAGGTAGAGGCAATTAGTAATGTTAGAATTTTGCCTGAAAGCTATAAATTCATACTTGTGTGGAGACTGATGTTGGGATTTACATAAAGATTGTGAACCTACCATTTGCTTCAACGTGGATGGAACTGGAGGGTATTATGCTGAGTGAAGTAAGTCAATCGGAGAAGGACAAACATTACATGTTCTCATTCATTTGGGGAATATAAATAATAGTGAAAGGGAATATAAGGGAAAGGAGAAGAAATGTGTGGGAAATATCAGAAAGGGAGACAGAACATAAAGACTCCTAACTCTGGGAAATGAACTAGGGGTGGTAGAAGGGGAAGAGGGCAGGGGGTGGGGGTGAATGAGTGATGGGTACTGAGGGGGGCACTTGACGGGATGAGCACTGGGTGTTATTCTGTATGTTGGCAAATTGAACACCAATAAAAATAAATTTATTAAAAAAAAAGAAAAGAAAAAAAAGATTGTGAATCATAAGGGCATGTGGGTGGCTCAGTCAGTTAAGTGTCTGCCTTGGGCTCAGGTCATTATCCCAGGGTCTTGAGATCGAGCGCCATGTGGGGCTTCCTGCTCAGCGTAGAGTTTGCTTCTCCCTCTGCCCTTAACCCTGTTCATGCTCTCTCTCTCTCTCTCACTTTCTGTCTCTCAAATAAATAAGTAAAATGTTTTTTTTTAATGTTGTGAATTATCAAAATGAACAGAAAAATTAATCTCTCCTGAAGGTCCTAAAGGTAATCTTTGCTGGAGAGATTTCATTGATAAGCAATGGATCATTTAATGCCATTTAAAGGGACTAAGAAGTTCACCTTGAAGGCCTTTGAAAACATCACATCATAGTCTTTTTGTGTTATAAAATTTAGTAAACTTTATTGAATGCTTTGTGGATATGTATCCTTGAAGAAATAAATTAGTTATAGGATGCAAATAAAAATAAAAGATGATATAATACCAAAATGAATGCCAGAGTGATTATTGTAATTATTATGAATGGTCACACTGTGAATTTTTTTATGTTCAAATATTTTATTCTTATTAACATCTAGGTTTAAAATCAGAAAAAAATACAATATTCTAATATTTATTTTATTTTATAAATCCACATTTAATATAAATTTATCAAAATCCAAGATGGTAGTTATTACAGGTAAAGGACATTGAGAAAAGACTACGTTTTAACAACATTGCCAGCATCTTAGGAAATTTTCCTGAACTTCAAGGAACAAAAAAAAAGAAACAAAAAAAAAAAAAACCAAAGAAAAATTAAACCGGACAATTCATTAGGCAAGGAAAACTTAATTCAAGACTTCTGAACTAAAGGATGGTGACTGATCTCAGTTCTACTCAAACAGAAGACAAGAGGGTTTTAAGTGCTAGAGTTAGTTGAAAAGTACTGGAGGAATTTAAGAGGAGGTTGCTCAATGTGACCAGGCCATCTGTTTGGTGCTTACAGAAGTTAGGCACCTATGCTCCCACAGAGACCAGAAGGTAGAGCACAATCTTTTTGATGGCTACATTTCCAATGGATGGCTCCCAGCCCTTGAGAAAAACATTACTTAATTGTACAACTGGCAAAACACTGATAGATTCTTATCTTAAAGGGGCAGGGAAGGAATTTAAAATTGCAAGTTTTCTATAGTAAACACTCTAAGAGAGGTCAGAGGTCTAGAGTTAGGAAGAAGACTGTCTAAAGTTGAGTCATGTTGGAGGCAACAGTAAGAGGCTGTCTTGGTGAACCCTTCAGATATATTAAGTTTACATATATACAATGCACCATATACATTGCTAATATTTGGCCATTTTGACCTACAAAAACAACAGTTTTTTATGGTTTGATCAAAGATCGTGGGATCTAATTTCTTCCCATGTTATACCTACATTCTGCAGAAGCAAGTAAATCTGGAATTGTCTTTAATTATACTCTTTCTCACTCTAAAAAAAAGACTTAGGGAAGGTTTTATATGTATTTGCATACATGAATGTATATATGTGCATATGTTTGTATATGTATGGGTGTTTACCAAAAACAGGTTAAAAGTTAAAGTCAGAGAAGGAAAAAAAAAAAAAGGATAAAAATTCAGACCTTGAAACCTTGAATAGTTCTTAAAGAAAATGATGGGGATCCCTGCCTTTGGCCCAGGGTGCGATCCTGGAGTCCTGAGATCGAGTCCCGCGTCGGGCTCCTGGCATGGAGCCTGCTTCTCTCTCTGCCTCTCTCTCTCTCTATGTCTGTCATGAATAGAAAAAAAAAGAAAGAAAAGAAAAAAAAGAAAATGACAAATTTGTTGCAGAGCTTCCCATAAGTTAAAGCAAAAAAAGAAGAAGAATGTCCCTGTAGGATTAAAGCAATTCAGTAATTTAGAAAAATAGTTTTCTTAGTGTTGAAACCTGTCATATTTTTGCTTTGAGTGCTCATAAGGGCAACATTTTCCTGTTGGTAAATATCTCACTAAACCTTATAGCTGATTTCATAGGCCTGGATTTCACTTGCTTATTTATTATTATCTTTAATGACATCCCTCAATGCAAACTCTTGGCAAAACCCCAAAGTATAATTCAGTAAAAGTAATTTGGTTACATAATAAAATAATGACATCCAGATGCACAGCTCTCTAAAGATAGAATTAAGAATTAAGATTATCTAGAATGAATTATATCAGATAATAGTACATACACACACCCCCCCCCCTTTTTTTTGGTGATTGAACCCTTGATAAGAATCAAGTAATACAGATTTTGGGAGTTTGAAGTCACCAATTTTGGGAGCATAATTTGGAGTTCCTCTGTCCTTATGCCATATGCTTTAATAGTTAACCAAGGGCAGGATGGATTTGAAGACCTCTTTTGGAATGTGAGGAAACCATTTAGGATACAGATCTTATAGCTGCTTACTCAGCTGGCAGACAGAGTCTGTTGCTTTTGTATGCTCGGTGTAAACCTTTATTAGAACACTCCATTTTATTACAGTCTTCTCTTTTACATACAAAGTTCTTTGAAGGCAGAAACATGTCTTATTTATATGTCATTTGGCCTTATCCCTACACTGTACCTGGGATTGTCTATGTGCACATAGTATATCCTCAATAAATATTTGTTTAATTGAACAGTACTGAATTAATGACCTGAATTAAACTATTTCCTAATACAGTACCATGGAATTAAGTGTACCCGACAATAATTATGGTTCAAGATCATGGGACATAGTACAGAGTAGATGCTCATAACAAGTGTGTGGAAAGGTTAGATAAATACATACTGGCTTGCCTCCCACATGCTACTCAATATAAATTCTCATTTGCTCGGAGGTAGTAGTGAATGATTTTTTTTTTTTGTTACAGCTTTGGATATGATAATTTGTGCCAAGGAGCTTTTTTTTTTTTTTTTTTTTTTTTTTTTTTTTAAACGTGTGCTATGGCCAGTTAGGATCTTTATTTTGATCCTTTTATTGCAAGTATATAAAAACTAGTCTAGAGAGCCTAACTGATGGACCATATGGAGAAAAAAATTGATGCATCTAAAAACACATTCTGTTCTTTCCCTGTATTCTCTACTTCAGGGAATGAACATTGTATTAATCTTTAAACTTATTTCAAAGGCAAAGCATTTAGCTTATCATAGGGTTGATTTAATTTTATCTTTGGTTTATAACATGTCTTATATTTTAAGAAAAACGTATTTTTTGCGTCTCTTACCACGACAAAACTATTGACCTGGATGAAATACATTTGTGAAAAGACTGGGTTCTATAGAAGCCATTTTATTTCTTTTCTTTATAGGTTATTTCAGACTGTAAGTGCAACATTCCAGCAGCAAAGCCGAAGTTCCCAGTGGTCTTGTCTACTCAATCTACTCATTTCCTGTTCTGAAATCTAGAGAAGACTGCTCCACAAGACTCCTCCATAGATTGCTGCAATGTCTGTATCTAATTTATCATGGTAAGTGAATTAGTTTCTAACCTAATCCAAATACATGCATATCCTGAAGCAGTATTTTGTGAGAAGGTTGTACTGTCAGAACTGGAGCAGAGAAAGAACTTGAAAAAGTCAGGTTTCCAGAGATTGGTATCCTGGGTTAATGGAAGGAAAATTACCTAGAATTAAAACTTGGACTTAATTAAAACTTTTCAGCACTGTGGTATCTGGGAACTCTGGAAAGGGTTCAAACCTTTTATGAATCCCAATGACATCCCATGCCTTTCTTCCTAGACACTCTAGTGGAGAGATAAGTAGGAATTAAATACTCATTCAGTGGTTCTAGCTACTGTTAGAATCTGAGCTACAGAAATAACTGGCTATAAGGGAAGCTGTAAGGCTTGGATGGATATTTTCTCATCAGTACTTTTCCTCAGACTTTCTATTTCAATAGATCTACCAAGACTAAACTGCCTAGAACTCTAATATGGAAGAGAAAATTTTCTTATAGATTCATATCTTTAAATAGCTGACATTCTGAATAATCTTTGACTTCTAGTTTATGTTTAAGTTCTGTTTGTAATTTAAAATAGGAAGTACAAAGATTTTTTTTTTTTGGCATATAATCAAGTTTTCTATAGCAATGAAGAGCAATACTAGCAGGGATGGATTAGCCATTTTTTTGGACTTTGGATTTTTTTTAAAAAATACATATAAAGAGCTGAATAAGTGATATTCTACAAATTCAGAGTATTCAGTATGTGAATATGAGAAAAATCTAGTAATCTCTCCCATTTTCATAGGAACCCATCTTATCCTTGTCTTTAGTTTGTGCTGGAAATACAGATAGCATTAAAGACCGGTTCTGCCACTTAGCTTCATCTATTTATTTTTAGTTAAGTAAGCAATTTCTTTAGAGCAAAGGGTAGAATTATTTGTTTAGATTTAGACTAGTGTTTCCAAAGGACCCAGTTTTTATGGACTCCCTACAATATGACCTTGCGTTCCTACTGGGTGCTAAGGATCTCAGTTTGGGGGAAAAAAAGAATTAAAGAAGCTAAAATATATTCTGTAGAAATAAATGAAAAAAGTATTGAAGTTAGAGTTATTACTGTAAAATGCTTTATATTATTATTAAAGTAAAATTACCATTAAAAATCTGTAGAATGTATGAACCCCTTCAAGCCCCTAGAAGATATATTTTTAAAGATTTTATTTATTTGAGAGAGAGAGCACAAGCTGGGGTGGGTGAGGAGGGTAAAGGGAGAGATAGAAGCAGACTCTATTCAGCAGGGAGCCAGACATGGGGCTCCATTCCAGGACTCCAAGATTGTGACCTGAGCCAAAGGCAGACACTTAACCAACTGAGCCACCCAGGCATTCCCAAACCCCTGGGAGATATTAAGGATGCATTTATTTAAAGAAATTATACCCCTGGCAAATGCATGTGTTGGAGATGAATCTCCAGAAAGCAGACTGCATGCCTAAGAAGAAAGAAAGAGATGAAGGGGAAGGGACAGGAAGGAGAACAAAGAGGAGGAGGAGGATAGGGGGAAGAGACAAATAAGCATGAAAGGGTGGAGGAGATTAAAACACAGCTATGATTGTCAAATGTCAAGATTTGACAGTGTGGTGTAGCCTGGTTCCCAGAATCTGGATAGGCAAATATTTGAACATACTTGGTATGTACCTCAATTAATGCTGACTTGATGTGATATGATGGTTTGGTCAAACGCTGTCCCCTCAATGTGATGTTAGGGTCATTCAAAACACAGTGACCTCCACAAAGAGAAGAGATTGTATGTTGTGGTTCCCACCCAATTGTTTAGTACAGCTCTTAGACTTTAGTAGCTGTTCTATATATTTATGCTGTGCAAATGAGTGAAAAAATGCAGAATAGGTAATTCAATGGCAAATTAGTATTTTCATTCTAAAACTTTTTTTTTTATTATGGGGATATCTTATAGAATTCATATATCTGAAATTTGTTAGAATTCTTCCCATCTCAGAGTTACAAATTTTACAGGAATAATGCTTGGATATTTTCATCTAATAGTACCCTTAATTGTGGCTACAACTAATGTTCTCCGTTAGGTTTCCATACAGAGAGCTCTTAATGTCTTTTACCAATGTTACCTCATTATTCAACAGTGTGGAGTTTGGCATTAATTAAATTAATTTACTGAAATTATTATAGTCCAGGTTCTGGCTCTCTGTTTTGAAATCCAATAACTAAGACATGAAAATACTGACTGACACTGGAAAATAAACCGATTTGACAGATTATTAATTTAAAATGAGGTATGTAACTTTTAAATGCATTGGAGTGCTTGATTTGGCCTGACCAGCGCGTTCTGTAACGATTGTGGAAAACTATGTGGGAATCTAAGTCAGAGGTTTGGCTGATGATCATATAATTATTGCAGGGAGAATTATATGCCTCCACTGTTCCAGGGAGTCTAGATAGGGATAGAGTGCACCTGGCGGGAGATGTCTGTCAATAGGGATGTATCCGCCAGACACTCCCATCTGTTTCTCAGGGCAGCTTCTTCCTGGCTGGGACTTAGAGCAACACTATCAGTCTTTATCTCTGTGATTCTTGTGAGTTCTGCTTCTACCAGACTCCCCTCTGTTTGGTTATCTCATTAATGTTAGCAGAGTTTATAGTCAAAACCCACTTCAATTTGTGAAGTTTCGTCTGTTTAGTATGATATTGTACATACCCAACTGTATCCCTGTATTGATTTTAAAAGTTAACTCCAAGGCTTAATGGAATGAGGGTGCCTAATTATGGCCCCTGCATGCAACTGAAGAATTTAGAAAATATACGTTCATGTGAACAAGTATCCAAGCAATCCTCCCAGCTTTTAAATACCTAGTATAAGAAAATTATCTTTTTACATATTAAAAGAAATGTCCTTACTCTAGTAGTTATGGGTCTGACATTTGAAAAGAATATAAAATAATTTGGCCCTTTCACACAGAATCTCAGAAAGAAATACAATCTAGGAAATCCAAATTTCTAGGAAACTATGCAGTGCCAATCAAGTAAAGAGACTCGTAAGAGTTGATTATAAGAATCACATGGTAACATATAACAGATGTTTTGTGAATCTTCCTATTCAGTAAATAATGACCTGAGGGAAGCAATGAATGAGTTGACTTTGGTTGAGATAGAGACAAAGGAATGTACAGAATCAATTGCAGACATCTATGTACAGGTGACAGATTCCAGGCTATGATCTGAGGGAAAGAATTGTTGCTGGTAGCAGAGGTAATTAACAGGAGACATGAGGCAAGCACAGGGAGTTGAAAAAGAGTCCTATTTCTATAGCACAGAGAGAGAAACGGTGTGATACCAAGGGGTATTTAAAGGACTTTCAATGTTTCTTCCCTGAAAATCATCTTCAACCTGGTTTTTAATGCTTTTATAAGATTATATATAATTTATGTATGATGTATATATATAATGCATATACATGAACATGTAATGTTTCAAAACATTTGTTTCAAAACATTCCATTTTGAGGATCCCTGGGTGGCTCAGCGGTTTAGCGCTTGCCTTCAGCTCAAAACATTCTATTTTTATGATATGAAAACTAAGTAAGTGTTACCAAGAGTGAACATTTACATGGCATTTTACCTTGTACCAGACACTTTTTTAGACAGTTTGTAGATATTAACCCATAAAGTCCTCACATAACCTAACTAGTGATGTAGTGTTGCTGTTTGCATTTCCACAAGTGGAAAATTTAGGCACAGGAAGTTTAGTAGAAAGTTGCCCAATATGACACAGCCACTAAGAAGCAGAATTAGGAAATGAATGCAGGCAGCCAGTTAGTAGCCCTAAGCACTCACCTACCCATATAAAACAAATACTGTCTGGTAGAGCAATACTCTGCTATGTGTGTGTGGCTTCAGGGTGAGTCCCCTAGTTGCCATTTCCAACCAGAATGTTTCCCTTATGTAGATATCCTGGGGCCTTTCATGGAAAGATGTGAATACCTGAACCTGGGGATGCTATCAGACATTAGAATAATATTGAGGGTAGAGTATGGGGCTGGTGAGTGAGCACTCTAATTTCCTAGAGGAGGTGTAGAGGTTATTGCTATCAGAAATTTAGGTGAACTTTCAAAGTCATTTAAGATGAGGTACCTAAACTACAAAATATAAATCTTAGTTCCAATTACCATGTGACAGACTAGGAATTGTTAGATTTTTCATCATGGTAAAAAAGAAGCACAACAGAAAGATACTGGCACTTTGCTATAATTCTACTAAAATGACTCTTCCATTGCCCATCTCACAGAGACCCTCCATTACTAAATCAAGTACTTTCTACTCCCTCTGGCCCTATTGCATCCTTAGCTCTCATTATATTAGTGTTACCATATATATGTTAACCAGTATTCAGACAGAGATCCTAATGGTGGCTTAACTGATTTTGCCAGATGCCAACTTTTTGACTCCAAATTATTTTTTGTTGTGATGCCTGTGCACATTTCAGCTTTTATTCACAGTATCTTAAAGACTGTGGTACCTGACGGGGGTGAAAATAACTGTATTAGAGCCATATATGGGAGGAAGAAGACACTGGATAAATGAAAGTAAGAAGCCAAGTAGCCAGTCAAAATCTATTGAGCATCCGTAATGTGCCATGCCCTGTGCTGACTACAGGGATGCAGTCTTAATGGAGAGTAATGACTTCTCTTGTAGGAGATCATCTCTTAGCCAAGAAGACTAAATAATCAAATGACAGGCTTAATGTGATACATACTCTAAAAGGTACCTCCAGGGTGGGGCACCTGGGTGGCTCAGCCTGTTGAGCTGCTGACTCTTGGTTTTGACTCAGGTCTTGATTTCAGGGTGGTGGGATGGAGCCCAGTGTCCGGCTCTGTGCTCAGTGGGGAGTCTGTTTCAGGATTTTCTCTTTCCCTCTGCCCCTCTCCCCCATTCTCTCTTTCTCTCTCTCTCTCTCTCTCTCTCTCTCTTTCAAACAAATAAGTAAATCTTTAAAAGAAATAAAAAGAATAAGTAAATCTTTAAAAATAAAAGGTAGGGTGTTTGGGGAAACAAAATGGATGTTTGTTTTTCCTGTTTATTTTTTAGGGATGCAAATATGTCTCCTGCATTTACTACTAAAAATAAAGGAGAATGCTAATTATGAAGAGTCAAACAGTTTAGAAAAATAAAAGCAGAAATAAAAATGACCAAAACCTTACCACACATAGAGAGCCACAGGTATAAATGCTGAGATATATTCTTTCCTACATATACTCACAAAGTTTTGCAAAACTGAACTCAAACCATGCATATTTTGCATCTTTCTTCATTATGTAATTTCTTTTTTAAAAAAATATTTTATTTATTTATTCATGAGAGACACAGAGAAAGAGAGGCAGAGACATAGGCAGAGGGAGAAGCAGGCTCCATGCAGGGAGCCCGATATGGGACTCAATACCAGGACTCCAGGATGACGCCCAGGGCCAAAGGCAGGCACTAAACTGCCAAGCCACCTAGGGATCCCCATTATGTAATTTCTATGGCCATATCTCTGATGGATATAGAACAACATCATCATGTGTAAAGGCTGGGTCACATTGTATGGTAGTAGCGTTATTTATTTCAGTCATTTAGATCGAACCCTTGTGTTTTTTCTAATTTTCACTTTTTACTATTTTAAGTACCTCTCTTGTGAGGAAAATTATTAAGTTCTGCTGGGCTCCAAGGGCTGTAGGGCAACTGATGAGGCCCTAGGTTGTAGCTCCCTGGATTGCAGACATCAAGGCTAATATGTTTTTGAGAAAGTGTCTTATCAACTCATCTCCTTTTTTACTTTAGAAAAGGACCCATCTTTTAAAAAATATTTTATTTATTTATTCATGAAAGACACACAGAGAGAGAGAGAGAGAGAGAGGCAGAAACATAGGCAGAGGGAGGAGCAGACTCCCAGAGGGGAGCCTGATGTGGGACTCGATCCTGGAACTCGGTCCCAGGACCCTGGGATCACACCCTGACTAAAGGCAGATGCTCAACCACTGAGCCACCCAGGTGTCCCTGAAAGGGACTCATATTATACACTATCTGTTTTACCAGATTTAGTTCCTCATAATCACTGAAAATGTGCTAATTGTCAAGGAAGTACTTACAGCTGATTAACAAAATTTTATTAAAGGTCAACAAACCATTCCAGCATAGATACTCCTAGATTAGAAATACAGTAAAGTCTGAATTGTGTAAGTTATTGATGTATTGACTAAATTTATAAGTGGTGATGGTTTTTATTGAATATGCTTATAGTATAAAATATTATTATGAATGCTAGCAAGTTCAATAATGCTCTCTAATGGGGGGTGAAAACTAATTTGACTTATCTTCTTTATCTAAATGCAATAGTGTGTTAGAATCCTAGAAATGAGAAGGATGCAAAATTAGAAGTGTAGATACTTTGCTTTGTCAGATTATTCATGTTATAGTATTTTTATTTAAGTTCTTCCTTAATGAATAACAGAAAAAGTGAATCACTCATTCTTTGACACCAGGATTTAGGAGTAAAAAAAGATTCTGGAGAGACAGAAGCAGTCTATTTATAGTAAAGACAGGGGGAAAGTCAGAATGTTTTCTCAAAGGTTGCCTTAACCACTATTTTGCAAACTACTTTTCTTATTTACACTATTGAATGGCAGGCTCTCAGGGGTAATATTTGCAGTGGCAGAGGAAGTAGAGACTTGAATTATCTCTTTTACAAGGGCTCAGAACTCACAGTGGAGTGAAATGTGGGTTTGTAGAGAGACTGCAAAGGGAAATTTTCATCTTGATTTGTATAAGTAAAGGGGAAAAGAATTTTCAACAATTCTTGGATGAGAGAGAGAGAGAGAGAGAGAGAGAGAGAAGGTTAGACATAAATATAAAGCTAGTATTTCTAATTGAAAAAAAGGCAAGACTTTCTGATAGGAAAAGCTTAGATGGTGAAATACTGTATTTCCCAGAATGGTAAGCACATGTTAAATGAATGACTATTATATTAAGGTGCTAGGAAGAGAGAGAATGGTTTTGAGAGCCTAAAATTTAAGAATCCTCATATAAGTGGGGATGTTCAGCTTGTAAAAGAGTAGATCTAGAACACAGAAGAGAGTAAGTTGAGTGTAGGAGAGAATAAAGAGCAGATGACCTAGGAGAGGAAGAGAAAAGAGAATAAAATAGCCAAAATGATGACTCAAGAGGAATAAAAATATGTCTCCAAAATCATGTAACACTTTAAGTATAATGATTTGGGTAAAAGTCAGTTTACTAAATTCTGAAAAATTTCAGTGTCTTTGTAGTCATAATATGCCTTTTCAAATAGAAATCCCTTCATTTTTAAGATGATTAATCCTATTTTGATTGGGCTTGACTCTTTAAGTAAACATACTATATTTTTAATATCTTTGATCATGTTTGGCTTTAAGCTATGTGCCTTTAGAAATGGTTTCTTAAAAAAGTAAACATTTATAGGAAACCTCCTGGATATTTTTCTCTATAAATCAACCTCAAATTCTTTCTCCCTGAATAATCAAATAATCAGTAAAAAAGAATTTTACTTTTGTTCTTAAACATTAGTGCCAACCAGATGTGAATCATATTTTGAAGAAAATTGGTAAGTTTTTATCAGCTTAGAGGAGTTTGTTTTCTTGTAGAGTTAATGAATTTGAGTTTGCAGGTTCAATTCCCACAGAGATCAATTAGTTCTACTCTCTTCTGTGGCCAAAGCCTACTGCTATAACCTTAATCATCCCTCTTTGGTCACAAGTCATTAGAAACAGTTGATTGATTACTGGCAATTCACAGTCAGTATTGGGAAAAAATATATATATATATACACTAAGTCAGGTGCTCTTCAGGGATTGATAATGGGCCATATCATCTTCCTTTTGAATATCATCCATGTCTATGAACATGCTTTGAAATATGTCTTTTCATCCTTCTCAGGGGAGTCATAGTTTATTTTCTTGTGGAAAAACTACAATGAATAATTACAGCAATATTTCCTTAGACTATAGAAAATTTAACATAAAACTGGGCAGTCCATTTCAACCCTTAAAGGCTAGAGTTATTAAACACTAGGCCTTTTTGGACTTGAATAATTAAGATAAAGGCCAGTGAATGGTCTATGGAATAATTTTAGTTATTAAAAGTTATATAGATTCAGGTATGTTATTTTTAGCATGATCAAAATAAATTTTGTAATTTTAAACATCATTTGCCATTGGTGCATAAAATTTTCAGCTATCGTTTCATCCTGGTATATATCCTCCCATTATCTTTTTTTGTTTGTTTGCTTATTGGATTTTTTAAATTTGTTTTTAAGATTGCAAAGAGAGTTTACCTTGATTTTAAAACTATTGCAATGTAATTGAGGGGAAAAACACTTTTCAACTAATTGGATCGTCACTAATACTTACATGTATTTGTTTATACTTGGTGTTATATTTTTTTTAAATTATAGGTTTGTTACTATAAATTTTATGGGACTTTAAAAGTTATTCCTCTGCAGCTAGAGAGATGGATTAGTATAGTTTAATCTAGACTAGTAGTACATTATTTTTATATTAATTAGAAAATATTTTCCCGGGGATCCCTGGATGGCTCAGTGGTTTAGCGCCTGCCTTTGGCCGGGGGCGCGATCCCAGAGTCCCAGGATGGAGTCCCGCGTCGGGCTCCCGGCATGGAGCCTGTTTCTCCCTCTGCCTATGTCTCTGCCTCTCTCTCCTCTCTCTATGACTATCATGAATAAATAATAAATAAATAAATTAAAAAAAATAAAAAAATAAAATATTTTCCCACATTTATATTCAGTCATGTCTTCAACAATTTTCAATGCTTACAATGTATAGTTTTCATTGCTATGTATAGAATAAAATGATGAATGCAACAGAAGTCCCTACTTTCATTAAGCTTACACTCTAGCGCTGAAGACAGATATAAGCAGATAAAAAATGTGTTTTGTAATATCAGATAGTGATAAATATTTTGAAGAATAACCAAGCAGAATAAAAAGAGTGATAGGGTGGGGAGTGGGAAATTGGTCAAGGAAAGCCTCTGGAGCAAGTGACATTTAAGCAGAGAGGGAATAAGTAGTATAAGTCTGAGCAGAAAACCATTTCAGGTAGAGAAACAGGAAGGACAAAGGCTCTGAGACTCAAGTGTACCTGTTGTGTTTGAGGAAGCATCAAGGTAGTTTGGTATAGAAACAGCCAGTAGAAGGGAGAGTCCCAGAAACTGAGCTTGTAGAGGTATCAGGGGGGTATGTAGATCATGGGAAAAATGGATTAGATTCTAAATGTGATAGGAAACTTTGCCCTCACTGACCAGATCAGAGGAGGAAATTCATCTAAAATGTAAATTCAGTGAAATTCAGTAATGGGGGGAATTCAGTGTTAAGAGCAAAGTCTTGATCTGACTTCTATTTCAAAAGGACCTCCCTGTGATCTTCAGATTTTATGAAAGCAATTCATATTGTGTTCTTAATATAAACACTCAGTAGATGATTAATAAGATATAATAGTGAAAGAAAAAAAGTAAATGAAAAACCTTTTTCATGAATATAGTCTGTGTCTCATTATCATCTATTTTAAAAGATTGGTCAAATCTGATACATCTGAATAATTAGGGATATGATATAAAAGATATTTCATCAATAGATATATTCTGTCTTCTGTTAAGCAGCTTTACAGAGATCAATGAATATTTTTGTAAATTGTGGAAATTGAAAATATATTATCAATGATCCAACTTAGAGTTCACATTTATTTTTAAATCTCTCACCATCATAAACTTTAAGGCTAATTCTAATATATAAACCTAAAAGTGCATTAAGCAATGAAGTGTCTCCTTTATACTGGTTGTTTAATGTATGTGTGGGTTTTTTTTTGAGGAACCAGATAGAATAGAACATCTTTCCAAGTCCTCACATGTGTTTTAGAGAGAATGCTGCCATAACATTACCAAGTGTCCTTCCTGGAAAAAAAAAATTCACCTTTATTCTAAGGCTATTACCTTTCTACACTTTTGATGATAAAATATGGTTTCTTTTATGGCACCAATTATAGATAGAGGTTAGGTTATTTCTCTTTATGTCTTTACTTGGCAAAATAAAAGTTGGAAACACAATATTGATCCCACTCCTCTCCCATCTTGTTTGTATGTGTTTTAATTTAATTGGATTATAAAATCAGAAAGTCTGAAACTTCTGGTGGACTGGGAATTTTTTCAAAATGGCTTCAATCCAAAATATTCATTGTCAATGATATATGATCCAGATCAGAGAAGAAATCATCCATCGATATCTACCACCTTCATTTGGCACTATAGGGTTGTAGATTCAGTGATTGAGAAAGCTTACAAACGACTTTATTATCTACAATGGGATAAAGGGTCTCACAGCATATGATAATTGTTCTTTTACTAGATAAAACATCTAAGAAAGGTGGATTAGCCACACTGACTTACATAGGCAAGCCTCTGCCTATCCACCTTTCTTAGATGCTTTATTACCATCTGATGTCCAGGAATTCTCTCTGTAGGGTTATAATGACTTCTCTCTTGCTCTTTATTTTTAGTTATACTTAATATTTATGCAGTTCCTTCTCTTTTTAACAACTATATTTTCTTTCATTTTCCTACTGGTGATGCAGCAAACTCAGTTTTTATTGTGGGCAAAATCAGTTCATTGCTCAATGCTCATTACCCCCAAATAATAAGAGTACTTATATTTCGTAATAAGTAGGCTAGAGCCTTTGCATGTGTTTTGATTCCCCAGAATTTGGAAAGTCAAATGCTCTCACATTCACATTTACAGAGGTCACATAAATGATATTCGGTGAGTTGAAACTGTTAATTATAGATACCATGTTGAACTCAAGTGAAAATTTTCTTTTCATCTCAGTCTGCTTAGATAAAATTGTGCTTGAATTTACAATGTCTGTGCTAAGTTAGTATTCCACGCAGCCCAGCAGCAGCAGAGACAGAATAACCTCCCTGGCAAGAACCAAGTATACCAGGTATCCCCATTGCAACTAGGAGCTTGGGGTAGAAAGCTAAAGTTCTGAGACATATACAATTTTTTCTGACTGATACATTTCATGTAGGAGGGCTATTATTGTTCCAGATGGTTTTTCAGCTTTATGCACACTGGCTTCATAGACTCCTGCTGTAATCGAAAATTGGTTTTACTCCAACATTTGACAAAAAAATTAGATGAGGTTAACTACACTTCGGTTTTAGATTACTGATACAAAGTGCTCTCATGAATATGACAGAAAATGTTGAATTCAAACTAAGTGGTTTCCTTGGGTGCATTTTCATTTAGACATATTCCCCAAGGTTTTTATAATATCATAAAATTGCATTCAGATACAGAATTTGCATAGAATCAGGTTCACTGAAATTTTGATGGTCCCTTTCAGTCCATAACATTCTTTTTAGTGTTTTTTTTCCCTTTTCAAGTTTGTATTTTAATTCCAGCTAGTTAACATACAGTGTAATATTAGTTCCAGAGTTTGATGATTCATCACTTACATACAACACCCAGTGCTCATCACAGCAAGTGCCCTCCTCAATGTCTATCCCCCACCCACGCCCTCCTCCAGCAACCCTCAGTTTGTTCTCTAGGGTCTCTTAGGTTTGCCTCTCTCTCTTTTTCTTTGTAGTGTCTTTATGGAAAGCAGCTAGATATTTGAAGTGACTGTAAGAATGATAATAAAAGATTTAAAAGGTTTCTATTAATTTGCTTGCATAGTGAGAGCATTCATTATGTTTATTGCTTTTAGATTCTTACAAACTGAATAAGAGAAAGGAATTTTCTTGATATCCCTCCATATGTTTTTCCAAGTTTGGCATTTGGAGAATAACACAGACATATAAAATACTTACTATATTTGGCAAGTTGTAAATGTGATCGATTGAAGGTAAGCATTGAGTTATAGCTGTTACCAGAAGAGTGTGATGACATACACAAAACTTCAGCTTCCCAGTTAGGATGTGTCTGGATGGTCACCTACTGGGACAGGAATGAGGTCATCCTACACGTTGTGGCACCTGTTACTCAAGGGGTTCTTTGCACTCATGAGTGGCTGAAGATTCACCAGAGCACTCAGTCTGACTCCTCAGCCAGATATTGTAATGGAGAGCATATTTATAGTATAGGTGGGAAGATTTGGGTCAAAAAAACAAAACAAAACAAAACATGGAAACACAAGATGAATTGATTTGGCTGTCATAAGGTTATTCTGTGTCTAATGTATGCAGACGTTTTTCACTGAACACTGAAGAATTTTGTGGATATATTTGCAACTCTGAATTAGGGCTGTGGCTCATTTGAGCTAAAATAAGAGCTTTCCTGGTATTTAAGAAAATAAAACAGCCCTGTTCCTACTCTGTAATGTTGATTTTTTACATTTTGGAGAAATTTCCTCAGTTCCATGTTCTGAAATCTTCTGCCCATTGTAACTGTGTCATAGCCTTTACTCATCATCATCATTTATTGGCTGACATTGACAGGGCATGTGCCGAAAGTCACAGAATATTTTCTAGAAGGAAGCTATGAGGTCACATATGGCATTGGTTACAAAGTTCGGCTTTATGGAGGACGACCAGTCAGTGGCAAAGCATCCTATTATAAAATAAAAGGAAAAAAAAAAAGAGAAAAAGATAATATTGGTCAGATTTTGCTAAATTTCTTTCTTTAGTCTGAAATGATGTACTGCATGATTACTTGGTATTAGAAAAGTCTTTCTTTCATGAGATGAAGGTGATAATAAACGATAATTATTGTGCCTGGTGGATAAAAGCAGAAGCGTTTAGCTCAAAAGTTTTCAATTTTTTTAAAGTCTCCAGTTTTAATTCTCAGATTTATGTCTCTATAGATTGAAAAGTCTGGGCACTGCTCATCTAGTTTGACTAATTACCCAAACCATGAATCCCATCAATAGCAACTCCAGTAAGTGGCAACCCAGCCTTTCCTGAAAACCCTTGATATGATTTCTTAGCAACCATTATGATCTTGGGCTTCTCTAATTATTACAGGTTTTCCCTTATGTTGGATCTAAGGCTACTACTTTAGTTACTACTTTTTTTTTAATTTTACCAAAATCTGTATGTGGTAAGTCTAATATAACATTTCCCAAAAGTCTTCTGAAAACCACTGGTTTTATGGTATATGTTAACAGGTATCATGAGGAAAGGTAGGCGGAGCCACAGTCAAGTTATTTGGGGAAGCAGTAATTCAAACCGTAGTTTACTTATTTTCAGTACTTCACAAATTCTTTATGGGGCTGAGTCATTCAATAAATACTTATTGAGCATCTACTACATGTCAGGATGTGTTCTATTCTGATCTATACTGGAGATATTTAAGAGGAAGATACAACAATCTAGGTCTCCCAAATTTAAACTGTGGAATCTTTTTTTCTTGTATTTGGTATTATTTGGAACAGCACTAAAATTATTGGATAAAAGCTGTCTCTTCTTCCCTTCATCTCTCTTTATTTAAAGTTTCCCAAATTAAACCTGTTGGTTAACCCTTAGTTACATGATTTCCACACCTTTCTATTCCACTTTGGGTGTGTCTTAGTTTGTCATTGATTCTACTGAAAATACGGAAATAACACAGAAATCAGGTTTGGTTTGACCTAGTGCAAATATGAGACTGTTATCTTCTTTTCTGGCTGTGTATTCCTCTAAGTGCAGGACAAGCTCACGCTTATTTTGTTTTTGTCAATTTTATCATGTGATTGTCAAAAATGAGCTCAAATTCCATAATGAGTATGTATCTATATCAAGCATCATCTTATGAGAACTAGCCCATCAACCCTGTTTTGTTAAGATCTTTTTGGAAATTTGTTCATTGGACTTTCAAGAAAAGTTGCCCACTCAAGTCTATCTTAAGTAGGCACAGGTTATTGTAGGAATAACTCTAGAATAATGAGGACATGTATCTCAGCCCCACAGGCAAGCTTTCTGTGCTGTAGAAACAGCAGCACAAGAAAGTATCAGGGGAACACAGAACAGCTGTACCATTGGGTCCCATAGTTCAGGGAACTAAAGGCTGATTGGAGTGCAGTGATGCTACAGTGACTGTCATCTCATTGCCTCTAGGAGCAAAACTTTATTGATCTCCTTCCCTATTCTTTGACATTGGCCTGATTTACTGATGTCGTTCTTTGTGACCTTCTGATTCTGTATCTGCTAGCCCTGCCTAGGTCTTGCCATATATTTCAAGCCTAAGAGTTGGCCCATTTGGCACACTATAGTCTTGTGCAATAGCTTTCTGTCAGTGAAGCAGTCCTTCTGCCATGACAGTTCTAATCTATGTGGCTCATAGCACAGCTTTAATTTTTGAGTATAGCTCTCTTTTAGCTCATCAGGGTAAATTAATCATAAATAAAACCACAAGTAAACTAAATAGATTAGTATAGAATAATGAGTGGTTCTTAAAGTGTGGTCCCTGGGTTGGCAGAATCCGCATCAGCTGGGAATTTGTTATCGGTTCCACCCTAATCCTACTGAATCAGAAATTCTGGGGTTGGGATCCAGCAATCTGCATTTTATCAAGCCCTCCAGGTGATTCTGATGCAAGTGCAAGTTTGAGACCAGATGGTAATAAAATTATCTCCTTAGAGTCTAGGTTTATAGTGTTATTACCAAAAACAAATGGCATTAGGTATAATTGATATGTCAGAGATCTTTCTGACACTATTTGCTAACAATTCAGCTGTTTTTTTAAAGCTCTCTTTTGAAAGAAGGAGAATATTGTCAGCATTTTAAGATCATGCTTTTTTCTGTTGGCTGAGGCATACAACTATTGTAAACTTTGGACCAATTTTTGGTATACAAATTAAAAACAATAATTCTTACTCCTTAATGTTTAAAATGAAGGGGAATATGGCAGCCATTGCTGTCCACTCCGGTTTTCATGGTATTTAAAAATACATATAATAGCTGTCTTGAAATAATATTCATAAGTCACATAATACACTCATTTAAAATACACACTTCAGTAACTTTTAGTATATTCAGAGTTGTGCGGCCATCACTACAATCAATAGTACATTTTCATCCTGCTCCCAAAAGAAACCCCATTCCCATTAGCAGTCACTCCTCATTCCCTCCCTTTCCTAACTCAGTAGCCACCTGCCACCACTAATCTACTTCCTGCCTTTATGCATTTCCCTGTTCTGGACATTTCATATAAATAGCATCATATAATATATGATGTTTTGTAACTGGCTTTTTTTTTCACTTCACATAATGCTTTTGAGGTTCATCCGTATTGTAGCAGCCACAGTACTCCATTTCTTTTCATTATTCCAAATCATTCCAAATAATATTCTATTGAATAGATATACTATATCTGAATATAGACCATATTTTATATATTAATAGATATACATTATCCATTCATCAGTTGATGGACACTTGGGTTGTTTCCACATTTTGGTTAATGTAAATAATGCTATGATCACACATGCACAAGTTTTTTTGTGGACGTTATCTTCACTTATCATGGTATATAATTAGGGCTGGAATTGCTGGGTCATATTGGTAACTCTGTATATAATTTCTTGAGGAATTGACAGACTGTTTTTCAAAGTGGCTATACATCATTTTACATTCCCGCCAGCAGTGCATGAGTGTTCTAATTTCTCTGTATTCTTGTCAACATTTGTTATTATGTACCTTTTAATTGGGTATGAGTAGTATCTCTGTGGTTTTGAATTGTACTTCCCTAAGGATTAATGATGTTAATATTAAGCATTTTTATATAGTTATTGGCTATATATTTGTGGAAATGCTATTCGGATCCTTTGCCATATATTTAATTAGGCTATTTGATTTTTCATTATTAAACTATAAATATTTTTATTTCCTACATGCAGGATATCTTCTCAGATATATGACTTCATGGCAGTTTCTTTTTTGATAAAAGCTTGAAAGACTAGACATGATTTCTATGTATAAAGAAAGTAATGAAAGATTAAAAATGATTTTTTTGTGATGAAACAAAGTAGAAATGGTCACAGCTACCATAATTCAGCATCAAATTTATCTGTTATTTATACAATATATTAATGAGAGATTTTGCTTCAAATTTGTTTAGGAGAAAAACCAATGCATAATTTTAAAGGAGTGGATAGCTAAATAATGAAGAGTTCCAACTAAATCTAAGCTATTAACTGTGGAAGTTAGGATTTTAGTTATTACTGACACAGGAGAATAGTTTCTTTGGAATAATAGGGCAAGAACCATAGTGTGCTTAGTTTGTGTGTGAGAGAGAGGGGTGGAAAAGGAGTATGAATTTGACTTATTAAATTAGAAGGTGATGAGTAGGAGAGAAGAGGCTGGTCATGAGGTGGACTCACGATCAAGACAGAAGAAAATTTCAGTTGGAAAGATTTAGGTAAGTTTGAGGCAATGGAAAATGAAGTTTATGGAGAGGAAACAACTGATTGCACATAAGAGAGAGGGTGAAGGCAAAATCTTAATGAGGTAGGGTGGAGCAGAATAGGAAGCACAAGAACAGTTCTCTAACGGCTGCCAGCTGCCTCCTGAAGCTCTGACCATTCTCAGATGTGGGTCCCAAACCCACAAGATGAACCTTTGCTGTTCACATCATTTACTGTTGATCTGAATAAGATTTCCCTGTCTCATCACATCATCTCATAATATATTCATCTGAAGTTTCCATCATATCATCAGGGTTTATTCGTCCAGGAAGATTTGTTCCTTATTATAGAATATTAGGTATTATTGTTCTGTATTTTTGTGCAATGACATTCATTTAAGGTAAGTTTTTGGTTTGAAAATTCACCTGATATTCCTTACAATTGAGTATTTCCATAGCCTAAAGATACCTCTAGTTATGCCACAACTCCAGGTGGCATATAGATGTGTGAAATGATTACTAATTATAATCGCTTAGCTATAGCGAAATTAATAAACAAAAATCAAGAGATTTCTTTCTAAATTATGAACTTCGCTCAAATGATTTTTTTCTTTGTTTTTATGGTTTCTATGTAAAGCTTTCTTATTAGTGTGATATCATATCTGAAGAATAAATGTATGGAAATCAGACTTTTAACTCACTAAAAATCAGAAGACCCGGCTTTAAATCCTGGCTCCACAGTAATTCCTGTGTCCTTGGTCAACTCATTCTCTCCAGGCACTTTGTTTCTTCATGGCAAAATTAAACCATTCCATTGATATGAAATTGAAGGTCCCTTCCAGCTTTGTTCCTTTGTGAGTGTTTATGTAAGTTTGGAGTGACATTTTCTCTCTTTGTTTACTAATCTACTTTCCTAAGTTTAATAGATAACATTCAAATTTAAAGATATAAAACACTGCATATTTTCTCATTGGTGATTTTTTCCGATTGATTTTAAATCCTTCAAATAGAAATTCTGATAATGTTTCCATCCTGTCCTTGAATTTTTTTTTTTTTTCACACTAATCCAGACCTGCTGACCAAGCTGGCCCAGGCTCAGGCCTCCCCAGCAGCATTTATGCACTTGCTAGGTAGGACCTCGGCCTCCTTCTCCACATGAACACGTAATTATGAACACTGACTGTACTCTTGCCCCAGGGCCCAGCCCTGTCAGAAGGTCCCAGCAATTTGATATTTTCTCCGTTACTCTAGATTCTTCTGTCCATGTCTGTGAACTACAGTGGTCTTTATCTTTTTTGGTTGGGAAGGTGGGGGTTGGGCACTGTAGGAGTGCTTTCCATACTAAGTACTGTGCTAGGTGCTGTGTCATATAAGCCCAGTAAATTTTTATATCAGTTCTGGGCCTTGGATAATCGACAGTTTATACATGAGGAAACTAAACTTAATTCAGGTTAAATAATTTACCCATGTAAGTGGGAGGAAATGCTATGAGCCTCTATAGGTGATATTCAAGTCTTTGATCTTAGCTGCTCTGTTTTTGTGCATCTAGGATGACTCTGGAGAGGAAGAATACTGGGCTTACTTGGAAAGAAGAACTTTAATACTCTTTTCACTTTTTCCCCCTGATTGCCTCCCAACAGTGGAGAGGAAGGAGACTTGAATAACGTAGGAAAGGAAAGATTGATAACTATATCCCTGGAGAGTATGCTCACTTCATTTCAAGGTGTCTATTTTAATGGAAATCATGTTTTCCCATTGTTAGTAATAAATTATCATAAAAGCAGTTGTCATTCCTTGAGTTGCTTGTGTAATGAGGCAAGAACACTGTTGATCAGTATTTTAATTAGGTTATAGCATGAAATGTTTTTTAAAATTTCTCTATGTAAAACTTCCATGCATTTTACATAGTTAATATCATGTTTATGTACATCTGAATATATTTTCACTACCTGCAGTAAGCCATGCTGAATTAGTTTGGAAATGTGTTATCAATGACATGTATTACATCCTCTAGGCAGCTATAAGATTACATTAAAATGAAACACTGGTTGTAAACCAGATGTGTGCTTTGTCATTGCATCATTTGAAATAATATATTATGAAGGAATTGATACAATGTTCACATATTTTTCAGGTTGTCTTGCACATTGTTGATAAAAACAAAGGAAACAAGCCATTACTTTACTGCATAGAGGTTAGCAGTTCAGCATGTATTGAGTGCACACTTCTAGCCAAAATGTAAATAGATGATCAGGATTCATATAGCTAATAGTCTGGTCAAAGACACATAAATAATTGGATTTTCAATACCATGGGAGTCATCTTTATTTGGTTTATCCTGTTTACCTAGAGGATCTTAACCTATAAATTACACAAGCCAAGTCAAAGCTGTCTCTAAGCAGAATTCTTTTATCATGTAGAACTTAGGATAAAATTAAAAATCACCCATGAAACTATAGAATGAGAGATACTTGGAATAATAGCAGCTCCTCAGGAAAAGACCCAGGGATTTTATGTGTCCATAAAGTGTTATAAACCAGAAATGCGATGAACTCCCATACCTGTCAAAGGTGGCATTAATAGAGGTATGGAGCAAGGACAGATGGGCAAGGAAGAAAGATTCATCTGTTTGCTGTAATAGTTAAATCACATGCAAAGAATGGTGCACTTACTACATTATGGAAGAGACTGGCAACATGAAGCCTATCTATTAAAGGGAGATAAAAAAAAAATTGCATCTCATAAAGATATTTTAATTAAAAGTGTTAGTTAATTTTTAGACCAATTCAGAATCTGTGATGTTGATGGTGATGATATCATTAGTGATAACTAATACTAAATTATCTCATTTAATGTTCCCACAGTCTAGTAAAGTAGGTATACTTATTATCACCATTTCACAGATAATAAAATGGGTACAGAAAGGTTAATTCGCCTTCCTGGTATCACACAGGAAGAGGGAGAATAAGCCCATGTCCTTAATGACAGTGCCATACGGTATCACATATTAACAGCTGCTGGTCCTTGACAGTACTATTCCAGGACTGCAGTGCTTTGTGTGAGGAGAGAGAATGATTTCAGAGTGCTAGGTTGTAGATCTCGCCAGTCGGTTAAATTTGGCAGAGTCCCGAGCCTTATGTGAAAGAATTTTCTAATAAGCAGAGATGCTCAAGAAATGGCAGAAGTTGCTGTTTTAGGTATTTGCCCAAATTGGGGGAGGCTCTTTTCTTTGGTCTGGCCCTAATTGCATTTCTTTCAGTACAGAGATGGAAATTTCTACTTATCTAGATACCAAGAATTGCTTAAAGCTTTTGTGGTGGTTATTATTGTTTTACTGTCCTTAAATTCTTGGCTCAAAACAGTATTAAACAGCATTTTGTTATTACCCATACCAATTCCAGTCTAGATTCTGTTTTTTGTTTTTGTTTTTGTTTTTGTTTTGCGGGGTGGGGGGGCACAGAAACAGAGTTTTGTTCAGACTCAGAGTCTGGAAACAGTTGCATAGTCCTTTCAAAGAAGAAAGATATCTGAAAGCTTTGGTTACCTTCTAGGGGACAGCAGTCATAGGCTGTGGCAAATACCCAATTTGAGACAGGTTGATGACAGATTTTTTTTTTTGCCCCATTCTTTCATAGCAACATTACAAAAGCAAACTGGCAAAAAGTCTAGGGAGAGAATTCTCATTGACCCTATGCAAATATCCTGTGTCCCATTTATTGCAATCCATATAACCTGTCATCTGATAAAGAAGCATATGGATCTTATTCCAGCTTACATAAGTTTTAAAAAGCCACAATTTCCTAGAAATGATGATAACTGGCATTTATTGAGCACTTTCTCAATGGTAGGCAGTGTTCCATACACTTTACATTTTAATATACTTAATCTTCACATTAAGCTGGGGAGTTTAGAATTACAAATATACCCTTTATAGGTAAAACATATAGAAGTAGTACATGAATGCCCAAGATCACACAAGTAGTACCTGGGTTGTGATTTGGACTTTAGTGTTCTCAATGCAAGGCCTATAGTTGTACTTGAGTCTGTATATGGCCTCATTATCTAGTTTATTACTCCATGAGAGAAGCAAACTCATTCATTGTATGGTGAGTACATGGGGCAGATTTTGCAGATTGTCTTATTTGATACCTACTACTCCCATTCTAGCATATCTGCCTGTATATAAAGGCTGGAAATACAGAAAGCACTCCTTTCCAACTGGAATTCTACTCCTGCACTGGGCTCTGCCAAACAGATTCAGTTGTCTGACTTGGAATGTATGGCAGTAAGATGTAGGAAAAGCAGCAAAAGCCTTCGGTTCTTGTGTGGTTGCTAGTCTAGTCTTTGGCATCATAAGTGCTAAATAGAAAGTGGTGACAGCCCAAGATTTTCTCTAGAACATTCTTATGCTGTGGTTGGGAATTTTTATAACCACTTACTAGCCCGTAATAAAGTTATTTCTACTTAAGCTAGCTATATTGCATTCCTTGTGAATAAGAACCCTAATTAATGCAGAGGGCTTCAAGCCTGTAAAGGGATTAGCCTAAGGATCTTTCCAACCCATGGTGTCCCTCCAGTACTGGAAAGTTGACTAGGGGAAATTAATTTCTCCAGTATTAGACAGTTGGACTGGAAAGCCCATTGCAAGTTTAAACTTTTCTGATTTTTAATATCAAGAACCAGAATGAGGTACACAGGAGATTCTTCATATATTTCATTAAGCCACTTTTTCAGTAGAGGTTGTCTCTTCTGTGAGTTTGCCAACGATAAAGCATTGCATTTCTGGGAGATCATGTATCTTTTGTAAAAACTAATGGACGTTATATTGAGGAATAATCAATCTAAACAATTAAGAAGGGCTCCCCAAAGCATTGCTTGTTACATCACTTTGTAGAGAAGTAGTAATGGAGATTTTTCTCATTCTCCTCTTGCCTTTGTATTTCTTCTTCTGCCCTCCCCCCTCCTTATGTCTAGGTCTTAAAGGAGGAAGGGTGGAGAGGATCACATAGGAGGCATCCTTGGTGGTGAACAGTCAGTGAAATTGTCAGGATAACATTGAGACAGTAAGTTTGCAGGTATGGCCGAGGGGAGAGAGTGGCAGAGAAACAGGAGAAGATAAGGTTGGAGGGAGGAGCTTAGTGCTAAGGAGATAGTCTTCTATTGTGTGGACAGACTGATGGGTTTTAGCAGATTTTTTAAAAAAGCTCTTTTAAGAAGATGACTATTGAATTAGTAAATTGGATGATTGGAAGGGAGAAGGAGATAGAAGGGATAAAACCATGAAGCTATTTCAGTAACCCAAAACTGAGGAATAAACACCTGAAATACATAGCTAGAAAGTTCAGGAGTTAGTCAAGGAGTACTGATCCAAGTTATGAGATTGTTGTGGAAGCTGAGTACAGAAAAAAAGAGGAAGTTTAAAAAGACAAAAATGGTCGTTAATGCCATGCTGGAGGATATAAATAAGAATAAATTCATATAAACTACTGGCTTTAGAAATTAGCCACTCTTGATGCATAACTTCAAATGGAACATAAAGGATAGATGGCCAAAAGCAGGGGATGCAATTGTATACAGGCCATCCTTTCCAGTTGTTTGCTAGTAGAAGTTTGCAACTGATGTAACCAGCACTGAACACCCAAACGCTGCTAGAAATTCCATAGCAACTCTTTCTTTCCATCTAGACATAATTACATTTTCCAGTCTAGGAAAGGAAGTCATTCTTTTGGAATTGGTGGGTGTTTCACTGAGGTTATTGAATTAGCTTTTAGTCCTGTTTTTTTTTTCTTATAAATCTTTTTAAAAATGATATTGTGAAGGCATTGAAATATTTAGCAGATAATGGAAAAACCCAGAGGTTATAAGTAGAACTCAAAAATAACTTTTTCTTTTCCCACATAGAGAATTTTAAGAGCAACAACAACAAAAAAGCATTTTTAAGCCTAGTGTGGCATCTCTCCTAGAGTTTAATTTCATTTGGATTATTGGAGGGTACATTCTATAGACAAGATATATAAGCACACTCAATTTTCCAACTAATGAGATCACTCAGGAAGTGTTAATTATGATCAAACACTTGAGTAGTAGGCATCAGATCAGTACTATCTGGTGATTCAGGGGCTCTAAACCCATTTATAATAACACCTTATTTATCTCAGGATAATTTATTTTGCAACTTCAATCATCCTAGAACACACTTAGGGCTGGAAATCAAGAGTAAAATTGTCTTACATCCTAAAATAGATTGAGCAATATCTATTGCCCATGTGCTTTCCATAGGTAAACTCCTCAAGCAAATAACACTTTTATTGTAGCTCCAATATTAGAAAGCTTAGATTGTGGCTTTTCAGACCATAACAAATTAGAAGCAACAAATTGCAGGTGGGAAGAGGTGATAGTGGCAAACACAGTGAGTTCATGAAGTAAAAGCTAGGAGTTTCACCTTAAGAGTGAGTGAGAATAAATATAATCCTTATTTCTCCAGTCTCAGGAAAAACTACGCAAAGGCCCAGATATAAATAAGATACTTGGCTAACCTTGGGCCAGTGCTGGAACAGTAATGGCCCCACCTTCTGCCTATGTATATGAGTCAATCCTTCATAGGCACTCAGCCCTTGCTCTTGGCCTGATGCTGCTCTTATGCCACCCATTACCATCAGGATTCATGGGACTTTAAAGTCTTTAAGTTGAACTTCAGGCTCATAGCATCTAAGAAAGTCTACCATTTTCCTTTTTACACCTTGAGGTTCATAGTTTTCTATTGCTAAAAGGTAAACTGAGGCACACTAAAATTTTTCAAGAGTTTATTTGAGCACATATGGATTGGAATGGGGCACACCAAAGGTAGGAGCACTCTACCAACAGGAGCTGTGGGTCCGGTTTTTATAGAGAAGATGTAGATGTTTTTATAGAGAACAAAGCAATGAAATTATTCAATAGGCTTTATTGTAAGCAGTTATTTTATTTGAGGAAGGCTAATTGGCTGTTTATGATCGATTGTTCTTCAGTTTTACTTTCTTGGATTCCAGTGCATTGACTTTGGCTTAGGTTTTGGTTTACTGATAGAGGCTACCAAGGTATTAGAGCCACTTCAGTTCTAAAGGCCTCTGTCTGAGTCACTAGCAGGCAGTTGGTTGGACTAAAGGATCTCTTTTTTGATCTTTTAGATCTTTTAGAGCCCCTAAAAATACACTCTGTAGGAGACAACCAACTTTGTGCCTATGACTCTATATTTTGTAGAAGAAGGGAAAATCAATGGTAGTAAATTGAAGGTAGCATTTAACTTAATGTTTCCATTACTCTATTTTTGGGCTTGCCATTGAAAACAGTATAGAAATTTAAATGTTATGAAGTCTGAGATTTGCTTAAAAATAATTAGAATTGGGGTGCCTGGATGGCTCAGTCAGTTAAGCATCTGACTCTTGATCTCAGCTCAGGTCTTGATCTCAGGGTGATGATTTGTTTGTTTAGATGAGTTTTCTTTTTTCTTTTTTTTTTTTAATTTTTATTTATTTATGATAGTCACAGAGAGAGAGAGAGAGAGAGGCAGAGACACAGGCAGAGGGAGAAGCAGGCTCCATGCACCGGGAGCCCGATGTGGGATTCGATCCTGGGTCTCCAGGATCGCGCCCTGGGCCAAAGGCAGGCGCCAAACCACTGCGCCACCCAGGGATCCCTCTTTTTTCTTTTTTTTTTTTTTTTAGATGAGTTTTCTAAACAAACAAACAATTAGAGTTGAAGACAGTGAATGGATATGTAGATAAAACAAGATTGGCCGTGAGTTAACAATTATTGAAGATGTGTGATGAGTTGATAATTGTTGAAGCTCATGGGTTCATTATATTATTCCCCTATTCTTGTATATATTTGATACTTTTTCATAATTAAAAGTTTTTTTTAAAAATGCAGAGATTGTATTTGATAAAAAATAATTTAACATTTTGCTCTATATCTGATTTTACCAGGGTTAATGTCCCAAGTGAAATTTGTGGCATGCATTGCTAGGAGTTTATGTAGATGGTATTATGCATGTGGTAATATAAATAAAACCATTTTCATTAAAATGATGTCAGTATTCCATGACTAAGGCATACACTCTTTGACTTGAGTCATAAGGGAAAAATGTGTCCCTTCTTTTAAATATTTTTTGAGTAGTGAATAGTGAGATGTAACAAAAACAGATGCTCTACTTAAAACAAGATTTCAAGTCTGTGTCACTTCTTTTTTCAAATGTCACAACCAATATTCTTTATCATAGATTGATTTTCTGTGAAGTAGAACTGCATTTGTGCATTCTTTTGAGGTCTGTGAACTCAGAATTTGTTTTTTTTAAAAACAGTACTTTAAAAAAATCCCTAGTTGTTTTCTTTCTTTCTTAGTGTTTTTCCAAACACTACTTTCTTTTTGATGTTAAAGCAATACATTATAAAAAAGAAAAATTTAAATATAGAAAATGTTAAATAATGAAATTGTTGCCTGCAAATCTATATTCCAGAAATAGCAAACTTTTCACTATTCCTTAGCACTACTCTGGAGGTAGAGAGGCATCACCAAGGATGGCTGCATTGTATTACAGAGGATCCCCAGCCTCAACAAAGACTTGCTTGCCCCAAGCATGACATTATAAGCAGCAGCGCTGCAGAACTTTGAAAAGAAACAGAGCAGTGAGCACTCTTTTATGTATGATACTCATCTTTGGCAGTAGGCCTTCATGGTGCTCTGTTGACAAAAGAGGTCTCAGGACTTTTGAATAACCAATGGATGCCTAGCCTTACTAATGAATCACAGTGAATTTATCTTGTTGTACAAACGTTTCCCTGCATATGGGAAATTCTTACTCCACACAAATGCTTGTTAGAGGATGATTCCATTTACTCTGGTAGAGGGTAAAGGAAGAAGATAGGGATGGTGAAAGGATTCAGGAGTTCAGTTATGATAATGTTGAATTTGAGGTGCCTTTAACATATCTAAGTGGGATGCCTAGTAAGCGGTTGAGGAAGGTAAAAAATGACCTGGGTTAGTGAACAGAGGAGGGTTTTTCCCAGCTGAGTTACAATATAAGTGAGGTCACAAAGGAAGAGATATGAGGAACTATTAGTAGGGCTTAGGGATCTATTGAAAGTTCACATTGACAAGTAAATAAAGTAGTAAGGTAGTACCAAAATATGTAGAGCTTGTTATGACATAATGATATGCAGTGATATCTTATGATATCCAGTGAGGGTGTTCTTGATTTGTCATCATTTAAAAAAAAAAATGGTAACAAAGGGCACTGCATATTCTTTAACCAAGGAGCTAAAGAATGAGATTGTTTAAAAAACTTTTTATAGCCTAGTCATTACCATCTAAAGTAGTTTAAATGTATTATAGAAGACTTGGATAAATGGGGGAGTAATTTTCTAGAAAAGATAAATATGGCTTTATATTTCCTAACAAGATAGGATTATCACCAATAGGTGTATAATTCAAATAGTATTAAATCTAAACAGAAACCCTGTTCTTGATGCCACAGCTTTAAAACAATTTACTCAGATCCCTTTTGAATCATATTGCTCCTGACATAGGAGATCTGGAGGATCTGCCACTGTTTCCTCCCCCTTCCTGTTTCTCCACACTTAATTTAGACATTATTTTCCTTTCTGAATCAAGCCTTCCATATGGTTTCTTTTTCTGTACTCTTATATAATGAGTTGATTACCCTAAGTCTTTCCATCACAACAGTCTGTACCTATAATTCGAGCTGATGTCACAAATGTAGGATAAAGAGAAAATAGTAGGAACAGTATGGATGAACATTAGCTTATCTAGTCTCACTACTAGAGAAATAATTCAAAACAAATTTTCTGATGATAAATTGATAACACCATCTCTGTGCATCAGAAGCTACTTGGGATAGTTGTTCATCATTTAATTACTATAACGTAATTGGGCCTGGATAGTCCCACGACAGTTAAGAATTATAATCTAGCCACCAACTCCTAGCAATACTTCGAATTTTTCATTCAGACTACTAATTTGTGTAATGAATAAAAGGTGTAAATTACAGATAATGGGAGCCAGTTCTGCAAAAACATGCTCCAGTGGTTGCCAGGATTTTGTATATTTTTAGTATGTTATTCATATCTATTTTTAAGCAGCCTTTATAACACAGTAGATAGGAAAAACCATATTATATCTAATTCTTTGAAAATCTCTGAACACTTAAATGTTACCAAAATAAAACTTGGGATACTTCTTTATTCCATTTTCCCTCTTCTTGACAGCATTCATGAGTAACGGTTTCATATAATGTAGGGTGGATTAAAAATAGCTACATTTTTATATATGTGGCATATATATGCAATAGAATAGTATTCAGCCATAAAAAGGAATGAAATCTTGACATTTGCAAGGACATGGAGCTAGAGAGTATAATGCTAAGTGAAATAAATAATAAGAGAAAGACAGATCCATAAGATTTCACTCATATGTGGAATTTAAAAAACAAAACAAATGGGCAAAAGAATAAGAGAGAAAGAGAAAGTAAGAAACACTCTGACACTGTAGAGAACAAACTGATGGTTCCCAGAGGGAAGGTAAGTGGGCGGGGATGGGTGAATAGGTGATGGGGATTCAAGAGTACACTTACCATGATTAGCACTGAGTAATGTATAAAATTGTTGAATCACAGATCATATACCTGAAATTAAAATAAAACTAAGTTAACTAAACTAAATGGATTTAAAATTTAAAACAGTAAAAAAGATTTAAAAAGCTGTATTTTTCAGCTTATGGTCATATAAAGTACCTCATAGCTTAAAAATATAGGAGCTTTGAAAATGTAGCTATTATAGTCAATTTTACATATAAACTATGTAGAACTATATAATTATCTTCCTATATATGTTTTTACTATCAAATTATATTGTTTGACATAAATGAAGAATATGTTGTTGTCATTAGAATTTCATATTCCTGTATATTATATACTATCAGAAACAGTAAATCATTAGCCAAGGAAAAAGTGTTACTTGCATATTCTTTAGATAATTTTAGCTAGTTCAATTTAAAGTACATTTAAAGAAAGTAGTAGAATGTACATTTTAGGAAAATAGTAGAAAATCTTTTTTTTTTTTTTTAATGAAAACCCTACCTAAAAAAGCAGACCATAATTATTCTAAAGACTTATTATCCATTTGATGATTAAGTAACCAATGACAGGACATTTTAAAACACAGTATTTTATTCTATGAGTTGGGTAGGAAAGGAACATATTTCTAGCAACTGACACACAACCACCCACAAATCATGACATGTTGCTATTTCTGAAAGATGAAATCTTTAAAATTAGAGGGCAATATAAAAGGATATGTTTACTGCTTACATACCTTGGAATGGGAGAAGAAAAGGTTAAAGAAAACAGTTTCTTATAAAATGAACATCATATGTTTGACATATGATCCAGAAACTCTACTCCTAGGTAATTACTCAAGAGAAATTAAAACCAGTGTTCACACAAACACCTGTATGAGAATGTTTAAAAGTTTCATTCATAATCACTAGAAATTGAAAGCAACCTGAATATCTTTCAACTGGTACAAGGATAAGCCAGTGTCATTTAGCCATGTAGTGGAACACTACTGGGAAATAAAAGTGAAGGAACTATTGATAAGCAACACCATGGATGAATCTTCAGTATGTTTTGTTCTGTGAAAAAAGCCAGACTGAAGAAGTTATTTGTATGATTCCACGTGTTTGACATTCTGGAAAAATTATAGGGATGGAGAACAGATCAGTGGTTGCCAGGATTTTGGAGAAGGAACAGTAGTTGAAAAACGGGTGCACAAGGGAATTCTTAAGGTGATGGAGCTGTTCTGCATACTACTTGAGTGGGGAGATACGTGACTTCATGCATTTATCAAAGTCCATAGAAATGTGATTCAGAAATGTGAATATATGTGAATATATTCTTGGTTTTTTTTTTAAGATTTTATTTATTTATTCATGAGAGTCACAGAGAGAGAGGCAGAGACATCGGCAGAGGGAGAAGCAGGCTCCCTGTGGGGAACCGTATGTGGGACTCAATCCCAGGACCTCGGGATCATGACCTGAGCCCAAGGCAGATGCTCAACCACTGAGCCACCCGTGTGTCCCCTGAACACATTTTTTTAAAACATCAACCAAGATGTCAAGGGATCCCAGAATGGAATGCAGACTGACAAATAAATCTTACTTTTTTGCAAGTGTATGGCTTAACATTACTGAAGGTAGTTTACCTAAATAATTTTTTAAGACTCTGTTTTGACTGGATACTCTAAAACCAGAAACAAGAACTGTGCACTAACACTATATTCAGTTGGCAAATGTGTTTCTATAATTTTTTTATAGATTTTATTTATTTGAGAGAGGGAGAGAAAAGGAGAGGGAGAGAGAGAGAGAGAGAGCATGAGGGTGGGTGGGAAGCAGCCTCCCTACTGAGCAGGAAGCCCAACCTGAGGGATCAATTCCAGGGCCCTGAGATCATGACGTGAGCCAAAGGCAGACAACCTATACTGGGCCACCCGGCTGCTCTCCAAATTTGTTTTTCGTTGGAGTAACTGTTAGCAATTCTGAAATTACTTTATATGCATTATGTATATATGTAAATTACAGATCATGGGAGCCAGGTTTATTGCTATCAGAGAAATAAGTTACAAATGGGCAAGAGGGTGCATATGTCTTTTCAATAAACTGTGTTCATTTTCTTTGTATATGTATCCAGAGATTAGTAGAGTGCATGGTAGTTTTTGAGGAATCTCCATGCTGATCTGCATTGTAACTGAGCCAGTTTACACTTCTACCAACACTGCAGAAGTGTTTTCATTTCTCCACATCCTTGCTAACACTTGTCTCTCGTGTTCTTGATGACCACCATTCTTATAGGTAAGAGATGATATCTCATTGTGGTTTTGATTTGAATTTTCCTGATGATTAGCGAAGTTGAGCACCTTTCATGTACCTGTTGGTCACTTGAATATTTTCGGGAAATGTCTATTTACTTACTCTGCCCATTTTAAAATTAGATTGTTTAAACTGAATTGTAATATGATATCTAAGAATAAACATAACTTCTGTGGCCTGCCGATACATTACTGCTTCACTGTTCTCTAAAATTATTCCTTGTACATGCACATGTGGGAATTTTTTGTCTCATTTTCTTTAAAATTTCAGTTTAACCCTTCCCCCACTAGATAGTTACATTCAAATAGAAATAATCTTTTAATTTTGTCTCTATTGTCTTTACTTATTTGCACCTGCCATAATGATTTTGGTGCCCCAAAGGCCACCTGAAAATCCCAAAATGTTTTGAAGTTTAAGTGAAAGCAACGATCAATTAGATATTAAACCTCCTAAATAATCCTGACTCAATCTCCCCATGTCTAACATTGATACAGTAGTTCCACAAATATCCTAGCGTACCTCATTGTGTTCATGCAGAGATGAGATGCTTAAAAACTTGACAAATACAAGAGACTGTATCTCTGTACTATTTATTGTATTTAGTGATGCTGTGACAATAACAATCCTCACATTTCATCATCATTATTTTCTCTAGTTCCCAGCTGTTTACCTGGCTGGGAACAACTGAAATAAAAATGAGTGTTATAGCTCATCTTGGACTTCATAATCTGTTGCTTTCTACCTCATCCAGTATATTATTTTTTTAAACTCTTGATTCAAAAAAGGGTGCTACAATGATAGATGTGAATAGTTAATGAATATTATTTAAAATAGCATTTTACTATCCCCAAAGAACCTTTTCTGAAGTATAAGACAGACTGTGATTAGAAATCATGGGCAGGAGGATCCCTGGGTGGCTCAGCAGTTCAGCACCTGCCTTCAGCCCAGGGCGTGATCCTGGAGTCCCAGGATCGAGTACCGCATTGGGCTCCCTGCATGGAGCCTGCTTCTCCCTCTGCCTGTGTCTCTGCCTCTCTCTCTCTCAGTTTGTGTCTTTCATGAATAAATAAATAAAATCTTAAAAAAGAAAATAAATCATGGGCAGCCAGGTGGCTCAGCGGTTTAGTGCCACCTTTGGCCGAGGGCGTGATCCTGGAGACCCAGGATGGAGTCCACATTGGACTGCCTACATGGAGCCTGCTCCTCTCTCTGCCTGCGTCTCTGCCTCTTTGTCTCTCTGTCTCTGTCTCTCTCTCTCTCTCTCCTCTCATGAATAAATAAATAAAATCTAAAAAAAAAAAAAGAAATCCTATTTTCCTTCTTCTAGTATTTCATTTGACTCAGGTGATAATGAAAAAGGAAATGAAATCACCGAGTGAAAAATGGAATAAAAATGAAATGTTACACCATTTCTTTTTAGGACTGCAAATGTATGTGATGTCTTATATAGTGTAGCCAGGAAACACTAAGTAGTGAAACAGAGTGTATATAGTGCTATGAGTGGGTAATTGCCAAAATTCTAGCTAATATCTACAGCAGAGAGGAACAATAAAAATCAATGAATCATGACCCTTTTTATAATTCTTTCTTTTTTTAAAAAAATATTTTTTAAATTTATTCATCCATGAGAGACAGAGAGGGGCTGAGACATAGGCAAAGGGAGAAGCAGAGCGTGAAGCAGGCTCCCCACAAGGATCCCAACGCAGGACTGGATCCCGGATGACGGATCATGCCCCGCGCCAAAGGCAGACACTCAACCGCTGAGCCACCCAGGCATCCCAATAATTCTTTCAATTAAGTACAATTTTCTATATTGTGAGTTAGATAAACCTGTTTCAATTATATGTTCCTATAGGAGAGTTGAGTCTTGTCCTGATGTGAACTATGAGGTAAATTGCAAATACATTTCTCTTTTTTCTTTTCCTATTTTTAAAGATTTACCTATTTATTTTAGAGAGAGAGAAAATAAGAGTGCATGAGTGGGGGGAGGGACAGAGGGAGAGAAAGAGAGAATCTTAAGCAGACTCCCCATTAGTGTGGTGCCAGATGCAGGGATTGATCCCAAGGACCCAGAGATCAAGACCTGAGCTGAAATCAAGAATCAGTCACTCAAGGGACTGAGCCACCCAGGTACCCCACAAATACATTTCTATAGGCATTTGTAACTCAAGAAATCAGAACAGTTTTTTTTTTTATTTTAAGAATATAGCTAACTTTGAAATGGAAATATAAACAGGACCTTTATTATTTAATTTTATATTATTTTCTCTAATAAATACACTGTTAGGATTTTTAATTATGATGAAATGTCCACGATCAAACATGTCAGCTAATGTTATGGTACACTAGCTAGGTGTTTTCTCTTGAGATGCTGTAAAGTACTTGTTATCTCCCCTGTGAGTAAAATACCTATTTTTTCATATTATCACCTTATTTCAAATAAGATATTCACCATTTCTACATGAACTTTATTTCAAGAGTATTTAGAAGATCAGATATTTTTTTTAAAGATTTTATTTATTTATGAGAGACAAAGAGAGAGAGGGAGAGGACATAGGTAGAGGGAGAAGCAGGCTCCCTACAGGGAGCCTGATATGGGTGGGACTCAGTCCCAAGACAGCAAGATCAACCCCTGAGCCAAAGGCAGAGACTGCTCAACCAGAGCCACCCAAGTACCCTGGAAATTAGCAGATCTTATGTATGGGAATCCTAGAATGCTGGTAGTATTTTTTATAACAGAAACAAATTCTTTTTTCTTTTCTTTTTATTTTTCTTTTCTCAGAGCTTGAGATTTAGAGTATAAATTAAAATATCAGTCAGCCATTTATAAAGTGCCTAGTAACATGCTAGACACTGTCTAAATGTTTTCATGTTACTTCATAAATCTTTACAAAAGGCCCATTAGGCTGTCATTATTTTCAGTTTACTCTTGAGGAAAATTAGGATCACACTTGTGAAGGTCTTTGCTCAGTATCACACATGAGGGCATAGAGTTGGGGATGACATGCAGATTTGCCTAGATACCAGAACTCCTAATTTTTCCACTGTGTCAAAATGTGCTTATTTCATGTCACTTACAGCCTCTTTTGCCCAAGAAACATGAGCAACCAACAGCAACTGTGGTCTTTGTATAGAATAGAATCTCTCAGAATCTCTAATATGTTATGAGGTTTCCAGGCCTAATACAACTTGTAACATACTTTATTAACACAGAAACCAAGAGAAATGTAGAACATTATGTTTCCCAGCATAATCTACCTGCTTTCCAACTCTACTAACTGTAGACATGGGGGGTATATTTCGTTTATACATGATTTCCTAGCTACATCTCATTGTAGTACTATCGATATTTTATGTTCTTCACTAATCTCTGCAAAACAGAGAGGATACCTCCCTCACAGGATGTTTGTAAAAATTACATGAAATAACCTATATAAAAGACTTATAATAGTACCTGTACATAGAAAGCACTCAATAGATAATTTCTATTATTATTCTGCTAGAAGTTCTTATTTGACTATTATATCACCCTGTGTCAGAATTCCTATACCTTAGTTACCCCAAATGTTATAAATCGTAAAGAGTACTGAAGCTTGTCATCCTTTATCTCCATAGATTTTATTTCTTCCTCATTTGCCTGATGCTTAATGAATTAGAGATTATTTTATTTAACAATCATTTTTATAGTATTGACTATATGCCAGAAACTATCCTAAGCATTTTACAAATATTAACCCAGATAATTCTCACAAAATTCTATGGGAAAGAATATCAGTCAACATTTGTTCAGGGATCAGTCACAATAAGCATTATGGCATAAACAGTCTTACAGGAATTAGGTCTTACACAGTTGTGGAAGATGCTAGAGACATGAAGTTCCAGAAGAGGAAATGAGCAATCAGGGAAATCACCTGCCAATGAGTCTGAGAAGCCAGGTCTTGTCTGGCAACTGAAGTGACTACATGAAGGGGAGCTGATGAAGAGGTCTGTGTGAAGCTGTGACTTCTTTGTAGCTTTTACCTTAGTGCGTCTTCAATCAGGTGCCTTCTGACTGACCTGTGCCTGCCATTGGGCGGCACCATTCCCAGTAGGGATGAATTGCTAGACAGGGTGAAGAAAAGCCAGGACAAGCTGGCATCCAGGCATCTCTGTATCTGGCCATCATTCCATCTAACCACAATGACTTTCAGAGAATGCTATTTGCTTCACTTCCATGCTCCATCTCCAGCAAGTTTCTCATTTGACCTGACTGATCCAGAACCATACAGGGATAGAGCTTTTGGGAAATGTAATTCCTACCGTAACTAGGTTGACACAGCACAATCCAGCATATAGGCAGGTGCTGTTATTATCCTTGTTTTACGAATAAGGCAATGAGGACACAAAGAAATCAAGTAAAGTTGCTCAACATCATACAGCTAGTGGGTGGCAGAAGCAAGTTTGGTTCCAGGCAGTCTGATTCTGCTTTCAGATTGCAAGCTCTTGACTCCTGTGCTTTGCTCCCCCTGTGATAAAATAGGGTCTATAGAAAATCTCAATGTATTTTTATCTTGTTTCAAGTCTGTTTCTGGCTAATCAAGAAAATTCATCACCAGGCAGTTATAAAGCAATGGTATATGTTCTTTCTGTTCTGTTTTTGTCAATGCCCCTAACACTCTAGTTTTTTTCACAAGTAATCTGTATTTTGCCCTTTCAAGACTCACTTTTTTCTGAATCAGTTCTTGATTATTAGCTTTCCAGCTATTTGATTTAACACTGTATCTTAAAAAAAACATTGTATCTTTTGCACTGTTTTAATGATCTTTCAGATTTATTTTCTTTGTATATACCCTTACATATTAAAGTGCACATTATAGGCATACTACATCATCCTTAAATCAGGAACATTGCCTACTTTCCTTTTTATTATCACTATCAAAGTGTGAATGGTAGATGTTCAGAAGTACTTTTTGTTAAATGCCAAATATTCTTCTTGTAAATAAAAGAAATTTCATTTGAATGATTGGAAATCATATTCATATCAAATAAAACTACTTTCTACATATGTATGACAAAGCTATCAGGTTAACCTCTACTGGGTTTTATTCTGGTGTTATGGCTATCCTCTTAAAAATACCCTCAAAAGAGAATGAAATAGAATGAACATTTTTGGACTGAAAGAATCCTAGTATTTCTCTAACAAAAAACATTGCTTTCAAATCCATTTTCTTTTTCCAAGAGTATTAAAATATTCACAATAACATTTTTGAAAGTTTTATTTTCAAAATTAATGCAAATTGGTCTTGTATTACGATTTTACAGCTAGAGTTGGCAGATTAGTGATTGAAATATTGACTCTTCCATTTGAGTTTAGGAAAAATAAATAAGACTTAAATTTGTTGTGTTATAAAATGAAACATCTATAATAAAATATCTCCATAACAAGGCTCCACTCTGAATCACTCATAGAGAGAATATCTCATTTTGATATGTAAATAAAGCATGCTTAAACTTACTATGATCCTGTTGAATGGATTTCTGAAAGATAGATACAAGTAGGTATATATTTTGGAGGAATAAATGATCCTTTTTACTTCTTAATTTAATTGCTTAGTAGCAACTACTCAAAAATTTCAGAGTGTTAGTATGTATTGTGAAAGTAAATTTAAGGAAGTGAAAAGTAAAAGATGGAAAGGCAAACATTTAAATATATTTTTTCTTAAAACTAGCAAATGAGAAATTGGATGATTCTCTTCTTGTCAGTGAAAATTGGAAAAAGTCATTCACTATCATAAAAATAAACGCTAACTAGAAATAATTCGTCTGCCCTTTCTATGTACTAAGAAATATGAATTAATAAACAAGTGACTTAAAGATGAATTATTTGAGAGAGAAGACAGTTTTTTTCTTTTCATCCAAACTGGATGATAATTTGTTGCTTGGAGTGAGGTAAGGATCTTTCAGAAGAGATAGTAATAATAACAATGATTTACTGAATGTTTTTTTGTGCCGGGCAGTGTGCTTACCACTCATGGTTACGCTATAAGGTAGTTACTACTATTTTTTAAAAGATTTTATTTATTTATTTTATTTGAGAGAGTGAGAGAAAGCATGAGCAGGGGGAGAAGCATATAGAGAGGGAAAGGCAGACCCCCTGCTGGGCAGGGAGCCCAACTCAGGGCTCCATCCCAGGACTCTGGGATCATGACCTGACCCGAAGGTAGACACTTAGCTGATTGGCCCACCCAGGTGCCTCAGTAGTTACTATTATCTCCATTTTACAAAAAAGGTGATTTAGGTTTCTAGAAGACCATACTTGGAATTTTCTTCCCTGTATCTTATACTGATCTCATCTTGTCTCAAGTTCTGCTTGCCTTACTGCTTGCATTTGTACTTATATGAATACTTACTACCACAAGAATAGCTGTTCTGTCTGGATTTCTAACATAACTACTGAGTTTATTCTGAAACATATAAGTTAAGAGTTTACTTAATAGAATTTGAGTTACTTCTTAGTCAAGAATTTAGGCTGTGATATTCATTTCTGCTTTGCTTATTCATATGTATGAAACTGCATTTTAAAAAGTATCAGATTATGTCTGAACAAGCTGCACATGGATGTTTATAGCAGTTTTATTTGTAATTGCCAAAACTTGGAAGCAACCATGATGCCCTTCAGTAGATGAATGGATAAACAAACAGTGGTACATCCAGACAATGGAGTAATTATTCAGCACTAAAAAGAAATAAGCTGTCAAGCCATGGAAAGTCATGGAGGAAACTGAAATGCATGTCACTAAGTGAAAGAAGCCAATCTGAAAAGGCTGCATTCTGTATGATTCTAACTATGGCACTTTGGAAAAAAACAAAACTATGAAGACAGTAAAAATTCAGTGGTTGCTAGAAGCTAAGTATGAATAGGCTGGGCACAGAGGATATTTAGGGCAGTGAAACTATTCTATATGATACTATTAATGGTGGATAGATATCTTTATACATTTGTCTAAACACATAGGATGTACAACACCAAGAGTGATCCCTCATGTAAACTGTGGACTTTGGGTAATAATGACGTGTCAGTGTCATTCATCAACTATAACAAAAGTACCGCTCTGGTGGGGGATTTTGATAGTGGAGGAGGCTGTGCATTTATGAGGTGAGAAGGTATTTGGAACCTGTGTTTTCTGCTCAGTTTTGCTCTGGGCCTGAAATTGCTCCAAAAAACAGTCTGTTGAAAAAAGTTATCTGAAGACAGTGGTTTACATAATGAACTATATTCTTCCCTTTCTCTCTTTGCAGAAACATGGAATTTTTCAAGTATGTTGATATGATAGATGCATACATCTGTGACATGACAGGGTTGTAACTCTTTGAAACTGATGCAATCCTGGGCAGTTTACTTCACTGTCATTGCGGTAATACTGGGATTTGTCTAAAAGACGAGTGATTTCTTCTTTGAATCTGAATAATTTTTTGCCAGAGGGGCATGAAAACAGAACATGCATTTCTAATCAGTTTTCAGTACCCAACTTATTTGAACTGCTATTTGATTACTGCCCACTGAAAATCAATGTAACATGAAAGTTGTCCATTTTAATGAGCAGAGAGACTACTGTAAGAAACAAGATGATTGATCAAACAATTTCTTAATTTGAAGGGGCATTGGAGGTCATCTGCTAATTGAACACCTTCATTTTATAGACATTGGCTCTGACACTCCCAAAAGTTAGATGACTCCACCAAGATTACATAGTGATTTAGCCACTGCTGCTGTTTATTGTTATATACCATCTTTCAGCAGCATGAAATTTCCAGAATACATTGTGCTGAAGAAAGGAGAATATGGCAGAGAAACCGTATCTATACAATTTGGAGATTGGATTGGTTCAGAAATGGCTGGTATTGACCCTGTATATTTTCAATTTTTGATCACCAATTAACTTTACTCATGGGCAAAGGATTTATTTTGGCCTTCTAAACAAATTCTTGTTCATCCTCAGCTCAACTCAAGTACAATTGTTTGGGGAACCTTTACTAATATTCCAGGTAAGGCTGACAATGTCCCCACAGTTACACCCATGGTTCTCAAATGGGAGACATATGGCACATGTCTGGAGACACTTTTATTGACAGGACTTGAAGTTGCTACTAATATCTAGTGGGTAGAGACCAGTGATGCTACTAAATGTCCTGTAATGCACAAGACAGCCCCATCCACAACAAAGAACCATCTAGCCAAATGTTAAGTCTTGCTCCTGAGAAACCCTGAATTGTAGCACTGTCTTAGGTGCTTGCCAAAACCAGAGATGGATCTTTTCCCTGGGATAGACTTACTTTTAACCCTTTTAAAATAATAAGATGGACATTTCAGGATATCAAGATATATACATTAAATCATTGTTTTTTTCAACTATTCTTCCAGGTTTTTAAACCTAAAACTATATTCAACCATATCTAGATATGACTCACATTAATATCAGTTCTTTGTTGGTGAGATTTCAGTTCTTCCTCCTTCTCCTCCTCTTTCCCTCCTGTTCTTCCTCCTCCTGTTCTGGGTGCCCTATTCTGGAAGATTTTGGACACACAGGGTTTTACTCACTACTTCAAGGAGGGGGGGTAGGGTAGTTTCATTCTTTTATCTTCTCTCTTTATGTAGAATATAAGGCTCTTATTAGAGCAGACTACTATCTTACTGGTGGCAGGTTCAGTGGGCAGGTCCTTCTTTGTTCTTTAATGGCAGTTTTAATCCAGCAAATTAATTTTACATATTTTTCATTTTTTTAGTGCTGTCTGGGAGAGTACACACAGGTGTCAGTATGACTTGTTTGAGGAAAACAAATTGTAATAGGATATTCCCATTAGCTTCCCAGAAGAAAGAAAATACTGTTAATTCTGTGGTCAGGTGTTTTTGGAGGTAGATAGGCAGAGCCAAGAGGGTGAAGTTGGCCCATCAAGAGACATTTAACCAAGGGATCATACACGAAAAGATTTTGTAACTGGAATGGTGTTTATTATGCAATATTTTATTTCTGCCTCTAGACTGGGAACCTCTTGAGCTTTTCTCTCTGGTGCCTGGTATGCTTCAGGCATACAATAATGCTTATACTATGACTACACATGGTGGGGGATCATATATCACTTTCTCCATGATTATTAGCTTTTCCAGAATCACTTCTGGGAGTCAGTTTTGCAAAAGCAGAGAAATAAGGAGCAGCATTGGGCTTTTGTTAAAAAAAAGAAAAGAAAGATCATTTTGCTATTGAACACAACAAAAGTCTTTTTTGGGGGGATATAGCTACTTTTTCTCGTCTCTATTCTTAGGAAATGATTATACAGTTTGGCCTGGGGAGTAATTAAAATTGAGAAAACAATTTCTTTCCAAGGAAATTAAATTGTTTCCAATTAAATTGTTTCCTCTTCTGTAAGAAATGCTTGACTTTTAAATGTACTTGGTTCACTATGTCAATGGAATTGTGAAAGTAATGAACTAGAGTTTGCAACAGAGTAACTTTAAGTAGAGCTCAGAGGAATTACATTCATGAAAATTAATTCACAACTTCTAGAAAATATTTAAGAATATTTGTGATTCACTCACTAGCTTTAGATAGCAGGAGGATATAGTTGCACTGTACGGAAGGCGTAGTTACACTTGGCCTTAATGATAGAAAAAAGAATTAGATAGGCTTTCTTTTCTTAGAATATGTAAATTATCTATATACGGTCTTAAAATGGGTTTAATGAATTATATTTTTTTAATATACTTCTTAATCCTGTTCCTTTCTCAGCGAGTTATCTTGCAAATATTTTGCTTTGGAGAGTATATGGGAAGGTCTCATCTCACTCAGTAGGAAAGTGAAGAATTTTCTTCTTTGATTTATTGGGATTGATTTTTTTTTTTAATACCTACAGGAGACACACACACACACACACACACACACACACACACACAATCTTTTTAAAAACTGCTGATAAGGGATCCCTGGGTGGCGCAGCAGTTTGGTGCCTGCCTTTGGCCCAGGGCGTGATCCTGGAGACCCGGGATCGAATCCCACATCAGGCTCCTGGTGCATGGAGCCTGCTTCTCCCTCTGCCTGTGTCTCTGCCTCTCTCTCTCTCTGTGTGTGTGACTATCATAAATAAATAAAATTTTAAAAAATTAAAAAAACCTGCTGATAAAATGTCAACCCCAAAACTAGTAATTACTATATAATTTCCTATTATTTCAGTGACATCTAAATCTAGATGACTTAGAAAGTTTTGAGTTTGCATTTATACTTGGTTTTATTTATTTCTAGAAGGAAGAAAATACAAAATGATTTTTTTTACTGAATTATGGTTTTGGTACTCATGTTTCTAACTTTGATATTCCATTTATCAATGAAGAAAACTTGTCAGTAAAGAGAACTAAATTGATTTAGCTGGAAAGTTAAAGATCCTGTTATTTTCTTGCTTTTCTAATTAAATCTAATGAATATTAAGTATCCTTTGTATCTGAAATAGTGATAAATGTTGGCTATTAGTGACATTCTTAGAAGAAAGAACACTTATGAAAGAAATTGAAGAAGACACAAAGAAATGGAAAAACATTCCATGCTCATGGGTTAGAAGAATAAATATTGTTAAAATGTCTGTGCTGTCCAGAGCAATCTGCACATTCAGTGCAATTCCTATCAAAATAACATCAACATTTTTCACAGAGCTGGAACAAATAATCCTAAAATTTATATGGAATCAGGAAATGGGCAGAAGACATGAGCAGACATTTCTCCAAAGAAGACATACAAATGGCCAGCAGACACATGAAAAAATGTTCCACATCACTCTGCATCAGGGAAATATAAATTAAAACCAATAGATACCACATCACACCAGTCAGAATGGCTAAAATCAACAAGACAGGAAATGACAAATATTGGTGAGGATGTGGAGAAAGGGGGACCCTCTTACACTGTTGGTGGGAGTGCAAACTGGTACAGCCACTCTGGAAAATAGTATGGAGGTTCCTCAAGAAGTTAAAAATAGTTACCCTATGACCCAGCAATTCCACTACTAGTTATCACCTCAAAGGTACAAATGTAGTGATCCGAAGGGGCACCTGCACCCCAGTGTTCATAGCAGCAATATCCAAAATAGCCAAAGTAAGGAGAGAGTCAATATGTCCATTGACACATGAATGGATAAAGAATATATAGGAGTATTACTCAGCTATCGGAAAAGATGAATACTTACCATTTACATTGACATGGATGGAGCCAGAGAGTATTAATGCTGAGCAAAATAAGTATCCAGAGAAAGACAATTATCACATGGTTTTACTCACATGTGGAATATAAGAAACAGGGCAGAGGGGCGTGGGGGAAGGGAGAGACAAACTGAATGAAGTCGTCAGGGAGAAAAACCAGGAAAGACTCTTAACTATAGAAAGCAAACTGAGGGTTGCTGGAGGGGAGGTGGGTGGAAAATGGGTAATTGAGTGATAAGCATTGAAGAGGTCATGTGATGTGATGAGCACTGGGTGTTATATACGCAACTGAAAAATTATTGAATATGACATGAAACTAATGATGTACTATAAGTTGGCTAATTAAATTTAAATAAAAAAAGAAAGATATGACTTTTTTAAAGATTTTATTTATTTATTCATGAGAGTCACAGAGAGAGAGGCAGAGACATAGGCAGTGGTGGGAAGCAAGCTCCTTGCTGGGGAGCCTGATTGGAACTTGATCCCAAGACCCCGGGATCATGACCTGAGCCAAAGGCAGCTGAGACCCCGGGATCATGACCTGAGCCAAAGGCAGCTGCTCAAACACTGAGCCACCCAGGTGCCCAAGTGTGACTCTTTATTCAATAAATCAATTCATTTACACAAAATTAATCTAGAATTTTCTTCAAAAAGAGCCCCAAGCCTTCCAGAGAAGCTTTGGCCTCCCTGAACACTGAATTTATTTCAATTTCAAGGTAATACCTGCAAATGGGTGCTGAACCAAATGAGGATGCAACTGTTTATAGGCATAGCAAAAAGATTGTAAAATCCTCTAACCTCAAAACCTAAACTGTGGATAAACTAATATAGGGAGGCTCAAAATATAGAAAATTATTATATGGATGACTGGTATAAGCAAAAGAAGAGTGGTAGAATGTATATAACAAGCAACTCTAAAATGAATGTCTCAGAGAAAACAGTGGTAATTTCTAATGACCAAATTTTGTGCTAAACTCTAAGCTTCTCAGGATTTGTCTATTTCTTTCGCATCTGTAGCCTCTAGAAATGATTGTTATGATTATGTTTCTTCTAAGAATGATTCACTTGTTCAGAAATATTCATCTACTTCGTTACTCATTTATTCATTTAATAAATTGTTATTGAGCATTTACCAGGTATTAGATACTAGGTGCTGAGATTATAAGCAGCAAATAAGACCTACATTGTTTCTGCCCTTATATGATTAATTATGAAAAAATAAGTGTTTAATCATATTTGAGAATAAGTGTTAGGAGGTAAAAGAGTCTTATGATATGGGAATGAATTATAGGGAAATTTGACTTAATGTACAGAAGAGCAATTTCTCTGTGAAAATGGTACTTGAGCTGAAACCTCCATGTGGGCAAAGTTCCTGGGTTGGGGAAAGGCTAATGTCATCAAGGATGATACAGAGTGAGAGGAGACTGTGGAGTGGCATGAGGCAAGGCAGGTTCTTGCACAGCACTTTAGGTTGGGTTAAACATGCGGACTTTTATCCAGTGGATACCCATTTTGTACTATACTATGAAGTCTCAGAAGTGTGAAAGACATATCTGGTTCATTCGACAAGCTCTTGGTATCATAAGGGAGACATATAAATGATGATGCTTTTTTTCCCCATATGAAATTTCTGCAAGAGAGGTTTCCTTACTCTCCATTTGATCCCCTAGCCCTAATGCAGTAGATTTTTACTCAGTAGTAAATAAATATATGTTGGTTGCATATTTTTAGTGAATATTCATAATGCAATAGAAAGGCTTTACTTGACCAGGATCCCTGATTTCTGCACAGCTCTTTGAATCTTAGAACTTTGGCCTTTTAGTATTTAGAGAGCATAAGCCTTCAGGCTACTTTTACCTTTGATCCTTTATGATTAAAATATATCATCTTAGATATAGGGACACCCAAGGGGCCTGTTCCATATTCAGGACAGCAGAAGTTCTGTACTATAAAAGACATTGAGCATACAACATATTACAGTAGCATCATAGGAACTGAACAATTTGAAGTTAAAGTGCTTAGGACCTAGTTATGACTCTTCTACTCACTTGCTCTCTGATGTTTTAATTTTCTTATATTCAGTTTCTCGGGAATAAAATGGAGAGAAATGTAGAACCTATTTCACAGGGTTATTATGAGGATTGAATGTAAAAATACTTATAAAGGTTTTCTTTGTTATAAGATTTTATTGGTTTATTTGAGAGAGAGCATGAGCAAGGGGAAGAGCAGAGGGGAAGGGAGAGGAAGAGGGGAAGAATCCCAAGTGGACTTCGTGCTGAGCACAGAGCCCTGATATCGGGCTGTATTCCAGGACCCTGAGATCATGACTCAAGTGAAACCAGGAGCCAGACATGCAATCAATTGAGCCAACTTTATAGGGGCCCCCTATAAAGTTCTTATTATATTTTCAAAACATATTAATATTAAACACGTAAAAATGTTATTATTATTATTGTTATTAACTAATTCTCACAATTCTTGTGAGATACTAGTAGTTTAGCATTTGAACCTAGATTTTTTTCTGACAACTTTCACTCTTGACTGTATCAGGCTGTCCCAGGATTTTTATGTCTCTCAGGAAATTTCTACAGTCATAGCCCTATCCAGTAGCATAAAAATCAATCCTCAGAATCTCAGTAGGTAACCTAGCCTTCAAATACTAGGATGGGGAAAATGTGGCCCTGAGGCTGAAAGTGAGCTATATCTTATCTCTTAGACCAAGCTGTCTTTTTAAGGCCCAGCCTTGGAAACAATCACCAGACTTCTTTAAAACTGTCACCATACATAACAATGTGCAGTTTTTAGCATTAAGAACCAAATAGACCTTTGGGCTGTGAGCAATTCCAACATAAATGTTTTTATCAATTTCCATAACCTAACTTATTTTGGCATGGAAAATTCCTGAACAAATATAATCATTATTCAAGGTGAAGTACACAGGGAGTCGGGAGTTTTTAGACCCCAAACTGACCTTAGATAGAATTATGGTAATGATCAAGTCAGGCAATGTGCACCTCTAGTTTTCTTGGTTAACTGAGTAGATTGAACTATAATTCTTAAATGTATTTAGGGTGATTTTCCTTTTGGTGTTTTTCTACATTTTCAAAAGCTTTATAATATATATTATTTATGTAATCAGATGAAACATTTAACTTTTAAAAAGATGTATTTTTCATTGTAGAATAATGATGTTTTATATTTCTTCTGTAATCCTGTTTGTTTTTATTGTCTTAGAAGGGGAACACTCATGCTCAACATATTATAGAAATTTAATGATAGATGTTAACTTGCTAAATACTAAACACTATTCTTGGTAAATACCATATGAGTTTCCATTGTTTGCCAGTGAATCCATTTGGTTGTCTATAACTGAGTTAGAACATTTTTTGGCAAATAACTAAAGAAAAATTTGTTTTAGACAGGCTCAACTTTACCTTCATTTGAAGATTTTAAAATATATATGTCTTATTTTTCTAGAGTTGTTACTGATCTGCTGAATTCATCTTATACAGAGCCTGTTTTTAGTATATTCATTCTCTGATAATATTTGACTTTGATCTAACACTGCTTTTGAAGCATGATCATTTGTTATGGTGCCGAAACATGTATTTCGTTCATATGCAGGTGCCTGACCCTAGGAATTCTATTGTACTCCCTATGCACTCCTCTCAGAATTAACTAACCCTTCATATAACTCCTGTGATTTATTAATGTATGCACTAATATTTTTAGAAAGACATCAATCTATCAAGCTTAAGAATCTGAGATCTTTAGAATTTTACAGTATCCTAGATATAATTAGTGAAATTGAATAAGAGCTAATCAAATTTTCAGCAACTTTGAAAAGAGTTTTTAACAGGTTGGGTAAGGGTAAGGGTCAATAATTAGATTTTTAACTCTGTGCTATCTGGAAAATACTCCTAATTGGATGCTTTCTAGTTTTTAAAGCAGACCCAGTTCTCAGTGTATATGGTGGATAGCATATTGTAAATAACAAAACATTAAAATACAGCTAATGCTATATCTACTTTTAATTGAATATCTTATAATGATTTCATCATTTGTACTGCATGCAGTGCCCTTTTTTTTTCTCCTTAACCAACAATATTTTTTGGTCCTTAGGAGCTAAGGAGCTATGTTAAGTTTCTGAACTTTATAAACTAATTTATGATATTTGGGGTTTTGCTTTCTGGTATTAATGGGTTTTTTTGGTGTTTGGTTTGTAAATGTACTGTCAGTGATTTATCATTGATGAAGGGACAAATGTTTCCTCTGTGATAAGTGCTAAGAGATCATGCGTGATTCCCAGGTGACACAGTTGGAGTGCTTTTTGTCTTATGTAATTCAAAGAGAAAAAGATCATGTTGAATTGGAGAACTCAGGAAAAGAGCAACCAGTGTATATTGATTTTCTGTCATGTGCCCGACACTAAGACAGGATTGTTACATGCATGATCTCATTTAACATACTCAAGATCATCAGCAAATACAAAAAAAAATACAATTCAGAACCAAATCTATCTCACCCAAACTTGATATTTTTCTCACTTATACCACTTAAATTCTTTAATAGGGTATTTTTGAGATATATTAGGAAAGTTTGGTAAATATTAGTCACGTTGGGGAGGGTACTGGATGAGGTCATCAAGAGAACCTGACCACCAGTTGACCAACAAGCTGGACCTGGACAATTGGAAATTCTTCAACCTTTCCCCTGTCCTTGAAATGTGAGTTCCACTTACCTTTCCTATGCTAGAAGCTTCCCCAAGGGTACAACTTTGAGATAGAAATGTGTTGCTGAGACCATCTGGACAGTATATGTAACTAAACCTAGTTAAGGCACCTTATAAACTTTAGAGATTCTGGTGGGCAGGTGCAGAGTTCTACTTATCTTGCAACTGCCCAAGACAAACCTCATATGTAAGTTGCCTTGCTTCTTAAACCCACCACTTAGCAATCTGGAGTGGTATGCCTCTTTCTTTGAGTTCTCCCTGAGCTCTGTATATGGAGATCTATTTCACATTTCACCTGGGAAGCTCCTGAGGTGGCAAACCAAAAGGTGGGTGACAGTGGAATATTAAAAATGGGAAGCAGAGGGGATTCCCAGGTGGCTCAGCAGTTTGGCACCTGCCTTCGGCCCAGGGCGTGATCCCGGGGTCCTGGGATCAAGTCCCACATCAGGCCCCCTGCATGGAGTCTGCTTCTCCCTCTGCCCCTCTCTCTTTCTATCTCTCAAGAATAAATGAATAAAATATTTTAAAAAAAAATAGGAAGCAGAAAGAACATTCTGGTCAGAACCACAGGGGTAAAGGATGGATATCTGAAAGGGTGTTAGAGAAACTTGAAGTAGTTTAGTTTGACCAGATCAGAACAGCCTTTGGCGAAGTGGTGAGCATACAGACTGGAGAGGGAGGCTAGCAACATATTGTAAGGGACTTTTAAATGCCAAGATAAGGAGTATGGACTTAATTAGGAAAGCAGCAGGGAGCCACTGAAGGTTTTGTGTAGAGGAGCAATATGATTACAGCTGACAGCAGTCTTAATAAGGCTTAATAAATAGTACAGTTTATAACCTTAGGCCAACTGCTGAGCAGAAGCCAAAAGCTGTGCTGCAGAATTAGCAAACCAATTACTGCGAGGAATGATGGCCTGGATTTAATCTGAGTCATCCTTTATAACAGAATAGAAACTCCTGGAAATATAAACAAATATCTGAAGTGACAGGTGACATGTCTTTTCAGAGCTGACTTCCTTTATTTGACCCAACAGTGGCACACTGTTAAAATGTCTTAACAGTGCCATAATTTACTTTTCACCACTTTAAAACCCCTCTTCTTTGTAAATATTCAGTGTATCTTTCTGGTTTTTCAGTGGGCCTAAAATCTATTGCCATCTGTCTTATTACTTGTAATAAGACCTCCTTTATTGGTATTAACATACTTTGCCAAGAGAGAAGACATCATTATGTTATCTGCAGTTTGATTTAATAGCTCATGTTGAGTACAGGACAACATTGAAATTTCAATTCTAGTAACCAAGATTTTTTTTTTAATTGAGAGAGTAGGCTACATAAGAACCTATTAATTTTCTTTATCTTTTGATTGTTTTGAGACATGTGCATGCATGTGTGCATGCATGCAGGTAGGGGAGAGGGAGAAAGTATGCATATGAGTATGTAGAGGAAGGGATAGATATTTATCATATTGCTTCCTTCTGGGGAACAGTTCCTGGCAAATAAAAAATTGCATCATTAAGTTTCTTATGAAATAACATTCTCTTTCATACATCCTACTGATTAGACATCCTTTATGTCTAATCACTACTCTACTCTAACATTACCACTTCCATAGTCAGAAATTTTTGTTCCCTTGTCAGAATTCCAAAATCATTTTGAATTTGGATAATTTTACTTATTGTCTCATGTAATTTTTTTGCCTTTTTCCCATTCCTAGATTGTACATCCCTGGAGGACATGCTTGCACATTAGGAGAATAGTGTGGCACCTGGCTCAGTGCATTATTATCCTCAAATACTCATTCCATAACTTTGAAGTTTTCCTTTCTTAGAACGATGACCTTGCTTGAGCTTTCATTCACTTAACACATTTTGAGAAACTCCTAAATATTTTGCCAGGTAAACAACACAGAACCCTCTCTTAAAAAGTTTATAGACAGGGGCACCTGGCTGCCTTAGTAGATCATGTACTATAGTGCACGGCAAACATAGGACTCAGTACAAGGATTGCATGAGGGATGGTGTGAAGGCATAAATCTGACCAGTGTTCCCTTTCAGTCTAGTCCTTCTGGTCTGCTATTTTTTAAGTAATGTTTGTACCTTGGGACAAAGTGCTGCTTATTTAGCTAGTTCTTATCTCCAGATTTAAATGGAAAGTAGCAACTTTTGAAGATTTTATTTTATTGAGTGACTTAGCCATTTGAGGCTGGTGAGACTTGATAGGGGCCTTGACTCTGGATTTAACAAGTTTTCTCTTAACTTAAAATGTTCATTAACATTACAAAGAAACCAAATTGATGCATAAAAAGAAAAAATGTTATAAAAAGACTCATAGGAGTATTACATATCAAATAGATTTTCTGTGTGCCTAATGAATAATTTTTCATGTCTTATACTTAATATGTGTATTTTGAACTGTCGGGTTTCATCTCTGCCTTATATGCTGCATCTGAAAAATGACAATAATAGTATCTACATCATAAGACCATTGGAGGATTATACAATAATTCACATAAGTACCTAACATGGTGGCTGTCAGATACTAAATATTCCATTGGTCTTAACATTCAGAACTCCACTATCATGTAAATATGACAGGATTGTGCAAGTAAGACAAGTTGTGCAAATTAGAGAATGCACACTTCTTAAAATTACAGATTTATCACTCAGATCTGACTAAGGTTGATTATAGTATGTTATGTATACTCCTGTTCTCAGGAACTAATTATTTCTCACCTTAGACTTTGAGCCTGAGGAAATTCATTTATTTCAAGCATGATCAAAAAATACCTAATGGTCTAAGTAAATTTCAAATGTGTCTTAGGTCCAATAAACTCATTTATCAAAATTTCTATTCCTAATATAGCTATAAACACTATAACTGTTCACAGAGAAACATTTTAAGTTTCCTAGTCAGCCAAATTGTGTGATGAAAACCTGTTTTCAGTAGGAGTTCAAACTTTTACCATATCACTTCAATGTTCTGTAGTATCTTTACAGTATGAAATACGTATGGTTCAGTCAGAGTCCCAACCGGAAACAGATGGCACACTCCAAATGGGCAGCTTGAGGAGAGTTTAATAAAGGGATGACTTACAAAGGGTTGATCAGAGTTTAGGAAATTACAAGGGAGAGCATAGTGACCTTGAGGCACGAGGGACCTCAGTGGTAATGAGTGGGTCCTATACTACTCCTAAGCATGAAGTGGCCAGGGATGGCAGGGAACAGAGGGTATGGGGAAAGGGCTGCCTGACTGAGGCTGGGGGCTTCTCAGGGATGCCGCTGTCCACTCAGAATCAAGTGACCAGAGGTACTAAGGAATATCCTAAATTTCAACTTTTGACAAAAGTGCCAGGTTACAGAATGTGATTACAAGGAAGTTTTTTAAAAAAAAGACATTAAATCAAGAGGAGGTTCATTTGGGGCAGTGAAGTCTACAAATTTGGGATTTCGTAATCTTTAATTTTTATTTTATCTTGTAAATGAACTACTCAATACATATTTGCATAAAAATAAGTTATACACGATTCATTTGAAAGTATACTAATATGTTCATCTACTCTCACCATTTTTCCATATATTTAATGTTCTTCTCTATCTTACAATGTCTGTAATTTCCTGGCCCTTTGTTCACAGTGAAATGTCTGATCTTTTGAAATGGTGACAAAATTCTTTTCTGTTGATGGTGGTTTGATTTTTGGAGTGATTTAAGAAAGATATCAGTAGTGAATATTAGTAAAATAGTGTTTATCCTTGGTGTGGAGTAGAGTGCAGCAGCTATTGAAAATCATGCTGTTAACCTATTTATTTTTGGAAGAGGCATAGATATCCACAACACCTGGGGAAAAAAAGTTGTAAAACAGTGTATACTTAGGTTGATAAGTAGGTGTGATTTTTAAATGTATATACAGATATATACATATGTGTATATGTATTGTGTGAATATATCCATAAAGATACCTGGAAGAGTCATCAGATGTTGACAGTGTTATCTCTGGGTGATGGAATTCATAGTCATTTTTTTACTTCATTCTTTTTTTGTATAATTAAAAAAATATAATGAACATGTATTATATTAGTCCTCAGAACATAAATTCTTTTTAATATTGGAAAAATGCTGGTACTCAAACCCATAACCATTAAAAATACAGCACCATTATCAGGAAAATGAAAGAAGTAGAATATTCCACTCCTATATTTATCACCAAAAACACTGCTGACTCCATTACATTGGTTGTATTTATCTCTTCATGACACATTTGCATGTGACATTTTGAGGAAAGGAAGCACAGAAGCTTTGTGAGGAGTGGTGACTTCACTCTGAGTGCTCTGGATGAGAAAATACATCTTATCTCGACCAAGCATCTTCATTTATCAGAACTCACGTTGACTTGAAAGGATGTGCTCATTCAGTCTTATAACACTCTGATGAGGCTTTGCAGGCTATTGCTTATCCTCTATTTGCACATAAAGAACTTCGGAGAGCCAAGTGGTGTGTTGATTGGCTTGATCAATGTCACATGGTGAGTCTGTCTGAAGATCTTCCAGTCTTCATCTCAGTCTGTGGAGTCTCCATCCAGTCAATAGCCTATTGGCTCAAAAGCTTAATAGATGACAGATAAGCTCATTATATGGCAAGAGGCATGGGGAGCTGAAATCCATGGGGTTTGTAAGAAGACTTATTCATCTACCTCATGTTCCACTACATTTGTGTATCCCTCAGCTGTGCTGTCTGTCTAGATTACTGCATTATTGGGGGACAATCTCTTAGCCACTCTCTGGTTATTTGTTTCTTATTGGGCAGTAAGTCAATGGACTTTCTAAATAACCTGGACTTTTTATTTGCCAGTCCAACTAAAACAGTCTGAACTGAAAGATTACTTTCATTTTATGAAATTAGACATAACTCAAAACATTATGAAAATCAGTATGCAAATCAGACTTCACGCTAAGCTCTTTTTTTCCCCCCAGAAAGAATACAACTCATCTGGATAAGCATGTACATAGTATTCCAACCCTCTTTTAAAGAGTTAAAAGTGAGCTCTCAGAAAATCAGTAGCCAAGATATTTAACTCTCTAGGACAGAAAGGAAGGAAAGCATTCTTATGTGAAGGGGAGGAAGATCACTTATGTTTTAAAAATACCTTTAAGTATGAATGTGTATGAACTTGGCAGAATGATTCAAGGGAAAAAGAAAAAATATATATGCTAGCATTATGAGAGGAATTTATATATAAGAAAGCCATTCTGAAGCAAATTTGACAGTTTTAAATTACTTTCCTTTTAAAGATATAGCACCTTGTAAAATTGGTTATGAAATGGAGGTCATATATCTTCATTTGTTAATTTGTAGAATTTATGTTCTAACATTTATCTTTACTCTCTCAAGTCATGAAGAATTTATCTTTCTTATAAGTTTCCTTATATCTGAAAAATAAATGCATTATTCCTTACTGTTTTACTAATAGATCATTTTAGTTTTAGTTACAATAAAGAAGTTACCTTGGAGTTTAGGTGAAAAAGTAAATTAGCTGCCTTTTAAAATCACTATAAACCATTAATATGTGCAATTTCTTATAAAATCACATACTCCTAAAGCTTTATATTCTTAAAATAATTATGTTGGTAGTAAAAATAGTTTATATGTAATATAGCTTGTAATATATGTAATATAGTAAGATGCCATACCATATCTGGTATGGCCAGTGAAGGTATTAATATTTGAGAAGAGGCTGTGTTCTGTTTTCCCAATGCATTTGTTCTATACACTAACTATGCATTAAAAAAAATCACTATACAGTTAACTACATTTATTTTTCAGTTTACCTTAACTGAATACTAGTAATTTAAAAAGTACCAAAGATCTCATCAGATTCAGAAGAGTGAGGCCTCATCAATGAATTGGTCTGCATTCCTAAAGAGATAAACCATCCTGAAAGCCCATGCCATGAGAAACTTTACTAAATAAGAAAATTACCATATGTAAACATAAGCAAGATCAATGGTCTCTGAACTTTTTTGAGGGTACATACCTATCAATAAAATATATGCCTCCAAATACTTTGTATATTTTCATAAATTATATATATGAACTACTATAATATATTCTTTACATGATAAAACATATTCCCAAAGTAGAATTATTAACATAAATTGAAATTTTAACATCTTTCATACCACTTCCAAATAGATGATTTTTTGGAATCATGTATACCCTGCCCCGTATACACATAGACACTGTGGAAAACATGAGTGTAGAATTCTGATCTTCCCTAGACCCCTTTAAAATAGTTCTGAGTTGTACAACTGGAAGTTAAAATTGAAAAACTAAGATTTTTTTAACGTATCTACAAGTGAATTTATAATCTATCACCAAAATAACAAGATGTGATGACCTTCCCCAAACACAGTAATTTAAAACAATAAGCTGGGGATCCCTGGGTGGCTCAGCAGTTTGGCGCCTGCCTTTGGCCCAGGGCGCGATCCTGGAGTCCCGGGATCGAGTCCCACGTTGGGCTCCCTGCATGGAGCCTGCTTCTCCCTCCTCCTGTGTCTCTGCCTCTCTCTCTTTCTATGTCTATCATAAATAAATAAATAAATATTTGGAAAAAAAAATAAATAAAAAATAAATAAAACAATAAGCCTTTATCACTATTCACATGTCTATAGATCAGCTGGATGGTTGTAGGCTCAGCTGGGCTCACTCTGTGGTTAGTTGCAGGGTGGGAGGACAGTTTTGCTGATGTTGGGTGGATTCTCTTACATGGCTAGCTGTGGACTGGTTTAGGATTGCCTTGGCTGGGACATCTGGGCTGTTTCTAAATACTTGTCTCTCCTATGCCTTTCAAAAGTAAGACTGGGTAGATTTTCACCATGGTCTTAGAGACAAGATGAAGTATAAATGACCAAATGCTTTTTCAGGCCTCTGATTTTATCATTTGCTTCTATTTGCAAGTCACTTGACTGAGCTTAGAGTCAGATTGGGAGGGACACAAATTTAAATTTAAAGAGTAAAAAGCAGGAATATGAGAGGCCAGTAATTAGGACCATTAATGAAGTCAATCTACAACCTCAAGAAAGTCTCTTTTCCATTAAATATATGCAAATAGACTGATAGTTTCCAGATAACTGTAAGAGCAACCAGCCAATTATACCCTAGTGTTGACTATTTAGGGTAGTTCTCTGGCCATAGAGGCTATAGATGTTTTATTCATTTATTTTTAATAATTCAGCTCATTGGAAGTTTACGTTAAATGTTAAAATTGTATTCCCAAAGGGTTTTGTCATCAGTGACTTAGGTTGTCTGGGCTCCCAGGATGCAATAAAGGTGGAATTGTGACTGTCATAATCATGCATTCATTGCTCCCCATGTGGGTATTACTGACTAAGTCTACACAGGACACTGGGGAGTAGAGAAAGTAAGCCTCCTTTTATGAAGCCTAAAATAAAAGAAGACATGCAATAAAATTCTATAATTTAAGTTAGAGATTGATAAATGCAAAATGAAGACAAAGTATTCCATGTCCTGTAGCATATTTTATACAATGTATTAAAGAACAAAATCCCCCAAAATGGGGAGACAAAAGAGAGCACCTGTTAAAAAACAGACAAAAAAGTTCTGAATGGTCATTTTTTATCTGTTTTTGAGGTAACATACATATATATATCCCAAATTCTGTGTTACCACCTTAGTTAGAAAAAATCGTTCATTTAAAGCATCATAAAATACTCAGAGTAATAGTAATAACATCTTCACCTTAAGTCACATTGTATAATTTCCTGTGTTTTCTAAATGTACTGGTTCAAATAAAGAGCTGAAGGACTTCTAAGATTGCATATTCACAATTAATGCCAGCCAAGCATTAACTATCTTTTCTGGAATGCTCATTTTATGCCATTTTAGAGCATTTGTTTAGTACTCATAACTCTGCAGCTAAATTTATTGCCCCAGATTTACATATTAAAGAGATTTGGGAAGGTTAAGTAACTAGCCCAAAGTCACAAGCAGTTGTAGAGTCAGACCTTGAATCCATTTCTCTCTAACACCAAACTCTGTGCTGTATAATCTTAATCCTTACACTATATTGCACTTATTATTATGTAGATTTTAAATATTATTCAGCGCTCTTAAAATATGAATGATCTGAACAGTGCATACAAAGGAAGTCAAAATGGTCCTTGGTATTGGCCAGGAGAGAAGGTCCCATGCCTAGCCAGCATAAATATCCAGCATTTCCCTAGGGTTCTAGGTGCCTCTGACTTCCAGAGCTCAAAAACATTAATGTTGACTCAGCCACAATTGGGTTTTCAATGAGCCATCTTCTCATTATTTGGTCCCACAACAATCAATAGTGCCTGGCCCTATAAGAATTTGATTTCTTATGATTAATTAAATTTGCATCTAGTTAAATAAAAATTAATCAAGAAAAACTTTTCAAGGGATTCCTTAGCTTTTAACACTTTATACTTAGTCTTTCAAAACTATGTATGTTACCCTCAAAGTGCACTTGATGAATACCCTGAAAATGAAGATCTATTCTAAAATGTAATTATCAACTGTCCTTTTGACCATCCTTACTGTATCAGTAAAGCAACCTCAAGTATTCGGTTTTGGAACTGTCATTCAAATTAAGTGATTGGGCCTCATTTAAGGAGATATTTCTGTATTTCTGGAACTATAGCTAAGATATATTCTAGAAGCAGTTTGAGAGAATAAGTTGGCTAAATTTGGCAGGGTGAATTAGCTATTCCCAAGATGCTTCTAAATAATGTTTACTTTCTAAGCCTCTGTTACACTGATTTAACTGTGCCAGAACAGTTATTTAGTGGAATTTGACCATTATTTAAACTTCTTTTTAAAAGACTTTATTTATTTATTCATGAGAGACACACAGAAAGAGAGAGAGGCAGGGACACAGGCAGAGGAAGAAGCAGACTCCATGCAGGGAGCCCGACGTGGGACTCCATCCTGGGTCTCCAGGATCACACCCTGAGTGCTAAACCACTGAGTCACCCTGGCTGCCCTATTTAAACTTTTAATAAGGCAAAACTGGATTTTAAAACTAGAGGAAACATTGGCTAGTATTGGTCTTTGCATGTGGGCAGTGTTTTAACCACAAAAGATGAGGATAGAATGAAAAGCTATACATCTCTTAAGAGGTCTCAGAGAGATGAATCCTAGCCTCTTTATCCTAAGGAGCCTCTATCCATAGAAAAATAATTCCATCTTACTACCTTTAGATACATACAGGGAAAAGACAAAATCCTCTAACCTCCTTTATCAAGAAGTTTTTCAATGAAGTAATTATTTCTTTCTTAGTAAACAACCAATCTTTATCCTTTGGAGAAAAATTAGAAACTACATGTAAAGAAAAGGGAAAATATCAGAATTATCTATAATTCCATCATCCAAGTAAACCTTAATTGTTAATGTGACTTTCCTAGGATTTTTCTGTATATTTAATGGATTCATAGTGTTGTGATTTGTCATTTGCTTTTTCCTACTGAAATATATACTTTAAATATTTCCTGTGTCATTAAATATTCTTCAGTAATATGATTTTAAGGGATACCTAGTAAAAGAAGTAAACATTCTATTAAATATTCCATTATGTATTTAATCAAGTTCTTTTTGTCACAGATTGTTTCTTATTTTTTTTCACTATTACGATAATAATACAATAAGCATGTATCTAACAAAATCTTCCAACATCTAGAATTATTTCTTTGGCATAAATTCATAATACTGGAAATGATGGCCAAGGTGTGTGTAAAATTAGAAGTTTGTAATGATTTTTGTCAAATTGTCCCTTTTAAGGTAAGGTCTTTATGAGATTCAGATTTCCTTGGACTCTATCATTGAATACTATAATTTATTTTTTTCTCCATCTGATGAATTATTTTAAATGATGCCATATTTTATTCATGTTTCTTTTATTAGTGAGAATGAGCTTTTTTCTTATGCATTTTAGTGTTTACATTTCTTCCTTTTGAGAATATAGATATCTCTTTAAGCCATCTCCAAGATTGTTATCTGTTTAGCCTAATTTTTTTTTTAAAGATTTTATTTATTTATTCATGAGAGACACAGAGGGAGAAGCAGGCTCCATGCAAGGAACCTCATGTGGGACTCATCTCGAGACTCCAGGATCACACCCTGGGCCGAAGGCAGGCATTAAACTGCTGAGCCACTGAGGTGTCCCTGTTTAGCCAAATTTGAACTGGCATTTCCTTCATCATTGATCAAAAAAATAATCTGAAGACTAATTTGAGATTAGCCCATGAAAACAGTACTGCAGTTCACTCAAGTTTGTTTGTTACTTTTAACTTTAGATGATTTAGTTTTTAGTATTATTTTTTATTTTGTACAAGTCTTAAAAAGAATATTATTACTTCTTTGTCCAAGTGCATTTTGTGAAAGTGTTAAATTTACCACTGAATAACAACAATACAAAAAATTAAAAAGAAGTAAAGGGATGAGTAAATCCCCAACCTTATTGGTCTTATGTCCTTTATCTCTTATGATAGTAGGAGGGACATTCCATCTATAGTAAAATAGCAATGTAGGCCAGTTTCTCTCTCTGTAATATCTTCTGTGTTCTAGAGTTAATCTTATATCTTGGAACCCTTGGCTCCCATTCTTTAAAAAAAAGATCTGAACAGGAGCACCTGGGTGGCTCAGTTGTTTGGGCATCTGACTTGTGGTTTCGCTTAGGTCATGATCTCAGGATCCTGAAATCAAGCCCTATGTAGGGCTCTGGGTTCAGCATGGAGTCTGCTTGAGATTTTCTCTCCTCCTGCCCCTCCCACTCATTCTCTGTCTCTCAAATAAATAAATCTTGAAAAAAATAAAAGACCCAAACAAAAATTAGTGAGGAAAGGAAAACAAATACAGAACACCTGTGCAAAAGCAGCTTTTCAGTGTCAAACATCATTGCACCTCTCTGAGGGAGTGGGATTGACAACAGTCCATTTATTCATTCAATAAATATGTGCTCAGTACTGGCATCAGAGGAGTGGGCTATGATTTTAAGAAGTTAGGAAAGGCATCTGATAAAAGAGGAAATATAAATGTAAACTTCCTAAAGAGGGAATGTGGAAGGAACACTCAATGCTGGAAAAGAATGAACAAAGGGGAGAGGAGCAGGAGTCGAAGTGGTGGTCAAGGGCAGACCACAAAAGGCCTGTGAGGGAAGATGAGGAGCAGGTAACTGGGACGGCCCCTTACTATCTATCTGAGTGTCTCTGTGCCTTGGCTGTTTCATCTATTGTATGGGATAATGATGCTTCCCTCACTAAGTTGTTATGAAGTTGCAGCATGCTCATCCATCTAAGGTGCTTAGAACAAGGCCTGGCACTAAAAATACTGCAGTTGTCTGTTATGATTGTTATCCTTTTAAAAAAGATTTTATTTATTTAAGTAAGAGAGAACAAGAGGGAGAGAGCACGAGTGGGGAGGAGGGGCAGAGAGAGAGAGAGGGAGAAGCAGGCTCCCTGCTGAGCAGAGAGCCAGATGCTGGGGGTGGGGGGCTCCATCCCAGGACCCCAAGGCAGATGCCTGACTAGGTGAGCCACCCAGGTGCCCCCTGCTGTTATTATTTTTTAATTGCTACCCAGACTCTTAAGACCTGTAATTTGTGGCGTATCCATCCTTATTTTCTTGTTTTATATGTCTTCTTATATTCAGTCTTTTAAGATAGTCATACCTGAATCTCAAGTAACTTTATGTTGTGGAAAATAATTCGTATTCATAAACTGGTGTTTTCTCTCCATTAAGAAGTGGGGTTATAGGTGATGAAAAGGAATTTCATTGAGATCCTAGACGACTTCTGGAGCATCTGAGCACAGGGATGAAAGTGATATTCTCTTTATAAGCCCCTGAATAATCCCTGGCTTATTTCTGTAGGAGCATGATCAATTTAAGAGAATATAGTGATTAAGGATGAAGACCCTGGAGACAGATTGTATTAAGTTTGAATTCAAGCTTTGCTGTTTACTCAGAGGTAGCCTTGGGCAACTTTTTAAAAACACTTTGTGCCTTAGTCTCTTTCTAATGTTAAAATAATAGATAATAATAATAATAATAATAATAATAATAATAATGTTAACAATAATAGTACCTATGTCAGAGTTCATCTGTTAGGATCAAATGAGAGCATATGGAATATTACTTAAAATGGTGCCTAACTTGGAGCAAATAATAAATATTAAGGACTATTATTATAATCAGTGTTTTAAAGTGACTTAAATAAATAAGTAAATAAGTAAATTAAAATTGAAATTACCACATTGTGAAATTTGTCAGAAATAACTTGAAATTTTCACATTTCCCCCTTTTTCGCTACAACTAAGTGAAAATTGTAAGAAATTGCCTCATCAGTTCTTTCTTCCCATTGATTTTAATGTGGTGATTTGTTCTCACATTTGGTGGACTGATTCATGAGGGTGTTCACTGAAGCCCAGAGACTGCAGGATGCAGCTCTCTGATCCCAGAAGACTTCAGCAGCCAACTCACAGCTGTGGGTGATGCAGGTCTCACATTCAGCTCTAGTTCTGGATACATTTTTAAGAAAATAAAAGAAACTGATTCTGAAAGAGCTAAAAACCGCCCCTAGAAACATCACTGTGTATTGAAGTCAGTGGCTTTAACCTGGCAGCTGCTGTTACTGTGACATGGCTGTGGCTGTTTTTCCTTTCTTCCTGGAATATTGGCTCAGGAATATGAATTTCCTTAATTCTGCTATTATCTGCAAGGAGAGTGCTTGATTATTTGCAGCTATGTGAAGAAGAGTTTCTGTAGACTAATCTAATCCTCTAAGCAAGTCTGAGAAATCTCTTAGGTAAAGGGCTAGTAATAAATCAATGTGTGATATCTCAATATGCAATAAACAGTGAGATACCTGGGGGCAAATGGGTTTAGTTGGGAGACAGGGACTGGAATGTTTCTTCCCTTAGCTTAGTGATGAAAATATTAGCATCTATAGTCATTCCAGTACATTTGGCTGCAAATAAAATGATCTCTAATGCTGTTTAAATAGAAAAACTTCTGGGGTGCTTGGGTGGCTCAGTGGGTTAAGTGTCTGACTCTTGATTTTGGCTTGGTTCTGATCTCAGGGTTCTGGGATCGAGCCTTATGTTGGGTTCCAAGCTCGGTGTTGGGGGGGGGGGGGTCTGTTTGAGGATTTCTCTCCCTTTTCCCTTCCCCCATGCTTCTGGGTGTCTGTGCATGTGCACTCTCTCTCTCTTTCTCAAATAAATCTTAAAGAAATTTCTGTGATGATAGAAGTGTTCAATAATTGCACTGTTCTGTACTAAGGAACCAAATATATTATCTTATTTCATTTTAATTTAAAATTTAAAACCACATGTGGATATTGGCAACCATAATGGGTAGCATGATCACTTAAATAAGTATAAGGTCTATTTTTCTCAAATAAGAAGAAATCTGGAACTAGGAAATACAGGTATACAGTGGATGCTTAAAGATGTTACTGAGGCAATGAGCTCCTTCAGTGTCCTTTCTCAGCAGCCCTAAGGTTTAACTTTCATTGTCTTGGTCACAAGATGGCTGTACCCTGATGCATCTAGTCTGTGTTCATCTTAAGAAAGAGGTTGGGCAAATCAGTTAGCCTGTTATCTTGAGAGGCTCTTCTGTGGTGATCCCCAAAGACTTTCACCTACCTCTTATTGGCCAGGACTTGTCACATGGCCACCCCTGCCTACAAGAGAGGCTGGGTGTCCAAGTATTTCTCTTTCTAATTTTTATTGTAGAGGAAACAAAAGAAAGAGAAGAGTGGAATGGATGTGGAGTATACTGGTCTCTGGTTTTGCCATAGCAGACAATTTAATTAATTATCCTATAGAATTCCATAATCATAGGCCTAAAGTAGTTACTATCTTTTTCAAAGGTCTAGGTCATAAATCATAGATGATACTAGATTTAGGCTTTAAGACTGTTTAGTATACTAGTATACTAGACTAGAACTTTAGTATATTGGGATGATAGAGAATTTTACATTTTACAAAAACTAACGACTAATTAATGTAAATGGACTTTGAAGTATTTAAAACAACTTTGCTACATAGGAAGTAAAGATATTAGAGTTAGAAATTCAAAATCAAATATCAACATATATAAGCAACTCATGGTAATGGGATATGTGGTATCTATGGTTTGGTGTAACACATGCCTGTTGGTCATCTTGGAGGACACCCCATCCCCCACTACCAACATTAATATTTATCCTCTCAACCATAAGCAAATACTTAAAAATGTCCTTTTACAGAATAGGAACCTGAGGCTTGAAGCAGTTAAAGTACTTGTTCAAAACTTCATCACCATTGTGTGGCAGAGTCAGGATTTGGATCCCAAGTGTCAGAAGAAAGTAGAAGCCTATGCTCTATAGTCACTTAGCCTGGGGCTCACAGTCTGGTTCCTTCTTTTACTATGTGGTCTTTCAGAGATCCATATCTCTCATGTTTGTTCCCCTGCTGGGAATTCCTTAACAGTGGCTGCCCTATTAGATAAAGTTGGTTCCTTGTACCTCACTCTCCACCCTGTATCCCGCAATGGGAGAGGGGAGGAAACTTGCCCCCAATGAGCAACTCAGTAGTTAAGAATTTCTTTTAATTATCTTTAGATCCCAGCAGGACATCTGGCACAGAGTAGACACTTAAGAAATAATTATTAATCCATGATAGAGATCAATAACTCTTCCATTTGGGGAGGACCATTAAATTATATAAATATATATATGTGTGTATGTATATATATATTTTTTTCTCTATTGGAGATGTTTGAGTTTTTTTGAGACTCCTTTGGGTTTCTCAGTTTTGCCAAGAAAATGATTGTGAAGTGCAGGAAAATTTGTGAACGTCTTCCAGGATTTTATTCAGTATTTTTAAGGCTTATTCACATTCAGTGTAAATATTTTCCAGTAATTTCTATAATAATTTCTCTCTTTGAAGTGGTGGTTATAGAGATTTATGTTCACTTAAGATGAACTAAGAATAGAAGGATTTCTCTAGCCTATTCTTTTTGTGTGTGGATAGAACTTTAGTGCTTTTAGTGCTTTTATTTGCATCATAAACTAGTATCTTTTATTCTCTTAAAGCGTTTTTTCCTGAAGTCAAATCCCTTGTAAATGAATATATCCAAAGGCCCATTGCAGAGAGTTGAAAGGAACTTTATGTATTATGTAAACCAATGGACCAGTTTAGTTTGCCTAGATTTAAAAGAGAACCAATAGGATGAAATTAGCATTTAAAAAATACAGTTGTATATAGCACAGATGGGATTGAAAGTTGTTTATCCCATACTCTCTTCAAATATAGAATTGTGCTCTTTACCTATCTGACTTCATTTCAGAACTAAGTGAAGGAACATTCATTACTATGTTTAAAATAGCTTGGTTTTAACAGCTGCCTCAGGAAGAAAACTTTATTGATTTTAGAGTTCTAAGAATAAAGACTTCACTCACCTAACACTTTCCTCTTCTAAACACCTGCTGGGTATAAAATGATACTCTACCTTTTCCAAAACAAAGCTTCTGCCTATTTTATAGAAGTCATAAAATTTTGAGAATTAAGACAGATGCACAGAGTTTGGAGTATCTTAGATCTAGCATTTCAGTTTCTCTTTTTATCATGGTCTTCCAAGTTCTGAAAGAAAATCATAGAGCCTCCTTATGAATCAATGGACTTAAAGGATTTCCTGGACGCTCCTCATTTCAGGTGAAAATGGTTTGGAAGACTCTGTTAGTTTTCTGTAAGTATACAGGGACAAAACCGTTCTCAAAATCATGTTAGCTACAAGTCAGTTTCCATACATTATTTGTTATCTTATAACTCTGAAGTAAACATTATTGCTCCATTTTATGGACTAAGTTAATGTGTCTCTGAATAATTAAGTAATTTGCTGTCGTGGATTAAATTCTTTCTAATCTTATTGAGAGATGGAGTTAAATTCCCTTTTCCTTGAATTGGGCTGGCCTTCATGGCTTGTTTGACCAATAGTATGTGGCAGAGGTGATGTTCTGGAAATTCTAAGACTCGGTCATAAGAAGCCCTTATAGCTTCTGTCCACAACTCCAGAGACATTTGTTCAGGAGCCCTGAGCCTACAGAAGTCCTACTATCCTATGCCACCATGCTCTAAGGAAGCCCAAAATATGCTAAGCCAGCTATAGCTGTTTTAGGCCCCTGCCTTTTGAGTCATAAGCTGAATTCCAGTATTACGGAGCAAAGATGAGCTGTCCTCACTCTGCCCAGTTCAAATTTCTGGCTTAAAAAGTCATAGAATTTAAAAATAAGATTAAGATAAGCATGATGATGATGAGGACACATTATTATTTAAGCCAGAGCAGATAACTGGAACACTTGCCAACCTTTAACGAAGGGTTTCTGACTCCAGAGTCTGTGCTCTTAATCTCTCTGTAAGAGTCAGCTGCTCATGTTCCTGTTATGCTTTATTAAATGTATGATTTAGAACCACAAAAATAGAACTGAATGTTAGATTTCTCTTATAGGAGAACTAAGCTAAAACCAGTTTAAAATAAATCTGCTATCATACTTCATTTTTCTTCATATCCCCTAATCCAAAATGGCATTATATTATGTATCTGTTTCTTTAACTGTTTGCCTTCTCCCCCAGAATATAAACTCCATGAGTACTTTGTAGCATCCACAGCACCTATACCAGTATCTGGCATGAGTAGGTGCTTAAGGAATATTAGTTGAATACATGAATTTATCAATGATTTACAGTGGAAAGAAAGCATAGATATTATTCTTTCTGTATAGAATATAATTCTTCTCGAAAAATATGAAAACCAGAATATTACAAAGATAATAAAGCAAACATCTGGATGCCCCAAGCCTAGAACTACAAATGTTAAGATTATACCATGTTCACATCAACAGTTTTTTCCTCCTCAAGAAAGAAAGAAATATGATTTTCTTATTTCCCTTTCTCCTGTCCCAGAGGCAATGCTATCTGTATTTGACATATGTATTCTTATGTTTTTACTGCATATAATTTTATGTACAAACAATGTCTGCTTGGCTCTGCCTCCAAAATAAATTATTTCATAATTCCAGTGCCTTTTCACTTGATGCTGCTACTCCCCGAGTCCAGTGCCTCTCATCTTTTATGCACTTTCTACTTGGTCCTGGCTTCCTCTCTCACAACATCACCCCAACACTACCATCTCTTCTCCACCTACCAGCCAGATTAGTCCTTCAAAAACATAACACCAGATTGTATAACCTCCCTCCTCCTAGCCCTCCAGTGGTCTCCATTACACCTGGAATGAAATCTCAAGTCCTTGCCATGCTCATTAAGGTTCTGTATGACCCTCCTTCCAGCCTCCCAGTGTCCTTCCTGCTTCAGGTGCCCTGCCTCCTCTGGCCCCCTTTCTGTTTAGGGAGCACAGTAGGCATGTCTCCATCTCTGGGTCATTGCATTCTTTCGTCCTGCCCCCCTGATTACTCGTCCATAGGCCTGTCTTCATGCGGCTCCATCAGGCCGCTGCCTGCATTCCGATTGTGTTCAGAAGTCATCTCCTGGTAGGGATGGGGAGACCAATCAATCTGTAGTTGAACTATCATCAGAAGCCCTTACTAGGCTTTACTTTTCTCTATAAAGGGTACTACCTGACAGAATTGGTATATGTATATATGAGTGCATATGCATTGATCTGTTTGCTGTTTATTCCCTAATAAGACTATAAGCTTTTGTTAGGCCAGGGATTCTATGATTACATCCTTTCTATGATTCTTCTATGGTTACATCCTTTTGATGCCTAGAATAATGCCTGACACAAAGTAGATACCTCCAAAATATATGTTGAATGAAGAAACACAGGAATATACTGTTTTTAAAAACTGTTTATAAATTGTATCATACTGAATGTATATTGTGGCAATTTGCTCTTCTCAATCAACATTGTTTTCAAAATATGTCCCTGTTCAGGTCTGTCTATCTAATCTATCTATATCTATCTATTTATCCATCTACCTATCTATCTATCAATCAGTCATCTCCATCTATCTATCTAGTCTGGTCATTTTAATTGTGATATATCATCCCATGCAGTTTATTTATCCATCCTCTACTTCTAGAGTATGGATATTTTAAGTTTTTCTTTTTCTAAACAATGGCTGAAAGAAACATTCTTTTGAATATGCTTTCCTAGTAGATGTATAACAGAATAAAAATGTATGGTTTTTCCCCCAGTAGTTAAATTCATCTATAGAAGAGATTACATTAAATTCGTTTTTGCTCAGAGGATTAATTTACCACTGACCAAAAGTCCATATGCAAATATAAGTCATTTTAGGAGGGGCAAAAGACCAACATATCAAAAACATTTTCCTAAAACAACAAATTTAATATTATCTTTTAAATCGCATCCTTTTCTGTTATCATGCCTTAAACATATATGTATATGTTATGCTGTCAAAATTTGAATGTAATGTTACCTTTGATTAAATTATTTTACTCTGATGTTATATGTATGCATGTTTGGGTGGGTGTGGATGGCAGTATGATCATATGAATTACTGTGGTCCCAAGTAGCTTAAGCAAAACTAATATTCCACTAAATCCTAGAGAAACTTTTCAGTTTTGCATTTTGTTTGCTAACATTTAAGAAAAGTTAATTTGTTACAGAATTGTGAGCTTTGTTAAACGAAGAGGTAACGGGTAAAACCCTGGGAAAACTCATTGAGGGCTATAGTACTGAGGCATAATATGGACAATTTCCAAAAGAATTGGAACTTTCATTGTACTTTGAAACATCATAGTTTACCAGTGATGTCATGTGTTTTTACTATGAAGTTGTGAATGTCTAAAACATAGAAGAAAAAAATTGCTTTTTGGGGTGGTAGTTTTGCCTTCCTTATTATTAAGTGATTCTGGAAAGAAGAAAAAGTGAGTTCAATTTATGTAATTTAAAATTTGTAATAGTTTGGACGGCCACTAATCTCATTTTTACTTCAACATTTAAAAAGTTGATCTCTGCTTAGGAAAATTAAAAAGTAAGTAGTTTTGAAGTTAAATAACAATTATACCTTAATAAAGTTGGAAAAAAGTTGAGTGGATTCAGAAAATATCATTCATTTATCAATTATTCATTGAGTGCCTATTAAGAATCAGGTGCTATCCCAGGTGCTGGAAACACAATTAGGATAAGAGACTTGCAGTCTCTATGCCCTGTGAGCTCACCATCAGTAGGGAAGAGAGACAATAAACAAGGAAACTAATACTTAGATGAGGTAATGTCCCAGGGTGCAGTGAAGTGCTGTGAAGCTGATGACATAGGGCAGTGTGAATGAAAGTAAAATGGGGCTGGAGGAGGGGAGCAGAATGGCTTGAGCTGTGGTGGCCACATGGAACTGCCAAGGAGGTAACCTTTGAACTAAGAGGTGAAGGGGGCGTCAGCCATGCAGACATCTAGTGACAGTCTGTGCAGTGGAAGGAATAGCAAGTGAATGGTGCTGAGCAGGAAAGTTTGTTGTAATTGAAGAATAGAGAGGTCTGTTGGGCTCAGAAAGTAAGCGAGAGGGTAGTAGAAGATGAGTTCGTGGGACAGTGAGGGGGGCTTTGAAGGCTTGGATAAGACCTGTATTTAATTTAATTTAATTTAATTTAATTTATTTTATTTTATTTTATTTTATTTTATTTTATTTTATTTCATTATTATTATTATTTTTTTAATGGACCTATATTTTATGCTAATAATTCCAAGATACCCAGTAAATCACCAGAAAGGTGTAGCAGGGAAGTGGGATGACCAGATTTATATTTGTGTGTGTGGTATTATATGTACATATACATACACATACATACATTATATATTATAATATTAATAATAACTGTTAATATAATAATTATAATTAGTAATAACGTTGTATGGGAGGCAAAATTTTACCACCACTCTCTTAGGATTTTTCAGCTAGTTCTAGGAATTAAACTGACATAACATACAATAACAGAAGAAAACCATGTACGTTTTGCATGACAGGGGAGCCCTCATAAGGAAATGAAGATCCAAATAAGTTGTAAAACCTTTTAACGCTGAGAGTTTAAATCTACGTGCTTTTATACTAGGTTGCACAGTTTTAGAAAAGTAACTAAAATATCATAGGAAGGCCAATGAAAAACAAGAATTATTTTAGCAAGGTCAGTCTGCACACAATTGTCTCAGTTTTGACTCTAGGTTGAAAAAAGTTTCTTTTCTTCTAGTTCAGGGAAGGCATATTTCCCATGGGAGTTTTTATCTCCTTTTTTTTAAGGAAGAAAAGGGAAGATTAGAATGCCCTTCCTGGGGGCACCTGGGTGGCTCAGTGGTTGAGCGTCTGCCTTGTGCTCAGGGCATGATCCTGGGGTCCTGGGATCAAGTCCTACATGAAGCTCCCTGTAGGGAGCCTGCTTCTCCCTCTGTCTGTGTCTCTGCCTCTCTCTGTGTGTCTCTCATGTAAATAAATAAAATCTTTAAAGAAGAAAAAAAGATTGCCCTTCCTGCACCTGCTGTTTCCCAGGTGCTTCCAGCCCAAACTAATCCCCATGTGAAAGTGACACACCTACGATTAATACAATAATACATAACAAATATTTGATGTAAACAAATAATATACAGTTGATCCTTGAACAAGACAGGTTTGAACAATGTAGGTCCATTTTCATGTGAACTTTTTTCAATAAATATAGTAAAATACTATAAATGAATTTTCCTTATGATTTTTATTACATTTTCTTTCCTCCTGCTTACTTTATTGTAAGAGTACAGTGGACGTATTCCTAAAACATACACATATGTGTTAATTGACCATCTCTATGTTTTTGGTAAGGCTTCTGGTCAACAGGAAGCTGTTAGTGTAGGTTCAGTTTTTGGGGAATCAAAAACTGTACATGGGTTTTGACTGTATAGGGTGTCAGCTCCCCTAACCCCTGTGTTGTTCGAGGGTCAACCTGTATAATAAGTATATACAATATATTTATATATTTTTATTTTATATATTTATATATTTTAGTGACCTTTCTGGCTACTACCTGGAGAGTGGATTGTAAGGGGCCACTAGTTGGGGAGAGCAGCTACTAAAAAGAAGTAAAGGCAGGTTTGCCAGCAGTCCAGAAGAGAAAAACACAATAGTGAATTAGATCAGGGCAAAATTTTTCAAAGTAGGTGTTATTGACATTAAGGCCAGACCATTCTTTGCTGGAGAGATGGGGGGCTGTGCTGTACATTGTAGAGTATTTAGCACTCTCTCTCACCTCTTCTCACTAGATATTGGTAGCATCACTCATCTCCTTGCTCAACTGTAACAGCCAGAAATATCTCTGTACATTGCCAGATGTCCCGGGTGAGGGCAAAATTGGCACCAACTGAGAACTACTGGGTTGAGATGATGATACTGGTGAGAAAGATAAGGCAATTTTAATAGATATTTGGTGGTGGAGCATAAATGACATGCTGATTAATTGAATGTAGAAAGTGCAGGGTAAAGGCATTTGGTTCTTGGACATGACCCACATTTGCATGTAAATAGCAATATTTTTTCTGCAAATTATACTTATCTTAAGTTTACTAATGTAAATCCTGAAGGGCTCTTCTTGACAACAGTGTCTTACTTGGGATTTTTATTGCTATTTATAGAGTCTACTTGAAAAGAGAAAACTACAACATAATTTCCTAATCTGTGCTCATCAGTTATTCGGTCAGGTGTTCTCCCTAATTACTCTCAAATGGGAGGATTTGTGATGCTATGAAAGGAAACTATCTCTTCCTGATAAATATCAGTACATCTGCTTAATCATTTATAATGGTCTGAATGATTCATGTATATGTGCGAGAATTTTAAGCATGTTGGGGTCTTGTAGGTGTGAATTTATGTCCCAGATGAAGAGCTAGTACATTCTCTGTTTTTTTTTTAAGATTTTATTTATTTATTCATGAGAGAGAGAGAGAGGCAGAGACCTAAGCAGAGGGAGAGCAGGCTCCCTACAGGGAGCCTGATGCCGTACTTGATCCCAGGACCCTGGGATCATGACCTGAGCCAAAGGCAGACGCTCAACCACTAGTCCAACAAGGTGCCCCACATTCTCTGTTATGTAGGATGTGAAAGGGGCAGAGGTGACCATAAAACTATAGAAAGTGGGTACAGTTTGACTCAAAATAACAGGGAAACGATCTTTCCATTCTTTGACTTTGCTGTCTAGTCCTCTGGAAGCATCTTGTCTTTACCTCTGTAGTGTGTAGCCCTATTACATCTTCTCCCTGCCTTCCCTAAGCTCAGCAGCCCCAGATGTGACAAGTATCCTTCATGTGACATATTTCCTCACTTTCAGTGCTCTGATTACTTACTGCTTTGTGGAACATGGTTGGGAATATCTGCATGATCAGCCATATCCCGTGGACACGTACACCTAAAATTAAGTTCCAAAAATGGTCAGATAGAATAAGAGTAAAGTGAGGGTTTACTTCCTTTATTCTAGATGTTACATCTGTTTTAAAAATCACACCATTTTTTTAAAATCCACATGACATTTTTTCTCTCTCCAAGGAAAAATTTAAGATAATCATGACTTTCTGTCTAAAAATGAAAATGGATACTATTTATAATGTTTTTGCTATAGAAATAGATTGAAGTTAGTAATTGTTGAAATTGGCATAAACAGAAACAACAGCTATCATTTCATGACTGGTCATGTGCCAAACAGTTAGTGAGGCCCTCGCATATGTTATTTCTAAATGGCTTGGTGCTTCTATCAAATGGATATTGTTGTTTCTCAGTTTATATATTTGGAAGCCTGAATTGAGAGGTTATGTAATCTCACTCAAATTTGTAATGCTGGTGAGTAGTATATCCATGTTTCAAACATAAATCTTTTTTTTTTTCAAACATAATCTGATTCAAGAGTCTGTGTTCTTAACCACCTCCCTTTCTGCCCTTTTAAAGTCAAATATCCACCACTGACTGAATGCATCCCACTATATTCCAGGAATTTTATGAATACAACTTCAATTACTTCTCACCACAACCTAACAAAATGGGTGATCTGTTCTTGTTTTATCACTAAAAATACATAAGGTTAAGAGAAGGTTAATACTTGACAGTTTTTATCAGGACCTAATGATTTCAAGAGATAGAAGACCTAGATATTAATAATTCATGTAAAGATGAGGGGTAGAATTGACTTCCATCATGACTGATCCAAAGGATATAATCTCCCTCTCTCCATCTCTTATCTGTGATTTCCTGTGTTCCCCTCACACATTGCTCTGCCTGTTAAGGTGGCTAAATGGCTTCCAACAGCTGCCAGCTTACATCCTTTCTGCTCGCCAACGCTTAGCAGCCCAGCCATGCCTCTTTCCCTACAGTTCCTACACATTTCTAGAATTGAATATAATTTTCCTTATTGGCTGGAACTGAGTCACATGCTCCCCTGGGAACAGGAAAGTGGGTTCAAAAGAACTCAAACTCCATGGAGAAAAGAGAAGTGATACATTGTACTGTGCCCTGCCTCCCCCAGAAGGGGATGACTGGTGAGCAAAACAAAATATCTGTCCATTATATGCACCTCTGATCCTATAGCAATAAGTGACATAGTCAGGATTCACATTCAGATAATATAAGGCTCCAAAGCACTTTCTCCTATTCTTTACACTGATCTCTTCATCTCTAGATAATTGTCTTTAAAAATCCATTGTGAGATAATTTCTCAATTTCTTGAGCTTTCATGAAAAAATATGTCATTTTGTTAAGGAAATGACATTTAAAAGCATTAGTATGTTTGTGATATATCTTTAAACAAAAGTAGCAAGCTATCAACATACAGGAAAATATTGTTTTAGAATATAGAAATTCTCTAAACTTTAGGTAAAAACAAGTGTAATGATTTGGTGTCTAATTTCATAGTGTGTTTCTGCATTGAATAAAATATTCCTCTTCATATCTCCAAAATAAAAGATATTTAGCATAGAATGGACTTTCTCCTCACCTTTCATTTTAGGGCTGCATTACTATTTTCTATCTTTCCCACCAGTAGAAAGTCTTCAGCATTTCAACAATCTATAGTTCGGTATCTTCAACCTTTGACTTTTGTGATAGGACTCTCCCCTTTGGAGAACTTAAGTAGAGGACTGTAAGCAGAAAGAAATAATATAAACTGGTAGAAAGTGTGTGATTAGGAACCAGGAAGCCAGGAAAATGGTCCCAATCTGATAATAGCTCCCTATAAATGAGGGATGGCAAATGAAGTTCTTTCTGAAATGATTGCCTAAAACTCTCTTATATAATCTCTTTAATGGCTGTATTTTCACACTGAGTGCTGTAGTTCTTTTCAAATTATCAGTAAAGCAACATTCATTCACTTAAGCAAAATGAGCATCTATGGCAAGGTACTGTGATAGATACGCTGAAGACTGCAAGATGACTTTTCTAGAGCATCTGTCATCCCTAAGATGCATTAATTGTCTAATATGTGTCTGACACTGTGCTGGAAGCGAGGGCATAAAAAGCCGTAAGGGGATTATCATTTAGCTGGAGAGATGTGGGCAAAAGGAAAGATAAAAAATATACAAGGAAGCATATATAAGGTGCCATTTAATAGGACAAGCAAGTGCTTCAGGCATTCAACTTCTAATGAATAGTTCAGACCTTAGGGAATGTTCACACATAGATTATAATAGGGTGAATCTAATTGCATCTATGAGTATCAGCATAAAGATAAACGTAGGAGGTCAAGGTAGATATACAAGGTTTAGACTGTTGACTGATTATGTCCACATCCAGATTGGACTAAAATAAGGAAAGAAATTGATTGAAAAACCTATCACAGACCAGAGAAATGGTCATATCTTCATATTTTATAAAGTTGTCCAGTACAGGAGCCACTAGCTCATATCAGCATGTGTAGTGGATGCCTGGGTGGCTCAGGGCATGATCCTGGGGACCTAGGATCAAGTCTTGCATCAGGCTCCCTGTGGGGAGCCTGTTTCTCCCTCTGCCTATGTCTCTGCCTCTCTCTCTGTCTCTCATAAATAAATAAGTAAATAAATAAATAAATAAATAAATAAATAAATAAATAAATAAAATCTTAAAAAAAAACTAAAACGTGTTGTAAGTGAAAGATACACCCTGAATTTTCAATATTTAATATGAGAAAAAAATGCAAAATTTCTCATTCATAATTTTTGAATTGACCACATTGAAATTTTAATATTTTGGATACACTGGGTAAAATAAAATATTAACAAAAGTATTTTAATGTGGATTCTAGGAAATTTAAAATTACATGTATGGCTTATATTATATGGCTGTTGGATAGTGTATTCTACTTGATTAGGAACTAGGAATGCTTTCTAAATCCCACATTTACCAGGTTTCAAATCCAAGTCGTGAGGAAGCTGTAGATTCCTTTATTTCTAAATCTTGGTCACTAATTTCAAAATGTGTTTGAGGCTCATTGTGTAAGAGAACTAATACTTATTCAGTACCTCCTCTTTTCTGGGCTGCCATTTAAAGTAGCTTTCATTATTCTCAGTTCAAAGGAGGCTCTTTCAGATTAAGTACTAGTCCTCAGTCCATGGAGAGTAAAGAGCAGAATTCTAACTCAAGACTGTCCTTCCCCAAAGCAAGTGCTCATCTGCACACTAAGCTGTATGCCCAAAGTACTGCTACTAACCTGGCACTGCCTGAGTACTGGAGTGTTAGGGTGTCACTAATGCATTTTCATACCTTCACACAGAAAAGAAGACAGTACAGGGATAAAGAGCAAGGATTTTGTAGTCACCAGTGTGGGACTCTAAGCCTGAGTCTTCTGCTTTGCAAACAGGCAAATTATTCAACTACTTGGAGCTTTGGTTTTATCATCTGGGGGTGATAGTAATGCTGTTCTCACAGGTTTGCTGTAAGTGTTAAATCAGATGATATTTATTAAGTACTTAACAGTGTCTAACAGTGCCACAGTTAAGATTCAGTAAATGACAGCAGCATATTTAAGATAGGAGGCCAGAAATATAGCATGTTGGTGCAAGGCCCTGTAGCTTGTCTGATAGGTTTGAAGTTGGATTAGCACTGTTCTTATTTTACCAGTCATGTGAACTTGAGCCAGTTACTGTATTTCTCTGTGCCTCAGTCACACACACCTACATATGAATTGGATTTAATAAAAGTCCCATTCCCATTGTTGTAGGGATAATTAAATGACATAATACATGAAGGGTTCTTAGAATGGCACCTGGAGCAAAATAATGGGAAATGATAGCTGCATTGTTGGTTTCACTGTTGTTAATATTTAGAAGACATTTGCTTTTTAAAATTCTATTTATGTTTTTGGCTCTTTATTCTTTCAGCTTTTTAATTGGCTTTGTTTTATTTAGTTTAATTGGCCTTTCTGACATTTGCATTTACATTTAGGGTTCTAAACATTGTGCTTTCTGAATTCATTCTTTCTAGATGCTTCCCATGTAGCTGTTATGCATGTGCTGGCTTCACCATCCACCCCACCTCAACCATCTTATTACTTGCCTTACAAACATTTGTAGGTTTTATCTTGCACACCTTACTGGGAGAAGGAACAAATCACTTTTTCTTTCCACTGTTGATTTCTCAGCACCCAGAAGAGTGCTGAAGTACTCTGCACATAGTACGTACTCAGTAAATTTATTGAATGAATGAGACACCAGATAGCTATGCCTCTGAGATTAATAATATAAATAAGGTTTTACATATAGTTCTCTTTTTTTAGTTTTTATTTAAATCCAAATTAGTTAACATACAGTATAATGTAAGTTTTAGGAGTACAATATAGTGATTCAGCACTTCCATACATCATCAGGTACTCATCACAAGTGTGCTCCTTAAGCCTCAACACCTATTTTGCCCATTCCCCTCCCCCCCCCCATTCCTCTGGTAACCATCAGTTTGTTCTCTGTAGTTAATAGAGTCTGTTTCTTGGTTTACCTCTCTCTCTGTGTCTCTCTTTTCTTCTTCCAGTGTTCATCTGTCTTGTTCTTGAATTCTACATTAGTGAAATCATATGGTATTTGTCTTTCTACCTGACTAACTTATTTCACTTAGAATAATATTCTCTAGCTCTATCCATGTCATTGCAAATGGCAATATTTCATTCTTTTATGGCTAAACAATATCCCATTCTATATATATATATAATACTGCAACTTCTTTATTCATCAGGTGATAGACTTTTGAGCTCTTTACATAATTTGGCTATTGTGGAAAATGCTGCATGAGGGTGCATGTGTCCCTTTGCTTTTCGTTTTTAAAGATTTTATTTATTTATTCATGAGAGACACAGAGAGAAAGAGGCAGACACACACACACACACACACACACAGAGAGAGAGAGAGAGAGAGAGAGAGAAGTAGGCTCCCTGTAAGGAGCCCAATGTGGAACTCAATCTCAGACCCTAGGATCACACCCTGAGCCAAAGGCAGATGCTCAACCACTGAGCAACCCAGGTGTCCCTGTCCCTTTGAATCAATATTTTTGAATTCTTTGGGTAAATAGTAGTGCAATTGCTCGATTGTAGGGTAGTTTTATTTTTAACTATTTGAGGAACCTCCATTTTTCAGAGTGGCTGCATCAGTCCTACCAACAGTATAAGATGGTTCCCTTTTTTCCATATCAATACCAACACTTGTTTCTTGTGTTGTTTAACTGTTCTTACAGGTGTGAGGTAATATCTCATTGTATTTTTGATTTGCATTTTTCTGATGATCAGTGATTTTGAACATCTTTTCATGTGTCTTTTGGCCATCTCTGTGTCTTTTTTGGAAAAATGTCTGTCTTCTTTGCCCATTTTTCATTGGATTATTTATTTTTGGGGTATTGAGTTTTGTAAGTTCTTTTTACATTTTATATACTAACCTTTTATTGATTATGTCATTTGAAAATATATTCTCCCATTCTGTAGATTGCCTTTTAGTTTTGTTGATTGTTTCCTTTGTAGTACAGAGCTTTTTATTTTTATGAAGTCCCAATAGTTTATTTTTGTTTCCCTTGCCTCAGTCAAGGGAAACATACCTAGAAAGAACTTTCTTCGACTGATGTCACAGAAGTGGCTGTCTGTGTTCTTCTCTAAGATTTTTATGGTTTCAGGTCTCACATCTAGGTCTTTAATCCATTTTGAATTTATTTTGAGGTATAGTATAAGAAAGTGATTCAGTTTCATTCTTTTGCATATTACTGTCCAATTTTTCCAACACCATTTGTTGAACAGACTATCTTTTGTCCATTGCATTTTCTTTCCTGCTTTGTTGAAGATTAATTGGCCATATAATTGTGGGTTTGTCTCTGGGTTTGCTATTCTGTTTTGTTGATCTATCTGTCTATTTTTGTGTCAGTACCATACTGTTTTGATACTGTTTTGATACTGTAGCTTTGTAATATAATTTGAAGTCCAGAATTGTGAAACCTCCAGCTTTAGTTTTCTTTTTCAAGATTGCTTTGGTTATTTGGGTCCTTTGTGGCTTCACAAAAGGTTTAAGATTGTTTGTTCTAGATCTGAAAAAATGCTGTTGGTATCTTGATAAGGATTATATTAAATGTGTAGATTGCATTGGATAGTACAGACATTTTAACAATATTTTTTTTTCTAATCCATAAGCATGGAATGTTTTGTGGTGGAGTTTTTGGGCTTTTTATATATATAGTATCATGTCATCTGCAGATAGTGAAAGTTTTATTTCTTCCTCCTGATTTGGATGCATTTCATTTCTTTTTGTTGTCTTAACTTTCAAGTCATTAAAATTTAGTTTTTAAATTTTATATAGGCCTTGGTATGCATCTAAAAAATAGCAGACCATTGATGAATAGATTATTGTCCACAGTTTCTACTCTCATCTGTTTCTTTTCAGGGAGGCATGGGATTTGGTTTCTATTTATTGACTCTTCAGATATAGGCAGTTAAGTATATTGAAGAGACTATTTGGCAATTGGAATTTTTAAATAAAATCAAGGTTCATGTTTCATCTTAGAAAAACATATTAAAATATAAAGTAGTGCAATTTTGAAATCAAAATACAAGTAGAGGGCATTAACCTAGATGATCGGTGTTTTTTCATCAATTATTCTCAGGTTAAATATATAAAAGTCATTAGTAACTTCCCAATTCATACCATTCTTCAAATGTGACTGTTAACCACTGTGTATTTTTATACCTGAGCTTAGACTTACAAAATTCTATTAAATATTTTCAATCCTTGTTTGAGTCGTCATTTTTGTTGTTTTAAAGACTTATTTATTTGAGAGATAGAGGGTTGGGGGAGGAGCAGAGGGAGAGGGAGAGAGAATCCCAAGCAGACTCCATGCTAAGTGTGGAGCCTGATGCAGGACTCAATCCCACGACCCTGAGATTATGACCTGAATCAAAATCAAGAGTCAGATGCTTAACTGACTGAGCCACCCAGGTGCTCTTCCTTATTTTAATTTTTAAAAAGGAATTTAACCTCTGAAAAATTTAATTCCAAAATGTTTGTAGAAAGTTTATGTGTGCACACACACACACACACACACACACACACACACACATTCCCACCTTTGTTACAAACCATACAGATGTTAGCTTTGAGAGAATTTAATATAAATCATGTATTTAAGAACAATTATAAAGTATTTTAGCTATGACCTTGGGCAGTAGGCATTAGGAATTCAAGGAGAGTTCTTTTTTTGATGTTTCTAAATCCTTCATCTAATGAGTCTACCAACAGAGGCTTTTATTTATAGGGAATTAAATGGAAACTGCTAAAGCAGTTCTGATAATATCCACCTGCTTTCCTGTTATTAAAGAACCTTGTAGCACAGTGGACTAAACAGCCTAATCTCACCTATTTTATTTCTAGTATAACTTCACAGGCTAGTGACAAGTCTATAGTCATTTAAGAGGCTTATTTAGGCACTAAATACCCAAGAAGGGTGAACTCTGAATCACTGTAAGACAAACTAACAATGAAGATGTGAAGAGTACCATGAGGCCTAACTGCTAATTCTAAGAGTCTGTCCAAACATTAGCATTTTCATAGTGCCAGCAAATCCATCTGCAGAATACTGAACCTAGCAGCCTCATGCCCATAGTTTGGGAGGTGCTCATTATTAACTGGGTCATGTTTCAGGGCAGCACCCCAGATGGCACCACATCCAGCTTGTGCTAAAATAATACCAGCCTTATTTCTATGCCTGGCTCCTGTGTACACTCTCCCCATTTTTGCCAAGGCATAGGACATCCTCCGTGACTTCCATCTATGCCTGTCATCTGTTGCCTTTTTTAAACTTTTTTCTTACCCTTTAAGTTTACTCTAGATGTCCACTTATCCAGATTTTATCTGATTAAAAATGCTAGGGACAAAAATAAAGGGACATTCATGCTAATTAATTCACAGTTTAGAACTATTCAGATTGCAAAGCCTTAGGAAAATTTCTGCACTTGGCAAGACAGATCTTACTAACTACTACTCTTCTCCTAAAGTACAATGGAGACAGCTTCTCTGGAAGTGGAGTGGCAAAAATAGATTTTTTTTTTTTGCACCAGGTTAAGTCATGCCTTACAAGCAAGTTGGCCTTAATTTCTCCTAGGGTGGGGGTGCTGGCGAATAGAAGCATTAATGAGACCACAGTCTTGGGATATTTTTTAAACTCTAGTATATGCAGAGGGAAGCAAACAGACCTTTCTTACTAGGCTGGGAAATGGAGGTTGGCTTTGTGACAGTTTTCTTCTCCAGTCCAAGCAGATGTGAGAGTAAAAGATGAGTTTGATGACTCACCTCAAAAGGTGGCTCATGTCCCCTTCACTGTAACCCTCTAGATATCCACAAGAAGGACACCTGGTTGTGTCAAAGGTAGTTCCCTAACACAGTAGCTGAGAGTTGGAAGAAACTGCCCTCATTTCTTCTTCTTTTGACCAGTCAAGGTGTCGAAATGCCCTGGGGCTATCCTGTTTCCTGCATTTCTGAACACAGAGAGAGCTTCTCCACTTAGAATTGAAGTTTTACAATGGTCTCTGATGGAAGAAATCTACGTTTTTATTCTACCTCCAACATCTTTTTAAATGACATAGGTTTTATTCTTTCTGCTCCTTCTATTTGTTATGATGCTGGTCACTTACATCTAAGTATCATATTTATAGTTGTTTTTTTTTAAATTTTTATTTATTTATGATAGTCACAGAGAGAGAGAGAGAGAGGCAGAGACACAGGCGGAGGGAGAAGCAGGCTCCATGCACCGGGAGCCTGATGTGGGATTCGATCCCGGGTCTCCAGGATCGCGCCCTGGGCCAAAGGCAGGCGCCAAACCGCTGCGCCACCCAGGGATCCCAGTTGTTTTTTTTTTAACCAGGCTTTATTACTCTTTTTTCTTAACTGATAAAACCATTCTGGTTATTGGTAATCTTCTATGAAATGAAATTTAAAACACATTTTATCTCCCTATCTTTTATGAAGATATGAATATTACACCATGCTGCAAAGAGTAATAAGCATGTGTGAGTAATGTTTAAAATCAAATATAACTGATTCTGAAATTAATTTAACATATAGTTACTGTTATTTACACTTATCATTGCATGAAGAATTTAGGGTAGGAGAAAGGGTGCAGGCTTTGGGATCAAGCCACTCTTGACTTAGAATCCTGACTTTGCCAATTACATGTTTTGTGAACTTGGGCAATTTACATAAATTTTTAATGTCTCAGTTCCCTCATCAATAAAATAGGCATACCACTATTTATTTTTTCAATGTTGTTATTGGTTATTAATGGCATATGCAAAGTTACTAGCTTATAGAATGAGTTCAACAAATGATCGCTCCTAAGTAGTAATGCAGGAATATCAGTAATTCTGATATTTTGTTTGTGTCAACGTTTTCCAGATTTTGCATGGGCACTCTTTTAATTTCTTTAACAAACATTTGAAGTTAGCGTGTTGAAGGTTCTGAGGATTTCTAAGAACTCTTAAGGGAACTTTATGCCTTCGCGAGAATGGTCAGCTTAGCACAAATAACTTAAAATAATTTTGATGGACAGCTTTCTAAAAGCATGGCACTTTTTCTTACCTTTGGAAATATTGACAATGTAGGGTAATTTCTATGATCATTGTTTATGCACTGCCATGATTTCTCAATGTTATCCAGGTGTGAAAGGATCTTTGTGTCTTGTTATACTTGATGAATCTTATCTCTGGTGTTCATATTTGCTCTGTTTATCCCTTACTGTTCTTAGTGTACTTCCACATTTCAATATTCTTTCTTTATTTTAATTAATTAACTTCTGAATTCAGTATAATTTAGAAATAAATTCAGTATGGTTAATGTACAGTGTTGTATTAGTTTTAGGTGTACAATATAGTCATTCCACAGTTCTCTGTGCTACTAGGTGCTCATCATAGTAAGTGTACTTTTATCTCCTTTCACCTGTTTCATCCATCCCCTTGACTTCCCCTCTGTTAACTACTAGTTCTCCATACTTAAGGGTCTGGTTTTTTGTTTACCTCTTTTTTCTTGTTCATTTGTTTTGTTTCTTAAATTCTACATATGTGTGAACTCAAATGGTATTGGTCTTTCTTTGACTGACTTACTTTACTTAGCATAATGCCCTCTAGATCTATCCCACTGTTGTTGCAAATGACAAGATTTCATTCTTTTTTATGACTGTGTAATATTCCAATATATGTATACATACACATTCCCCACACACACATCTTCTTTATCCATTTATCTATTGGTGGATACTTGGTTTGTTTCTATATTTTGGCTATTCTAAGTAATTCTGCAATAAACGTAGGGTGCACATATCTTTTGGAATTAATGTTTTCATATTCTTTGGATAAATATTCACTGAAATTACTGGATCATGTGATAATTCTATTTCTAATTTTTTGAAGAATCTCCATGCTATTTTCCACAGTAGCTGCACCAGTTTGCATTCACACCAACAGTGCAGGAGAATTCCTTTTTCTTCTCATCCTCACCAATATTTGCTGTTTCTTATGTTTTTGATTCTAGCCATTTGACAGGTGTGAGGTGGTATCTCATTGGAGTTTTGATTTGCATTTTGCTGATGATGAGTGATGTTGAGCAATTTTTATGTGTATGTGTTTGGAGAAATATGTGTTCATGTTTTCTGCTCAGTTTTTAATGGAATTGTTTGTTTTTTTTGGTGTCATTATAGATTTTTAATATTTTATCATCTATACCCCAGATTTTGAAAACACTAACATTAAAAGTTACATGTTTCTTTAAAGGCATTTAAAACTTCTTGAGGGTATTAATTCAGTAGTAACTGAAGCTTATGTCTTGTTATGCTTCACATTAAATTACTAAATCTACCTTTTCTAAGTAATTTTCTTTTAATATTTAGGAGCAACATCCTGGTGGTATGAAGACTCTACTGAAAATAATGTAGTATAATGTGAGGGAAGTGTGATAAAGTGGCTAAGAAGTTAGTCTTAGGAGTCCTAAAAGACAGTTCAAATCCCATCTTTGCCATAGTAAATGGCAGAGTTACTAGGAAAGTTTTTTGACCTTGAGCAAGTTCCTCAACCTTGCTAAATATTCCATTCTTTCTTCTGTTAAGTGAAAATGTGAGTAGTACCTACCTCATAAGCCATTGAGATTAACTAATACATTTAAAGCATTTGTAACAATGCCTAGGACCTAGTAAGGACACAGTGAGTTATAGTGAGAATGGTGCAGACATCAAAGTGATGTTCTTTAGTGCTTATAAGTCTGATACAGGCGCTATCTCTAAATTGTTTCTATATTTTCTTTATATGTTACAAGGACATTTCCCCTCAGTAGTACCTATCATTTACTAATACCTCTTATTATATGGTTTAAATTATGTGCTTCCAAGAAAAATACACTTATGGAACATATTTCTCACTTAACTGAAGAGCGATTGCATTTAACACCCATCTTCCTTGCACTTATAGAATGGCATTTTCTTGAGGGGGATAACAGCTTGCTGTGTGGAGTTTGGGTCTCTTTTTTCCTTGGATACTGTTCTGCATACCAGCTCCTCTCCCAACCATGGGCCCTTGTGGAGGTGTGGGTGGAGCATGTGAGACCTCAAGTACCAGGCTCACAGGTAACAGAACACCCATCAGATCAGACTGGGCTCCTATGCGGCTATAAGGTTTCCTGCTCACCTGCACAGAAATGACGAAGGACAAAAACAGCCCCGGGTAGGTGGCATCTACCAGCTCCGTCTGTTGTTGCTTCCTCTGTTATTATGCAGAAACGTTTCCTACTTCCATTATCGGAAGGATCTCTGATTTCTGTGCCAGTGGAAAATCAAATCTTTGTGTTTATGGGACCAAACAGATGGATTTCTATTGCCATTTGTTTCCTGGTGAAATGGGACCACGAACAAGGCAGCCTGCCAAAGGCATAGGTATTATAGAAAGAGAAAACCTTTCTGACATGCTTGGTTTGCTATATCCATTACATCTGATCCCTTTCAAAACCATAATGCTTTGTAATTTTTAAATGGTGTTTTTCCTATTTTTATCTAAGCACTAGCATTGACACCTTTTGATATGTGGTTTAAATGATTTAAATGTTATGGAGAGATCATCGTACTTTTTACTTTTCATTAAAACTATGGTAAGCACTTGTTATATATTTTAGTATGTTCTGTGGAGCTTACTACATTATTTAAAATCATTTTTAAAATAATTACTTGAAAAAACAAGAGTCATGAAAAATTTTGTCTACATTTTTCTGAGAATAATAATTTTCTCAGTACTTTCTGTTTGAAACTAACAATGCTATAGGTCTAGCAACATAGAAATCTGTTGGATATTTTTACTTTCCAATTGTTTATGGGCAGTGGTGGATGCTCATATGATCCTTTAGAATATTAGATATAGCAGAGGTGCAGAAACACATCTCGTACCCTAAGAAGTAAACTAAATTCCCTTTACTCATTAATTCTCCTGTTTTTTTTTACTATAAGATGCATTTTCTTTTTTGTTATTTCAGCGAGATGTAGCAACAGCATTGATATTTTTAACATTATTCAAATATCAAGATTATCTTACACTATTACATTGTTTTAAATAATTTAATTTTTTTTCTTCTGATACTGAGTTTGCAAGTGGGTAGATGGGGGGAGGGAGGACATAATTTTTGAAACTTGAGTACCTAACCAGATCACCTAATTAACATTCGGCTGCCTGGCTTGACATTTATAGGTGACCATGAATTTGCATCTTGGAAGCCAGAAAACCACAATTATCTGGGAACTTAGTTAAAAATATATAGATTTTGCTTGAATTAAAAAGATATTTCGAGGGTTAAAATTTCCTCATTAAGAATTAACCTATGTCAGCAGATGTTACTCATTTGATCACTTTTGACTCTTTGTTTAATAATAAGAAAAACTTGCAGTTCTTGCTTCCTTCCCCCAGTATTTAAATGAGGAAAACTATCCAAAGTTCTGAGCCAAAAGCAGGTAGCCACATTGAATATGCTTTAGTCACAAAACTGGTGGCATTTCCCAGAAACCTTAGCAAATTATTTCTTAGATAGTCTCCAGATATGTCATCACTTATACTAGAAGATGATATTTATATTTTAATATAAGCCACTATTCTGTGTGTTTCACATGTGTCAACAGTTGTCACAACCACTTCTGTGAGATTGGTGTAATAATTCCTATTAGACTGATTAGTATACTGAGGTATAAAAAGAGTAAAGAGATGTCCAGCATTACACAACTAGTAAATGGTACCAGTAGGTCCAATAGTAGGGCCAATATTAATCATAAATTAGAAAAATTATAAAAAAATCAGTCCGATTAATTTTTAAAAATTCCACTTACACTTTTTTCATTAGATACTCAAATTACAATATATATGCTTATTCATACAAATAAAACAGTTTAAAAATACACAGGAAAAAATTATGCTACATCCCCTTTCTAAACATATTCCCCTGGCAGTAGAGAATATCCTTCCACATTTTTCTTCATACTTAAACAACACTTGTATACCTTCCCCCATGCATATATATTTTAAACAAAAGTAAAAATATACTCTAAATGGGGCACCTGGGTGGCTTAGTCAGTTAAGGTCTGACTCTTAACTTTTTTTTTTTAATTTTTTTTATGATAGTCAGAGAGAGAGAGAGAGAGAGGCAGAGACACAGGCAGAGGGAGAAGCAGGCTCCATGCACCGGGAGCCCGACGTGGGATTCGATCCCGGGTCTCCAGGATCGCGCCCTGGGCCAAAGGCAAGCGCCAAACTGCTGCGCCACCCAGGGATCCCCTGACTCTTAACTTTGGATCAGGTCATGATCTCAGGGTCATGAGATTGAGCCCTGTAGCAGGCTCCGTGCTCAGCTTAAGATTTTCTATCTCTCCCCACTGCTCACACATGCTCTCTCTTCCTCTCTGTCTCTCTCTCTCTTTCCAAATTACATGTCACAGTAGAGTGATGCTTACTCCAGGCCAGTGGAGTTGTAACTCATCTTTGCATTGCTGCATAATATTTCATGGGATGAATGAACCATGATTTTGTGCTATGACGGCTGTTTGAATAACCGAATGATCAGTTGTCTTAAGTGTTTGAAATAGACACCTTATGGAGAGTGAGATGAGCCAGATGCTTTAACCAAAGTTAAGGTGTGATTATGAAAACATTCTTCATAACTGCAGTTTCTTAGCAATTACTTGATCAGAATTATGCCTGGCCACATCCCAAGTGCACATTTCTTAAAATGTTCTCCATCACCTTAAAGTCTATAGTTGATCTCATCATGCTTGTCTCTATACAGTATCTTCACAGATTCTTTGAAGCAAACCAGAAGGACTTTAGGAAATATAAAAATTAGGAAATGTCCATGTAATGTGAAATTTTTACCAATAGGACAAAAAAAAACCCCACTAAATCATTGTAGTCCTAAGCTTTGGATTGAAAAGGAGAAACAAAGGCAATTAAAAAAATAAACAAGAACAAGAAGCTCTGAAATAAACACATCGCCTGGGATATTCTCTGTTAAGAATATGTTCTCATGGCTGATGCAGGAGTTTTACACAAACTAGATCCCGTGCCTCCTATGGTGCCAGTCAGTATTTCATGTAGAACAAATCCCTTGTGCTTCTATGGAATCTATCAAAGCTATTGGAGCCTGACTTTTGCACATCTTAAATGACATCTTAAATGTCTGAAAAAAAAATTGACATTGTGTTTATTCACTCAGTGTTTGATACAAAAAAAATATGCTCTTTAGGTGATGACAAGAATACAATCAGCTGAGAATGTGAGTTTTGACATTGATACTATGAACATTCTATTCTGAACCATTTGGAATCTAGGGCCAGGTCTGAGTGCATAATATTGGAAATCTTACAAGTATATATACTAGCTCTAATGTAAACATATATTTTAGTTACACAGATGAATTCTACCCACTTAGAAACAAAAACTTGTTTAGAGAACACATCAAAGTAGTCATTCTTTAAACATATACTCTTTAGACTCAGAATTTGTTCTATAATTTTGACATTTTGAGAAATTTTGTGTACACATAATCTTTCTCTTCCAAGCCAGTTTAGTTTTAAAGCAATTTATATGAAATAATAGGATTATTTTTCTTTTTCAGATATTGGTTTTGGTGGTGTTAAAATATGCTGGTGGGAACATTAATGACTTAAAATATCACAAAAAAGTAAAAAAATAAAAATAGCACAAAGAAACAAAGTTTACATAGTACAGAATTCTAATTGTTTTCTAGAAATGCTAATATTAATCGAGACTAGCAATACAAATTTTAAGTATTATACACATGTCTGTAATGTACTTCAACATAGGTTTTTTTTAGCTTTTTTTTGACAAGGCATTTGACTTTTTGTTTTAAAAATATTAAAAAATGAATGAAACATGCTTCTTGCTCTTCAGAGTTTTACAGAGTAGTGAGTGAAACTGAGTTACACGTGTAAATAACAAATACGGTATAACTTAAGGAAGGCTGATACATGTTCAAGCAGTGGGAAGCTAAAACCACATGAGATTAGGTGGGGAAAGAGAGCACACCTGAGATTATGTAGGGAAAGAGAGCACATTTCACTTGACAAAGCTGTGTACACAGTTCAGGGTTCCAAATTCTACCAAAAACTTTAGAACATTTCTTGTGTGAAGCACACAAACCATGGTCTAGCTTCTGATTCCATTTGCATTTGATTCCTTTCTTGGAAGGTCATGTGTGTAATCAAAGACTCAGGACAAAGAAATGGTTCATTCTTCAGTGCTAATTTTAAAATGATGCAAGATGGATGCTGACCTAATATCCTCGTGAAATCCATGTAAATCTGAACTCACAAACACCACTATTTTAAATCTATTCTATAAACATGACAGCAAATGTTGATGTTAAAACAATCATTTGTTTTATATATATATAAAATCTTTATATGTAATCTTTAAGTATATAATACATCTAATATATATAGAAATATATAATCTTAAGTATACTATTCAGTATCTTAGAAATATAAAAGAAAAACTGAATAAAATCAAAATTTTTCCCATATTTTGTTATCTTTATAAAAAAGGATCTTTAGACTGCTATCTATAGGTGACTTTTCTGTTACATTGAGCTGTATCATGGAATAATTCTAAAAAAAGAGCAACCCACTCTACTTGTTACTGCACATATAAAAAAATAACATTTTAAGTTGGTCACCCATTTACTGCTCCTGGAACTTTGCTTTTTCAGAAGTATTTTAAATTAATTGCATACTTTAATAGGACATATTAGTAATTTCTTCCCTTGCTTTTTCTCATTTATTTTGAAACTTGATGAAAACTCTTAGGGTTGATTTTATGTGTGATCCAATTTAGAGTTAGAAAATTTTTTGAAAGCCTATTTAAATGACATAAGTTGAATATATGGCAATCCTTTAGGGGGTCCACAGTGCTCTAGGATTAAATGGAAGCAGTTTAATGTGAAGTAAGGCCTTTTGGGTGAAAGGTCCCCTTAATTCTTCCCACTATAGATAGGCATATCCATATGTTGAAAATTACTCCAAATATACTTTGCTGTCTCTCAGCTCCATATTTTTACTCAGGTTTACCTCTGTCCAGAATGCCCTTTTGTACAGTGTCTAACCTGTAGGCTCTTTGCACTGCCTCTGCAAGCCTCTGCTCAGATGTGACTTCCCCTGGGAGATTGTTCCCATCTCTGGGCATTGCTTCCAATTGAGCTCTCCCAGTGCCTCTCTGAGCTCCCTGTTAATGCACACAGTTGCATTGGTATAATCACATCACCTCTTGCGCGCGTGCTGTCTCTCTCTCTCTCTCCTTCCCCCTTCACCTAGAAGACTCAATTCCTTGAATTCCTAGGGCTTAGCATGCTACCTTGTCCTTAGTGCTGGGCAATTGAAGGCCAAAGTGCATATACCACTTTGAAAGTGAAAAATTTGGTGATTAAATAGCTTTCAAATGCTATACTGTAGGGATGCCTGGGTGGCTGAGCGGTTAAGTGTCTGCCTTCCGGCTCATGGTGTGATCCTGGAGTCCTGGGATCAAGTCCCACATCGGGCTCCCTGCATGGAGCTTGCTTCTCCCTCTGCCTGTGTTTCTCCCTCTCTCTGTGTCTCTCATGAATAAATATATAAAATCTTTTTAAAAATGCTATACTGTATTGCCATCAGTGTCAAAGCAGTTTAAATTGCTTACTTTCTTTGATCAAGAACTATGAGCAGTGGGAATCATGTTGCTTAAATCCTCTTTCTTTCTCTGCCTGTGGCCATGCCTTAATGCCGGCCCTCATTATATTTTACACAAACTATTTCAAGATCTTTCTCTGCACTACGCCTTTCCTGCCTTCAAGCCTGTATATCACTGATAGAGCCAAGTTCCCTCAAAACATATCTCATCACATCATTTCTGCTCTTAAAGCCCTCTGAGGGCTCCCTGTAGGACACATAGTTCAGGCTTTCAGCCCAGCATCGTGACTGTGAGCTGGAAGCAGTGTGAAATTTGGGATAGATCATTTCTTGCTTCTCATCACAGCCCCAGCACCTAGTGCAGAAAGTGGCAGATCCTAGGCATGCAGTACACATGGAAAATAACCTGCTTCATCAAATCTAAGATGTCAGTGATCACAGAACACACCATTTCTTATATACCACTAAGGAAAAATAATATGCAAATTAAACTGTGGCACAATTCTTTCTTTATTATATCTTTTTGGGTTTTAATTCATTCTTCCTGAAAGACTTTTTAGACTTATTTAGGGAAAAACAAAACTGAAACAAGATTTTTATTATCTATCACTTTTGTACATAAGAACAAATATAAGCAAAATAAATTAAATTTAATTAATATCAGGTTGTTCTTACAATTTTGTACTGAAAGCCTGACTTTTCTGAATCTCTCTCCATTTCAGTCATTGATTACCATGTTTGGTGTAACATAATTTTTTTCTCTATTTCATCAGGAGTATTAGTGGTGAAACATTTCTTCTTTTTCTTTTTTTAAGATTTTATTTATTTATTCCTGAGAGAGGCAGAGACATAGGCAGAGGGAGAAGCAGGCTCCATGAGGGATGCCCGATGTGGGACTCGATCCCAGGACCCCAGGATCACAACCTGAGCCAAAGACAGACACTCAACCACGGAGCCACCCAGGTGCCCCATTGGTGAAACATTTCTTAAAATAATATTATTCCAAGTTGCTGGCATCCATTTTGCAAGTTTTTACACGCATTCATAGTTATGGCAGTATAATTGCCACCTGCCCAACTATATCTTCATTTCAAAGGTGCTAAAGGTTAAAAGAATAAAATACATCTCGAAGTTGATGCAATAAGTGAATTGTGTATGGACTGAATTCAAGCTGTTATTAATGTGCCCTCAGCCCACCCTTCCAGTCTACTCTCCCCTCCACTCAATCCCATATGCTCTTTCACTGAACTACAAGATTTTGTGAATGCAAATAGTTTTGCAACTCTGTGCTTTTACCTTCATTCCTACTCACTCTGTTTGAAATTTACTTCTCTATTCTCAAAGCAACACTTGCCTTTCATGATCCAATTCAAATGCCTTCTCCAAGCCTGCCTTCTTTGCTTCCCTACATGATCTCAGTTTCTGCCCCTTTGGTGCCCTCTGAGTATTTTGTATACACTTATTTTAACACTTCACACATTTTTTGGTGACTGCATGGACAGTGATAAGAACCAGCTATGTGGTATTTTTCTCTGTACTCTTGATGCTTGCAGTGATTTTTCAGTAAAACTTGAGTAAGTACAGTGTAATGTATCTCATTCCTCTGTTTTACTGTGGAGTAGTATGGAGTGAGAACATTGTTCCAAAGCAGTCCTGGAAAAACTTCTGATACTATTGCTTTTATATGGTGCCCTCAGCCAAGCATCATCTAATAAACGAATTGTTATTTTGCTTTAGTCAGAATATTTAGGTTCTGTACTGGTCAAGGACTACATTTTACAAAACAAACAAGGACTCACTAACCCGATATTTGGGTATGTTTTATCAATATTGTACAAACTATTTGATAAACATTTATTCACAACTTTTACACGTGAAATGAACATATCAGAGCCTGAAAAAGACAACAGCAATTTTAGAAACAAATTTAACATCTCAGATAAATATTGCCTGTTGATAAAAACATTAGCAAAGGTCCAATGCCTGTCCTTTAAAAGTGCCTTCTCCTTTCATTAACAAGTGTCAAAGAGTCTGTGTCCAAATCCCTAATATTAGCCATGAATCATTCTGTTTATAGATGTTAGAATAACTCTCAAAAAGATACTTGTGAAAGAACAGGTGGTGGGCAGCCCTGGTGGCTCAGTGGTTTAGCGCCGCCTTTGGCCCAGGGTGTGATCCTGGAGACCCGGGATCGAGTCCCATGTCAGGCTCCCTGAATGGAGCCTGCTTCTCCTTCTGCCGGTTCTCTGCCTCTCTCTCTGTGTGTGCCTCTCATGAATAAATAAATAACATCTTAAAAAAAAAAAAGAAGGAACAGGTGGTGACCGCCAGGAATAGTGTCACTGAAAAGGTTGTCTGGTCTAATTTTCATCTTTAACAGGGGACACTGGGTAGAGATGCCACAGTTTCTGAGTCTTGGGTTCTGGATAATTCTTATGGACATAGAAGTTTGCAAATATGTGTTTTTAGATTATGATCCACTGAATCTGGTACCACAGAAGATACATTTAGTTTTCCTGATGACCCAAACTAATTCCCAAATTCCAATAGGAATTTTTTTCTTCTGGGCTGTAAAAGTCATTGTTGTCAGGTCCCATAATTCAAAAACTTTAAAAATTACTTTCTAAAATATTTGCATCATTAGTTTTTTACTATTAAATGCTGTAAATATAATGACATTCACTTCAGTCTTCTAAACAATGGATTTTTAATAACTCTGACTTGGAGTACAGATAGAAGAAAGAACTAAAAAAGATCATTTCATTTATTCTTTCCAGAGGAAATGATCTATGTATGATATAGAATTAAACAGAGAATTAAAAAAAAAAACTGAGTCACTGCAGCACTCAGAAAGAGAGATGTGAGTCATCCTAGGTCACACAGAGGATAGAGAGACAACAGGAATAGAATATAGATATTGTCCTTCCATATCATGCCCACTTCCTGCTTCCTCTGATGATTCTTAAATCTGTTCATTGAGTCATATGATCAAGTTCATGTTTCCTAAACAGCTGTTCATCAAGGATTTTCTGAGATTCTTCTAGTGTATTCAGCAGCAGCAGATAAACATTATTTACAAAACAACAACAACATAAAAAAGCATTGGGTTATTTACAAAATAACAAGGGAACTTGAAAAATGATGAAATAATTGAATTTGAATAAATCTAATACTATTATCTGGTTTTATTGATAAAATAATATGTTGAAAATTAATAGTATCATTGTCATTTGAAAGAAAGAGACAAACTGAATCAATTTCAAGAGCTGTTGTAGATTTTCCCCCCACGCTACGGTTTCACCTGCATTTTTTCTTTGTAGCTTATGTAGCCTTCGGAACATCCATCCATGATAGATTCCATCTCACCAAATTAGGCAGCTACTGGAGACCAAATAAATAAATGTTTATGTGTGTGTGTTTCCTGTAAATTGCAGTTGTTATTTATTCTGTGCAGTTTACATAAAGATGCATCACTAATTAAGAGGCTAAGACATTTGACTAGCACCTTTTTTAGATAACTTTAATCTAAATTTTTAGTCTTTCTCTACTTTGTGACTAGGATTTACTCATTTGATATTTACTTACTGAGTATAGCAATTTACTAAATACCTCCTGTATGCGAGTCACCTTGTCAGGTGAGCAAGATAATTACTTCCTTCCAGCCACTTTGCTTTTCTACTAGAATAACTTGGGCATGTGGCACCAAATGTTAGGAGTAATTGTCTTTCTTTCTATCCCCATCTATAATTAGCTAACCATTTTCCATTCTAGACAGCAGCCTTTTACTAGGGAGAAGGTGGGCTTGTTTCTTGAAAAGCCCAGGACCTAGCCTAGCTGCTGTTTTTTTGTTTGTTTGTTTGTTTGTTTGTTTGTTTAGCTTAATGTCTATAATGATGTGGCCTCATTAATCCATGTCAGGTTTTTCCTGTTGTATCAATTGCCACAATATGTATTTCTTCGTTAAAAACAATCTTTTAATGTAATAAAAGACTCTCCTTGTGATGTAGTGAAGGCTGCCAGAAAAATTACATCATGGTTAGCCCTCATTATTCACCCAGTGTCACCAGCCAGCTGTGTTGCATGTACTAAAAAGTCAGGAGGAGGTAGAGCATTCATAGCTGCCTCTTCTAGCTGTAGAGTTGACACCAGCTTTGTAGTAAGTGCATATTGAGTCCCAGCTTGCAGTTAGATGTGAGAGATGTGGTGGTCGACGAGGTAGAAATGGTCCTAGCCTCCTAGATTCCAGTCTGTCACTTGCAGCTTATTCTAAATTTACCTTTGACACCAGCACTTTCAAACAGTGTCGTCACAACTTGAGAGTGACCCAAAGGATAGATCACTGAGAATATCTTTATACCTGCAAATGTCTGCAAAGACTTTAAGTACACTATCTGAGGCTGCCACCATCCATTTCCAAGAGCAAGATTAAATGCCATCATCATCTCTTTATATATACAAAAAAATGTGATTTGCAGGACCTTGTATTCTGCTTCCAGTTATCTGGGGACTGCATGAAAAAGAGCCCAGTGGTTTCCAATGAGACTCAAAGACCTGGGTTGTTTCCTGCATGCCATTTCCTAGCATTTGGAAAACATCTATACCAAGTCACATGATAGGGCCACCCCATAGACTTGGTTCCAGAAGCATTTTTAATGGTGGCTAATGGGCTTTAAAAAGCAGTCTCTTAAAATGGCTATTTCCTGTGCTTCATGCCTGGGCAAAATTAAGTGCATTGCTAGTGAAAGCATTTTTATAATTATAATTATTTATAATTTTATCATTTTATAAAAGTAAGTTATGAGGCATATACTGTGCTAGGATCTTTCAAAGCTTGGGGTTCTCCTCAATATGTGTCATTAAGGAAATAATTTTCTGTGAGGCAAAATCCTTCCCTGTGCTCAGAATGTACCAGGCATATACATTGGCCTAAAACAGATGTCTGGCAGATGAGCCAGGATCATCCCCAGGACAATTCAGATATTACCTAGGTGCAGGTGTATGATCTTTGCATTTGTCGATGGACAAAATACTTTTACAGTCATTTCTAAACTGTAAATTTAGAAACCTGAAAGAGTATAAATTCTGTCTTTAATAGGACATTGAGGAATTTTATTAAAGCATGTTGTTATCATGAGTCAAGCTTCTTATAAGGAACTCCACTTAAAAACAAGTTGTCTTTATAAAACCTATAATAACCTGTAATAACAACAACAAAACCAGTAATAAATTCTGAGGAAAAATATGTCAAGCACATTTAATATATTTTCTGTTTTCTTAGAGCTAACTTAGCATTATACAGATAAACTTCTTAATAATCCACCAAACTTACCTTTAATCACTTCTTTTGAGGTCCTTCTACTGAAGGGTTTTTAAAGTCATAGGTCCAGACTCAGCATTCAGTTTAGTGGCTTGTTAGGATATCTACTATGGGGAAGGCAATAGAAATTGTGGCATATGTGACCTGTACTTGCTAATCCTATAAATTTCTGTTGCAGTTATAATTATTATCGGATAATGGAGTATTTACTTTTACTAGGATTATTCTGTATACTTTTAAAATTAAATATTTCCAACTGTACTATAAATTCATTGAAGAAAGTTACCATATGTTATACTACTTTGTTTTTTTCCATAGATGCTGGTCAAATTTGGAGTACATAGTAATTTCTCAAATATATATTGACTTGGTTAAACAATATAATCAAATGGAATTCAGCTTTACTTCCATAAACTTGTATGAAATATCATAGAGAAAAATAGTACTTAGGACCTATATATACAGATTAATATTTAGAAGATACTTATATGTATTTACATAAATATATTTAAGTATATGTTATATATTTAATATATATTAAAGTGATATGATAAATTAATATGTAAATATATATTAAGTTAATACAAAATGTTTATTAGTTATATATGTATAACTAACTCTCTTAGCCTGAAGAGAGAGATAGCCAAGCACATATATTTGAGAATTTGTTTGCCCAAGAGCAGTTGGATTTGTCTTATGTGTTCTCAAAGGTAAATTAGGGCCAGTGGTTTGAGATTATGTGAATGGATTCTGGCTCACTATAGGAAAAATTTCCTCAATCAGATCTGCTTGGGTAAGAATAACCTCCTTGAGAGATGTTACATCCCCTTTGGTACATGTATTTACAGATTAAAAATAGGAATTTCAGAAGGCAGTCAAGCATTGGGTATATGGTTTAAGTAAATGGTTTTTACAATTATTTTAAACCTGCAAATATAGAATTCTTCCTGATTCTAAGTTTTTTTTGTTTTTTGTTTTTTGTAAATCGACAGTAATAATACCTACCTTCCCCCTTACAGGTTATTGTGCAGATCAGAATAGATAATATATGCGCAGTGTCACAAAAATATAATAAGTACTCATATTGTGCCAAAGGAGTTACTTCTTAATGATTGTGAATCAGATCTGACTAATACCACAATTATTCATTAGGACTTATAAGAAATATCCAAATGAAAACATCTAAAGATATTATATGAACTGTACTTTTAAAGCTTATGTTTAGAGAAAGGGTCCTGGCTCACTTTAAAGGCACTTGGATACTGATGGGTTTATTTCCTTTTCATTATTCATTTTTTAGTTAGTGGTATTATTTTTATAATACATAGAAGATCTTGGGTGATCTGAGAGACACATTTCTATTGGTTGATTGATCGACTGGTCTGTTTTGTATGTCTCAAAGCAATTTTGGGAAAGGATAATGATCTGTTCCAGAAAATTTTATCTCTGTAAAGAATTTAGCAAAATTAAAGTCATTTCAGAGAAATTAAGTAAGGTTTTTCAGTTTTATATGTTCACATCCCTACAATAATCTTTTTAATAAGATTTTCTGTATTTATTTGAGAGAGAGCATGAGTGGGGTGAGGGAAAGACAGAGAAGCAGATGCCCTGCTCAGGGGATTGTTGATCCTGAGACTCCAGGATCATAACCTGAGCTAAAAGCAGACCTGAGTCAAAGGCAGATGCTTAACTGATCAAGCCACCCAGGTGCCCTGGAATAATCTTTACGAACCTTTAAAGTTTTGTCTGATTGGTACACTGTAGGCAGCATGCAAAAACATAAATGAAATACTGCATTGAATCCTTAATTGTGATTTCTGCCTTGAGTGTGTTTAGTTTCTTTTCCTGCCTCTATTTCAGTCATTACCTGTTGCTATACTCTTCAGTCCCTGTGGCCAGCTGTGGGAAAACACATGCTTCTCTGAGTGAACAGCAAGTACAATACTAGACCTTGGATAAACTATTTAAAATTCTAATAATAGCCCATGAAGCATGAATCTCAATCAGCAAAAACATTATCGTGGTGGAAATGTTTACTCATTTCTTTCAGCTTTGTGATTTATTTTGTTGTTCTAAAGCCTATTAGTATATTAGAAAATCAGTGAGATTTACCACTTTAATATTGTGCTGATGGTTAACAAAAAGATTTGCCTGGAAGAGCGATGCCTCAGGATAGAAGACCTGGGTCTGACCATCACTAATTGTGTGACCTTAGGTAATGCTCTAAGCTCTCTGAATTGTTTTTCCTTTGTACTCAAGAGACCTGGAAATGATTGTTCCACTTTATTTTGAGTTTCAAATATGATAATATATAAAATTACATCTAAATTATTACTGTATTTCAATAGCACAACCACCTGCTTTCCTTCCAGCAATAACAATTTCGAACATTAAAAATACTTCTTTGTTATTTATACTTTTCCTGTTCTTTATTGCTTCCATTTTATAGATGAGAGATCTGCATCTCAAAGGGTTTGAAATGATGTGTCAACACCAGTAAATAGTGGACCTGAAGTCCCCTCCAGTCTCCTGTGTTCAAATACTGTGCCTCATCCACTGCACTCCACTGAGTCCTTGTTCTCCTAAGCCCATATTTTATCCACTCTAGGGAAACAAAATAGTAAGTCAAGGAGGCTGGCAGGAAAAATGCAGGGAGAGAGGCTGGTTCTTAGCCTTAATAAGGCTAGATCCATCCTCTTTACTTTTTTACAATTCTTCCATGTGACCTTCAACTACAGAAGTCTCTTCAGGGGTCATGGGAAAGGATTTAATGGGATGGGAGTTTATTGGATTCATTCTCAATTGAAAATAGTAAATGTTTGCTTTTTTCCAGTTAAGAGGTATTGATCTAAGGCAGATTTTCAGCACTTTTAATAATTGCCCCTTCTTCCTCATAAGGACCTTTTTTCCTAATCTTTCTCCCTTCAGTAGAATTTTAATACCACAGATTTAGTATATCTGTTTATGTTCTATAGCTCTTTGGAGGTGTTGGACCATTGTGCTAAGATTTTTTCCACCCTAAGGATGAATTTTGCATGAGAATGAGAAGGCATGATGAAACGCTGACAGTCCACCTCTGCTTAGAGAAGTGGCAAGGAGATTGAGAGCATCATGGGGCTTTAGCCTGCCTGAGTTCAAATTCTATTTGACCCACTTCCAAACTGTGTGGCCATGCTAAATTACTTAATTTGTCTTTGTCAAGCAATTTGTTTCTCCTATAAGGGGAAGTAGGGATTGTAAGAGCAGCAGCATCTTTGTGATAACCATAGTAGAAACAGTATTGGTACAGACTTAGATTTCAACTTTATTGTGCTTTATTGTTGTATTTTAGAGTCCTGAATTAGAGTCAGGAAAGTCTGAGCCCTAAGCCTGAGTCATCTGGGTAATATATAGTCAGTTATTACTTATTATTCAGTTTCTTCATCAATACATAATTGGTTTCCCTCAAAACCACAAATGCTTCTACGTTGCAAAATTAAGTTAAGTACAGGGCTTCATCTGTTTGCCCTCACATTTAAGTGAACCTATCTTTGTTTCTGCTATTTATATATTGATTTCAGTTTATCACAATTTTTTTCTGGAAGTTTCTGATTATATTCTCATTGTTCTGTCTGTAGCCTAAGGAGTTGAACCTAGAATCTTCATGGAAAAGTATTTTATTCCACAAATGTTTACTTTGGAATAATAAAAGCACTTAATACTTTACAAAGCATGTTCAAGCCTAGTATTGAACTAGTTCTTGAAATATCATATGATGTAGGTATTTTTATTCTTATTTTGTCATAAGAAATTAGTAGTATAGTTAATGGAGTAAATTTAAACTATGGGGAAAAATATAGGTTGTTTATCTCTAGACCACACAAATTAATGGATTATATATGTACCTTTGTGAAAAGAAAGGAAGCCTGTTCCTTGTGCGATATTTTGCATATGCGTGCGTGCATACACACACACACACACACACACACACACACACAAAATGCAAACATTTAAAATTGAAAAAATACATAAAGACCATTTATTTATTGAATACTGTTATGCCTCTTTCTCTTCTTTGTGGACTGGAGAAACTTTTGACGTGACAAATATCAGCCTACTACAGCCAACCTTAGATTTTTCCATGGTCCTTGACATTAGTAAGTGTCAGTTGGGAGAGACTCTTGGCCAATCCATGAGACTTTTTTGTTGTTGACTTCATAGTTGTTAAATAACAGGTCTTATCTGAAGCTAGAAGAAGTATCCTATGCTATTTTTATTAATATATTTATTCAACACATTTTTGGGCATCTAGTATATATTAGGCATGGAGGTGCTCCTTTGCACAGTAACCATAGATTATCATCTCTTAGCTGGTCCCTACTCTGTATCACTGAGCATGAACTTATTGTGTGTGTGTGTGTGTGTGTGTGTGTGTGTATGACCTATACACAGGTATAGGTCTTTCATCTTCTTGGTTAACTTTATTCTTAGGTATATCATTATTTCTGGTGCAATTATAAATGTGATTGTTTTCTTAATTTCTCTTTCTGCTACTTTGTTATTGGTATATAGAAATGCAGTAGTTTTTCTATATATTAATTTTGTATCCTGTGACTGTACTGAATTTACTTATCGGTTCTAGTGGTTATTTGGTAGAGTCTTCAGAATTTTCCATATATAGTATCATGTGATCTGCAAAGAGTGAAAGTTTTACTTCTTCCTTACCAGTTTGGATGCCTTTTATTTCTTTTTCTTTTTTTTTTTCTTTTTTTATTGGAGTTCAATTTGCCAACATATAGCATAACACCCAGTGCTCATCCTGCCAAATGCCTCCCTCAGTGCCCATCACCCAATCATCCCAACCCCCCACCCACCTCCCCTTCCACTACCCCTTGTTCATTTCCCAGAGTTAGGTGCCTCTCATGTTCTGTCACCCTCACTGATATTTTCACTCATTTTCTCTCCTTTCCCTTTATTCCCTTTCACTAATTTTTATCTTCCCCAAATGAATAAGACCATATAATGTTTGTCTTTCTCCGATTGACTTATTTCAATCAGCATAATACCTTCCAGTTCCATCCACATCCAAGCAAATGGTGGGTATTTGTCATTTCTAAGGGCTGAGGAATATTCCATTGTATACATAGACCACATCTTCTTTATCCATTCATCTTTCGATGGACACCAAGGCTCCTTCCACAGTTTGGCTATTGTGGACATTGCTGCTAGAAACATCAGGGTGCAGGTGTCCCGGCATTTCACTGCATCTGTATCTTTGGGGTAAATCCCCAGCAGTGCAATAGCAGATGTATTTTTAACTCTTTGAGGAACCAACACACAGTTTTCCAGAGTGGCTCTACCAGTTCACATTCCCACCAACAGTGCAAGAGGGTTCCCCTTTCTCCACATCCTCTCCAACATTTGTTGTTTCCTGCCTTGTTAATTTTCCCCATTCTCACTGGTGTGAGGTGGTATCTCATTGTGGTTTTGATTTGTATTTCCGTGATGGACAGTGATGCAGAGCATTTTCTCATGTGCTTGTTGGCCATGTCTATGTCTTCCTCTGTGAAATTTTTGTTCATGTCTTTTGCCCATTTCATGATTGGATTGTTTGTTTCTTTGCTGTTGAGTTTAATAAGTTTTTTATAGATCTTGAATACTAGCCCTTTATCTGGTAGGTCATTTCAAATATCTTCTCCCATTCTGTAGGTTGTCTTTTAGTTTTGTTGACTGTGCAGAAGCTTTTTATCTTGATGAAGTCCCAATAGTTCATTTTTGCTTTTGTTTCTTTTGCCTTCGTGGATGTATCTTGCAAGAAGTTGCTGTGGCCAAGTTCAAAATGGGTGTTGCCGGTGTTCTCCAGGATTTTGATGGAATCTTGTCTCACATTTAGATCTTTCATCCATTTTGAGTTTATCTTTGTGTATGGTGTAAGAGAATGGTCCAGTTTCATTCTTCTGCACGTGGTTGTCCAATTTTCCCAGCACCATTTATTGAAGAGACTGTCCTTTTTCCAGTGGATAGTCTTTCCTGCTTTGTAGAATGTTAGTTGACCATAGAGTTGAGGGTTCATTTCTGTATTCTCTATTCTGTTCCATTGATCCATGTGTCTGTTTTTGTGCCAGTACCACAGTGTCTTGATGACCACAGCTTTGTAGTACAACCTGAAATCTGGCATTGTGATGCCCCCAGCTATGGTTTTCTTTTTTAAAATTCCCCTGGATATTTGAGGTCTTTTCTGATTCCACACAAATCTTAAGACGATTTGTTCCAATTCTCTGAAGAAAGTCCATGGTATTTTGATAGGTATTGCATTAAATGTGTAAATTGCCCTGGTAACATTGACATTTTCACAATATTAATTCTTCCAGTTCATGAGCATGGAATATTCTTCCATCTCTTTGTGTCTTCCTCAATCTCTTTCAGAAGTGTTCTGTAGTTTTTAGGGTATAGATCCTTTACCTCTTTGCTTAGGTTTATTCCTAGGTATCTTATGCTTTTGGGTGCAATTGTAAATGGGATTGACTCCTTAATTTCTGAATTAAGACTTCTTAATTTCCTTCAGTCTCATTGTTAGTGTATAGAAATGCCACTGATTTCTGGGCATTGATTTTGTATCCTGCCACACTGCCAAATTGCTGTATGAGTTCTAGCAATCTTGGGGTGGAGTCTGTTGGGTTTTCTATGTACAGTATCATGTCATCTGCAAAGAGGGAGAGTTTGACTTCTTCTTTGCCAATTTGAATTCCTTTCATTTCTTTTTGTTGCCTGATTGCTGAGGCTAGGACTTCTAGTACTATGTTGAATAGCAGTGATGAGAGTGGACATCCCTGTCGTGTTCCTGATCTTAGAGGAAGTGGTCCCAGTGTTTCCCCATTGAGAGTGATATTTGCTGTGGGCTTTTCATAGATGGCTTTTAAGATGCTTAGGAATGTTCCCTCTATCCCTACACTCTGAAGAGTTTTGATCAGGAATGGATGCTGTATTTTGTCAAATGCTTTCTCTGCATCTATTGAGAGGATTATATGGTTCTTGTTTTTTCTTGCTGTATGATCAATCACACTGATTGCTTTACGAGTGTTAAACCAGCCTTGCATCCCGGTGATAAATTCCACTTGGTCATGGTGAATAATCTTCTTAATGTATTGTTGGATCCTATTGGCTAGTATCTTGTTAAGAATTTTTGCATCCGTGTTTATCAGGGATATTGGTCTATAATTCTCCTTTTTGGTGGAGTCTTTGTCTGGTTTTGGAATTAAGGTGATGCTGGCCTCATAGAATGAGTTTGGAAGTATTCCATCACTTCCTATCTTTCCGAACAGCTTTAGTAGAACAGGTATGGTTTCTTCTTTAAACGTTTGATAGAATTCCCCTGGGAAGCCATCTGGCCCTGGACTATTGTGTCTTGGGAGGTTTTTGATGACTGCTTCAATTTCCTCCCTAGGTATCGGCCTGTTTAGGTTTTCTATTTCTTCCTGTTCAAGTTTTGGTAGTTTGTAGTTTTCCAGAAATGTGTCCATTTCTTCTAGATTGCCTAATTTATTGGCATATAGGTGCTCATAATAAGTTTTTAAAATCGTTTGTATTTCCTTGGTATTGGTGGTGATCTCCCCTTTCTCATTCATGATTTTATTAATTTGACTCTTCTCTCTCTTCTTTTTAATAAAGGCTGGCTAATGGTTTATCTATCTTATTAATTCTTTCAAAGAACCAACTCCTGGTTTTGTTTATCTGTTCCACAGTTCTTCTGGTCTCGATTTCATGGAGTTCTGCTCGAATCTTTATTAACTCTCTTCTTCTGTTGGGTGTAGGATCCATTTGCTGTTTTTCTCCAGCTCCTTTAGGTGCAAGGTTAGCTTTTGTATTTGAGTTCTTTCCAATTTTTATATGGATGCTTGTATTGCGATGGATTTCCCCCTCAGGACTGCTTTTGCTGTATCCCAGAGATTTTGAACGGTTGTATCTTCATTCTCATTAGTTTCCATGAATCTTTTTAATTCTTCTCTAATTTCCTGGTTGACCCTTTCATCTTTTAGCTGGTTGGTCCTTAACCTCCACGTGTTTGAAATCCTTCCAACTTCTTCTTGTGATTTAGTTCTAGTTTCAACGCATTATGGTGTGAAAATATGCAGGGTACGATCCCAATCTTTTGGTATCGGTTAAGACCTGATTTGTGACCCAGTATGTGGTCTATTCTGGAGAAAGTTCCATTTGCACTGGAGAAGAATGTGTATTCAGTTGCGTTTGGATGTAAAGTTCTGTAAATATTTGTGAAATCCATCTGGTCCAGGGTATCATTTAAAGCTCTTGTTTCTTTGGAGATGTCGTGCTTAGAAGATCTGTCAATTATAGAAAGTGCTGTGTTCAAGTCACCAAGCATAAGTGTATTATTATTATCTAAGTAGGTCTTAACTTTGGTTATTAATTGATTGATATACTTGGCAGCTCCCACATTCGGGGCATAAATATTCATGATTGTTAGGTCCTCTTGTTGGATAGATCCTTTAAATATGATACAGTGTCCCTCTTCATCTCTTACTACAGTCTTTGGTATAAACTTTAATTTATCTGATATGAGGATGGCTACCCCTGCTTTCTTTTGAGGACCATTTGAATGGTAAATGGTTCCCCAACCTTTTATTTTCAGGCTGTAGGTGTCCTTACATCTAAAATGAGTCTCTTGTAGACAGAAAATAGATGGGTCTTGCTTTTTTATCCAGTCTGAAACCCTACGCCTTTTGATGGGGTCATTAAGCCCATTCACGTTCAGAGTCACTATTGAAAGATATGAATTTAGTGTCATCATAATACCTATTCAGTCCCTGTTTTTGTGGATTGTTTCCTTGGACTTCCTCTCTCTTTTACAGAGTGCCTCTTAATATTTCTTGCAGAGCTGGTTTGGTGGTCACATATTCTTTCAGTTTTTGCCTATCTTGGAAGCTCTTTATCTCTCCTTGTATTCTGAATGAGAGCCTTGCTGGATGAAGTATTCTTGGCTGCATGTTCTTCTCCTTTAGGACCCTGAATATATCCTGCCAGCCCTTTCTGGCCTGCCAGGTCTCTGTGGAGAGGTCTGCTGTTAACTAATACTTCTCCCCATAAAGGTTAGGGATCTCTTGTCTCTTGCTGCTTTAAGGATCTTCTCTTTATCTTTGGAATTTGCAAGTTTCACTATTACATGTGGAGGTGTTGAGCGGTTTTTATTGATTTTAGGGGGGGATCTCTCTATCTCCTGGATCTGAATGCCTGTTTCCCTTCCCAAGTTAGGGAAGTTCTCAGCTATTAATTGTTCACATACACTTTCTGGTCCTCTGTCTCTTTCTCCTCTTGCCCCCTGGAACCCTAATTAAACGTAGATTTTTCCTTCTGAGGCTGTCATTTATTTCCCTTAACTTATCCTCATGATATTTTAATTGTTTTTCTCTTTTTCTTCAGCTTCCTTCCTTGCCATCAACTTGTCTTCTGTCACTCACTCATTCTTCTACCTCATTAACCCTTGTCGTTGGGAACTCCAGTTTGGATTGCATCTCACTTAATTGATTTTTAATTTTGGCCTGATTAGATCTAAATTCTGCAGTCATGAAGTCTCTTGAATCCTTTATGCTTTTTTCTAGAGCCACCAGTAGCTTTATAATAGTGCTTCTGAATTGGCTTTCTGACATTGAATTGTAATCCAAATTTTGTAACTCTGTGGGAGAAAGGACTGTTTCTGATTCTTTCTTTTGAGGTGAGGTTTTCCTTCTAGTCATTTTGCTCAGTGCAGAGTGGGCAAAAACAAGTTGTACTGGAAAAAGGAGAAAAAAAGAGAAGAGAAAAAAGAAAAAAAAGGAGAAGAAGAAAAAAAAGGAGGGGGGGAAGCAAACAGAAAACAATTAACAAGGGGGAGTATCCTCTGATTCTATATACTGTAAATCCCTGGACTTCCCCTCGAACTTTCCAGTGCTGCTTGGTCAATAACTTGCTCTTCCCCTGTCCTTCTAGCTAGTCTTCTGGGGGAGGGGCCTGCTGTGCTGATTCTCAGGTGTGAGCACCTGGGGGAGCTGCTCAGCCCCCTGTCTGGTGCACGGCTCAGTGGGGTTTGTTTATCCTGTGAGGCCTCAGGAGGAACAACCGCAGTGGCAGTGGCCAGCTCCCCAGCTCTAGAGTCAGCTCCCCCAGTAGCTACAGAGCTCTCAGTCCGCAGGAGCCCGGATGCTCCCGGGCAGGGCCGCCGATCTGCACAGCTGGGGGGGGGGCGGGGGCTGGCAGCAGGAGCGTCTTTGCTGTCCTCTGTCCTCCCAGCCTCTGCCTGTCCTGAGGGGAGTGCCGAATCTTGGGCTGTGTCCCCCAGCACCCTGGGCTCCAGAGCCGGCACTGCTGGAATCGTGCTCCCGGCTGCGCAGCCCCCTCCGCGTGGGGCCGCCTCCGAGCTGCTCCCGGGCCGGTGGGGCACGCGCTGCAGCCCTTTAGGGAGCTCGGCCGAGGGGTGTGGTGCTCTCCCCCGGGCGCAGGTGCCTGTTAGTGCCCCAGGGATCCCGAGGGCATCCCCGCCCTCCTGGGGTCCTGCTCCAACTCCCTGCGAGCCCCTTTCCTCCCGGGAAGGTTGGTGCAGCTCTTGCTTCTCCGGGACGGGGCTCTCCTGTCCTGGGGACACTCTCCCCGGCCTCAGCCCGGCTCCTCGCGGGGCCCCTCCCCCTTGGATACTTTTTAATTTCTTTTTTTTTTTCCATCTTCCTACCTTGATAGAAGCGCGAACTCTTCTCACTGTAGCATTCCAGCTGTTCTCTCTTTAAATCTCAGGCCGAATTCGTAGGTTTTCAGGATGATTTGAAAGTCACCTGGGTGATTTGTTGGGGGCAGGTGTCTTGGGGACCCTACTCTTCCGTCATCTTGCCCCGCCTCCCTTTTATTTCTTTTTCTTGTCTAATGCTACAACTAGAACTTCCAGTACTATGTTGAATGAAAGTGATGAGAGTGGACATCTTTGTCTTCTTACTCCTCATCTTAAAGGAAAAATTCTCGGTTTTTCACCCTTAGGTGTGATGTTGGCTGTAAATGTTTCATATATGGCTTTTATTATGTTGAGGTATATTCTCTTTTAACCTAGTTTTTTGAGAATTTTAATCATAAGTGAATGTTGTACTTTGTCAGGTGCTTTTTCTCCTCTTGAGATGATCCTATGGTTGTTACCTTTCTTCTGGATAATGTGAGGTGTCACATTGATTGATTTGCAAATATTGAATCTCCCTTGTATCCTTGGGATTAAAGCCCACTTAATCGTGGTGAATGATTTCTTAAGGCATTGTTTAATGTTTGCTAATATTTTTGTTGAAGATATTTACATCTCTGTTTATCAGAGATACTGGCCTGTAGTTTTCTTTTTCTGTAGTGACTTTGTCTGGTTTTGTTATCAGAGTAATGCTGGCTTATATAGAATGTATTTGAAAACTTTCCTTCCTTTTCTATGTCTGGAATATTTGGAGAAGAATAGATATTAAGTCTTCTTTACATGTTGGGTGGAATTCTCCTGTGAAATACTCTGATCCTAGACTTTTGTTTGTTGGGATTTTTTTTTTTTTTTTTTGGTTACTCATTCAATTTCATTGCTAGTAATTGGTCTGTTCTAATTTTCTGTAGCTCTTGATTTGGTTTTGAAGAGTTATATGTTTCTAGGAGTTTGTCCATTTCTTCTACGTTGTCCAATTTGTTGGCATGTAATTTTTGATCATTTCTTTTCTTATAACCCTTTGTATTTCTATAGTGTCAGTTGGTGTTTTTCTTTCTTCATTTCTGATTTTTTTTTTATTTGAGTCCTCTCTTCTTGATAAGTCTGACTAAGGTTTTATCAATTTAGCTTATCTTTAAAAAAAAAAAAAACAGTTCCTGGTTCTTTCTAGCCCATTGAAAGAGCTTATTCTTTATCGTCATGACATTTATACTCATTTATTTTTTCATGAGTACATAATGAGTGCTCCTATATGTTAGGTACTAGGGATAAAGTAATAGAGAAAAAAAGATAAAAATTCTTGCCTTCTTGGAGCCCACATTAGGGAGGAGGGAACAGACAGATAAGCAAGACACCTGAATAAAATATATGACATGTTAAATATTTTTCAGTATTAAGGATAAAAATAGAAATAGAAAAGGGGGATAGGAAATGTATGGGTGAAATTTTAGGTGACTTGGCCATGGAAAGCCTCACTGTGAGGGTGATTTGATTATTGGATCGTTGCTGGAGGAAGTGAGGGATCTAGATGTGGATGTGTCTAGAAGAAAAAATAAGTGTAAGGCCTAAGGTGGAAACATGCCTGATGTGTTTGAAGAATATTTAAGAGGGGAAGGTTGTTGAAATGATGTCATTGAGAAAGTAAATGGGGGCAGGGGAGAGGTGAGTAATAGGAAATGAGGTTAGAAAGGCAATAGAAGGACAAACCATGAAGAGTCATTGTGAGGATTTTGGCTTTAATTGAGTGAAATGGGAAGCCACTGGAAGTGAATGAACAGATAAGTAATGCAATCAGATTTACATCTTATTATAGTCACTTTGGCTACTGTGTTAAGAATAGACCAGTAGAACAGAGAGACCAGTTGAGAGATAATCTTGTCTTGTATCATAGTAGAGGTGATGAGGGGTAGAATTATGCATACATTTTAAAAGAACACCCTGCATGACTTGCTGAATGGACCAGCTATGGGATGTGAGAGAAGGAGACTGATCAAAGATGATGATATGGATTTTTGATTTAATACTTAGAAGACTAAAGTGGTCATTAACAATCTGAGGAACATCATTACTTGTCAGCATTATCTCTCTATAAACTAAAAATGGACAACTCACCAACTTGAACAGTGACAGGAAATTGTTACAGTTCTTTATCCAAGAGATAGTTCAGGAACTTAAGTTCTATTCTTGAATGTTCCATAAAACTAGCCCTGTGATGTAGGCTAAGCCCCTTTATATAAGTTCCAAATTTACTTGTTCATAAATTGAGACTGACTCAGGCATTATCATCTCTGAGAAGCTTTCTCTGATGTCATTGTTCAAAGAATATTAATTTCTCCAGTGCCCTACTTATATAACTTGTACTATTCTGAACTTCTCCTATTCTACGTATTTATATTTTGTACGTTGACCTATCTGTTGTCCTCAGTAGCCTATGTGCTTCTCAATTGAGGGCAAGATCTTTATCTTATGAATTTTGTATCTTGCACTGTAACTCAGTTTAGACACATAACTCCTTACTTTAAATGGTTACTGAATTTAATAAAAAGATGAGCGTTCATAGTTTTTTCATGAAATTGAATCTTCATAGTATAAGCTTGGAACATTTTGCAGGAATAGGAAGGGAGTATTAATATTATTGATTTGAGGAATGGATTGTACATTATTGAGCTACTTTTTTTTTTTTTCAGGAGAGGAGGGTGTCAGGGAAGAGGAACTTCCTCTCATTCACTATTCTTTTAACCCAAATAATTTACATTCAGTTCCAGTGTAATTTGATCATCTCTTGATTATTCTTTGGAAGTTAAAAATTTAACTTAGAAATTACATGATTTTCTTTTGATTTTATTATTTTCAACTCAATTATTTGTATCCTTATAAATTTCATTTGTAGGATGTAATTTACTTCCAATTCAATTTATACTTACTGATTTTTTTCTTCCACAGGAAATACATTTTTGTACTAAGTGTAAAGAAATTAATGTAGATATAAGTAGAAAAAGAAGAGATGACACCCTGCTGAGGACACCTACAGTTTGTTTCAAGTAATTCCGTTAGACTTGGTGATAAAGCTACAATACAGGTTTCCTGGATCACGTTTTAGATTGCTCCCAGTGCTGAAGGTTCTTCTAAGGCCTCACATAAATATAGGAGACTATCAATAGTAATTCTGATTTTCAAGTTGTTGACTTGAAACAGAGCAAAGAGCAATTTAAGTTTTTTTAACTTTAAAAAAGTTTATTTGGGAATAACAGAGAAATTGCAGTTAGGGATAAATAAGCTATGGTGAACCATAGGCAAGTCTGAAGAGACAAAGGAAGGTCAGCTTTTATTGTTTTAGGATGAAATTGGGAAGGGTTGTTATGAACAAAAGTTTATTGGACAAGAACTGGAGTTCAAGGTTGTGGTGGCTTTTCATTAGCTGCAAGTGACGGTTGGTGCGTTATTGCTGGGGCAGGGAGGGACTATCCTAACTTTTCTTAAAAGCAGAAGATAAAATTCCTGTGTGAAAAATGTCCTTTCTTGAAGTAGTTCAGGTGAGGCAGGTGACTGAGCAGGCCAGAGGCTGTTCTTGAGGGAAATAGGGATGTACTTATGGGAAAGAAGGTAAGTGAATGCTAAATGGCTAAAAAACAAAACAAAAAAACAACAACAAATATTTACTGTCATCCTCATATGTGAATTGGTTTAAATTTAGAGGGGTAAAGCCTCCTCAACATGTGAGAAAAATTGTTCTAGTAATGGATGTATCTATCTGTAAACAGAGAACTTGCTACCCTATGCATAGCTCATGGAAGAGATTCATAATATTAAATTATATAATTAAATCTGTCACTCCAGTCACTGCATGGAGATGTGTAACCTTTTCTTCCACAGTTAGTTAGTATTTACATTTTTTGAATCATCTAAATATCAGTGTCCAGTGATTATATTTCTTAGGAATTTCTCTCTGGTAAGCTATAGTAGTCAGTGGTCTCACTGCATATGGTCTTCTGATCTGGGCTGCAGATGCTTGGAGTTTTTAAGCTGTTCTTAATTTTGTACACTGAGGCTTTTTTTGGTTCAGTTTTTTGGTTTTTTACCCTTAGCAATAAGCTATGTTGCAAACTGCCTAGTCAGGATAGGCAATGTGTTTTTTTCTGTCATTCCTTGTGTGTGTGTGTGTGTGTGTGTTCCATGTGTGTTTGCATGCACATGCGCATACATTTACCATGCTGTATTATCCAAATTAGACCTCACTGATATGTCCTATAAAATCTGCTTTTTCACTTATGTTCAGTTGACTTTGTTATGAAATGGTTGACAGGGAAGGATATAAAAATATTGTATACCATTCGGAAAAGGAGAGAAAGCTGTCCCTGAATGAGTCAGTGTATTTTTGGTTAGAAGCTCAGTTGGATAAAGTGACCACTAAAGTTTTCTCCCAGCCCTAAGGCAGGATGGAACTTCATGCCATGGCACAAATAAGCTACTGACACAACTGGGCACCTGATAAATGCCTTTTGATGATGGTGATTAAATAAAGGTCAAAGAATATCACTGCATCCTAATGGTAGTCATCACACAACATCATCCTTTCTCCCAGTGCCTTTGAAAACACCACTTGAAAAGACTATAAAAAATACGTGTTTTGTTTAGGCAGCAAATGCTCTCATTAGGCGTCTTAGGGTTTCTTCAGAAAAATAAAACAAATGTTAGGGTTGTGAGTACTAGATTGTAGGTTTACAAGAAAACTAAGTGTAATCTTTTGTTATATAAATAATAAACTCCTAAGATAACCATAAAGCCTTTATTTTCAAACAAAATGTGTGTCTTTCTATTTTCTAGAAGTCTCTAAAAAGAGCCTTGTGATATGACCATAAATCTATAGGGAGAAGAAAGGACACTTTATTTACTTTTTTAAAAAAATTGTATTTATTTATTCATGAGAAACACAGAGAGAGGCAAAGATTTAGGCAGAAAGAGAAGCAGGCTCCCTGCGGGGAGCCTGATGTGGGACTCTCTCTCAGTATCCCGGATCCTGACTTGAGTCAAAGACAGACGCTCAACCACTGAGCCCAAAAAGTGTCCCAAGAGGGCACTTTAATAAAGTAGAAGTTAACTGTGTTTAATTTCTAGTGGAAAATGCAGAAATTTCTAAACAGGATTATTTACATTTTTTTCTGGGGGTAAACTTGATTAGCATAAAAATTATTACAGTACTTTTAAAACAATTGCCTATCAGATTGTTCCTATGCATTTAATGTTGAGTCTCATCAGAAGGAGAAATTTGTCTTGCCTATTCAATTCTCTGTTAAGAAAAACCAGGTGAGAAGACCCATATTCTTTAATATCCTGACTGTGCTTTTCCTTGTCACTGCCATGAGCCTTACAACTCTCAGTAGAAGGCAAGAAGGTTGTCTAATTTGAAAGCAAAAGTTTGATTACTTAGTTGTACTGTGCTATCATGAATGCAGCAAGAAATATATTTCATGTGAATTTCAGGCTAATGTTCCTTTAGGACTTACAAGATTATAAACTATGTAATTTAAAGAATTTTTCTATTTGCCAGGTAAATTGACACCCCTATTTGACAGGGGATTGTCACTGTTACTCAAAGTGTGCTTGGAAAGCACAAGCTTTCTAGCATCTGATTGTGGGCAGCAGCATACCATTGAGTAGGTGATTTCAGAGACTAGGAGGGCATGTGATAATCTAAGGAAGTGCATTTTAACAAGACCCCTATGTACATAAAAGTTCGAGAAGCACTTTTTTGGAGTAGAGTAGTTTGAAATGTGAACTCTGGACATGGGTTACCTGGGGTTAACATACCTGCCCCTACAATCACAAGCTGTCAGGGGTAGACAGACTATAGTTGGTCTTCATAATTTGGCCCACTGCCTATTTTTGAATGGCTTGAAACCTAAGAATGATTTGTATAGTTGAAAAGCTTTTTTTAAAGAATTTTTTGACACTTGCCATTATGTAAAGTCATATTTCTGTGTTCATAAATAAAGTTTTATTACAACACAACTACACTTATTCATTTGTGTATTGTCTGTGCCTGCTTTAGTGCTACATCATCAGAGCTGAATAGTTGCCACAAAATCCCTATGGTCTGCAAAGCCAAAAATATTTAGTATTTAGCCCTTTACTGGAAAAAAGTCTTCATTAAATTACTTAACTTCTCTGTCTCAATTTTCTCATCTGTAAAGTGAGGATAATAAACTGGTATATGTGTCATAGAATTGCCATGAGAGAAGAGGCAGCATAGTGTAATGGTTACAAACAGAAATTCCAGAGCCAAACTAAATTTAATCTTGGTCTGCTATTTCATAGCCTTTGGGCTAGGCAAGTTACATAACCTCTCTGTGCCTCAATGTCCTCATATGTAAAATGACGAAAATATACTAGTACCTACTTCCTATGGTTGCTGTGGAAGTAAATGAGTCAACACAGATAAAGGATATCAAATTGTACCTGACATTACTGCTATTAATTTTATTTCTATTGGTAATGGTGTTGTGGTTGTTTTTACCTGCCTCCAGATTATTTTAATTATTAAATAAGATAATTCAGGTGAAGTTTAGGGCCTCTTAATAAATGTTAGCTGTTGTTACTGATTCTGCACATTTTCAGCTAGAAGGTGCTGGTATATCTATGACTCTTAGGTTGGCTGGGGGTTGGAATGCTATTAGAATATAAAGGAGTGAAATGGAAATAATTTGGAAAGGCCTTTCATACACTTAATATAGTATTTATTCCTATATTTAAATGAATTAATGATGAGAACCTTTACTCGACAAAGTAACTGTTAATTAGTAGTGATATCTTTCTGTGACTGTTATATAAATAGGTGAGAATAATTTATTATCAGTGTGTGAGTTTTATGTAACTGTCAGTGTTACAAGGGTTGAATATGTCTGAAAGAGTACCTAATTTTTTGGTGTATATCATTATTTCACAAAGCACCCCATTCTTAATATGTTTTTCGTTTTTGTTTTTAAGAATAAAATGACAAGCCCTTGACTAAAATGCATCAATTCAAAATTATTGGAGTCCAAGGAGATTACTTTTTATTGTATTACATACATTCAAATCACCAAAATTTGATGTTTGGCAAAAAAAAAAAAAGAGTTAATTCATACTTGCAAAGCAGAATAAAAAGGTAGTAATATATCTTGTCGTTGAATTCTTTTGTCTGAATAGTAAGAAAGTGCTTGGCAGAAAGAGCACCTATAAAAAAAAAATGAAGTGCAGTGATTGGAAGATTTTTTGTTATTGTTTTTAAGAGGTAAATACTCAATTCAGTAAACCTAGGAAAAGAGAGAATATTTAAGATAGGGAGTGGGTAAAATAGCATGAGACTTTGGTGGGAAGTCCCTGATGCATTTGAGCTAGTTAAGAGTTAAATTTAATATAATCTATATGATTAATTCTAGAAATAAGTTGATATAGGAAAGAACGGTTATGTAATTTCTCCTACTGCTTAGTTTTCATTATAAACCCATTATAACTTTTAGCAGTAGGAAGAAGTTTTCTGCAATTAGAGGTTAAAAATTATAATAGTTTCCTAAGAAAAGTTGGAGAATGTGTGTGTGTATGTGACTGGTGCATAAATTTGTATAGTTCTAAAGTAGAACATTAAGTTCAACTGCATTTGAATAATCTGCTAGAGTTTAAATTCCATATCCAGTTCCCTTTGTGTCCTATAATTTTGTTAATTTCAGATATTCTTTATTGAATACTATTCAATACTATTGAATATAATTCAGTACCCCCCCAAAAGAGGAGAAAAAGTATGACTTTTCTTAGATTAATCACATTTACAACTCTAACTTAACTTAATATGATACTACCATTTTAAAAGTGTATTATCAATAATCACCTTTTTCGTCTATATATTTAGTGTGTGCCATGAATAATACAATGTCAGTATCTGTTTTATATTGTACATATCTTTAGGCCTGTGCTTGTTTAGATTATTTTTGGAAATTGTTACCAACCATATGCTGCTGATCATTATGCATGTTATTATGATACTATGCCTAATGGAGTCATAAATCAAAATCTTTCATTTAATTCCCATTGACATACTCTGCAATGTCGCATCTACCTAATAAGTCTTTATTGCCCTCTACTGTATCACTTTAGATTTGCTCATCACATTTTTCTCAACTGCTAATTAGAGGCAGTTTCTTAAACTACATTCACTTACAGGGCTGCCATTTTACATAATTCCAGGGGGTCACTTTGCACCTTTTCCCCCCTGGGATGTGCAGTGCACAACCTTCCTGGTAGCCAAGTATTGCCTTCATTGCACAAATATAGAGGGATTCAATTTTAGGTGTTTATCCTTACTCTTTAGAGATGGCTAATTAATTTCCATAAACTAGCTTTTGCATGAGGATCCAGCCTTTAATTACATCACTCAGTTGCTATCAGTCTAGTCGGTATTTATACTGTTTTATTCTGTTCCATTCATAGTTATTCCTGAGCTGCAAGCAGTACTTGGGAATATAAAGGTTTGGACTTCAGAATTTATTCACAAAATGATTAAAATTTTTAACTTTATTTAAATAACAAACTTAAGAGACTTTACTGGGAATGTAAATAATTTTGACATATTTACAGTGCAGTGTTTTCAGTTGTGAAGTTGGCTAGTTATGTAGGTGGCAGCTGTAGGAGTTGTGATAGTCAGTGTATTACAAGCATTTTGTCACTTCTTGACTTCTCTGTATTTTTAACAACTGTAGTAGCAATGCCTTACATTTCTGGAATGTTCCCTTCCCCCACATTATGTCCCAAAGAACTGATTCTTTTTTTTTTTTTTTTCCACTAATTCTCAAGTTGTATGTGATGGGCAGTTGAAAAAAATGGGACAAAGATGAGGAAAAAGATGAAACCCCTGAAAGATGTGGAGCCCCTAGGGGGTTCCTTGCCTTTTCCAGTTTCTAGAAAGCATTCACATTCTTTGTCTCCATTTCTCCTTCTTGCATGTTCAAAGCCAGCAATCTCTATTCTTTAATCCTGTATTACCTTTCTATTGTGGTCATATAACCCCCTGACTCCCATTTCTTCTGCTTTTAAGGATCCTTGGGATTACATTGGGCCCACCCAGATCCATGATAATTTCCCCCTCTGAAGATACTTAATCACATATGCAAAGGCCTTTTTGCTATGTAAGGTAATCTATTCACAAATTCAAGAGATTAGGGGATGGGCATCTTTTAGAGCCATATCCTGTCTCCCACACTCCTCTGATTCCTTCCTCACCTTCATAGCATGGTGGCTAAGAGCATTGGGTTTTAATTCTGATTTAATCAAATTCTACTCAAGTGACTTGTGTAAATACTGCACCTCTTGGAGTTTCAGGTTTCTCATCTGTGAATGAGTTGCTGTCTTTCTTAACATACTGCCTGGAATATAGTAAACAATCAACAACTTAATACTGTTTCTAATAATGGCATTGTCATTAGCATTAGTATTATCATGATCATTGTCTATTTCCTTACTCCTGCATCTTTCACCTTCTTTAGCAGAAGAGCCATGGCTCATTCATCTTTTTTTTTTTTTTTGTGGTGCCTAGGGTGGGGCCCCAAGATAAGTTTTTGAAATCATTCAATAAATAGTGATTGAATTAATCAAGTAAAAGAAACCTGCGCCAATTTCAGACTAACCTATTTTAGACTGTTAGTCCAAGCCACTATTGTACACATTTCAAAGAAATGTTACCTACTAAGCCTTTAATTACCTCCACTTTCATGTTCTATGTTTAGCTAATGTCACTGAAGCTGCACCCTATGTTTCAAATTGGTTTTCTTCCAGCAAATCATGCAGGCGTACATTCTCTTGGATATGACCTTCTAGGTTTCTGAGCCAACTATGTCAAGAATTAGACAATTTAAGGACCCTGAACTTGGTAAAAAAATTCTCAAATCATGCCCGTCTTTTCTAAATTTGTAATAAAGAATGAATTAGAGAAAAGTACTGATAGTATGTTTTTTAATAATGCCCTTCTTTCTTTTCTTTTTGTAGTATTTCGATTACATGTGTAGTAAAAATGTATATTTATACATTAAGTAGTCTGAAGCTGTAGGAAATAAGCCCGTTTTGCTTGTATTGAGTTTCTGAGAGTTCTCATTGTTTCACATTTAATTAATACTCTTGTTTAATTTATATGCATAAAAATGAGACTTTTCAACTTGCCTTTTGTCATCTAGGAAGAAATGGAATTTCTTGATTGCCAGCAGAGTACTACAATTAAATTCATGTATATATAATTTCTTACTGAAATGGAAAGTGTTATTATGTTACAATTTTTTAAAAAAATATTTTATTTATTTATTCATGAGAGACAGAGACACAGGCAGAGGGAGAAGCAGGCTCCATGCAGGGAGCCCAATGCAGGACTCGATCCCAGGACTCCAGGATCAGACCCTGGACTGAAGGCAGCGCTAACCGCTGAACCACCAGGGCTGCCCCAAGTTACAGCTTTTTAAGTATTTTATTTAAATTCAGTTTGCCATATGTTATAATTATTACATGATTATAATATCTTAAATGTCAGCATATTTTTAACCTAAAAATTTTAGAAGTCCAAGTAAAAAGCAGCTTTGGGTAATGTTAGGTAAATTTCCTCAATATTGTGAGGCCTTCCTGAATATTAACTCAGGTACTTTTAAAGCTGTTGTATAACTTGGCAATGTCAGGATGAAGAATGCAAGAGGAGCCCCTAGGAACCTTACCCAGTGTAACGTCATCATTGGGGTGGCTTTGAGCAATTGCTGGAAAACCTCATCATTATATATTTTCTCGGGAAATAGACTCCCTTTAATAATTAAGGATATTATTATTTAATAATAAGGATATTATTATTATTTAATAATTAAGGGGGCGCCTGGGTGACTTAGTCGGTTAAGTGTCTAACTTTGGCTCAGGTCCTGATCCCAGGATCCTGGGATCCAGCCCTATATAGGGCTCCCTGCTCTGTGGGGTGTCTCCTTCTCTCCCTCCCTCTGCTCCTCCCCCTGCTTGTGCGCACTCTCTCTGTCAAATAAATAAAATCTCTTAAAAAATAATTAAAGATTTGTACAAAAAACATACACATTTTGTGTTAGTGTATCTGACATTATTTTGTATCTTATATGTAGTAGACACTAGATAAATATTTATTAGTTGCTTGATTTTGACTTTTTGAGAATTGGTAGTGATGTGTTTGGAATATTAAATAAATCAATGATGATTTAGACAATACAAAATATTATTAAAGTATGTGAGTTGAATTAGGACATGGTTACAAAGAATAATACTTTCAAAAAAGCTCTGATTATTACTAAAATGTTTTATCAAACTGTCTTCTGTTCTTATGATGTTTATGAAAAATGTTCATAATTTATGCTTTTGTTCAAAGCTTTATGAAAAATACCAGCCTCTTACTGACTTTGACTTATGTACTAAGGCTTTCTCTGCTGTATGATTTTTGAGGATGTAATTTAACCTTTCCTACAGTATATATATTAAATATATATTTTCTCACCTATCATACAGTTTTTCTTCCTATTACTAAAGTGACCATATAATTTGTATTCAAATTGAAACACTCGGGAAAGGATATGAACACTGTTAATAATTGTTCCAGGACAACTGGCTTAAACCGGACTGTAGGGGCAAAATGATATGTGCAATCACTACCCTTACAACTGTTTTCATTAAATATGGTAGATACTTACTGAGTACCATTATGTACAAGACATTATACTTCAAGCCAAAGATACAAACATGTTTCTGTACGTATGTATAAAGGATTACATTTCCGTTTTATCAGCCTCTCCTTTACCTCCAACCAGCAGTGTTCTGCTATGGTGGATTTTATTTGTTGTCACTTAATGTATCATCTGACTTAAAATATCTGAACTTCACCAAAGGAGTAGAGTAGAAGAATAATTTCAGTGTCATGAGGGAATATTTGTAATATAATGAGGTGCTGAGGTTAAAGAAAGTATATCTTAAGGGAGGTAGGAGGATGCAGTGTTTAATAAGTATACTGTTCTTTAGGATGAGCCTGGAGGGATGGTTAGAAGGGCAAAAGGAAGAACTCTATGTGGAAAGTACCCCCGGACAGTCTTCCTGGCAAAGAGAAGGCTTGTTTGTCACCATGGCCTGAAGAAGGCACAGGGGAAGGATAAGTCAGATTTGGCATGTTTAGCTTGTATGTGGGGGAAGATGTAGGAGCTACGCCCTTGGCATTCTGGAGGACTCTGTGCCAGCCAGAGGAGTGTATACTTAATGCGACCTGTTTAATATTAAACAAACGATAATGCCCAGCCCTTTGCTTGTCCTGTGTATCCTCCCTGCCTGACACTGACTGGTATGTCTCACTCTGGGGTTAGCATTTATTTTTCTCCATTCCTTTCAAATCTGCTTTCTTGATGCACATGCTCAATACATGAGCATTCCCGATTCCTACTGATACTAAATACAATAGCAACAGATTTTTTTCTTGGCTCAATACTCTGTGGGAGGAGAATCTTGCTTAGATAACTGGCTTTGCTTTCCTGCTTTTCTTTCTTTTCTTTGCTGTCTCCAGTTTATCTTCACTGTTTCATGAGTTTTCTCCCCCTTTACTTTGTATTTTATTTGTTAGTAGAACTGAAATCAGTATGTGAGTGTAGACAAACACTTTCAATTACATGCACACACACACACACCCTAAAGTGAGTATACAGATTTTTTCTTGTCTTACAGACACTTTTTTCATGTTTTATTTAAACAGAATGCGTATTTTAGCCAATACATACAATTAATGTGATGATGTATCTTTTCTTCCCAACCCCCAAAAAAGCTCCTATGAAATCTGTGACATTTCAGAAGTGTGAAAATATTGGTGGTGTGAAATTTTCAGTTTTCAACTCTGTGAAAGAACAGAGGCTTGTTGAGTTATGTGTCACACATTGTCACACTGATTGCTTCTGGCCAGCAAGGAGCAGTGGTGGTAGTGAGAAGCATCAGCTCCAGTGACACATATTTTGAACGTGTGTGATGACCTTGGGCAAGTGCCTCAACTTCTTATGCCCATTCCTTATCCGTAAAATGAGGCTAAGAAGGACATTTTCTGAACTGATTGAGATGATTTACATGAATATTTAGGTCAATGCTTAGCACTTCCTAAGGTATCTGTGTTGTCACCTTTATTTTATGTTACCTCCAGATTTAACAATAAAAAAGCAACTTTAAAAAGTGGAAAACGGTATAAAATAACAGGTGGTTATATCTTAGGAGACACACTAGAGGATCTCAGATGTTCTGGGTCCATTCAGGTTTTTTTTTTTTTTTTGCCATGAGGCTAAAATGAGTATCTAGCAGTTGGTTAATTACGTCTAAATAACTGAAAGGTAGCCACGTGCATGGCGTCTAGCAGGTATCAATGTGTTTTTCTTTCTTTCTTTTTTTTTTGTAAACTAGTATTTTTTTAAGATTTTATTTATTCATGAGAGACACAGAGAGAGGGAGAGAGACAGAGAGGGAGAGGCAGAGACACAGGCAGAGGGAGAAGCAGGCTCCATGCAGGGAGCCTGATGTGGGACTCAATCCCGGGTCTCCAGGATCACGCCCTGGGCTGAAAGCGGTACTAAACTGCTGGGCCACCCGGACTGCCCTCAATGTGTTTTTCCTGAAAATTTAAGCACCACACCTACCCTTGTGAGTTTGCTGCGCCCCTAACGTGCGTTGGGGGCAGTTTGCCCATAATGAAGGTGCTTGCTTGTTCAGCTCTCTAAATGCTCAGCATCTATGATTCAGCAAGTGCCATGTACTGCTAGTTCATGATTTGTCCCTGATCTGTTTAGATGGAGTTATCTCAGAAAACCCTCAGAGGAAAACATAAAAACAAAGCTAGGTCTTCAGGTAGGGTGTTGCTGTCTCTGAAAGCTTCAGAGAATCTAAAGCAAAGTGGGAAGAAAACAAGAGACTCTGTTCCCCAGTGTGTTCACTGTATTGATTGCAGTTGCCCTTAAAACCTAGGAGTGCCTGCTTTTATGACTTTCTGGAGTCAGAAATGCATCAAGCAGAAGCTACCCAAAGGTCACCTGCACCATGATGTGATAAGGGAATGCCAAATGTTTTCTGGTCTTTCCTCCAAGTGCTGGCAACAGGCCACAATGCAGCATTGTCTACTTACGGTCTTCCAGATCTTTCAGTATGTTTTAAACAGCAATTTAAATAGATATTTGGGCTGGTGTAAAAAGCTAAGAAGCTAAGTTTTGGGAAAAGGAAGCATGACCTCACTAAGCCTGTAGGCTCCCAGGCCAATTTCCTCCTCAAGTATCCTATATTAGAAATTCATACTTACCAGGCTGTCTTATCTGTGCTTTAACAAAACCTCACCAGTCCAGAATCCTGAACGACAGTCTAGGTTTATGAAGATATCCTAAAGGTTTTCTATGTTCTGGAAAGATATAGTTACATATGCTGAAGTAGCTGGAGTGGACCTTTGGGATAAGTGACATTTTACATTGAACTAGTATTAAACATAAATCTTTCTAAAGTGCATTAGCAATTGTTTTGCTTCCTTTGGGGCTGTAGTTATAGATGCAAGTGTGGCTGGTGGGGACCTTATGGGTTAAGCAACATTCTACTGCATGACAGTTTAGGGAAAAGCCACTCAGCCTGCAGAGCTGTCAAGCTTGACACCCATCTCATGGCACATTGCCTCCCTCAGGGTCCAGTATGCATCTGTCATACACATACCATCTTGTCTCTTCACATCTGTCCTCCTCTTTCATGTCCTCTCACTCTTTCCCCTTTCCCCATTTTACACACACACTGTTACCACCATATCCAGATCATTTGGGATGCTGTTCTCCCTTCCTGGGATGTCAATATCCTTCTGACCCGTGCCTATTTCTTCTGGGGGCTTAGGATCTGCTGATGGAATACCGAAGCTGTTTTGTTTTGTTTTACATGATAACCTGATATTTATAGTCAGTAGAGACTGAAAGAAAAATGACCCAAGAATGAAGGTCAGTTTAATCGTAGCTCTAGACTAAACCAAACATAGTTTACTTTTAGCTCTATGAGGCAATATAAGCTAGGGTAAGAACATGCTCTTTAAAGCCTGCCCTGTGTATCTGCTATCAAGCACCAGTTCTTCGATCTGATCTCTATAGGATCCTAACTGAGATACTCAACCATCTGAGCCTTATTCCTTACCCATAGAAAGGGCATAATGATACCTACCTTAATAGTCATTATGAGAATTAAATCAGAACATGATGAAAGAATTTGCAGTTATGGAATGAATGAGTCATGGGGATGAGAGGTTAAACATAGGGAATATAATCAATAGTATTGTTATAATGTTTGTATGGTGACAGATGGTGGCTGCACTTTGCGGTGAACATAGCCTAAAGTACAGAGTTGTCGAATCACTGTGTTGTACATTGGAAACTAATGTAACATAGGTAAACTCTACCTCAATTTTTAAAAGGATGTTTGATTAAAAAAAAAGAATTTAGATCTCAGAAATAGTAAACACTGATGGATTGTTATTATTTGCACCATTTCTTCACTGAGGTACCGGAGGATAGGAGGAAGGGAACATACTGCAAGTCATGGCTTGCAAGCAGCAGGACCAGAAGACACCTTCCACCCCCATCTATGCCTTCCACAGCCTTTTTCCTACTGGCTAGTCCAGTGGGCGTCTAGAAGCTGGAGATTTTGAGGCATTGGGTTTTTGCAGTGTTTTGGTTTCAGTGCCCTTTCTCCCCCACACTACCACTAGCACTTAGTGAAATTTTAAGCTGAATATATTGTGTATGGGCTCACTAAAAAACAATGGCTTTTCTTCATTAAAAAGTCTGATGGCCTTTCAGCACACACAGTAGATGTATACTGTGAAAAAGGAACTGAGCCCTGAAAATGATCCAAGTTTGTTTAAAGACTGAAGACAGATACCTATAAAACGTAATTTCTCCCATTTTTATCAGTATCCTGATTTATCCACCTGAAACTACAGCATGCATTCAGTCAATGAATAGGCGCTATCGCTAAATTAGTAAATTTTGAACATGTACTATGTACTATGTGCTATTATGTAGTCATCTTACAGGGCTTTTTAAACATGAATGTGCAAACAAATCATGTGGGCTCATAATAAAATGTCAAGTCTGGTTCACTAGGGCTAGGACGGGACCTAAGACTACATTTCTAATAAGCTCCCAGATGGCACCAGCAACCCATTCTTCTTTTAATTCGCTAACACTTTAGGGGCATTATCTGGTTATTCTCTCATTATTTGACTTATTACTTATATCCCCCAGCAGAAGTTAACTTCTGTAAGAGCATAAACCTTTCTACCTTGATCATCACTGTGTTCCTAGCCCCAGTCATGCCTGAAACATGTAGGTATTCTCTGGGGCAAGCTGGAGCTGGAAGCCGATTTCTCTGTTGATCAGTACTGGCTAATACTTGTGATTCAATAAATGACCAAATGAATATAGGTAATGATAATACACATGGACAACATAATGTTTATATGTTGCTTTTATTATCCTCATAGGATTTTGAGGAATGTGTTATCAACCTCAGGTTATAAATTTTCAGTCACACATATTAAAGTATGAGGGCCAAGAACAATAAAACTTATTAAAATTAGGTAACTTAGTTTTGGAGAAGAGAGAGAACTTGCACTAGTCTTGAAAGAATATGAACACTTGTATTTATATAGACAAAGGAGGAGAGGGAGGTATTCTATTCCATGTAGAGGGAATGTGGTAGGATAATTTTTAAAAGTTTTATCTGAAGTTCTATTCCCCTTGAAATCGTGCCTCCATTTCCAAGCAATTGTCCAGTTCCCTAGTTTTCCCATCATCAGAAATTTTACAATGTGAAAAGCAGACATTATTGGAAGTCTGCTCTTTTTTCCTTTTACAAATCCAAGCTTACTGAAGAGATTATACAATGTATCCTGTGGTAGGATAGAATAGAAAATAGCTCTTTTGAGGACAGCTAGAGGTAAAGATATTATCCCAAGATAGGAAAGAATTCAGTCTGAGCTGAACAGATGATACTGCGAGTATTATTTATTTTTTCTACGTTGTGGTCTCTTCAGTAGTTTGGCAAGAATTATAAAGGGAGCCTATGAAATGGAAATCCACTTGTCAAAATACTTTTAAGATTAAGATATAGTAACATATTTATTAATGCAAAAAATGATATCTAGTAGCATATCAAATAATTTTGATATGGTGTTGAACACGTTTTTAGCTATAAAGTAAAATAAAATATGTCTGCTTTTCATTCATGATGGATTTACAGGTACTGCTAATACTATTGTGGTTTATTGTCTAAATTTGTAATAGAAGGAAATGCTGGATTTTTACTTAGAGGTGATAATAAAGATCTAGTCATTTTTCCCAACCAAGCCTGTGAAAGCCTTGAACATGGACTCCAATTCAGAAGAAAGGCTTGTGTATCACTCCAAGGCAGTGTGAATCAGTCAGGATAGTGGTTCTCACTGTCTTGTCCTTGAACCAGTAGCATCAGTATCACACGGGAACTTGTTAGAAATATGAATTCTTGGGATGCCTGGGTGGCTGAGCGGTTGAGCGTCTGCCTTAGGCTCAGGACGCGATCCCGCTGTCCCGGGACTGAGTCCTGCATCGGGCTCCCCACAGGGAGCCTGCTTCTTCCTCTACCTATATCTCTGCCTCTCTCTGTGTGTGTCTCATGACTAATTAAATAAAATCTTTAAAAAAAAAAGGAAAGAAAGAAAAATATGAGTTCTTGGGTCTGCCTCCCCCTCCAGTCCTACTGAATCAGATACTCTGGAAACAGGGTGAAGCAATCTGTGTTTTAACAAGCCCTCCAGGTGATTCTGATGTCTGCTCAAGTATGAGAAGCACTGGGATAGATTATATTCTAGTAACAAGCTAGCTCTAAATCTCAGTAGTGTAAAGCAACACAGTTTATTTTTCATCCGGGCTTCATCTCCATTGTGATTAGCATGGGCTTGTTCTCCGTTGTTTCCTTACTCTGGGATCATATAGACAGAACAGCCATCATCTCCAACATTACTAGTATAGGACCAGAGGAGAGAAAGAGGATTGGGGGCAGGGGGGTATCTCTCATTGGTGATTAATGAAGGTGTACATGTCGCTACCACTAACAACAAATTGGCCAGAATTAGTCATGTGGCTCCACCCAATGGCTGGAGGACAAGAAGTGCCTGAAAGCTAAGGGAGTTGGTGATGACCAATACGTCATCAAGAGATAGCAAGATCTCAGGAAGGATGACCCAGCAGTGTTCCTAATGGGACTACCACAGCCACACTAATGATTCCCATGATTGCCACAGGCAGTGAAACAGCACAATCACAGGCTTTGAGGGACCCATGCACCCTGCGACAGTGGATAGACTAATGTGTTCTGTGCCATCTGTGACAACGGTAAACCAGTATAGACCAATGACTGCAGTGGGCAGAGGGGTGGCGGTGCTTCATTTTGCTTTGGTGATGATTAGGACCCTGAGATTTTTGCACAATTCTGGGCGAGGGAAGAAAGTACGAATGTGACTGGGCTTGAGTTTGCTGCCACAGAATGCCCCGTGTTAGATTTAAGTTGTTTAAACAAAAGTGGTATTTCGGACACACCAGAGTTTGTGAATAAGTTTTATATCCACTAGATCTGTCATCTGTGTAAAATGCACTAGTTCATGACAAAACACAGGACATTTTAAAGGGAGATGACTTAAATGTTTTTGATGATGATAAAATAAACTCTTGGAATACTTCAGCACTGACTCAATTGACATATTGACTTAAAAACAACATTGGACCTATAATCTTTCTAAATTGATAATGGGACTCAGTTAATGGAGTAATATGAGTCATTGGCACTTAATCATTTCTTTGTGATTGTGACAGGCAATTCTTTCTCTTCTATTAGAAGATTTCACACACGTTCAACTAGGCTTTTTCTATAATACTCTCTGCCTGCCTTGCTTTTATCTAAACATAAAATATTAGCTGTGAAATAATGCAGAAGTAGTCACAATTAAAGTGTCTTGTAAAAAAATCTGGCTCTTGGGTGAAGATTTCATGACTCAAAACTCTTGGAAATATCTCCTGGAGTCTCAGTCTCTATGCTACCATAAATGTGTATTTGATGAAATTTGAAATCTGCAACTAAAATGTTGACATTTGTATTTGGTAACCCTAATTTTTTTTAGTTGCATTGTAATGCCCCAGTGCGTAATTAAATCCTTCCCCCAGTATACTCACATCTTAAGCCATATGATGTGTGTGTATGCATGTGTGTGTGTGTGTGTGTGTGTGTGTGTGTGTGTGTTAATTACATGACACATCTTGGGACTTCTAGAATGTCACTTAGAAAACTTTTTCAAAAATGCTTGGAGTTTTTTTTTTCCCCAGGATGGTTTCATTGCCATTAGTTTGCTTCATCATCTTGGCAAAGAACCAACTGATGCAGGTTTTAAACCTTTGGCTAGAAAATGAATAGATATTTTTAAAGTTTGTAGTGTCCTGTTTTCTTTGACAACTATAATTTTGCCCAGGAGGTGATTACCAGGATAACTACTTGTTAATTATTACTTTTGCTTTGGGCTAATATTTATCCTCATGAAAAATGTTATTATTTCTTATGGTCTTTTTTGATGACTAGTCAGTTTGGACATCCTAAGTCAGAAAAGAAAAGTGTACATTTAATATAAAATATATGTACTTTATTTTCTCCCCATGCTGTGACCTAAACCTTTGTGTAATGTGGTTTTGCTTTCTTTTCATTCTAGGTTGTCCTTAAATAAGTAGATTCTGCTTATGCTTATAGAGTTTTCCCCTTCAAGCTTATGTGATACTTTGCTTCTAATGTGTAAGAAAGATGAAAATATACAAAGAACCTATCCCTATCTTAAAAATTGCTACTCACCTTAATCAGCTGAATGCATAATCTGAATCATGAACAATCTTAAGAATTTTCTCTCTTTATACTTGATTCTTAAATGGTAAGTGGAATCTTATTCTACATTTTGTGTTGGGTGAGAAAGGCTACCCTGATAAATAATTAGTCATATGTTTAATGAAACAAAGCAATATTTGGGTTTGGACTCCAGCAATATCCTTGAAGTTAAATAGGACAGTATGTGGTTAAAAAAAATGTTCTTCCTCTAAAATTCTGACCTTGTTCACTATCTTAGAGTGACTTGCAATTTCAAATCATTGTCTGAATAATAAAGCAGCATTTTTGTTGCCTGTGACATTGTGGAATGAATGCTAAATGTGTAGTCATTGAGCTTTTATTTGCTTACCGTGACAAAGCCCAATGACCCAAGAATCACAAGTGACTACTAATATCTAGCTATTGACTGTAGTGCTCTATAGATTCTTATGATGCAAATTGTCTTCTTGTGTAGACTACTTACAGGAGCTTCTGAGAAATTTCCAAAGTGATAAGTATAGTCATCAAGGAGAAACACAGTAGACACCGTACATGAAGTGCTACATTGCAGATTTTAGTCTTTTTCCTGCGTAAAGAATCTCTGTAGAGAAGATGTCATATTTAAGTATTAGAAAGCATATGTTTCCTTCTAGTTAAAAATCTTGGGATCCCTGGGTGGCTCAGCGGTTTAGCGCCTGCCTTTGGCCCAGGACACGATCCTGGAGTCCTGGGATCGAGTCCCACGCCGGGCTCCCGGCATGGAACCTGCTTCTCCCTCCTCCTGTGTCTCTGCCTCTCTCTATATATATCTATCATAAATAAATAAATCTTTAAAAAAAATCTCTCCAGGTGAATTGTCATTTTTAAGTGATAGAAAGTGTGTAGTGTTTCCTTCTTAGTTAATGCAGAATGAGATATTCGAGTGTGTAACAAAATTACTATACCAGCTAAAACTCTGTTCTAAGCACTGGTGATCTGTCAGTAAACAAGGCAGACAAGTTTCCAGCTCTCACATCATTAATGAAGAGGTGTTAGGGACTACAGATAATTCACAAGAAAACATATCAATGATAAATGGTCTGAAAAAATGCAAATCAAATAGGATGATGGGGGAAGTTGACAACTTTAGGTTAGGCCATCATGGAATGTCTTTCTAAAAGGAGACTGTTGAGACCTGGGTGACAAGGAGCCAGGCAGGTGACTTTCGAAGGAAGGTATCAAGAGCAGGGAACTTACAGTACAAAAGGTTTGAGGTTCAGACGGTTTCTAGGAACAGAAAGGAGAGATGGACAGAGCAGAAAGTGTAAGGAAGAGCAGAGATGAGGCCAATGAAGTAGGCAGGAGATGTGGGATCCTGCACGACATGGAGTTTAAATCTACTCCAAGAAGATGTTATTGAAGGAACACTTTGCTCTTGGTGTAGACAATAGATTTAGTGAGAGCAGGTGTGCAATCAATAGGAGGAGACCATGGTGGCCTCCAAAGGAGGAATAATGGTGGGCCAGCTTAGTGTAATAGTTGGAATACTCTTTTCAGGACCCTCCAAATAACCCTTGTTCTGAAATGCCTCCTACCTCTGGAAAATAAAAATCTTATTTACTGAACACCTTATGCTTCAACGCAAAAAGGGAAGGATAGCCTACTTCCCCCACAGCTGTTTCCCATCCCACAGCTTGAGGCTTTCAGTACCCTTTTCTCCACATGGAGATTATTTTGAACCATCCAACCATTTGTTTTAATCAAATTGTGTACATGTAGAATATTATTCTTAAGCTCTAACATAACACCACAGACACAAAGATTAACTTCAACTGACTAAGGAAGTATCAACTCCTAGGAAGTTAAGACAATATTTATAAATATATGAACTACAGTACTTTGGGGTTGAGCTGTGACTTGCAGGATATGATTTACTAACAAAGACATCATCAAGCTGGATATGTTTCTTTATACAAGATTCATGGGTGCTGAAGCATTATTTTTAAAAAGCTGTGCTTTGGGAAACCAATTTAAGGGTTCATATCAGGCATTATAGGCAGGGCCAGCTTCATGGGTGTGCAACCTGTGCAACTGCACAGGGCCTGTACTTAAAAGGGTCCCACACTTGGTTTAATGCTCTGGTATCACTATCTTGAATTCTTAATTTTTTTAACAAGGGGTCTTGCATTTTCATTTTGCACCGGGAATCACAAATTATGTAGCCAGTCCTGAATGCAGGATGTGGAAAATTGTATGAAAGTCTGTCCCTTTGCTATAGGCATAGAGAGAGGCAGGGGTGGAATGGATTTGAATAAAGGGAATCTTAATGAAGATTCATTAAATTCATTGCCTGTAGAAATTTGAGATCATTCAATCTAGTGGATTTCAAGTGCCTATGTGCAGTCACAGTCTGATTTTTACCTATCCATGGCAAAATAAGCATGAATGATGATGTTTGTAAAGCTAACTCTACCCAAATAAAAGCTCTGCTCTTTATTGTACAATTAGATTAGTTTTGCCATTTTTGGTCTAACATATCATTTCTTTTTTTGGTAATATTTGGTAATAGAAGCTTTAAAAAAAAAGCATTTCTGTAGAATAAAACTTGATCACCTCATTTCAGTACAAAGCTTCTTGATAAACCAAACAAAAACAAAATTCCTCCATCCCATCCCTCCCTTCTGCTTTACTTTTTCCTCTTTTTTTGTAATCCCAAATTCACTTTCCTGTTATTCTAATTGTTCTCAATAGCAATGACTCACAGTTCACAAATACTTGAACCTAATTTCTTACAGTTAAAATAAAAACAGAAATAAATACACATGAATTTTAGAACTTCTTATAGGCAAATTCAAAGTTGGAGAGGAATTACCTTCTTGTAACCAGAGCACATGTTATTTTCTATAATTTTGTTTTTTTTTAAATCCACTCCTTTAAAAAAAAAAGATTTATTTATTTTAGAAAGAGAGAGCAGGGAAGTGGGGCAGAGAGAATCTCAAGCAGGCCCTGTCTCACGATGATTTGAGCCAGAATCAAGAGTCGGACACTCAAACCATCTGAGCCACCCAGGTGCCCAAATCCATTCCTTTTTGTGTCCTAAATGGATATAAAAATGGTTGCTATCCATTTCCTTTTTGTCTTTGTATCCCCAGCACTTAGCATAGTGTATCAAACTCAATAAGCCTTCAGGGAACAGTATCTATCTAACAGATAGCTAGTAATTGAAAAAAATATGTAAGTGATTTTTAATTAGAAATGTTGCTGAAATAGAGGGATGTCCCATTCTGCCAGCACCTATTTTGGTAGTTCCAACTTTCTTTTAGCCAGAGAGCAATGACCTCAAGAAAGATTAATAAAAATGCATTAGATTTGTAACAGGAAGTTAAAATTAGACAGTTAGTCTGTTTCAGCTGCAACTGAGAAAGCATCTGTTACTCCATTTCAGAATGAGGTGTGAGCCCATCAAGTCAAGATTTGAAAAGCTGATGACCAGGAACTGGTTTGTGACTTAGCTGACCACCTCCCTCCATGCAATACAAAAGTTCGGAGACAAGGATAGGATTTTCTAAGAGAGTTGCTGGTGTTCTGGGAATCCTGTTGTATCTTTGCTCCCCAGAAACAAGTGAGAGAGGCCTGTACTTAACCTCAAATCTATGTATGGGACTTTACTGAGACAAACCAGAGAAGCTGGGGTATATAATGTGTTAGACTTTGGACCCTGAGAAATCAAAAAAGAATAGGAATGACAGCTGTCTGGAAAATCAGAGGAGGGAATGCAAAGAGCTGCCACTTCGTGGGTCTGCTGAGACCCATAGGGCAAAGGCATCTTGCTTCTTGTTGCAAGATGTGGCCATACAAAAGAGATCTGGCCCCAAAGAGTCATATCTTATCCAAGAGGGATAAGGAGAGGGGTGACCCCAGCAGAAATGACCTGTGTACACAGTGGCTGGGGAAGGACCCATTAGTCACCAGTTGAAAAAGTTACATTTACCCAAAGAGAGGAAATAGATGAGAGATCGCCAGTGAGGAATGGACTACAAAGAACCCATTATATATGCCACCTAACAAAAGAATGAGTAGACTTTAAACATTTAACAAAATGCAGAGTGCTGATGCCAGCAGGTAGATCCCTGGAGTCTAGTATAGTGCCTTGAACACACAAAGGAATCACCAGATATTTGGTGAACACAAAGATGTGTAGCCTTGTTAAGGCAAATATTGCAGGGATGATTACCAGCATTGCACAGATGAGAATGATGAGGTTCAGGTGAAGTGTCTTGTGTCAGATTTTATTTCTAGTAATGGCAAAATCTAGTCCAGAACACTGCTCTTAAAAAGAACCCAGAACAACACTGTACTACCATTATCTTATTTGTGATAGAAAGCAAATAAGTGTTCATAAGAAGGCTTCAGAGCAGTCCTTCCTGTGGTGTTTGTATGTACCAGATTTTTCAGTTTTCCCTTAGAAGGAGGTAAGCCTTTAATGGTGGCTTAGATACTATTCTGTAAATATTTTATATACCTTTTCGGTTTTAAACACCAACGCTGGCATTTGGATTGAACTTTTTTAGAAAGTTGAAGTGAATGTCAGTTCTGACGTTTTCTATTAAGAATGGAAAAGCAATCATTAAAAAAAAAAAAGAAAAGCAATCATAAAAATTGTTTTTTTAAACATTTCTGTGAAAAGTAAGTTTGTGAAACAAATGAGTTTGTTTGGGCTTCTACAGCCTTAAAACCTAAAGTTTCTGGCAGTCTTCACACTTTCTTTTCCTTAACTTTGCATTTATAGTTTAAAGTCTTTGCTTTCCTGCAACCTCAACAGTCCTGAAACATTCCTTAGCTGCATAGCCCTGGGTTGGCAGGACATGTTGGCTGGTCCAAGCTCTGTTAGCAAATGTATTCTACAAGGAACTGATTTATATGCTAGCAGGAAGGGCCAACAAAGGTCAATATTTATACTTCAGAACCATCTAAATAAAACACTGGCCTAAGGTTTAGTAGAGAGTAAAGTTTTATTATATTGTAAGAGTTTACAATTGAGAAAGCAGAGGGTGCATGGGTGACTCAGTGGTTGAGTGTCTACCTTCCACTCAGATCGTGATCCTGGTGTCCTGGGATCGGGTTCTGCATTGGGAGCCTGCTTCTCCCTCTGCCTATGTCTCTGCCTCTCTTTGTGTCTCTCATGAATACATAAAATCCTAAAAAAGAAAAAAAAAAAAAAACAGGACAACTTTTGGTCCCTGTCATCAAGCTGTTTTTTTAAAGAAGTCCTTGTTTGTGGTGACTGGGGGTTCTGTGCCCAAAACAATCTTGGCATAGCCTATTTTGTTGTGCCTCCATTGTAGGTAGCAGATGAGCAGCCTGGATGCTATGCTGGTACCCACCCTTGCCTAGGTGGATTTGCTTGCACCTCACAGCAACTGCCCGGGACCTAAGTATCAGCATCACTAAGCCCTCCTCCACAATGTGTTTTCCTTGGGGCTCGACCCAGCATCACTGTAGCACACCTGTGTGTCACTAACCTTTCTTTTTGTGCTATGAAAAAAAACTGCTATAAACTTTAGAAGTAGTCACTGTATGTTATACAAGCATTTGTGGACATGTAAAATAGAAGTTATATAATGCTTCTGTTTTAAAAAAAAAAGATTTGAAAGCCTTCCAATCTAAAATATAGATTGCTATGTTTTGCCATCATCAGATTTTATTTCTTTTTCTTTAATGAGTTGACTGAATACACTGTTTTAAATAAGGAGTTCCGTAGGAATTTCTCTTGGCCCTTGATAAGATTATATATTAACATATTTATAGGGTTTTTTCCCCACTGCCTTTTTTTTCCCCTGGCTTCGTTAATATTTTGCTTCTCTGCATCCAATCTCTTTTATTTTTCTCCTAATGTAATTTACCACCTGTAGAAGTATGAGACCTGGAAAATGTAATAGCGAAATGCCCATTAGGACAAACCAGTGTAGCAACACATGTTTTTTTGTTTGTTTGTTTGGTTTTTGGTTTTTTGGAACACATGTTTAAAAGGATCTTCTAGTCTAAGCCTATTTGAGATCATGTATTCAACCATAATTTTTAGCTTTAAAATTACTTCAGGTCATCAATAAGGAGACAGTGCTCTTTTCACATAACCGTTGTAAATTTTGTGGGGGTTTTTTTCTTTTCATTTCTTTTCTTTTCTTTTCTTTTCTTTTTTTTTTTTTTTTGGAACTTGTGTTTTATAACCAAAGAGATATGACTGTAATTTCTTAAGAAAGATTTGGAACATTGTGATTGAGCCAAACTACAAATGAAAGAAAATGGAAAAAGTAAACATAGACTCATTACCCCTGGTCTTTTGAATGAAGACATGTGTGGAATCTATGTGAAGAGATCATGTATTCACTTATTTGTTCATGTAGTAAATATTTTTAGTGTACATAAAATTTGCAAACCATTGTGCTCCATGCATAAAGGGATTGTGTTTTTAGCCCCACCAGCGTAAATAGTGAAGTGAGAGAGGCAGAACAAAGTGAACATGGACAATATATTATTAGACATTGTGAGAAGCAGATGAGCAGAGTGCAAAGGAATAATTGGGGACTGAGTGGGAGTGGGGAGCAGGAAATGAGAACTACCTACCTAGCATCATGGGTGATGGTTTTTCTAAGGAGATTAAAAAATAAGAAGGAACCAACAATTCAAATAGCATTCTAGCTGAAGGGAATAACATGTGCAAGGGTAGTGAGAATGGAAGAAGCTTGACATATTTGGGAACCTTGAAGGATACCAGAATGATGAGAGCATGAATGAGCAAGAAATAGACTAGCCCAAAGTGAAGTAGGAGATAGACACATGTGGGACCCGATGGGCCATAGAAAGAAGCTAAGAAATTTATCCAGCCACAGTGGGAAGCTATTCAATTATTTGAAGGAAAAAGATCTATTTCTGTTATGCTTAAAAATGCTTGTTCTGGCTGCTGTAAGAAGAATAGGTAGTGGGAGAGGAAAGTCTTAAGTAGGAGACCAAAATGGAGGCTTTGGCAGGAACCCAGAAGGGGGATGACTGAAGTGGTGGTAGTGGAGATGGAGAGAAGTGGAGAGATTCAATATAGAACTTGAAGGCAGAATAAAGAGAACTTGTCGGTGATTTGGAACTGGAGAGTATTGCAAAGCAAGGGATCAACTATAATTTCCGAGTTTCTACCTTAAGGGACTGCATGGAGGGTGGTGCCACTTACAGAGATAGAGAAGGTGAGAAGAAAAGTTGGGGTGAGTTTAGGAATCGAGAATTCATTTAGGGACATGTTAATTTTAAGATGTGCCACAGGTAATGGCTAATGCCAAGAAGCTAGCTATGTATTTAAGTTTGCAGTTCCGAGGAAGGTTTGGGCTGGAGGTAAAATATGGGAATTTTCAGGGGTACCTAGGTAGCTCAGTTGGTTAATTAAGCATCTGCCTTCAGCCCGGGTTAAGGTCTCAGAGTCCCCACATTGGGCTTCTTGCTCAGAGGGGAGTCTGCTTCTCCATTTCCCTTTTCCCTTCCCCCCACTCCACTCTTGCTCATGTTTGCTCACTCTCTCTCTCTTGCAAATAAATTTTAAAAATGCAGAGTTTTCATTATATAAATATTACACTTCAAGGGAATGGATGAGAATATCTAGGCAGATTGTGAAGATAGAGCAGAGGGTGGTCCAACTCAGGCCTGGATAACACAAAATTTAGGATTGAATAGGAGGAAAAAAGAGACTCTTCAAGGAATAGTGAAAAAGGAATATTAGAAGAATTGTGTATCAGGAAATCTAAGCAAGAATGTTCCAAGATAGAGGGACTGAGTATGTATATGTACCAGAATGCATCACACTGAATATTTATATGGATAGTGTTATATTATCCTTTTAAAAACCCTTTGAGATAAGTATTGTTATTAAACCTACTTTACCCATTTTAGAGAGAGTTAAAGTAATTTGTGCAAGATTCTATATTAAGGAGCCATGTTTGAGAGCCAGGCATTCTAACTTGAATCCATGTCCTTAACCTCTGTGCCATCCACCTCTGCAAATATATCCCACAACCAAGGTTAAAAGAAATGAAAACCAAAAAGTCACTTCGAATTTGACCCCATGAAGTGACTGCATACCTACGCTACACGTGTCATTTTCTGAAAGTGGTGGGTGCAAAGCAGAGAGTGTTGCACTGTGAATGGGAGATGATGCTGAGTGCTGTAAAGGGGAGCAGAAAAGGTAAGAAATGAGATGGTAGCTTTAGAAAGAAAAGGACTTGAAGGAACAGGAGCTATTAGCCCCTGGTTAAATGCTGGTGGGAAGGATTTAGCAAAGTGGGTGCAAGATCAATGACCAGAATGGGAAGCAGGTAACCGGGGAGTAAAGCCTTGAGAAAGTGACCTAGGAGGAACATCTCCCTTCCTTTGGGCAGCAAAAAAGACATTTCCTTGTTTTCTGAAGGATTTAAAAGAGAGCTTTGACTGTCTATACCTATGCCAACCCCAAAGGAAGAATGACGTCTCAGACTGTGGCCCAGTTTCCTCTGCCTCCTCTCTTTGGGACCTGATGCCTATTGTATTCTCTAAAGTCCTGCTGCGCATGTGTCAGCCTCACCAGGTCATTGCTTCTCCAAGCTTCCCACTTGTGATGGGGTCCCTGACACCTGTACCTGTTCCTCAGTTGGTTCAAGATTCACAGAAGGAAGAAAGTGGTTAGTACATTAAAGCCTCAAATATAGAGAGAGGATATAGGTGGAATCAGAGAACATGTGGGGAGATAGGCTTTAAAAGGAAAAGGACCACAATCTTTTCTGTAACAGGCAATAGTGGGGAAAGATAAATGTAGGTTTACTGACTTGCCATTGGGAAGAGGACAGTGATTTCTTTAATGTAATTTTAAATATTATATAATATGTTTATCTGAAGAAACTCCATTGTACTGAGGGCCCTACTTAGCCTTCATGAATTAAATTACTATTATCTGAACAGAAGAAACCTATAACAGATACCCCAGTGATTTTCAAATTGGGGAAGAGCACATGGCATGTCCTCCTATCCAGGGTGGCTGATCAGAATCTAAATAGGGCAGTTTCCAAAAAAATCATTTGCAATCAATAATACAATCAACAATGCAATCTTACATTTAAAAACCATAAAGCATCATTTCCAATTGAAAACATTTATGATGACTTATGGATTTTTATATATATACCAGAGGATGATTTAATTTAGAGACGTAAAGAGGGTCTCTGGATGGCGAAGTCACTTAAGCATCCACTTCTTGGTTTCTGTGCAGGCCTTGATCCCAAGGTCATGAGATAGAGCATTGCTGAGGTTCCATGATCAGTGCAGAGTCTGCTAAAGATTCATTCTCCCTCTGCCCCTACCCACCATGCACTCAGTCATGCTCTCCTCCACTCCCCCTAAAATAAATAAATCTTTAAAAAAAAAAGAGAGATAGTTGAAGCAATGGATTAACCAGAGTGATGTTTTCCATCAAGATCCTGGAATTAATATGTAAACACAAAACCTGCATTTTTCTATATATTCATTTCCTGATTCTCTTATCTTCATTTGGGGAAATTAAGATGGGAGATTGTTGTACTGCATTGGCATTTTAACTATAAACCATTGGGCTTTGGCCCAGAATATCATTACCTACAGAAGCTATCTTGATTAAGTTCAGGGTTGCCTTATGTTGTACGTAAGCAAAACTACATTTTAATCAACTAGTCCATATGTTTCATACGGATAGTCTGTAATAGGCCTTGTTGAAAATTAGATTCCTTTAATCAGCAATGTTGGATAGAAGCCTAAGTCTTAAGATAGTCTTGTTTATTCTGATTTCTTCTTCCTAAAATGAATAAACAGAATGCATTCAGTGTGGCAACAGCATGTTACAAAATCATTTCATCAAAGGTAATAAAATTAAATTTCATGTCTGTGAGTTATTGTAGAGGACTATTTAACATTTACTAGAATTTGATTTCCCAATCCTTCAAGCCCTAATCTTTGGATTTGCATAATATGTTTGTACTTTCAGGATTTTCCAGTTGAAAGGCTTTGAAGTTCCAAGGCAAAAACTGAAATAAATTGGAAATTTGTGTAATTTCAAGGTGAATGCTTGTAAGATAGTGGTATAATTGGAAAGTACATGGAAGGGGAAACTGGTGAAAATGTTACTGTTATTAACTTAGTGCTTTGAAATTTCATAGTATAAAGATAATATTCAAAATTCTAGATGAGTGCTCCAAAAATATTAAGTAGATATTTCTAATGTTTCATCTTTAGGTTGCTTAAAATCAGTAGATCCTGAACTTGAACCCATTCCTTTGATTCCAGAGTCCTTGCTCATTTCTCTCCTAAATGCCACCATTTTTTCCCTACCATTTTAATGCCACCACTAAAAAGTTTTGTGTAAAGATATCAATTTATTAAAGTACAGAGTGTTTCCTTACAAATTACAAGACTGGATTTAGTGAATAAAGAATTTAAATATTGTTCACATTGGTCATAGTATTGATAATGGAGATTTTGAAACTTACTTTCTTTTACTATATTCAAAAACACATTCCCGTTAGTGGGGTGGGAAGAAGGCTATGTTAAATGAATATATTAAATTGATCATTGTATTTCTCCCAAACTGTCCAAAGTCTTTGTTTATTTTCATAGATTTTTATATGTGAACTTGCTTGTTTTTGTATTATTTCTTGTGGTCTTTTTTTCTACATGATGAGACCATTCGTTCATTCAATATTCTATTTACTTATTGCCTACTATATGCCAAGAGCCGTGCTAAATCCTAGAAATAAACTGATGAACAGACTAGAATTTCTGTGAATGTAGGAAGTAAGTTAATCTGGTAGTAAGGACTTCTAACAGAAAGTGCTTCTTTCATAACTCTCATCTCATGGCTGGTGTAAATGTCGGGATATAAATAAACCAGTTGACAAATTTGGAGGATTTGGATGTCTTTTTCCTGAAAGATCAATAAGAAATGTTCACCTTATATGTTAGGTTATTAAACTGAGGAGAGACAGATTGATTTGGGGTTTTATTTCTAGTATTTTTAACATAAAATTAGGTATAATAGCAACGAATTCACGTATGCTTCTATGTAACTCATGTTATATACAGTGGTCTTGCCCTTCACAGAGTTGAATTCGATTGCATTTAGCAATAGAATTAATAGCAAACCATTCCTATATATCATTGCACTTGTGGCTTAAATCTTGAATTTCCTGTTCTCTGTATTTCCAAATGGAAAATTTGGAAATTTCTTAGGATGCATTCAAGGCTAGAAACATGTCTTTATCTTATGGGCACAACAATTATAAAGCAGACTGTGATTGGCATAGTCTATATCTTAATGGATTCATTTTTTGTTTTAATGCATAGATATCCAATCTGTCATTTTTTCCAGTGGACTTCTGAATATGCTTGGCTTTTTGCTGATTGTGTGGTCTGTTTTTAGCTGCTGATTTTTAGTCAGACTATACCGGAGGGGTAACAAAAGGCCTTAATTTTGAAATGTGAAATTTTTTTAGTCATTTGCTCTCAAAAGCTCTGAGTGACTTGAGATTTTTGCAGCAGCCACAGTATCCAACTTGGAAAAATCTGCATTCTCAGCAGCTTTACTACTTTAAAAAATATCCTTACACTAGCTCTTTTAAGAAGCAGGAGACAGCTTTGCTAACAGTAATGAGTTGTGCAAACCACAGATGGTCTTCTTGCTGGAAATTACTGGAAAGGACTACAAAATGTTGGGTTTAGGGGCACAGCCATTTACATACATCCGTGTATATATGTATACATGCACATTTTGTTAGTATACAACGAATTAATGTGGCAACGAATGAATTTGTATAGCTAGTACTGGACCTGTAGATTTCTGGGATTTTTCTAAGTGCTTTCATGTAAGTTAACACATTTTATGCCCACAATAACTCTTGTGGGTAAAATAGGCAGATAGCATGAATAGCACCATTATGGGTAAGTAAATAAGAGGTCTAGAAAGTCCAATATGATACTACCTTATAGGTTCATTGTGATCAGTAAATGAAATAATGTATATGGGGCCTGTGCCCTGTATATTATAAATGCTCATTGACTATGTTTGCTTGTGTTTTTGTTTAAAGCAAGTAATAGTCACTACATACTAAGTATTTTAAGTGTTTTTATAAATGTTAATAACTTAATCATTATGCCAATTTTATGACACAGGTGTTATTAATACCTCCATTTTACATATGAAAGGGCCAAGGCAAGGAGAGGTTAAGAAAATTGCCCAAGGTTACAAGCTAGTACATATCAGATTAGGGATTTACTTATTTATTTATTTTAAAGATTTTATTTATTTATTTGTGAGAGATACTGAGAGAGGCAGAGGGAGGAGAAGCAAGCTCCATGCAAGGAGTCTGATGCAGGACTCGATCCCAAGACTCCAGGATCACACCCTGAATCAAAGGCAGATGCTCAACCACTGAGCCACCCCGGCATCCCAGATTAAGGATTTAAATCCAGTGAACCTGGCCCCATTTCCATAGTCTGAACCACTCTGCTATTTCTGGAAGCGCAGAGTCAAGTCTATGCAAATACGGCATTTATATTCTGTTGTTATACCACTTCAAATTCCTCTGATCAAGGGAATACTCTCATTATACTATAGTAGATTTTCTCAACTGTTGCCACCATATTCCAGGGCATACTAAGACTTTACCAGGTGTATAGTAGAACATTCATTTTTTTCAGATAGCTACAGAACTCAGAAATATATCCAGTTAGTTCTAATAAAGGCACAGTTTGAATTCCATTTGATGGAAGATGTAATTCCAGGGTAGAATGCAAACTAACTGAAACCATTTTTTTTCCTTATGAATTTAAATCACAGCAGGATATAGTTTAAGCTTAAGTAGTATTTAGATAAACTAACAAAACTATTATGAGTTGCAGAGCATGGCAGACAAAGAAAGGTGACAAGCACTGCTTGGCTATGACTTGAAGGTGATAGAAGGCTAGTGATAGTAGATGAAAACCCTACAACTCTACAATGTGAGAGAAAAAGGAAAGGAATGACCAAAAGAGTATGGCAAGTAATAGACAATAGTAATAAAGAGCTAAAGGAAAGAAGCTTAGAGAAGGTGCCTCCATGGGCAAAGCTACTGAAATAGAGAATTGACCCAGAACTTTGGGAGCAGTCCTCTAAGGTTGGCCTCATAAAACCACATTCAGTCATTGTTGATCCAAGCCCTGAGCTTTGGGGTGTCCATTAACTCATTTAAGCCAAAAGGTGTATGCTTTCTACTCAGTGATTTGGAAAATACGTGGAAGATTTCTCATGTTTCTAGTAAAGTAGAAATAAATCATGTAAGAATAAAATTTAGTTGATTCCTATGAGGGTAATCCCATTTAAATTGGTTGGTATTGGAAGTTTTCTGCCACTTATTTTTTTCTCTAGTGCCTGTGACCACACTTCATCTTTGGCCTGCAGGGCTTCCCTTGCTCCTTGGAGAGCTAGTTGAAATTGGCATGAATCCTATTTTTACGGAATAGGAATGTCAAAGCCTTCCTCATACTTCCTTTCAAGTTTTTGTCCTTCTCATAGTTCTCTGGTCTTCACCTCTGCTTATGAGTTTGCTGTTTTAAGTCAACTCACACAGATTTAAAAAAATAGATGCACTGGTGAACTATTCAATGGATTCAGTTGTTTTCCAAAAGATTTAGGGACCCTCACAGGAGAGACACCACATTGTACACCACACAGAGGACTCCCATGTAGCTTAACCTTTATCCTCTGCTCCTTCTCCCAAATCCATGTTGCTGAATAGGGGAGACCCCTACAGCCCCTGAACTAGTATAACAGCTAAGGATCCCAAGAAGCTGTTCTAATTTCCACAGCATCCCTTGGAAGTTGGAAGAACAGAATTATGTCCTCCCTGACATCCTTTCACAAAGAGAGTAGAATGTACATCAATTGGGAACATCCTGTGTAGGTGCTATGCTAGCACTTTGGTGGAGGGTGTTTACTTAATCCACAGAACTTTCTGGGTGTGTTTTGTCTTATTCCCATTTTATAGATGAGAAAACGGAGTCTCAGAAAACTGTCCATGCTAACATTGTTACCATGCTGAAAAAAGGTGTTGGAATACACGTGGAGAAGAGAAGAGTAGTTCTTTTCTGCTCAAACACAGAGGAACAAGAAAGGGCAAAGATTATGAAATTCTAGATAGTCTGCCTAGTGAAGCAATGCCAAAAGAAATGGCTCCTTTTAACTCATTTCCTTTTCTCCATCCAAGATCTCAGCACTCATTTTCCTTTGGAAATGCAAAGGCACAGTGGTGCCTATTAAGAGATGGTTTTTGTCTCTATTTGTAATGTTTAATATCAATGAATATTTTATCCCATGTACACCTACATATTGCATTATACAATTTGCCTTTGTTTAACATGTCTAATTAAGAACATTGTTTAAAAATTGAGAAAGACCTCCCTTCATGAAATTTGGAAATTGAAGGTAACAGTTTGCACGTTTCCTTGCCAATCATAGTAGTCATTTTTAGAATCTTTAAAGGGATAATTCAGTTACCCACACAGTTCTGCTTTCTAAAAACATGCAAAAACATCTTTTCTTAAGTAAGCCAGCAAAGCTACTTGCAATGTTCCACACTCCAGCAACAGCAGTGAAAACACGACACCCTTCAAGTAATAATTGGGAAGACTATCTGGTAAAGAAGGGCAGAAGGAACAGGAAACATATCACAGGGCTATTTTCTGCTTGCCTTTGGCCTTTGGAGCCCAAAACTATCTCCTTTGCTCATTCCAAAGAGGCTAATGAAAAGAACTTGTGGGACACTTAGACATTTTAAGTGATGTAGAACTTCATCAGTTGTGTATCTAGCACTGTCTCAAATATAAGCTGGCATTGCTGATAGGCTATATTATGAGACTTTAATGCCTCAATTCTGAAACAGTTTCTGGTGATAAAAAATAGTCTCTATGAATTTGAGGTAAAACTTGTCACACTTAGATTTTGAAAATAATCTTTTTTGGGGAACTAGAGAGTAACTGGCTTTCCTTTTGTAAAAATTAGCACCTTGCCCTTAAATTTTGACTCCCCTGAGCTCCTCCCCCAAAAAAGCTTGCTTCAGAGCAAAATTCAAATTTAATTTTGAAATAAAATTTATGGGATGAGCTATAGAAACTTGGCATTGAATAATTTTTTATAGTATAAATGATGTACAATGTTGTATTAGTTTTAGGTAATTCTGTACATTACCCAGTGTTCATCATGATAAGTATAGCTACCATCTGTCACCATAAAACATGATTACAACGCTATTGACTATATTCTGTAGGCTTTATTTTTCACCCCCATGGCTTATTTATATCTAGAAGTTTGTACCTCTTCATCCTCTTTGTTTTACCCCAGAAAATTGACATTTTTGTAGGCGAAAAATGGTCAAATATTGGTGATTTCATAGAGTTTATAGGGTTCAGTGTGATATTTCCAGTGTAATATAAGTCTTAGTGCATCTAAGTGTGCTTTTCTGGGAAGCCGTGTTCGGACAAATTAATTTTGTTGCCTCAGTGACCTGCAACTTATTTCTTAACTTACTCATTAATTTTGATGCCTTTCATAGTTGCCTGTAGTACTACTATAGCGTTTAGCTGCAGCCTACAAACTCCAACTAGGAGAAGAATGGTGTTATTGGGAAGACCAAGGTATTAAAAAAAAGTAGATAACCCTGTGCAACGTGAATGCACATCTCCTCATCTATGTGGTCCACTAGGTGATTGTTGCTAGCTACTCTCAGAAGGACATTGCATGTAGTTTGCTTAACTTTGAGATACTTCAGCAAAGCAGCCAGAGTGATTCTTTTAAAACACTTTTAAAGAAGGAAAGAATCCTTCTTCAGATTCACTCTACTTAGGTCATCTTTGGGAGGCTAAAGGCCAATATTATCATTCTATTTCTTTTCACTGTCACTTTTTATGGCGAATTGCCGTTCAATAACTACATATAATCTTTAATCTTCACTGTAAATGAATAAGTTAAAAAGTTAGTCAATTTCATATGGATAGTATCACATATACTCAGAAAACCTGAAAAATCATGTATTAGATTTTCACAATGAATGTAAATACATCCCGGTATTCAGAACTCAGATCAGGAAAAAAAATATATTGCTAAAATCCCACAAACTTCTTCAGGTCTTCATCAGTGTAATAATTCCCAATAGTTATCCTACCCACATTTTTAATATCAGAAGTGGTTTTGCTTCTGTTTGAACTCTATATTAATCATACAGTATGTGTTCTTTGGTACTGGGCTTTTTTTGCCCAGCATCATTTTTGTGAAAACCACCCATGCCGTTGCAAAGTAATTGTAGCTTATTCATTTCCATTGCTGTATAAGGTTTCATTTTACAGATACTATCGCAATTCATTTACCCTTTTCTGCTGTTATTAGGCATTTGGGTTGTGTTTGATATTAGGTATTACAAATAGTGCCTCTATGAACATTCTTGACTGTGTCTCTGGGTAAACATATTGTGTAGGATATATATTCCTAATAGAATTGGTGAGTAAAAAAAATCATGCCTTCAGCTAAGCAGATACTGCCAGACATTTGTCCAAAGGTTGTACCAGTTTACATGCCCACCATCAGCTGTTGGTGAATTCCAATTGCTTCTTATCACTGCAGTTAATATCATATCTTTCACATTGACCATTCTAATGAGTGTGCTATGAGTGCAATTCGGTCATGTGTTTCTCATGACTGCTGTTGAGCACTTTTTAACATATATGTTGGCAATCTGAATAAATCAGTTCGATTTTCTTGACTATTAAGTAGGTGACATATGGGTATGGCAGAAATCATATGTGTGATGGTGAAATTGCTAAAATTTAGTAAACATTGCTTTCATTAATGACTCTTTGACTCTTTGATACATTTATTCCTTTATAAAAGTCTTTGCTATGGCGCCTGAGGCTCAGTCAGGTAAGCTCAGGTCATGATCTCAGGGTGTTGGGATCCAGCTCCATATCTGGCTCCCTTTGGTGTGGAGTCTGCTTCTCCCTCTCCCTCTGCTCCTCCCCTCAACTTGTGTGCACTCTCTTTCTCTCTCAAATAAATAAAATCTTTTTTAAAAAATTAAATAAAAAAGGCTTTGCTCTAGTAAATTCAATTTAATAGAAGCTTATTGAGAGTTAATTGTGAATAACCCCCTCTGTGGAATGATGTGAGACCACCAAGGTCCATGTCATGGAAAGCTTCCCAGAAGAAGGAGGACTTTTTTTTTTCAATATAAGTATTATTTATAAGACAACAGATTTATACAAATATTAATGAAAAAATATAACAAAAATAATTTTAATGGTTAGATAACAGTATTTCTATAGTTTAAATTTCTATAGTTTAAGTTCTACTTCTTTCTCCTCCCTCATTATCAGTCTATATCAAGCTGTGGTTGTGGTTTCTTTAAAGTGTTAATTTTTATCCTTTGGCTGATGGATCCCTATAAACTAAAAATAATTGGGTGACAGGAACTTTACATTATCATTGTCTTGTTGATTTGCTGTCTTCAAACATTAAGTAACATGTCTAAGGTTTCAAAGCTTGTGTGATAGAGATGGTGTTTGAGCCTAGATTTTCTTATTCCCACGTCAGTGTTCTTAAAACACTATGTTATGTGTAGTGTCAGAGGAGGCCATTTTTAAGCTGAGTCTAGAAACATGAGCAGGACCTGACAGTGGGGCAGAATATGGAAGAATGTACTAGAAAGCCTAAACGAAGTCTGGAGGTATGAAGATATTTGAAACTTTTAGAAAATTGAAGATGTTCAAGTGTGATTACCATAACTAATAAAGAAAAGTGCCTGGCATCCCAGGTGGCTCAGCAGTTTAGCGCTGCCTTCAGCCCAGGGCCTGATCCTGGAGACCCGGGATCGAGTCCCACGTTGGGCTCCTTGCATGGAACCTGCTTCTCCCTCTGCCTGTGTCTCTGCCTCTCTGTGTGTGTGTGTGTGTGTGTGTGTGTGTGTGTGTGTGTGTCTCATGAATAAATAAATAAAAAAGAAAAGAAAAGTGCCAACTTGTTTTCTATGGAAAATCTAGACTTGAAAAATGACACCTAGTGTTAGCTTCTGCAAGTTCCACCAGCCAAGAGTAGGCTGGGCTTAAGGTTCACTTATGATTACAAATGTAAAGTTGTGTAGCTTGAAATATTTGACTGTATCTCATGTCATTTATCAGTAATTTTTATACCAAGGGAAACATTCTCTGTGCATGAGTGGGGAAAATGTTTTATGGATAGTTTTTTGCTTTCCATGTTCTGATGTCAGCTCTCTAAAATGCAGAAGTGAGCGATACATGAGAATGGAGAAATAATGTGAACTCTATAATTTTTATAGCTAAGATGCTATTATAGATTAAACAGAAAAGCACTGACAGCCTCTAGTTATCCAAATAATTGTTTCATTATCCTTTTCTGGGTTGCAATTATTTATTTCTAACTAGTGTTTTACTATAGCATTAAAAATACTCCTTTTGGAACTAAAAGCAGTAGCCAAATGCATTATCTTTGAGCACATTTTAGCTTGCTATTAGAAATATAAAAGTCCTTTATCACCTTACATTCTAATACCTTTTAACAAAATCTTTTAAAATGATTAGGCTGAAGATTTTTTTCCTCAACTAGTTTCATAAATATTTGAAGAATTTAAAATCCTAAAGGGAAGGTCAATAATTTCTGAATAAACCTTATTTTATTTCAGGGCCAAATATTAGCTCAGTTGTTGAAAAAAATCATGATGGAGATAAAGTTGAAACAAGTTTCTCTTGAGTGAGTGATCACAGCATGTGGTGTTCTTTACCTGTAGGTTGAAGAAAAAGTCCCAGTCAGTGGATATTACCGCTCCAGGGTTCAACCCTCTGACTGGTGCAGGAAAGCAAACGCCACAAGCCAGTAAGCCCCCCACACCCAAGACGCCCATCATTGAAGAAGAGCAGAACAATGTGACCAATATCCAGAAGCATCCTTCTCGGAGGAGTGAACTGAAGAGGTTCTACACCATTGGTGAGCACCAGACATTTTCTGGATGTGAACAGGTGCAGACTGTCTGAACAGCCCTGTAAATGTGTGGGTCTATAGTTACATACCCCTCGTTTATAGGATGCGTGTATCTCTCTGCCGGTTGATGTGGTCACTTTCTCTTGTGTTTTGAAAATGGAGATGGAAGAGAGCACTGAAAACCTTCAAAAAGTTAAATAAGAGAGCAGTTGGGGACCTTCCATGTCGTGGCCTGTGGAGAGTTAGTCATATGCATATGTGGTTCTTCAGGGTGTAAGCTCATGTTCTCCCACTTTCATTTTTGCCCCCCTTAGCTAGTCCGCTTCTTGTTTATTTTTGTTTGTTATTTTCATGTTTCCCCAGGCTCTCAAGTCTCTGAACCTATCCTGTCAGGTTGTTAAGACAAGGGTTGATGTGCCCTGTAACTACCAAAACCACTAAGAAAATAGAGGCTAAGGAAGGATAGATTGCAGCACAGGTGTGCATTGGCCTTGCACATTACTTCACTTTGGAAGGATTGAACCCAACATAGAACCCATCATCTAAGAAAGTAGTAAGCTGTGGGACAGTCTTGCAGGCACAATGCCCCTTTTTTCCTAGATAGAATAATATCCTGTAATTTTGAACTTTAACTCTTGATTGGAGTGTTAATGTAAATAAGTTGAATTATCAACTTTTAGGTACCAATGGTAGTCCATGATAACTTTGGCCTTGCTTTCTAAAAATAACAATTTTCAGTGTCTGAAGTCTGTTTGAGACAAAAATTGCTCAATATATCATATATGGTAGAGGATGTTGCATAGGGGAGATAAATCAGGAGGAGAAGATGGAGATGGAGGTTTGGCCTTGCTTATTATTTCATTTTAGAGAGATTTGGTCATATCCAAAAGCATTCAAAGTAGAGACTATGGCCTCATGGGTTTATCAAAGTTACATCAAAGGGGTCACATTTCATTTAATATCTACCATCGCAACCATCCAATATGAGATGTTTGAAAATTTTTTCTCAGATACTTTAGTATTCTTAGCTAGAGATCACAATCAGGAGACCAGATTTCTGATTCTGACTCTCATATCAATTTCCTGTGTGACTTTTGTCAAGTCATGTTCCTGTGTCTTTGGGTTAATTTGTTGTCAAGCTTGAGGACATGCCTCCATGTAGGTCTGTACTATTTCAGAATATGAAGACTAAAACCATGATTTCCCTTTCTGCCATTTTATGTTCTCTTCCTATATCTCCTCTCTGGTGTCCTCTTTCCTGATAAGGATGTTCAAGTCTTATTTTTTAAGAGATAGCAGGCATGGTGTCTTTGAGATTATCAACAGTCAAGTAATAAAAATTGATATAAGGTGGTATAAACAGTACATATTTCCATTTTTAAAAATTACAATAGCATGTTTCTAAAAATCAGTCAGCTAGAAAAGCCCATAAAGTTTACATAACTGCCCCTCTGTGTTCCAGTGTCCTCTTCTCTCATCCTTCAGCATGTCCACCACCTCTGTTGCTTTTATGACTTATTAACTAGCTAAGAAGAAACAGTATTTTGCCTTCAGAAAATAAAGTTTATCATACAAACTCAATATTCCTTAAAGATGAGAAAAAGAGAGAAAGTGTCAAGCTCGGCCACATAAATAAAGAGATAAGCCTGGAAAATGGAAGTCTAAATGGTGAGTTTGGATTGTAGGGAGGTGAACTGTGAGTTATCTTAAGTAGCCCTACCACTGGTGAATATTTAATTATTGGATTCACAACAATTTAGTTCATAATCAATGCCAATGGCATATCTATTACATTAAAACAGATATCTGAATTGTAAAGGTAAAATGTTTTTATAACCTCTCTACTAATCTGGACCTGTAGGTATTTTCAAGGCTGAAATATTAGCAGTTATGTAATCGCGGGGTTGAAAGGTTATTTCACAAAACAAGGGTCTTTCAGTATTCCTTAATTAATGTATTGGTAATAACAATAATTAAAATTACCCCTTATTGGTAATGCATATACCAAGCACAAGTGAAGCTTGTTAGGTAGGTGTTCTGTTCTTTATTTTTATAGATAAGGGATAGGACCTGAGAGAAGTTAAGGAGCCATGAGCAAGAGATAGCAGATTCTGCAAATGAAATTAACCATCTCTTGTGACACTTCAGAATCAGCCTTCCATTACTCAGAAGGGTATCCACAGAGGTGCACCAGGGGAGTTTCTTTGGGTCATACAGTGAAATAATATTTTTACTTCAATTCTCAAATTATCTCATTTAAGAAAACCGTGCCAACATTGGCGACCCATCCACCAGCCAATGTGCCCTTTCATTGAAAGGTATCTTTCAACATCTCCATTTATGGTTCACACAATTGAAAAAACGTAGGAGCCCTCATGTGGCCAAGTTGAGTACTACATTTAAATTTTGGAATAGAGCAGTACTGTATTTAAGTGAAATACTGTATTTAAATTCAAGCAAAGATTCTGCGGATTAAAGAATTTCAAATTTAAAAAAAAAACTAGAAAATTTTGAAGTATTTAACCTTCTTTTAGTGGCTTAGTGGTGCAGTAGCTACTCTAGAAATTTCTTTTGATCTCACAGCTATTACCCTTCATCGACCTATGCATAGGTTCTATTTCCTGTTGAATGAATTCTAGGGAAGGCTTATTATAGTCTTCTTGTATAGACAATAAATTTGGGCCCTTAATTATTCCTAATAATAGAAACATTTTAAGCCTCAAAGCAAAAAAATGAGACAGCATGAACTCATTGTTTTTTATAGGAGAATTAACCCATCTCACAAGATGTGTAATAACGTCTCATTGATTTAGGATAAGTAGAGGAAAAGTTCTTCTCTATTGATCTGAAATATATAAATCTTCAGATAACTATTAAAAGGAAAGTAATCATGACATCAGGGTCATATAAGAGCTTTCTCTATCCTGCTTCTGTCACTAACTATATAATCTTACAGTTATTTACCATTATTGGACCTTGATTTTCTTGAATCTGTAGAATGAAAGATTTAGATAAAATCAGTGTCTTTTGTATTTTTTTCTCATATTCTCTTTTTATTACTATCACTGACCATACAGAGTACTGTGTAAGTTTGTAGCTGCTGTGAAACAAATTGCCCCAAATGCAGCTGTTTCAGACAACACCCATTTATCAGCCCACAGTTAGGTAGGTCAGAAATCATAGCACAGCTGGGTTCTCTGCTCAGTGCATTACAGGGCTAAAGTCAAGGTGCTAGCTGGGCTGAGTTCTCATCTGGAGGATCAGCTAGGGAAAGAAATGCTTCCAGGTCCATTCTTCTCCTTGGCAGAATTCAGTTCCTTGCAGTTGTAGGATTGAAGTTCCCATTTCCTTGCTGGCTGTCAGGTGAGGGCCACCTCTCAGCTTTCGGAGGCCACTCTCTTTACCTGCCATGTGGTCCCCTCCATCTTCAAGCTAGTAACTGTGTTTCAAATCCTTATTTAAATCTGTGACTACATTTCCTGGATCTAGCCAAGAAAGCCCTCTGCTTTCAAAGAGCTCATGTAATTAGATCAGGCCCACTCAGATGATCACCCTGTCTGAAAGTCAACATTACCTAATTATGAGAGTAATGTCTATTGTATTCATAGTCCCAGGGATCATGCATGCATGTACATCAAAGGGCTGAAGAATTTGGGGACTCTTTTAGAATTGTGCCTAGCACATTTTACGTCACTTACCCCATAGAGACACACTCAATTACCAACACAGCTCCAATGAAACTTCCTTAAAATATTTCCCTTACTATATATTCTGATTTTTTATCCTATCCTCATTCATTTTTAAGCACAATCTCAACTCACTGAAGCAAATGCATAATTCATTAATCAGTTGTGAACTACAGTTTGAAAAACCACTGGACTAGATTAGATATTTGAAGTCTTTCAAATACTTAAAATCATTATCTTTAAACAAAAGTGTTAATTAGAACTAGGATGATATTGCATTAAATTGGTGGGTTATTTTTAATGGGTAAATGAAAATAGAATGAAATTTGTCACTACTTCATTTTGTGTCTGTGCTGTATAAAACTTCTTTAGTTTGACAACATATATAAGAAACCTATGTTCTTCAGTACCACAGCCGCAACTTAAAGATACGAGACACAACCAAATAGTAGACTTAGATGTTTGTAATACTCTTTTTATATGATACCTTTAATTCAGAAAATTATTCAATGGGTAGGGACTTCTGAAAGGATTATAAACTAGGCATAGAGGTATGAAGGTATGAAGAAGACAGTGCACACAAGATCCAGAAATGCCCCCTTGCTCCCTATGGTGGGCCTATATAATTCCATGTTGTATTTGTTCCTGGCTTCCGAATCTGGAACTGGAGTTTGTACCTCTTTATCCATCTTCTGTGACTATTAGTAAAAGGTGCTACTGTCTGTCCGTTCTGACAATTTCCTTGATGGTTATGAAATGGGACAACTCTTGAGTGGATGTCCTCACAATCAGAGCCATTCAGTGAAACACCAAATGCTGATGAGCCCCTGAGCAGTCCCTGCTCTGTAGAGCAATACTGATCAAAATAGAACGAAAGTAAAACAGAGAGCCCTGCTTTAAGGTGGTCATCATATGGGTAGGAGAATAGAGTGCCTGGTGAGAATGGGCACACCAGTGAGTAGACTACAAGACAGATGCCCTGATGACATTGTGGACAGGGGTGGGGGAAAGGGAGTGAGTGGGGAACATCAGGGGCTAGAGGAGGCTCACTCAAAGTACTGTGGAATCTGAAAGATGGAGAAATTGGAGCAGATTATAAAGACACTCAGGGACTCTTAATTGGCTCCATAGATCCAGTCACCTTTTTACCACCTTTTGCCCTCCTTGCTTTGAAGCTCACTTGGCATCTGGAATTTACTTGTCCCTCTTCTCTTCCTATGTTGGCATGTCTGACTCCTAACATGTCTCCATTCCTGTGGGTGGGGAATGAGGCCATTGATCTCAGTAATCCAGGTACTTAGTACAGTGTGAGGTACGTAGAAAGTGCTAAATAAGCTTTGAGGGTGGTAAAGGGGTGGGAGAAAGGGGTACTAGTGGGGCTTGTGAGGATTACCCTTGCCCTTGCTAGTGGAGGAGGAATGGCTGAAATTGGCTCAGAGTTCAGGCTAAGGAAGTGCTTTGGAAGCTTCATTCTAGTTCTTCATTCCTCCTCAGAGAAGGATGGGAACACCTGCTGTGAAGAACAATAAATCAAATAATACTATCTATCTATCTATCAATATTAGAGTATCTAAATCCTCTCTTTATTGCTTATGTTATTTAAGTGCTCTCTGTAACTTTACAGAGAAGGAAGGCAAGGGCGGAACATAGCCGGCCCAGGTTCCTGGCTCAGCAGGGCTTCCAAACTGGTGTAATCCCGAGGCTGCTTGGCTATCAGGTGTCCGATTGAATAATACCTCTGGAGCTTTCCTTCATTTGAGACCTCTCACTGTTAGGTCCTCCCCTTGTCAGATGAACTGACAGCCTGTTGGCCTCTGTAATCTTCCGTGTACCCTCATGGCTCAGTCTTTGCCTTTGATTCTACCTGTATTAGTGTCATTGTAATACCTTCTCTTGGTAGAACATCACCTGTGGTGAATCAGGCAGCATTCTTTCCACAGTGATTTCCACTTACACTTAGCTTAGTGAATTCTGGGTTTATTTGGAGCATACATATAATTCATACTCTTCCACATATGAAGATATGTTCATTCATTTATGAATCTATTCATTTATTCAATAAAATTCAATAAAAATTTATTGAATGCCCATTACATGCCAGGCCTTATTTGAAGTTCTGCTAATATGAGAGTAAATAAACCCAGGTGCTTATATTCTAGTGGGGAGGTCAGACTATAAACAATCAGATATTAACACATTTCAAGAAATGATAAGTATTTAAAGAAAAAAAAACAGGTTAAGAGAGAAAGGTGATAGAAAAGTTACTCTGTAAAATGTGTAGATCTTCTATAATTTTTATTTGATGAATTTTGTCAGATGACCTATATGGTTCTGAGAAATCAACTAGCATGGTTTCAATTTCAGGACATTGGATGTGCTCATAATACATTTTTCAAAGGGTTGTTTTTTCTTTTCTTTTCATAGAATTTGGTTTTGAAAAGACTAATGGAAGTGACATTTGCAGCATGAAGAAGCAAATGATTGAGGGGAAGTTTAATGATCCTCAGGCTTCCTGGCATTGTTTAAAGAAGTAGTGTCTAGATGTTTTTCATTTCTACCAAGAAATAATAAGATCTGCGGATTATGCTGTGGAATAGAATATTGAAATTAAATGAAGATTATAACACATTTTAGTATATGTTGCTTTTTGTTTGTTTTTTAAAGTACAGCTCTTACCTCTTTAGAATGGTTCAGGAGTCAGTTTGCCTAGAGGGAGAATGATAAGACCAGGTCTCAAAGATCCTAAATGATTTTGATTAGTGAAAGCAAGGCCATGGTGTACTCATTCCATGTGCTTATTAAGCTTCTCCTTTTGCTCACATGATCAGCAATCAATGGTGAGAAACCCAGCCTCTAGACTCTGATGTCTAAGTTAGAATCCCATTTCTCTTGCTAGTTATATGAGCATACCCAGGGTACTTAGAATCTCAAAGCTCAGTGTCTTCACATCTTTTTCTTTTTTACTGAGAGGGCCATTGTGAGGAGTAAGTAAAATAATCTATAGAAAGTGTTCGTACAAGCCTGGAATTGGGAAGTTCTCCATGAGTGTTAGTGAGCTTGTTGCCACTGCTGTGTATCAAGGAAGCAGCCAGCACAAATGATCCCTGTGCATTGGGATGTGAAACTTAACCTGGAATTTATGTGATGTAAGCCTCCTATCTTTTGATCCTTGAAGATCTGGTCAACTTCTGTGTCCTACTTCAAAAACCCTGCAGTGGCTCTTCACTCTCCCCAGAAGATAGGATTGTTGCTCTATAGACCTTTCGGGTTCTGCCTCTACTTACTCTCCAGCTTTATCTCAGACCCCAGCCCTACACTCTAGCTAAGCTAAATTTCCCAAAGGTGTCCTTATGTAAGCCTTATCACGGATTTTCTGCTAACTCCTCTTTCCAGCCAGAATAGTGTTAGAATTCAACTGCAATTTTCCTAATAACCAGCCACATTTTCCTGAAATCTGATCAACATGAATAGATTTCATCACCATTGTCAGTTTTTTAGGTTACTAACGAATACTCATTGAATTCAGTAATTGCTTATAACATTCTTCTGACATTCTTCAGAACATATATTCTGACCACCATGCAGCATTCTGTAGAATTAATTCTCAAAGTTGAATGACTTACTCATGATCACACCCTAAATAGTGGCAAAGCCAAGGGAAAAAAATCTACATAGACAGGTGACTAATAGTAAATAGCTTATCATCTACACATTTTCAGATCGCATTCTTTTCTCAGAAGCAAAACAAAAATGAAATTACATTGTTGACAGAGATCTCAGTGAGTGGTTCCTCAAGGTAAGTCCATTCCATTGATGGTGAAACAGATCCATTAAAAAAGAATAACTTTTTAAGTCAGATTTTTTTTAAATCTTCCTGCTTCTCAAAATTAAGTTGAGAAATGTCCCCCAGAATATTCTTTTGAAATTTTACTGGCCTGTGAAATTGTAAAATTTGAAATCCCATGTTCTTGTCTTTTGCCCTGCCTTCAGAATAGAATGCCTTCAATATTGCAGTCTTAATGAAGCACACTTAAATACAAATTTGTATCTTACCAACCCCGGGCTGCTTACATATTAAAAAGAGAGCCCACAGAATTAGGGGTTCCCTGGGAATTCTTCTGAGTAATTGGCAAAATTAAATCAGTAATAACTAGTTTGGAAATTCTAAAAAGAGAAAAGCAAGACACACTTTAACTGCTTTTTAATTGTGGTAAACCAGGCATTTTAAAATATCATCACATAACTTGTATGCCTCTCATTTTGAAGCCAGACTTTTTAATTATAAGAATAAAAAAGAGGAACTCTAAAGTGGAAATACTGTAAGAGGAGAGAAAAAAATGGAAAAAACTAATCTTGCTGGAGGCGACACATTCTGCAGCATGAAACTGGGTCACCCCTGAACCAGAACTTTCTCTCCAAGCTAGAAGAATCTTCATGTAAAAGCAGAAAGTCTCTGTGATTTAATCAGCAGAACCATCTTGGCATACAGGTCACTGTCTATAAGCACAGAAACTAAAATGAATAACTGCTCTCAGGGTTCAAATTAAATTATGTTCTTGAGAAAAATGACTGTTTTGAAGTTTGTTCTGACAGTTTGATGACTTCTTATATTTTCTGAGTCACAAGAATATGTAGGGAAAATTATTCCATTGCTGAGGTTCCTGGTGATACATGGAAGCTGAAATTTCCTAAATGGACCTGGGCTTTACACAAATTTTGAAGCCTAGTGCTTGTGTAGGAGTGCCATTTCTTTGAATTTTTTATGTATATTGCCTAAGAATGTACAGTTTTTATTAAGTGAGTGAATTTAAAGATATTGAGAGCCCAACTTCATTTTTTTGTTCATTTGTAGGATAAACAGAATCAGGAATTCAGTAAATGAGAGTCTGTGTCTGTGTGTATATATTGAAGAGGTTTTTAATTGTGTTTTTATTTCATGTCATTTTTTAACTTATTCCATTTAAAACCCACTTTAAAACATGAAGGCTAGAAAAACCCACTAGCAGAAACTCCTTTTCAACTCTAGAATAAATGTGAAAACTTTACTTCTTCCTAGAGAAATTAAATATTTTTTTTTTACTAAACATGGGTATAATTTTAAACTTTACTAAGCAGCTGTCAGTGTACTCAGAAGGAAGAAAAACATTTGTTTGCTATCCCTATAGATTGGTAGTGCCAGCTAATGTTGCCAAATCTAATTTTCCTGGGGTAGCACCATTTTATACATTTGCCTTACTCTTTTTTGCCCTAATTCTGTGATTGTCCTCTGTCAGAAGTAATCGGCCCAGGATCAAGAAACACCGCTTCATCATAGCTGTGATCAACGAATTAAGAAATGTCAATAACCATCAGGTTTCTCTGAGCAAACAGTGTTGATACTGTTCACCTTAAAAATAAAACTGTCAGGGGATCCTGGGTGGCTCAGCGGTCTAGCACCCGCCTTCCGCCCAGGATGTGATCCTGGAGTCCTGGGACTAAGTCCTGCATCAGGCTCCCTGCATAGAGCCTGCTTCTCCCTCTGCCTGTGTCTCTGCCTCTCTCTCTCTCTCTCTCTCTCTCTCTCTCTGTTTCTCATGAATAAATAAAATCTTAAAAAAATTTTTTTAAAAAACCTATCAGTTATTTTACCACCAAAAATGTGTTAATTTGAGAATAGCAGAGAACTGCAATTCAAGACAAGCTGACTAAGGCAAAACCGTAGAGATCAGAGAGTAAAAGAGAGGGATGCTCTTTTATAGAGGAAAAGGGATTGTTGGGAGGGCTGTTGGAGAAACTGGGAGTTTGAATCCTTGTGGTCTTTTGTCAGCTGAGTTGGCAGGGCTGGTTCCCTTGGAGAATAAAACCCTTCCTTCCTGTGGTTAGTAGGATAGTTATGAACTAGCAAGGTAAGTCTGCAAGGAAGGAGCAGTGGTAAGGTGTGAGCGCTCCCCCTACTGGCCTTCCCGTTCCATTTTATTTATTTATTTATTTATTTATTTATTTATTTATTTATTTATTTATGATTTTATTTTATTTATTTATTAATGAGCGACAGAGAGAGAGAGAAGCAGAGACACAGGCAGAGGGAGAAGCAGGCTCCATCCAGGGAGCCCGACGTGGGACTCGACCCCGGGACCCCAGGATCACGACCCGAGCCGAAGGCGGCACTAAGCTGCTGAGCCACCCAGGCTGCCCCCATTCCATTTTAATTGAGGTTTCTTTTAATGAATTTTCAGTCTGGTGTTTGAGTTGCAGCATAATAGTCTTATAACTTACTAAAAACAAATTATACCTGTCAATTTACTTAATGATTTCTAAACAGCCTAATTAAAACTGGTTAGAATTGTGGAATGATTAAAATGGACATTGTTTCATGGTTCAGCAATAATCATGATCCTGTTTGAAATTTGCTAAATCCCTATTAAAATAAGCCCTTTGGCACTGCCGGTCATCAAAACTTGCCCTTTCCATCCACCAACACTTGTAGAAATGCTTCGTTTCATTGAACCATGACTAGGGTAAGAAAATGACAGATTATTAAGAAAGACCACTTTATTTTAATCATTTAATGATGGAATTAATGGAAATCTGAGCAGTAAAGTATGTCCTAATTTCCCCAATATTTCCTTTTTTTAAAGAGTATGGATTTTTAAAGCTTCTAAAGATTTTGCACACATTCAGAAATAAAGCTATTGATATCTCTTGATTTTTTTTTACTTCCCAATACTTCCCATACTAAAGACATTTCTTCACATACTAAAACAAAAAAATTTAAGATTTATGTTCCTTAAAGAAATAGTGACCATGTTCACAAGTCTGACCAAAAGAATATTACTTAGAAGAATAAAAATAGTTAAAAGCCAGGCTCAACTGGGGTGGGGAATGCTTCCATTGCTATTTCTGCCACACATTTTGAAACTACTTTGACTACAGTGATTATTTGAACAATTCAATTATAGATGTTTCAGTGCCCATTTGTAATAGATTTACAATAAATCATGTGCATATCTACATGTAAGCTTGCTTTTTAGTGAGGTATTTTGAAACTTCACTAATTCAAACTTTGAGATCAGTTGGACAAACTGAGATTAAAAACTTTTGTGTAAGTACAATCTATGAATAAAAATCTATATGGATTTGTAATGGAAACATAAGCTCAGGATACAGAAAATATTGTGTTCAATAAATTGGCTTAGGAAATAGTTTTTACTAGGTAAAAATACCTACTGAGATAAATTAATGAGCTATTTTTTTTAAAAGATTTTACTTACTTATTTGAGAGAGAGAGAGAGAGAGAGCACAGGGGGCAGAGCAGAGGAAGAGGGACAACATGACTCCCAGCTGGGCAATGGAGCCCAACATGGGGCTCAGTCTCAGGACCTTGAGATCATGATCTGAGCAGAAGTCAAGAGTTGGATGCTTTACCAGCTGAGCCACCCAGGTGCCCCAATGAGCAAGTTTTAAAGTAATGTTATCTATGAATTAACCTATTTGATGTTACTATGTATAATAAAGTACCTTCAAAATATTAAATATTATATGAATAAGTCTTTGGTACTTATTCATATAATAAGTGGATACTTCCTTGGGGAAAAAGCCCCTGTTGTCTCTGTTATCATGGTCAACAAACCTTAATGCCACATTTCCTCTATGCTGTTTGGTCATTTCTTTGGGAAATCTCTTTCATAAACTGGACCTTAAGTCTTCTGGTACATTTTGTCTTATGGAAATAACTGATAGGCATTTAATTTAAAAAAATGTGTTGTAAATATTAAAAGCATTATACATTCAGTATATGGAAAATAGTCATCATCAGACAAATCAGTAAGACTTTACCATTATTATTATTATTATTAATTTATTTTTAAAGACTTGTTTATTTGAGAGAGAGAGAGAGAGAGCATGAACAGGGACAGGGTCAGAGGGAGAGGAAGAGAGAGAATCCTCAAGCCGATTCCCCACTGAGCTGAGCATTGAGCCATACACAGGGCCCTAGATCATGACTTGAGCTGAACCAAGAGTCAGATGCTCACTCCACTGAGCCCCCCAGGCACCTGTTTTTTCTTTTCTTTTTTTTTTTTTTTAAGATTTTAAATTTTGAAATCACTAAGACTTTAAACAGTGGCTGCCTACTGCATTATAATATTTTTTGTTTGCTAGCATTTGCAGTCAAGGATTCTTGGACTTTATGTGATGCTTAAATTTTATTTTACTTTTTTTGATGCTTAAATTTTAATACATTGATAGAAGGGATATTGATTTCCTCTTAGGATTCTTGAAGCCATAGGAGGCAAAAATTGTCATCAATAGTATATTGGAGATAAAATATTATAGGTGCTCACAGAGTGTTGAACTTTATGACTATTTAGTGTCCCATAGACCCATTCAAAATAATTTCCTTTCCAATTAGGTAGTTTCAGTGCCTGAGTTTCTTCAAGTGAATCAAGACATAGCAAAAGCAGGAGAATAATATTTACTATAAGAAATAGGGTATCCAGAATGCTATTTGGAGCTACAGAGCTTCACTGCCTGCCTTAAATAATTTTGTCAAATTACAGATCTTTTGTGACATGAGGAACATTCTTATAAATATACATAGGGTAAATGGGATGGGATAAGTATAGACAAAAGATGCATTGAAATAAAAAAAGAAATATAAGTAATAATAATTCTTTCTCTCCATGCTCTCATATTTATTTTTCACCTCCAACCCTATATAAGACTATCTAAACTTTAATTCAACAGGCAGTTTTAAGAATTTTTATTCAAAAAAAGAAATACGTATTCGTTCACTTAATAATTGATTGACTGAGCACCATTGACAAGTGCCAATAGTTGGAAATGAGTTTTGAGAAAGATAAAAGGCCAGATAATGGGGGTCTCATGTGCAATACTATAGAGTTTGGACTTAATCTTGATACTTTAGGAATTGTTGAAGGGTCCAGCCTGAGGAATGCTTTGATATGGTTGCTTTATAGAGAGATATTTCAAGCATCATATGGAGGATGTGATGGGGGTATATATGCCTAGAGGCAAAAAAAAAACTTTTAGACATATGGGCTGAATAGATAATATGTTGTACTGCTTAAGAGCTTTGGCTCTAGGATTATAGTGTTTGGGTCCAGCATGGCCATTCTGAATAGCTCTGTGACTTTGGACAAGTCATTTAACCTCTCTGAACTTCTGAATTTCATTTGGGAAGTGAGAAAATTACCCTGTACCACTTAGGTTTGTAATAAGGTTTATTATATCAGATAATGTGTAAAAATTACTTAATAGATACTAGCACAGAGTAGGCATGTAGTAAATGTTAAATAAAAGCAAAGTATTGGGGCACCTGAATGAGCTCAGTCAGTTAAGTGTCCGGCTTTTGATTTCAGATCAGGTCATGATCTCAGAGTTGTGATTCTGCCTAAGATTCTGTCTCTCCCTCTCCCTCTGCTCCCCCCACCCCCTTGCACGTGTACACACTTTATTTCTCTCTCTTAAAATAATAAAAAATAAAAAGCAAAGGATCAAAATAATATTAATAAAGAGTGACAAGAGTCTGAAGTAAGGCAGAGACAATGTGACAAGAAAGAATTACAGAGAGATGAACTAGAAATCTAGAGGAATTGGTGATCAACTGGAAATGAAGAGGAGGGAAGATTTTCCAGTTAGTGCTATAGTTTTAGGTTTTAAATCCTGAAACAATAATAGCTGATGCTTTTTGATTAAGAAGATATATCTTCTTTTGTAAACAAACTGAGTATCTTTCTGGGCCAGAAAAAGTCAAAAACACATAACAATATATGAACGTTGAAGCCATGGACCTTTTGAGCTGTAGTCCAGAAATAGGGGCTGCCAGGAGCTCAATTTCAGTAGCATCACTAGGATTAGAAGGACCCTATGAACTGTCACAGGCAAGTAGAGCTCAAGAGAACATGACTGGTAAGTGCAATATGGGATCCTAGAACAGAAAAAGGACCATAGGTAAAAAGTAAGGAAATTTAGATGAAGTATGGGACTTTTGTTAATAGTAATATATCAGTATTGATTCATTAATTATAACAAATGTGATATCTAATGTATGATGTTAATCATTGGGGAAACTGAATGGTGGGATATATGAGAACTCTATATTATCTTAGCAGCTTTTTGGTAAATATAAAAACTATTCTCAAAGAGAAATGTTTGTTAAAAAAAAAAAAAAGTCACAATGCTTGGGAGAATAAAGCCCCACTCACTTCTTTGGACTTGACCTAAGCAGGAATTCCCAACCATGAAAGGAGGCTGGGAAAAGCTGTAATATTGCCCACCCCAGGTTGTGGCTCATAGCAAGGTTCAGAGGCCAGAGGAAAAAGAGAAAGGCTTGCCAGCTGGACCTAGGAGAAACCACCCATTCATTTCTCATTTTGATTTGTTTTCTCCCCACTGACAACACAGGATGTGAGCCACCAATATAAGACTTTTTTTTTTTTTTTCTGGAATGAAAGTCTCAGAGAGTGCATAGAGATAAACACAAAATAACTGATGGAAAGAGAAGACAGGAGAGAGAAGGAAAGAGTCAGATAAAAATCTGGAAAACCTGAAAATTTCCTCTCAAGGGGAGTGTAAAACAAAAATTTAAGTACAGGAGGAAAGCTAGAACTGAGAAAATCAACAAAATCAAGAATTGGCTGAGGAATTGACTCTAGATGTAAAGAAAAATATTAATTCTTAAAATGATGTTATGTTTTGTTTGAGGCTTCTAGGATAACTTTAGAGTTTCAAATTTGAATGTCTGGGTAAATGAGATTACTATTTTCAAAGATGGAAAATATTCCAGGGTTAGGTCTTAAAATGGAATACTAAGTTCAATTGTGCATCTCTTGAGCTTGAAGAACCTATGGAAATAGGCAGCTGGATCTGCAGTTCTGATGCTCAGGAGATAGGTTTAGAATAACATCATCAAATCAAATTGGCACATAGGCATACAGGAGTTTCTTAAGACAGGTGAGTAGGGTGAGAAGAGTCCTATCCAAAATATAAGGGGTAGGACGAGGCCAGAGGCTGCAGAGGTTACTGAGAATGGATGGTCAAGGGCAGAAGAGGCAATCTTTGTTGTGCCCTTCAGCTCTATAATCCAGTAGACTTGCCCCTTTTTTAGCCTCTACTAGTTACTTAGGAGAGAAATGAAACTATGTCATTCATATGACCAAAAGTGCAAAAGAAGATTCTTATTATGGGACCTTGACATGATAACATTAGAGAATATGGGTGTTGATGAAAGCTCTGTTGGAGGAAGGTAGAGAATATTCTTTATAGAAAGAGAGAGGGGGCATCAGCTTCTCTTTGGTTCTCTTCTTTGGTCATCACTTAACTTTTAAGTTTATTGGAGTAATATCTGTCAAGAAAAATGGATGACCTGGGATTGAGTCGAAGTATTATATCAGAAACTTGTTGATGTTAAAAGCAAATGGTTTTGATCTGATTTTGAAAAAAGTCAACATATCTCAAAACATCCTTTTCCAGTATTGAATCAGTATTCATGAGTCTCTCCTTTTTGTGTAAATCACACTTATGATTCATTCTGCTTAAACACCCTATTTATTGTGGAGTCATACCACATCACACGGTCTGAGAACTTTCTCCTACATTATTTTGGGACTCGCAGAGAACTTAAGGATGAGCACTAGACAGCAAATGACTCAGTCTAAAGGCAGTTTCATGATATACCACCTGAAGGGAGGGGAAAGGTTTGATTTTATTTTTCATCAACAGGACTCAGAGGGGAAAGCTTTAATGCCTTAAAACTATTCTAGGGCAGCCCTGGTGGCTCAGCGGTTTAGCGCCACCTTCAGCCCGGGGTGTGATCCTGGAGACCCGGGATCAAGTCCCATGTCAGGCTCCCTGCGTGGGGCCTGCTTCTCCCTCTGCCTGTGTCTCTGCCTCTATCTCTCTCTCTGTGTCTCTCGTGAATAAATAAATAAAATCTTTAAAAAAAAAACTATTCTAAAGAATTGTTTTCTACTTTTTAGTGTGCATTGGAGAATCTTATTAAAAATAGGTGCCGACACCGCAGACCTGTGGTAGGGCCACAATTTTGCATTTGTAACAAGATTTCAAGTGATGCTGATGTTGCTGGTCCATAAATAGTAAGGCTAGTCTAAAGAGCCTGAAAGTTTTCTTCATTTGACAACACATACAACATATGTTTCGATATTTGGACCTAGATTATCATTCTGGACCAAGAATTTATCATTAAGACTTGTGTTCCTTTCTCAAAACAAACTGCTTAGCTCCCAGCCCTTAATATCTGTGGCATAAGAAACCTCCAGAATAAGAATGTGGATAGCATGTCACATTACACGTACACAGTTTTCATATTACAACATACACAAATTACCATACCATCTTAATAGGTAAAATTGTGTTGTTAACATTGGAGCATTGGAAACATATTGGCAGTTTCTGAATTTGGTTAGTCAAGAGTATGAGCAGTTTACTGAAGAGCAAAAGAAGTAACATGGATTCTGACACGAGGCATGTTAGAAATTAAAAATTTACCGGCTGTTTTGCTCTAATATTCACCAGTTGTGTTGGTCGAAATTGCTGATCAGTATTTTCAACTATTCTTTGGGAATAAAAGTACTTTATTCCTAGAGTTTTTGTGAGTTTTAAAAAAGATACTGTGTGTAAATCTCTTTGTATTGAATCTGGCTAGTAAATATGAAACAAATAGTTGCTATTTCATCAGAGAAGGAAAAAGGAAATGAAGGAGGTCAATGAGGAAGTAAGAACTGGTCAGTAATAGTTTTAGCCTAGGGAAATACGTTATTGGTGAGGTTTAATATCTGTGTTTATCTATTTTGTATTGAAAGCAAAAATAAGATTTGTGGATCAGATGTATTATTACCGACAGCAGTGACAATGCTGATTCCCTCTTCCTCCTTCCCTAGCAGCAACACGATGAAAGGTGTCTGCTTTATCTACAGGGGTCTGTACTGCAGGAACCCTGAAATTATGACTCTGGACATTTATACAGGAGCTGGACAGCTGCCCTGCTCCCCTCTGGAAAGAGGAGAGAAAAAACAAAAAATCTCCCTAGTTTCTAACAGAAACAAATCCTCTCTGGGAAAGGTCCCTAAGATTTCACAGTCCTTTGCAACATAAACAGAATCACTCAGAGTTTTAGCCTCTTTCAAAATGTAAGTACATAGCTCCAGAGATATAAATCTGTATCTCTCCAGAGCTCTTTCTACCAATTCAATCATCTTTTAACCCAGCTGCCAATAATGCTGGGCCTTATGTCCTCTCCCCTACCTATGATTCCTGAAATTTCAGCAAAGTTTGTACAAATGATGAAATTCTGACTGTGACTGGATTTCCTGTGGAAACTGGTAGAAGGACTAAATTTCTTGTCCTGGTTGAATTAGACAGAAATAGGGAGAATATACCCAAACACATAGGATAGAGAGACCCTCAGTGGACCTCAGAGTTAGATACATAATCATTAACAGTGGGAAAATGGGACTCGAGGGAATGCCTGGGTGACTCAGTAGTTGAGCGTCTGCCTTCAGCTCAGGTCATGATCCCGGGGTCCAGGGATCGAGTCCCGCATTGGGCTCCTTGCAAGGAGCCTGCTTCTTCCTCTGCCTGTGTCTCTGCCTCTCTCTGTGTGTCTCTCATGAATAAATAAATAAATAAATCTTAGAAAGAAAGAAAGAAAGAAAGAAAGAAAGAAAGAAAGAAAGAAAGAAAAGGAGAGAGAGAGAAAGGGGGGACTTGAAAATCAGAGGACTTTGAATCTATTCCCACATTTATTCCTAACTAAGTGTGAGGTCCTTCCTGGCCCTGGGTCACTTATCCTGTCAGGGTTCTGACTCCCACATCTGACAAACTAGGGAATTTGATATTCTCATGCTCACAGAGATTCCTTTGTGCCTCTGATTCTTAGATTTTAATATTTTTAACTGAAGTGCATTTTATTAGTGTTCTATTCAAATGAGATTATTTTGAACATTGATTTTTGGCATAACACCTTTCTAAATATAGCTCAAAATAACATTTATTTTTAAAAACATGTTCAATTACTTGCATCATCTTCATTCTGCCATTTTTAGTATTCTTCCCATTAAACCATGTTGTTCTAAAACTAGTCTAGTTTCTTTTTCCAAAATTTACAGGTTTCAGGTTGGACCTACTTATTTCCTGTTTATGATTCCAACCATTCATCACAATTTGTCTTTTCTTGCAGGCTCCTAAACTTCTTTAGTTAGTCCAAAGGTAACACTGTGTTGAAATGAGCAACCTTTGTCCCAATTAAATCCCTTTATAGGGATGCCTGGGTGGCTCAGCAGTTAAGTGTCTGAGCCACCCAAGCTCAAGGCATGATCCTGGAGTTCCAGGATCAGGTCCCACATCGGGCTTCCTACATGGAGCCTGCTTCTCCCTCTGCCTATGTCTCTGCTTCTCTCCCTCTTTCATGAATAAAAAAATAAAATCTTTAAGAAAAATCCCTTTACAGAAGAAGGAATCTTTTCTTGGTGACTATGTTCTTTGTTTGGGTTTCATGACCCCATATAGTTTTGACAAACTCCACAACCATGAATAGCATAAAAGTAGGTATATTGAGTGCAGTAAAGCAGAGTTAAATTGAGCATACGAAAATGCATATGAAGCTATGTGGGGAAGAGGAAGGAGAAAAGAACCAGCAGTTATAAGCACATGTGCATGCAGAGCCCCTATGCATCGTTTCATTTAATCATCCTAAAAACCTTGTCATAGAATATTTTAGTCTTCATATTACACATGAGATTCAGATATTTCCCATGAATTGCCCAAGGTCACCCAGCTATCACAAGTAGGAAAAGGATTTAAATCTGTATTTGACTCTAAAACCTATCTTGTTCCCATTCGATTTCATTTTCTTCAAGCCGTGTGACCTATTCTTTTGTGGCAGCTTTGTTTATTGGATGACATAAAGGTTATATAAGCACTGTATCAACTGTAAAGTGACAACTTTGACTTATTGTTGCTATAATTGAGAAAATTGGTTAAGTCATTTAGGCTTCCTAAGGAACAATAATAAATAATTGATATGCACAATTATGCACTCCGTTTTACTCATGTAATTCTACTTCTCATGTGTGTATTTGAAGTAGCATTTTATAACTAATGCACTATTCCTGCTGAAGTACTAAACATGCCCTTTCCATATTTTCTCAATGACTGTAGAATACTGGCAATGTTTGAAAATTCGTTGTGTGATCTGGCTTAAGGCTGGTTCTGTGTGTGTGTGTGTGTGTGTGTGTGTATATACGTATGTAGGTTTTTTAGTAATTAAATAGAACTTCTATAATTTGCTTGTTTCCTGCTCTAGTAGATTATGAATTGATAAAATTACAATGCTATTTTGATAGGAACCAAAACTAAGTTCACTAAACATGTTGTTTAAAAAATGATAAATTAATTTAAAATGTCATGCTCTGGGATTGGATATGACTTCTTTAAGAATGACTTATGTCAAACCAATCTTTTCTTTGTAAAAAGAAAACTTAAGGGTGAGGAAAATGTCATGGAGAAAATATCTTGATTTTGGTAGAACCACTTGACAGATTTCTTATGATGGTAAGTTAAAAAGAGGAAAATAAACACAAGATGATTCTCCTAGCTTGGAGGATGACTAATGGCAAGGAGCCAGCTGGGAGAGTGGTTTCTAGCACTAGCCACAAGGCTTGAATTTGGAACCACCGTGTCTCATTGGAATTTTATCTGGACTGTCAGCACAGACAGATAACATGTAAATTGACACAATGTTGAGTGAGATCAAAATATGACAAGATAAGTTTGCCTTAAAGGATTGATTCAAATTGAAAAATTTACATTTATACAATCGATTCCAACTTTGTATAGTTGATTCAGACTGAAAAGTTTTAATGTTTGATGAGTTCAAATGTTAATTTTTCTCTTTGTTTGAAAAAGCCATCTGTACATATATATATATATTTCAGAAAACCTGATGTAACAGTGTAGGGATAGAAAAAATTTCCCTTCTTCCCTTCCAGGATCTTTGGCTGGTCTATTAATTTAATTGAATTAAGATAGATTAATGGGAGAAAAACAAATTTAATTTTGTATGTATGGGAGTCCCTTATAAGTATGAAACTCCAAAAGGCAGCTGAGTAATCAAAGGTCATATAAAATCCTGAGCTAAGGAAGGGGTAGGGGTCAGGGGAAGAAGGGGTTGAAAGCCATTCATAGGAAGATGAGAAATGTTTGGAAAACAAAGGTTACCCTGTTATACAGGTAAGTTTCTTAGGTAAACTCTATCTCTGGTAATAATTCTCTTCCTGGGATGGGCCCCCTTTCCCATGTAAGTTTAAGGCAGTTGAGGGGGAGGTCAGAGCTTTTCCTGAATCTGCTTATTTGCTTTTAGCCCAAAATAATCCTTATGCCAAACTGACATATTTTGGGGTGGTGAATTCTGTTTTCCTTCAACAGCAATTTGAGTAAAAAAAAAAAAGATTCAAAGATTCATAGATTTTATTTTTAGGAGATGTGGGGGAGGACAAATAATTTTTCTCTCTACCCTACTAGATTTTTGGCTGAGACTCTCCCTGTAATACAAGACAAGTTAACAGGAGAAAAAGAGAAGTTCAATAACGTGCATACCTCCTGCATATATGGGAGAGACCCAGGAATACTGAACAGTTCCCTGAAATGGTCCAAGCCACCACTTTAAATACCATGTTCAACCTAAGATAAAAGATGTTTGTGGTGGGGGAGGCCAGTTATGGGAAAGTACCAGGCAAAGCATAATAAACAAGGGTGAGGTTGTTACGCACATTTAAGTTGTTCCTTCTCCATTGATAGGAGTTTCTACAGATTTAGTCCTTCTGTTCCTGGTACAGAGAGGAAGATACCCTTACAAATGGAGATTGCCCTCATAAATGTGAAGGTCTCTTACAAAAGTGTAACTTCTCAGTTTTCAAAGCTTTTCCACGTCTGCTGTTTCTTAAAAATAATCAGCCTAAAATAGTCCATATGCCAAGGAGACATATTTTGGAAGGGGGGGCATATTCTGATCCTTCCCATTGGAATGACCTGTTAATAATGTGGCATAACAAGCCATAAAGGGCATATAATCTTAAATGATCAGGATCTCAGGGATATATTGTAGTTGTTGTTGACCCTAAGGAAGAAAGATCGACTATCAATCTACATGGCTCCCAAACGGTAGCTCTAAAATAATGGGCAGATGTTCCAAGATCACTTTTTAGCTTAAAATAAAGGACCTTATGAAAATAATAACTATAAAAATAGGAGATTGTAAGACAACTCTGTCCTATATTTTATTTACTTTGCCCTTATAAAATAACACATTTATATTTTATTTTTGCATCAAACCATGGTAATGTATGTGCCATTCTATTTTATAGAATATGCCATGCCACAAGTCAACTTTTGTTTGCATTTTGATAGGCTTACTGCCCCAGTTGGGAGTGAGTGTCCCTTAGTAGGTGGCACTGTAGAAGAGGTTAAAAGTCTTGGCCATAAAGCCAAACACAGCTGAATTTAATTCCAGTCTCTACCAGTTACTATGTGATATGGGGAACATTGTTTAGTTTCTCTGGACCTTGGTTTCTACATCTGTCAGGACAAGGTATTGTTTATATCACTATGCTGTTTGGATTAAATGTAGATAATGTATTTTTAAAATTAGTATACCCTTTGAAACATGATAAATGTTTAACAAACACCTGTTAATAATAGTTTACAGTGGTATGATAATTCACAATTTTAGAACACTTAGAAATGCTTTACTACAGAGTAAGTGGTAAATAAAAAGAAGTGGATAACTGCCATGTTAACATGAAACAAATTGGTGCTCCTGAGATATGACACAGATCATTTATCCCCAATCCTATGCTTCAACTAAACTCCTGCTATAGGCTCTCCTTAGTTTTCCTCAGAAATACAACTTCATTTCACCATTATTCTTTACATTATCCTTCCCAGGAAATACAGTGGTGATGAAGAAAACAAGATTCTCTCATTGTTCAAAAAGACACTACATCTTGTGGTTTATGTATACAATGGAATATTACTCAGCCATTAGAAATGACAAATACCCACCATTTGCTTCACCATGGATAGAAGTGGAGGGTATTATGCTGAGTGAAATGAGTCAATTGGAGAAGGACAAACATTATATATTCTCATTCATTTGGGGAATATAAATAATAGTGAGAGGGAATAGAAGGGAAGGGAGAAGAAATGGGTAGGAAATATCAGAAAGGGAGACAGAACATAAAGAATCCTAACTCTGGGAAACGAACTAGGGGTGGTGGAAGGGGAGGAGGGTGAGGTGTGGGGGTGAATGGGTGATGAGCACTGAGGGGGGCACTTGATGGGATGAGCACTGGGTGTTATTCTGTATGTTGGCAAATTGAACACCAATAAAAAATAAATTTATTATTTAAAAAAAAGACACTACATGATTCTTGAGGAGTATCATAAAGCCATATCAACCCCAAATATTTTCTATTTTGGTTTAATTCCAAAGCGCTCCTTTGAAAATCAACCCAAATTATAAAGCCAAGACAGGTCTTTTTTACCAGAGAATCACTGGTCCATCTGTGAGAAGAGAGGCAATACTACTGATTCTTACTTTATCAGCACTTTGGAAAAACTAAGTTTAGCAGATTGATGGTGGATACCTTAGAACCATGGAAGCAGTTCCCTGAGGTATAATGAGCTATGGAAACAGTTGATTTCAGTGAAGGTTTGGGAAGCAAGGCAAGGATTAATACTTGGTGATTGAAACACAGGGCAGAGCAAGGGTGATCCCAGGGAGTGAATACAGATCTCAAAGGTAGTAAAGAAGAAACACATAATTCGAAGCAGGTGTAGGATACTAACTTTCTGTCTAGGGCCAATTTATTACTTAGTTCACTACTTGGTTTTGTTCTTGGATCTTACATGTTTCTTTTTTTTTTTTTTAAGATTTTATTTATTTATTCACAAGAGACACAGAGAGAGAGAGAGAGACAGGCTGAGGGAGAAGCAGGCTCCCTGCAGGGAGCCCAATGTGGCACTGGATCCCAGGACCCCAGGATCATGCCCTGAGTCAAAGGCAAGAGCTCAACCACTGAGCCACCCAGGCATCCTGTCTCTTACATGTTTCATTCTATTTTTACTTGAGTATGTTCTATAAGTTATATATTTTTTATCCCCGTTTAACAAATGAACCAGTTAAGGCCCAGACAGGTTAACTAGTTTGCCTGAGATCTCACAGTTAGTAACTGATAGATTAAGAATTTGTCTTCTCTCTAAAAGCAGAGGACTGTTTGCTTTATGTCACTTTTAATGGATAAAGTGATCTGCTCATTTACAAACAGCAAAATTACTTCACCATTTTAATAGGTATGCAGCTGATCTTCCTAAGCCCTTCAGAGATAATTGTTTAGATTCCGTAAAACTGTTTAGCCACTAAGGTTATATTTGGAGGTTATTATAAATATTACCCAACTTGAAATCCTAAAATGAAATAGTTTATGAAGAAGCAACCAAACAGTAGGCATTCTTAAACAAGTGTTTGTTAACCTGGTGGTACACCTGATTGGGGAAAATATATCCTCTTTATCCGCCATAGGTTTTTGTTAATCTTCATAAAGCAAAAAATTTCAGAGGAAAGCTTCTTAAACATGAAACTCTTATTCAGAACTTGAAAAACTCATATGACTTATTTTTTCCTCAATCTATAGTTCTGCCAAAGTTTATTGAGAAAATTCACATACATACAATCAAAATTATTTTGTCTTACTGAATTTCTAGTGTGGGTCAGGCTTTTTTCCTTTCTAAATTTCCATTGCCTCCAGTAAAATTGTGGTAGCATTACTGAATATAAATAAATTCAGTTTAAATAAGTGTTTCAAATATATCATGGTATTAGCAATGACCAGAAGGTAATATCATTGCAAGAAACTATATTCCTCATTGGCTTGCGGTCTAAGGTCATGAGAAAAAGTAATGAAACACTATATGTAACTTAGTTTCCATATCTCTGAAGATACTTTATTTATTTATTTATTTATTTATTTATTTATTTATTTATAGCAAAACCTTCACTGTCTCTGGCTTCTTTTTTTAAATTTTTTTCTCATTATTGGGTATAGGCTGTGTCAATAGTTCCCAACCCACCCCACCCCCAGAAAAGGATTGAGGGTATGATAAATTCCTTTTGCCTGTAATTGATTTCAGATGTAGCTGGTCAGTCTGTTAGCTTTGGCTTAAGACTCCCAAGTCTTTAGCCTCATTTCTAGGAGGTCCTATTTCAATGACTTTAATATGGCAAATAGGCTATACCTACAGAAATTCTGACTTCTTCCTGTACCATAAGCATGAAGAAGGGGGTTCCTACATGTTAGCACTTCTGGGTAACATCCTCTGTGGCTAGGTGTAAATTTAGACATTGGAGGATTCTATAGAGCATCAGGAAGGAAAAGTAGGAGAAGGCTACCAAATGACATGATAGTCTTCATTCACAGAATTTCACAAAAGGCTTATTGATCAAGTACTCTACTTTGAAATTAATTTATTTTTATTAGTTTAAGCTGTATGTAGTTATTCCTTTTTTATTTTAAACATCTCCACCTGAGATGCAGCCAATTTATCTTTGTATTTCTTGTTTTAGGTTGGATTATTTCATTTTTGAGTACTTAAATGTGGGAATGAGAGATTAGTTAATGACTGCATGAGAAAAGATATTGAACAGTGTATACACATCAAAAACAAAAGATAAAATCGAAGCCAAAAAATTATAAAGTGTGTAATTCTTTGTGATTTCTTTAAAAATTTATGGAAAGTCTCTGCCGTCCTTAAACATGAAAATTAGTTTCTTCAGACACAACCAGGTGAATTTCTCCCAGTGGATACTCACTGGTGAACAATACCCTACGTCGGCTAAGATTTACTTAGGAAAACTGAAACCACACTCTAGGTGTTTGACCAAAGGACTTAATATGAGGTATTATATGCCTACAAAGCTATAGAAGAAGCTGAGTAAAAGAAAGAACTATTGCTGGTTTAAAACAAAACAAAACAAAAATGCAAATATGGCAGGAAGCTGGTGCTAATGGTTTCAGCTGTCTGTATCACTGAAATAAATGATTTGTGGAAAGATTCAAGAAGCCTTTGAAAACCTCAGAATGCCATCCACCCGTAAGTCTGCCTTTGCCACTAATGAAGTAGTGTTCCTGTCTTCTCCTTTCCAAATCTTTATGTCCATAGACAAGTCCTTATCATTGATGGAATCTAAATGGAAATCTTCCTAGCAGGAGAATAAAGATGAATCTAGGTTTTAGGCTCTAGCCCCTTGGGGTCTTTGTACATAAATGTCAGAGATGGGGCTGCATTGATAGCCATACAATAAAGAAAACACTGGTCAACTCTGAAAGTCTTAGGTGGAATTGTCTATTTCCCCAGAGCACTGGCTTGAGTAGTATTGAATGACTTAGCATTCTAAATGTTTACATATCTATTCTTACCTTGGCGTTTTTTTTTTAAAGATTTTATTTATTTATTCACAAGAGACACAGAGAGAGGCAGAGACACAGGCAGAGGGAGGAGAAGCAGGTTCCATGCAGGGAACCCGATGCAGGACTCGATCCCAGGACTTGATCCTGGGACTTGATCCGGGGACTCCACGATCATATCCTGAGCCTAAGGCAGATGCTCAACCAACTGAGCCACTCAGGTGTCCCTTATCCTGCCTCTTAAGTGCAGAGAATATAAGCTTTTTCTTCATTCATTTACATGATGGTGTTCTTGTCAAAAGCATATCATCCAAAGGGAGACATGATCTGTGCAATGCCCATGCAGTATGAAAGGTACCTATCAATCAACAATATGTGAAACTTTCAGCTTTCCTTTGCCTTTTATGGGCATTTTTGTTAGCAAATCTTGATCACATTAAGAGGCCAAGTAAGCAGGAACATATTTCAATATTTTGTGTATTTTGTTTTAGAAGGTAAAAGTTTAACCTTATGTTATGGGAATGCTCTTTAAGGTATATCTGATCTGTTATCAGTTGATGAGAGCAATTGAGCTTGTGCATATTGTCAGTGGAAGGAACCTCAGAGAAAAGCTCATTGCTTTTTTGACTGACATAAAAGTAAAAGTATTCTGTATTCCCCTGTAAGTAAAACTAATGGAAAAAATTGTAATGCTGCCACTCATCATCATAGGACATAGTAGATTCTCTCTGAGAGTTTTTATATGAAAGATCACATAGTTTTGCTGGGATGATTTGTGAAGTTTGATGATTTGAACTTTCTCCAGACTGGCCCTAAATTATCTCCTATTATTTAATTAACTTTTTGTAACTATCCTGATAAGAGATAAAAACCTTCAAGATGGCTAACAACATACTGTGTATATTTACCATTTAAATTTTGATCAGTTTATTAGAGTTTATCACTGAGAATGTGATTATAGGAAAAGTCAATATTGCTCATCTTTTATCACTGTTATTTAACATTTC